>NC_091833.1:28533500-29158000 GCF_037783145.1 Equus przewalskii | reverse complement strand
AGGGGACAGCCCACTGGGAGGGAGAACCCAGGCTTCCGCCCCCACGGTCCTCACCTCTGAGTCTCTGGTTCTTTACCTGGGCACTGGGGACCCTCACAGGGGCTCTGAGCACAGGACGGGCTCACCCATGTCAGGCTCAGCCCAGGGCCTGATGTGGAAGCTCGATGTGACATGGTTAGGAGCCGGCTGAGGACAGATGTCCCAGCCATCCTCGGTTCTCACGGCCACACCTCGTGGGGGGCCCTGAGGGACTGGGCTGCCCACTCCCACCCACCGACACACTGGGAGACACGGCGATGGGGTGCACATGAGGATGCTGCCGGGCTCCCCTCCAAGGGCTTCCGAAATGACAGAGCGTCCCCTCCCCACAGCGACCCAGGCAGCGAGGTGCTGGTGTCACCCCATCTCACAGACGAGAAGACCAAGGCCCAGATACACACACTCTACACCCAGTGCACTCGTAACACGGTCACCCCTCACACCCAACACACACACACACGAACCCCACAATCTCTTCCACCCTCCTACTCCGTAAAGAGAGGGACAGAGCTGCGGCCGCCCCAGGGGCTTAGGAGACGGTGCGAACAACAGGCCACAGCCAGGGCAGACGGCCGGAGAGGACACGGACCCGAGGCGGCATCTTCCCGAGCCAGGTGAGTCCCCGGCCTGGCAGCCTTGGGCAGGACGCCGGCCAGCTTCTCGTCTCACACGGCCAGCTCAGTCCCTGGGGCTCTCCTCAGTGACCCAGCCTCCCTCCCCTGGGAGAAAACCTGCTTGGTTTTTCAGACTTCTGTGCAACGGCCCAAGGAAGCCCTCTCAGGAAGTGGAAAGGCTGTTTTTCAGAGGTGGAGGCGCCCGAAGCGCTGGCTATGCAAAGAAGGGGCATCTTGCCTCTTGGGGCTCCTGTGCAGGCCTGGCGTGTGTCTCTTCACCACTGGGTACCCTGTCGTCCAAGGCCGGTCCACCTGACAGGCCTGTCCCTCACAGCTATGTGCAGCCGGGCCTCTCACCTCGAACCTAGAAACAGGCCAGTCTTCTCACAGCTCTGTAAACACACACTGTGCCCTAACAGCCTGGGACATACAGACAGGCCTGTCCCTCACGGCCTTGCATGCATGGATAGGCTTGTCCCCTCGTGGCCTTCACATATAGACAGGCCTGTCCCCTCAGGGCCTTGCACACACGGACAGGCCTGTCCCCTCAGGGCCTTGCACACACAGACAGGCCTGTCCCCTCATAGCCTTGCATGCATGGATAGGCTTGTCCCCTCATGGCCTTGCACACATGGATAGGCCTGTCCCCTCAGGGCCTTATACATAGACAGGCCTGTCCCCTCATGGCCTTGCACACATGGACAGGCCTGTCCCCTCATGGCCTTGCACACACGGACAGGCCTGTCCCTTCAGGGCCTTGCACACATGGACAGGCCTGTCCCCTCACAGCCTTGCACACACGGACAGGCCTGTCCCCTCACGGCCTTGCATGCATGGATAGGCCTGTCCCCTCGTGGCCTTGCACACACGGATAGGCCTGTCCCCTCAGGGCCTTACACATATAGACAGGCCTGTCCCCTCAGGACCTTACACATAGACAGGCCTGTCCCCTCACGGCCTTGCACACATGGACAGGCCTGTCCCCTCAGGGCCTTGCACACGGAGAGGCCTGTCTCATGGCCTTGCACACACGGACAGGCCTGTCCCCTCATGGCCTTGCACACACAGAGAGGCCTCTCCCCTCAGGGCCTTGCACATACAGACAGGCCTGTCTCCACAGGACCTGGCCTCCAAGGTGCATCTCTGAGTCAGAAATGAGGCCTCATTAACTCAGCACAACTGTTTATGCTTCCAGACCCTCAGGAATTGGCCTCCTGGGCCAAACCACCTAAACCACACAGGCTGGCCTCCCCAGGGAGCCCTCAGGACAACGTGCTCTGCTCCAGCAGATCCTGGGAGGGCCGGAGCTGCCATCCCATCGCCCAGAGTAACCCCATCCCACCCTCCTTCCTGGGGCAGGAGGTGCCCGTTGTCCTCCTGTGGTGCTCCTGGCCTCTGGATCTCCCTGACCAGCGCTGGCCGAGGGCAGATGGCCGAGAGGAAGAGCAGAGCTGCTCGCAGAGGGAGGCAGGGAAACGGGTCCCGGGGGCTGCGATGTTGTAGGTCAAACCCTGCTCTCCCTCTGGGTGGTCTTAGGACCTTGGGCAAGCGACTCAAATTTCCTCACCTGCAAACCTCAGCAACAACAGACTCCTCAGTGACATGAGGTGATGCTCAAAACAGTGCCCAGCGCCGAGGAAACTCCCCAGCTGGACCGTGATGGCTGCGAGTGCACTGAAATTCAGAGCCGGGGCCATTAAAAGGACGAGATCACCAGGGTGGAACAGAGGTCGGCAAGAATATCATAGAGTTATTTTATTTATACTCTGCCTTGTTCCACAACACAATCTGAGGTAGATTCTACAGCAAGCGTTTCTCAACCTTTTTTTTTTTCCTTATCATTCCCGCTGAGGAGCGTTTTTAGGCATTGTTCCCCCATTTGCCCTCGTCCCTTTGAAATCAAATACTAAAGAATAAGATTTCGTTGGGTTGGGTTGAACTTTCGAGAGACACACACTACTGTAACAACTTAAGTTTTTTAAGCCCCAAAGAACCAATTTTGGCTCCACTGGGGGCGATACTGCCGCTGATGAGAACGCCCTAGAGACACGAGCATAACTCGATAAAAACTAAAGCAACAGGAACACAGTATTTAAGAGGCAATGTTCTTTACAAATAGATCGCTTTATGTGCACTCCCGCTACAACAGACAAACATACGGTGGTAGGGGATAAAACGACAAAACCAACATTTGGAAAACTTAAAAATTCAAGCTGAGGTTGTATGATTTCTGAAGTCCTTAATTTTGATGTTCTGCTGACTTTTTTCAGCTAAAGGAATGAAAAAAAAGAAAACGAAAAACCCAAAAGGACTGGTTGTAAATACAGAGGAGAGAGTGGCTGTGTCAGAACCAGCAGAGGATCACACCTTGAGTGGGCTGAAGGGTCCAAAGCTCAGAATCAGGCACAGCTGGATAGGAGGCAGGGCGGACACACAGATCTGTCCTGAAATCTGCTGTGTGACTACGGGCAAGTCACTAGATCTCTCTGAGTCTTGGCTCCCTCAGTTGTTGAATGACAACAAACAGAAAGGCGCCTAGCCATGCCTGGCACCTTGTAAGTAGTCAGTAGTCGCATCTGAATTCATAAACGCTTGTTAGAATCTATACAGACCACAAGATGAGTAAGCTATAGAACCAGGATTTGAATCCAGGTCTCTGGGCTCATTTCACTAGCCGCAGGTGCCCCCCAAACATCGTAGGTTTCTTTGCCATTTTAAAAGGAAGGATGGCATGCCTCAGGTCTCATCAAAACTGGGCAGCAAAGAGCCACAGGAAGGCAATCAAGTAGCTGACATTGAGATACCACTGCCACCTGGTGGCAGCATACCTGAATTAACGGGGGGGGGGGGCAATCGTCAAAGGGGACAAACCACCAGTGCTTACACACGTCTAAGACCTAGGTGAACTTATACAGTGAGGCCAAAGGTCACCATTCCTCACCAGGCAAAAGAGCCAGCACATTGCCAGGCACTTGCTGGTTCCTTGACACCCTGACTTGGATTTCTGGATGCTTTCTTCTTTTTAACTTAACTGATTAACAACCATAAACAAACGGAACCCCACAAAAACTGAGTGCAGACTTCCAGGTCTTCATGAGAACTGCCGGAAACCCGGCGATCCCCAGTTCTGTACTTGCCCCATCAGCCGTCTGAGCCCCACACATAATCCCTGACGTTTGAATTCGCACGTTTCAAGCTAGTCACTTTGAAATCATCTTTCTAGCCAGTCACGGTCTCCCGAAATTCGGCTTCCCGTGCCCGCCATCTTAGTCATCCCTGGTGGCTGCATGATAGTCACAGATTTCCCCAGCACTGCCTTTCGGGTATGCCCGTAGGTCGCTGCTGGGGGAGATGTCGGCCAGGGCGAGACGGGAGGCAGAGCTCTGTGGAGACCCACTAGACACAGCCTCTCTCGACACTGATCTTGGCTGTCTCTTCAGTGAGGCGTTTCCCCAGACCCCGAGGCGGGCAGTACGTCTCCCAGTACTTTCTGCCCCCTCCTGAACTGAGGAACAAGCAAGGCAATCGCTTACTGAGGAGGGCCGTGGGAAAACGCTCATGGAGAACGGGGGGACTCGAAGCGGCCGTTGTCTGTGCAGTGAAAGGGTCCCTCCTGAAGGCAGCCCCCTGACCATCACCCGTCATCCTCCCTCCTGCTCGACTGCTCTGGCATTTAACTCCCAGACGGCCCCCAGCAGGTCCTGACGTATGCCCTGCCTGTCCTGGGACATCCCCTGCCACAGAGAGCCAGGCCTTAGGGACGTCCTCCCTGCAGAAATGGAGCTCTCAGCAGTACCTGCTGAGTGTGAGCAGGCACGTGCCGCCTTGCCTTCTCAGCTGCCCCAATGCCTTCCGCCTACATTCAGAAACCACCGGGTATGGGAAAGACCTGGACTCAAACCCTGCCTCAGGCCCTTCCTCGCTACAGGAAGTGGGCTCCACTCTGAGCCTCGCCGTTCCCATGTATAAAATGGGAGCAACGATAATGATCAACCTTACAAGGCCATGGTGGGGTGAGATGGACATGAGGAGCCTAACCTCATGGTCCTGACACACAGGAGGTGCTCAATAAATGCTAGTCGTTTCCCTTCTTGGCCCTAACTTGGAGACTCACGGTCAGCCTCTGAGACTGCCACCCAGGCACAAATAGGACCTGCAGCTGTCAGGGGAAAGGAGAGGGGTGGCCCTCTTTGGGACCAAGAATGCAATTTTCCAGGGTTGTGTTTCCATCCTCTGCCTGGCTGTGATGAGGGCCCCTCCAGAGGCACGAGAGGAATCTGGAATGCTCCCTTGGTCATCCCCACATGGCACATGGCCCTAAACCCTGCAGGGGGCCAGCGCTCATCCTCTGAGCTCTCCAGCTTACTGTAAAGATGACAGCCCAGGACACGGATGGGTCATTGCAGCCATACTCAGCTGGCTCTGCGAGGCCCAGGCCTGTCACGGCTTGTTCTCAACTAAAAGATCAGAAGGTGGAGAGACAGGGAGGTGAGACGCCAGAGGAAGCTGACTGCACGGTCCACACCCCGGGCCTGAGCCACGGAGCAGAACATGGACTCCTGTGGGGGCTGGGATGACCCTTCTCAGCAGATTTGGCCCCTGTGTCTTGAAAGTGACCAGTAGAAGGCTAATTCCCCTTTGTGCTAAAAGGCTCTGGACCATCCTAGGCAGAACCAGACCTGGGAAATCAGGCTAAAGAACCAGGTAACAGAAAGGAAGTGAAGACTATGGAAATACAGTTGGGTTTTTGAATCTGGTAAATTTACCTTCGGCACAACCCTCAGAAGTTACTTTCAACCCAGCATGCCGGGCCCCTGAAGCTCTGCCACCCCCCAGCCCCTCAGGTGTGGCCCTGATCTGAGAACAAGAAGCTCCATGATCCTTCTGGAACCAGACACGATGCCATGAGGCCCATGAGCAATGTCAACGGCCGACAGGGCAGGGATGCCGTCTCGGCGTTATGGGGAGAAAGGCACCACACGTCACACGTGAAGGGGAGAGGCTGGTCTGTGATGGAGCAAAGCTCCTCGGCTGGGCCTCTGGAAGGCAAGAGATTCCACCTTCACGCCTCTGGGTGACCGCCCAGCTTTGGCCAGCATGCACCAGCTGCCCAAGACAGAGGTGGCTGCCCCAAACGAGCGACCGAGGCAGGACTTACCTTCCACTGCAGGGAATGGAACCACTGGTCTCGCAGGTAGCTGTTGGCAGCCTGTAACGACAAGAACAGGACAGCGAGGTCCGGTCACCAGCCTGCAGCATGTCAGAACATTCCACCGGCCAGCACGCGAGCCCCAGCCTGCTCTGACCAACAGCGTCTGCTCTGTGACCCTCACGAGATTTCTGAGGGGTTCACCACGCTGAACCCTTTGGGTGCAAAATTGAAACAGAAGTGGTAACCAGGGGGACTTTTCTGAAATCGGTCATTGCTGCCACTGTGGGCTTATTTTGCTGGGAATGAGTGACTTCAGACGCTGGTGGCTGGAAGAGCTTAACTACACATATCTCGACTTACATAGGATCATGGGAGCAGCCGGGATGAATGGGGAATCGGCAGGGTGGTGCGATGCTGATGGTGGGAGCTGGCTGGCGGCCTCCTCTGTACCAAGCACTGCTCCAGGCACCTGGCGCTTGTTCCCCACATACTCTTCTCATCGTCCTCACAACAGCCCTCAGAGGTGGGTAACACTATGCCATCCCATAGAGGGAAAAACTGAGATGCCAGGGTCTCACGTCAACCAAGTGCATTCAGACCGAGGCAGCCAAGCCTGTGGGTTTAACCACGGCTCCTCCTGCCAACTGCAGACGGTCGTGGGAGAAAGCACTGGCCTTGAACTCAGGCACATCCTGAACTCAAGCAAAACCTTCCTTGGTCCACAGCACCCGAGCTCAGAGACCTAGGCAGCCTCTCATCTGTAGAATGGGGACAATAACCTCGATCTTGCAGGGATGTTGTGAGGTTGAGGAATGAATCCCGTAAAGCATCTAGAACCGTGTTTGGCACACAGTAGGTGGTCAAACAAAAAGGCAGCTGAGGTCATTATGACTGTCACCATCACCATCATCAATTCCTCTCACACGAACTGTGGCCCAAGGAAGGCCCTGTCGACTCTGAGGCACATCACTGCTGCTTCCACTGCCAGTTCTGGCAGATTTGCTGGCGGCAACAGCAATATTTACAGCATGTTTAATGCGTGCCAGGTGCAGCGCTAAGCCCTCGGTGTGGACTGGTGCATTCAGTCCTTGCAACTCTGCCCTGGGAAGTTGGTACTGTCAGCATCGTCATCCCTATGGTACAGATGAGGAAACTGAGGCTCGGGAGGTTAAAAACTTTCCCACAGGCTCCCAGGCAGCAGGGTGGACTCATGCTGTAAACCACAATGTGCCAAGTCTTCGCCAACCACCCGCAAGGGCAGAAGTGAAGTGTCCGTTCCCGCCTGAGCCCACAACCCTCTGCTCCGGTGACCTGACCCTGAAGGTGGAGAGACCCTCACAAAGGCCAGAGCTCTCGCCAAGCAGGAACGTCCACTTTCTGCCCCCAACCCACACGAACACACACGCACACGCAGACACAAGCGTGTACAACTGTGGGTCACCCTCATTCAAGCAGATCTGGATTACCAGCCCCACGTCCCCACCCAAATCACTGAGGACACATCAGCCGCTCTCCCAGTGCAGAGTCTGGAGATATCTCTAGGCTCGAACCGATGAAGCGGTTCAGTGGCCAGTGCAGCAGGGAATCGGGCTCCCGTGAGCGAGCTCAGAGACTCCTTCCAAGCCCTGAGCAGACTCACACCAGCACCTGGAGGAGAGGGGAGTTTGCGTTTCTGCCCTAGATGGGGAGAGGGCTAGGGGACACCCCCCCCCGTGATGCAGGGACATCTGCAGTGGCTGAGTCTCCAATAGACCTGGGTTCACGTCCTGGTTCTGTTGTGGCCTAGCAGTGTGACCTGGAGCAAGTCCCTTGAGGACCCAAAGCCTAGGACACCTCACTGGGGAGGTGGACGCTGAAGGGGTGTCTGCCACGGGGACCAGCAACACCCCGGAGGGTCCGTGGCTGGGTTGCCTCCCGTCAGTGCTGACGTAGCTCTGTGGTCTCACGACAGTTCTCTTCTTCAGGTGGAGAAAATACATCCCACGCTCAGGAGAACAGTGCGAAGATCCCAAACAATGAGACAACTCATGTAAATGCTTCCTTAGCGCAGTGCCTGGCACCTGCAGACGCGCTGCAGATAGCAGGGAGCACAGCGGCAGCCACGGCCAGTGGTGTGCTGATCAAGGTGTAACAACAGGCTCTCTGGGATAAAGGAGCCCCGATCATAGCGTGTGCCCACACCCGTGCCGTCAAAGATCCCACCCTAGCTGATTCTGTGCTATGAGGGGGATGTCCCTAGACCAGAGTCGGGAAGAGATGCACACGATTGCTTCCTAGGAGCCAGTACAAGCCAGTATGAGCTGGTTCCACATGCTCCTGGTCCACAATCATTTCTATGCTTTTTTGTTTTGGTGAGAAAGATTGGCCCTGAGCTAACATCTATTGCCAATCTTCTTCTTTTTGCTTGAGGAAGATTGTCTCTGAGCTAACATCTGTGCCAATCTTCCTCGATTTTGTATGTGGGATGCCACCATAGCATGGCTTGATGAGTGGTGGGTAGGTCCGTGCCCAGGATCTGAACCTGTGACCCCTGGGCTGCTGAAGCGGAGCACACAAACTTAACCATTATGCCACCAGGCTGGTCCCTACTTCTATGCTTTTTATTTAACACACCAAGGTGGCCAGAGAGAGGGGCAGGTGTGGCAGGCTGAATAAGGGACCCCCAAAGATTGTCTACATCCTAATCCCCTGTGAATATGTTATCTTAGGTGGCAAAGGGGCTTTGCAGACGTGATGAAGTTAAGGATCTTGAGATGGGGAGGTCATCCTGTATGATGTGGGTGAGCCAATGTTATCACAGGGTCCTTATAAGAGGGAGGCAGGAGTCAGAGAGTCGAGACAGAAGTAGGGGCTGCAGTGATGTGGCTGCAGGCCAAGGAATGCAGGTGCCTCTAGAAGCTGGAAAAGGCAAGGAAACGGATTCTCGCCTGGTGCCTCCAGGAGGGACCAGCCCTGCCTGCCAACACCTTGATTTCAGCCCAGTGGGACCCATGTCAGACTTCTGGCCTCCAGAACTGTAAGACAATAAATTTGTGCTGTTTTTTTTTTTTTTTTAAGATTTTATTCCTTTCCTTTTTTTCCCCAAAGCCCCCCAGTACATAGTTGTATATTCTTCGTTGTGGGTCCTTCTAGTTGTGGCACGTGGGACGCTGCCTCAGCGTGGTTTGATGAGCAGTGCCATGTCCGCGCCCAGGATCCGAACCAACGAAACACTGGGCTGCCTGCAGCGGAGCACGCGAACTTAACCACTCAGCCACGGGGCCAGCCCCAATTTGTGCTGTTTTTAATGCTAAATTTGTGGTCATTTGTCAAAGCAGTAGTAGGAAATGAACAGGTATGCCAGGCTGGTTGAAGGGGTCACTCCATTGGTTCTGAGGGTCCACAGTGGGCATGGTCAGTGCCCATAAGGTGCCACTGCCTGGACCAAATGCCCATGTGAAGACAAAGAGGAAGAGAGAGGAGAGAGAAGAGGACAGGGAGGTGGAGAAGGAGATCCACGTCCTTCCCTCTTCTGCACCCACCGGCTCCACCATGCTGCCCTGCCAGTACGTGCCCGTGTGCGACCCCACTGCATCCCCAGGGCCTGGGGCATCAAGGAACAGAGGGAGACCTGCTGAATGAGGTAATGAAGAAATGCATGAATGAGGGGGCTGAGAGCTCCTTGAGGGCAGGGTTTTATTTCTGAGTCCCTGGCACTGATTAGGACGGCCAGGTGCTGTCAGGCACGGGCAACAATGAGCACACAAACCATAAAAGAAACCAGAAGTGCTGGGGGGGTGATCAGCGGCAGATGGTGACTCCCCCCCTTCCTTGGCAGCCAAATCCAACATAGACGTGCCTCCCCACGCCCATGCCCAGCCCCTCCCATGATGAGGGGCCGCCCCAACGTGTGGGCCCCCGTTAGGGATCTTTAAGGGGGGCCCCCAGCCCTTCCCTTGGCTGTATGTGAGCAGGTGATCCAGGCTGGGTCAACCAGAGGCTCTTGTCTAGGACTCTGGGTCTTGAGCAAAGCGATGCCAAGATGAGGAGGGTGAGAACTCATTATGAGGCAGGGCTGTGTGTTCCTGTAAAGATGGTGACTGGGCTGGGACATGGTCCCCCCGCCTGCCTCAGCTCCAGGCCACTTTCTAAGCCTGCTCTCCAGGCTCCCGTCAGTCCTAGCATCTCCCTTTCCTGCTTGAGATAGCCTGAGTCCATTTCGGCTGCTTGTGTCCAGAGTCCTGATAGACGAGCACATCCTCGCTGGACCCTTGGTCCTTCTCAAAAATGGATGCTCCGAGGCATTTTTCCCTGCCGTTGTTTTTCAGAAGGTGCCAGCCAGCTCCCAGAGCCTCGGCCTCTCCTGGTTACACCACGAGCCCTCCTGGCATCCCCTGGTCCCAGAGCTCACACACCGGGTGGTTCCGGCCCTGCCCAGACTTGGTCAGTTTGCCAGCTTGCTGCTGAGCAGGGACAGCTAACAGACTTCCTTTCCCGCCCCCGTGCCTGGTCTGGCCTGGCCCCCAGGTCTCGCTGTCTAGAAGTGGAGGAGGGTTTCCTCAGTGACACCAACCACCATCTTACCCGCCTTTGTCATCTCCCCTCTTCAGCCAAACCTTTCAGGCAGAACAGCCTGAGTTTTCCAAGACTTCCTTCACGTGGGAGAGTACGGACCCCCTTCCCCGGCCACACCCGGCTTCCTGGCCATTTCCTTCGTCCCTGAGAGTGTCTCAACCCCAGGAGGTCTGTGTGGTGTTCTGGAAAGATGGCAGGTTTGGGTTCAGTGGAGCAGTCTGTGGACCTCAGCTGCAAACAGCCATGTGACTTTGGACTTCCCAGGCCATAACGGGCTCAGGACGCCCGCCTCTCTGCGTGGGGATTAAGTGAGACCCTGAAGGTCAACAGCAGCAGCCCGACGTCACTTACCAGGCACCGTGCAAAATGCCTTACACGCATCGCTGTGAGGTGAGGACGTGCACATTCCCATCTCACAGATGAGGAAACTGAGGCTCAGAGCAGGCAGCAGGGCCCAGCTGCCCACCCAGGCATCTGATCTAGCCCCTGACCACACCATTGCCCCTCGGGCACATGCTCACTCTTCCCTGCTTTTGAAACCCCTTGCCTTCCCCAGGGCCTCGGCCAGGCCCAACTTCCCTCCTCGACTTCCCTGTACTTCTTGCGGCCCCTCTTAGACCCCTGACCCCAGGCCACAGGACTGAGAGAGGAGGCAGGATCCAGGAGGATTAACGGATACCTTCCCAGTGTGGTTGGCATTAAAAAGTCTGCTGAGTGAATTAATGAAACGCAAGGCAAAGCGCAAAGACGCGGGCCCAGGAACAGTCTTGCTGCCCAGCTCTCCAGAACCTCGTTCCTGGGGAGGCAGAGAGTGTGAAGGTCTCTCCCACTCCACCTGCCAGGCTCACCACTCCCCAGCACACCTGGGAGGACAGGGGTGCAGAGGGGCTGGCTGCACAGCGGAGGAAGGCGGGCTCGTCCATCACAACAAAGGAGGCCCTTTGAATCACAGGCTCACGGGGGTGTGAAGAATCACCCAGTCCAGGGGTGCTCGGTCTTGGGCGGTTTATGGGAACCTGAAACCCCTTGAGAACCTGAAACAAACTATAGATTTACACTCAAGTAATGTACACACTGTGTATATACCACACACACACATAATTGTGCGGGCAGATCTGAATACACTCTGGACCACAGAGGAAGGTCCCAACTCCAGCCCAACCTTTCCTCTCCTGCCATGCTTCTGACGAGGACTCTAAGGCCCAGACTTGCTGTGGTCTCATCAGTGTCCTTCCCCAGTGTTGCCAGCTCTCCTTCTGGCACGTGGTGCGTACACATAGCCATTCGTTGCTTTGGCCAATGAAACGTGAGCTGACGTGATCTGCGTCGCTTCCGCTGGAAGCCTTTAAGAACCAATGCACCTTCAGCAGGCTCCCTTCCCCATGCCCTGGTAGCCAGAAACGTTCCAGTCGGTGCACACTCCACTGGCTCCCAGCTGACCCAGGATGGACAGGTAGCATGAGTGAGAAATAATCCTATGCTGTTTTAAGCCACTTAGAATTTGGGGCTGCTTGTCACAGTAGCATAACCCAGCACAACCTGGCTCGCCTAGTTTTTCCTGTGGCTTTGTTCACACAGAGTGTGCATCCTACCAGGAACACTCTGCCTCCCCGCCCTCCCTCACTGCGTGCTGAACCATCTGCCCTTCGGGTCTCACCCGAAATGCCCAGTCTCCAGAAGGCCTGTCTTAGTGGTCCCTTCCCCCTCACCATCCCTGACCACATCAGGTGATGATACCTCCTCTAACAGATCACACTGTCCTGTAATCACTTGTTTCTTTGTTCTTCTTCCTCTCCAGGCTGTGGACTCTGTGAGGTCAGGGGCCACATCTGACTTATTCACTACTATGCCCATGAAACCTGGGGAGATGTTTGT
Organism: Equus przewalskii; assembly: GCF_037783145.1. Classification (NCBI taxonomy): domain Eukaryota; kingdom Metazoa; phylum Chordata; class Mammalia; order Perissodactyla; family Equidae; genus Equus; species Equus przewalskii. The sequence continues at coordinate 29,145,766 of NC_091833.1, read as the reverse complement.
TAAATGAAAGACTGGCTGACTTGTGGAATGAATGAATGAATGAATGACTGATTGGATGGATATGTGGATGGATGGATAAACGCATGGGTGGGTGGATGGCTGGCTGGCTGGAAAGATAGATTAATGGATAGATGGATGAATGGATGGATGGATGGATGGACAGATGGATGGGTGGATGAATGGACAGACAGATGGATAAACGGATGGGTTGGTGGACAGATGGATGGATGGATGATGGATGGACAGACATGGATAAATGGATGGGTGGGTGAGGAGATGGATGGATGGATGGGTGGATAGATGGGTACACAGACAGATGGATAAATGGATGGGTGGGTGGAGAGATGGATGGGTGGACAGACAGATGGATAAATGGATGGGTGGGTGGAGAGATGGATGGATGGATGGGTGGATAGATGGGTACACAGACAGATGGATAAATGGATGGGTGGGTGGAGAGATGGATGGATGGATGGATGGATGGACAGACAGATGGATAAATGGATGGGTGGGTGGAGAGATGGATGGGTGGACAGACAGATGGATAAATGGATGGGTGGGTGGAGAGATGGATGGGTGGACAGACAGATGGATAAATGGATGGGTGGGTGGAGAGATGGATGGATGGATGGGTGGATAGATGGATAGACAGACAGATGGATAAATGGATGGGTGGGTGGAGAGATGGATGGATGGATGGATGAAGCATCACTATACTCATGCTGCTCACTGAAGAAAATTTCATGTGAAACAAAACTTCAAAAGAACTATTCAGTCTTGATACCCTCTCTTCCCCAGTTGTATTTGACTAAGGCTCTAGAAATAATCATAGCAGTCTCTTTCTGAACACCCACTATGTAATGTTAAGTATTTTACAATGCTAAGTATTTTACATGTAATATTACTTATCCTTACAACACCCAAGGAGACAGGTACTATGGGTCCAGTTCACAGATAATGAAGATGCCCAGAGAGGTTATTCCTGCTGCCCGAGGTCACACAGCGAGAACATGGTAGAACTGGGCTGGGACTCAGTCTGTCTGACTGCACTGCCTGCTCTCTCTACTGTCCACCGGGGAACATGAGAGCCATGTGTCTGAGCTCCCTTGGGCTCCAGGAATTGGGCTGGGAAATCTGAAAGCATTATGCTGATGAAGGGGAAGGAGGAAGGACTTGGCATGTGTCCCAGTCACCAGGAGGCCCCACCCCGCAGACAAGAGGGTGGGCCAGAACTTTCCTCCCAAAGAGGGGGAGGCAGCTGGTGGGGCAGCCTCCGCCTCCTCGCGGCCGCTTCCCCTCTTGCTGATGGAGTTGGAGAGGTTTTAACACGGCTGGGCCATAACTACTCTTTCCTTTGGCTTGTCGAGTTTTGAAAAAGGACAGAGGCCACGAGGGACATCCAGAATCCCAGTGCCGGCATCTCTAAGAGCCTTCAAGGAAAGGGAGAGTGGACTGGGCTGTCCTTGACCTGGGGGAGAGGGCGCGTTTCTGCATAGGCCCCATCCCGCTGTGCGGGTGGCCGAGCCAGGACGTCACGGGGCACAGCTCGAAGTCCTGAGGGTCACTCAGGAGATGGGCCTGGAGCATGGGAAAGAGCCCCGGGGGCCGGCGCCAACTTCTCCTAGTGATAAATCTTTCTAATACGCAGAGGGCCTCGTTCCAGGCAAATTCTGCCTAATTTCCTCTTTGAAAGTTGCCAAGTTCTCTCTCATTGTTGTATTGTCTCGAGAGGTAAGAAAAACAGCCAAGGGTGCACCCGGGTGACTCTCCCCAGAGCTCCTTCCCCGGCCGACTTCTTAGGGAAAAACAGCACGTGCTTCTCAGACCGGAAAGGTCTCTCTCCAGCTTCCAGTAAGAAGGGACCCCGCCCCGCCCCCGCCCGGCTGCCAGTGTTTGGGGTAAATAGTCGTCCGGCCTCCCGAGAGACCTTCTGGAACATCAATGAGAAGAGCGGTCTCGGAAACCCTTCCAGAAAGAAGCAGAACCTCTCCGGGAAGGAGAGTCTCGTTGTTCTTGTTCCTCCTGAAACCTTGTTCTAGAGCAGCGGGTTCTGTCCGCTTCTCAAGGATGGGCAGAAACCCAACTGCGAGGCAGAAATCTCCAGAAGAAGATCTGTGGCCCCATAGCCTTTAATTCCCGCCACCCCACCCCGTGGGCGGGGAGCTGCGCCCACCCAGGATGCTTTGATCGCACCGTTGAGGTACTTAGGTAGTTACCTCCTCACAATGAAACGCCAGCAGAAAGGGCATGAAGGGAGGAAAGAAGATAAATGGGTGCTTTCTGTAACCGGGGATGCTAATAGCACGGCATTAGGGAGCTCATGCTGAAAACCACAAAGCACCCAGAAGCGCATCGACTGGACCCGGGCTGGAAGGCTGGGAGCTCTGTCTGACGACCTGACGCCCCGCTGGCGGACTGCTTGGCAATCTGGGCTCCGGAGGAGGGACACTTGCCCAAGAGCGTCTCTTAACCTTCCTTGAACCCAGATAGGTCAGCTCCCAGAAGTCTGAGTGAGGCAGTGATTCCAATTCTTACAAAGCAGCTTTGTAAGGAGGTCCCTGGGAGAGGGACAGAGAGAGAAGAAGGAGGAATGGAGAGAGGAGAGACACGGAGAGAGAGTTAGGTCAAGACACACAGAGAGGAGGGCTCAGGGTGCAGCGAGGTGCAGAGAGAGGCTCGGAGAAGGAAAGCAGACAGAGAAACCACAAGAGATGCAGGAAATTAAACAGAGCAAGGGAGAGAGAGAAGGGGAGGGGAGGGGAGAGAAGGGGAGGTGAGGGGAGAGGTGGAGAAAAAGTGTCAGAGAGACAGAGAAATCAGACACACACACATAACAGAAAACCTGAAAGAGAGACAGAGAGAGGAGGAGAGAGAGCAGGCAGGCTGGCATAGGGACGCCCGCACGTCCCTCACATCGCCCCTACATGGAGAATAGCTGTGCCACCTGAAGCAGGACAGGGCCCCCTCAGGGATGCAGGGATGCCAGAATGCTAAAGACCCCCTTTCATTCTGAGGTTATTTCCCCTGGGTGTGAGGGGGTGGTTCAGTGTATGGAGCATGGGTCAAAACGCAAAGTCCTAGGGTCCAGCCCCATACAGCAGAACTTCCTGTGACAATGGAAGTGTTCACCTGCGCTGTCCAATACAGGAGGCACCAGCTGCAAGTGGCTACTGAGCATTTGAAACGCGGCTAGAGGGCTGAGGAACTGCATCCTTAATCTGATTTAATAAATTAAACTTAAATGCAAATGACCCACGGTGGCTAGTGGCTGCTGTACGGACAGCACAGTTCCAGGCGTCTTCACTCGTCCGCCGACCAGAAGCTCCTCGAGTCAGCCTTGGCCCCCGTGCACACCTGGCTGCTTCTCGGGCCTCCCTGCCGCCCGGAGCAGGGAAGAGGGCTCTTTGTCACGCCATAGCTCTGGGGCCTGTCACGTGAATGGGGACAAGCCCAGAGCACGGGATCCCACCAACTGTCACGACAGCATGTGAGGAGCGCCCTGCCCGGCACCTCGGGCCACCACCCTGGGGCTCCAGGTGCCCCCCGGCCACTTCACTACCAGACAGATCTCCTGGCCTGGAGCCCATCTCCAAGATGACTCGGAACCCACTTATATAACGAGACGGCCACACGCCACCCATGAGTCACGGGAGGGAGGGGGAGGAGGGTGATGACAAGGAGGACGCAAGGTAGAAGCTGAGGGGAATGACAGCAAGGGAGAGACCGAGGCGGCTGCACCCACCTGGGGTCCCCTGGGTGATGGGACGGAGGCTGTGTCTGTGTCCCCTGCCCTGGCTCTGAATCCAGCTCTGGATCCCAGGATCCGCCGGCCGACCGCTTCCTCTCCCGGCTGCTCTCCTGCTCCAGCCTCTGGCTCCCGGGCTGTGCGGGCTGCACCGTCCGCTGGAGCAGGGGGCAGTCACAGGCGTGAGCACGGCAGGGGGAGCTCTGACGTGAGGCCACAGCCTGACGCAGCCCCAGCCAGGCGAGTCATCACAGCCGGCCTGCAGCCACGGCCTGGGTTAAAGGGACATTCCAGGCGATCCCAGCGACCGGTTTCCCTTGCAGCCTGACTGCTCCTCTGTCCCCAGGGCGAGCGAGGCTCAGGGTACTTCCTTGGGTCATGCTGTCCCGTCCACGCCCAGATGCTATGAGGCTCTCTTGCTGGCAGGGCAGCGACCACTCTACCCGGGTAGATGGCGGCTGAGGCCTCCCCCCTCTAGCTGGGCCACTCCGAGGGTATCCCCCTCTCCCACCTCCCTCTGGCACTCACACACCCAGCCTCCTCTGCCCTGCAACCAGACCGGTCCTCCTATTGTTCCCTCTACCCCTTAAGAGCTTTCAGGGCCTCCCGATTGCCCTCAGAATAGAGGGTGCCTTCCTCACTCAGCTAACAAGACCTGTGCAATGTGGTTGTGACGCATCCACAGGGTCCTGAATCCCTCCTCTCTCCTTCAGGGCAGCAAATACCCCCTCCCTCGCATTCACGCTTTGCACCTGCATTCCCTCTGCCCAGAGTGTGTACTCCCATCCCGGCACACTCCTACGCATCCCTCTACGCCCAGCTCTAATGTTGCCACCCGGGAGGAGCCTTGTCTGGCGCCCACGGGCCGAGTGAGTCACTTCCTGCTCTGGACTCTCAGTTGTTGGGACTTACGTCTATTTTAGCTGTTTTCTCTCTGGTCATTTGTCTACGGCTCTGTCTCCCCGGGGGCCCGCAGCTCTTCAAGGATGGGGCTGCGGGCTTATCCACCTCCTCCCCCAGCTCAGGGCTCTGTGGTTCCATCAGATTTCCTCAGCAGGCCCTCCTCTTCTCAACTTTCCACGGAACCCCATTATTGCCCCCCGATCTTCCACCACTGCTCCCCCAAGTCCAGGGTGGTCAGAACTCAGAGACTCTGCTGCAGCCATGGGATGGGCGGGAAGGACAGAGAGGACAGCTCTGGGGCTGCAGGGGACGAGGGCAAAGGTAAGGGCGGATAAAAGGAAAGCTGCCGAGTGAGAGCGAGAGCCTGAAGAAGAAGGCAGACGGGCAGGCACGTTTGGGTGTCCTCCAAGAGACGACAGGAAAGAACGGGATTTTTCGAGGGGATGTTTAGCTGTTACACTCAGCTTGTCGAGCTCAGCATTCCTCAGAGGCCAAAGTGCGTGCCTCTTGGCTCCAATGTTGTTACACAATCTAGTAGCCACTTTTTTTTTTTTTTTAATCAATATATTCCCCAGGCCCGGGTCTCTCTCTCTCTCTCTCTTTTTTTTTTTTGGTGAGGAAGATTGGCCATGTGCTAAAAATCTGTTGCTAATCTTCATCTTCTTGCTTGAGGAAGATTGTCCCTGAGCTAACATCTGTGCCAATCTTCCTCTATTTTGTATGTGGGACACCTGCCTCAGCGTGGCTTGATGAGTGGTGTGCGGGTCTGCACCTAGGATCCAGACCTGAGAATCCTGGGCCGCCAAAGCAGAGCGCAGGAACTTAACCACTGCGCCACTGGGCTGGCCCCTCTAGTGGGCACTTTTGAAACGGGTTTTAGGCAACATCTCTTTGGGCTCAGAGCAGGTCTCCCTGGAGTGACAAAGTAAGAAAGAAAACGCTCCTAAAAGAAAGGTCAGGGCAGACAGTTCTCCCAATGACAAGAGAGAACTTTCTCTCTAGATGAGGAGTTTCTGACTTGGGGTCTCTGCTGGAAATTGGGGTGGCTCTCCCTGAAATGATACAGAACATGTCGAATGTATGTTCTGCAGTGGCCATGTGACTTTTTTCCACCACAGTTCCTTTCTCGGAGGGCCTTCTTGTCCCCTGTCCATGAGGTCCTGGTAGGGCTACGAGAGTACACAGCTCTGTGGTCAAGGGTGGGCATGCGACTCAGAGTAGGGCATTCCCTGGGGTGCAAAGGACTACAGTAGAGCCAATCGGGAATCTTCCAGAGATTTTATAGAAAGATATTGGAAGGAAAAAACGCTGTCACATTTCAAAGGATTACGAGCTCCAAGAATGTGGCTTGAGACTGCCAGAAGTCCACCTCCCCCACCAAATGGAGAGATCCTGCCTGACAATGAAGCCAACACACAGAAGCAGAGCCAGGAGATGGAGAGAAAGATGCTGAATATTAATATGATTTGACTCCTGGATCCAGCTATGCCTGACTTCCCCGTTATTTTAATATAGCATTAAATTCTCTTTTTGCTTCAGACACTTTGAATAACATTTGTATCATTTCCGATCAACAGTCCTTGACCAATATACCCAAAACGCACACTTTTCCGAGGAGACAGCTCATACTTCCATCAAAGATTCAAACGGCTTATTAGACCAGTGAGAAGTAAGAAATCTCCCCATTTGAAGTATAGCAAAAAGTACCATCTGTTGCTTACTTGCTTCTTACAGCCTTTTAAGGCCTAACAACATGCACACATGCCTCAGTTTCCTCATCTGTAAAAGGGAGATCAGAAAACCTATTTCTCAGGTTTGTTTAATGAAACAAAAACTCAGCATGTAAAGCTCCTAGACTGTGGCAGGCATGCAGCTGGAGCTCAATCCATGCGCATTCCCTTTTCCTCTACCTGCATGAGCCCCAGTTTACACTTTTTCATACTTGGAGAAAAAACTTCCTCAGTTAAACCACCTTTCCTCCTGACAGCTGGCCGTCTCCCTGGGAGGGAAGAGGAGGGTGCGTGCGGGGAGGGGGGACAGCTGCTCGTTCGTGTTTATCCTACCTGCAGGAGGACCGTTCCCCCAGGAACCGTGAGCTGTAAACAGTACTTCGGGGCGTTCTCCCAGGACAGCAGCTGAACATCTTCAATAGCGCTGTAGGAGACCGAGTTTTCCATGTACCCAGTTGGCTGCAGCAAAAAAAAAAAAGAAAAGAAAAGACATGCATTGGTTACAAGATCAGGCACAACATCGGCGCCTCAGAAGAAGGTTCCAGAAAAATAGCCCCATGCTGGCAATGAGCAAACTGAGCTGGTACAAAAACTCTGCAACTTCAGGGACCAAAGGGACTCTGAATTTCCTAGCTGGCGGCATCCAGCTGGAGGGGAGGGGCCGTGCGGGAACCTCGCCCACGTGTTTGGAGGCGCAGAGTCGGGACTAGACTGGGGTCCCTGAGGGAAGCCCCGAGGACTGTTCTCCTGGCAGCCGCAGGGCCCAGCACGGGGCGGAGCCTGAGTCCCTCTATCCCTCACAGTGTCCAAGCCATCACCCTCCCCTTCCCAGAAAGCAGTCACAGCCCCCTCACTGGTCTTCTCGCCTCATCCCTTCCTACAGGCACGTGCTCTCCACTCAGCACCCAGGGCCGCGTTCCAAGTCAGCAAACTCGATCCCTTTATTCCCCTACTAAGCATCCTTCAATGGCTCCCAGTGGCCCAACCACGAAATCCACGTTCCCATCCACCATCAACAGGCCTGCAGGTCTGGTCTTGCTTCCGCCTCCAGCCACCCCTCCCTCCCTGGGAATTTCTTGCCCTTTCTGTGCTCCTCTACGTGGGCCCACTGACAGCACCAAAAACTCAGCTTGCTCCTTGTCCCAAAAAGGCCGCGGCCCCACCCCTGGCATCTTCTCTTCTCCTCTCCAGGTCTCAGCTCAGCAGGACTTCTGGGGGGAACCTGTGACCCTCTGGACCTCATAACCCAGTGGGTCGCATCCTCCCTGGTGGCCTCTGTGCTCACCATGCCCGGTTTAATTATTGTGGCCTTGTATCATGTGCTATCTGTTTGACAGCTGCCTCCTGGCCAGGCTGCAGCTCCGTAAGGTCAGGCTCCTGTTTGTCTTGGTCCCTGCTCTCTCTCCCCAGTGCCTGGCACGTGGCGAGGGCTCGAGAATTTGTGTGGAAAGAAAGAAGGATAAAGGCTCTCATTGGTCAACTCTGGGGTGAGGGTGGGGCAAGAGAAACTCACAGCCATTCACTGCTCTGTGAGTGAGGTCCGCCGTCACAGAGAGAAGGCACCAGGAGCATGCACCTGCCACCAGGGACCAGCAGCACCCTTGTCACCCTGTCCCCAGGAAGCCAGAGTTCAGCAGAATCGGAGGCGAGTGTAGCACAGCTGAGAGGAGCAACAGCTAACATCTCCCTAAGCCTGAGACGCCAAGGCTCCCGGGCACTCGATGAACACCATCTCCTTTAATCCTCACGACAGGCCCATGGAGCAGGAGCTGGGGCCATCCCACTGCACAGATGAGGATGCTGAGGCTCAGGGGGGCATGCCACATGCCCAAGGTCACCCAGCTGGGCAGGGGTGTGGCCAAGACTGAACTCAGCTGCTGACTCTGGACTCGGCGCCCTGAGCACCATGCTCAAGCAAGAGGCAGACGTGATTTCAAATCCGTGGCCCAACAAGCTATTCTACCTAAGGACTCAGGACCTCCAGGAGGTGTGTCAGTTTCAGGTTCTGCCTGCCAAAGCTGAGGTCTGGTGGTGGTGGCGGCGGAGAGGGCTGAGAGCTTCAGCTGCCTCAAACTTCCCTTACCCGATCAGTCACCAGCTCAGGAGGGAACAGCGACTGATCAATTGACCTGCCCATTCATTCACTCGCTCGTCCATTCATCTGACAGATATTTATTAAGCACCCATTACTTCCAGGCCATAGGCTGGGTGCTGGGGATACAGCAGTGAGTGTCTGAGACCAGGGCCCAGTGGGGGCAAGAGACAGCAGACGAACAAACCACCCCAATAAATAAACTATAGGACAGCAGCAAGTGCTGCACCAAGAATCCAAATGTGGTGTGGTGGACAGGAGGCTGGGAGCTGGAGCTCCCTGGGAAGATGGAGGGAAAGTGCACCTCAGAGCACACAGCCAGTGCAAAGGCCCAGGGGCGGGAAGAAGCTGGCAGTGTTCAGGGAGGGAGGCCAGGGTAAGAAATGCCCTGGAGAGATGAGCAGGCCACCCCTGGAGGGACGCGAAGGCCCAGCTGGGGGCCCAGGTACCACTCCCTGGGGGGTGGACACTGCAGCGGCTTTAGGAAGGTTTTATAGCATCACTGGGAGGAGTAGGCGGAAGCAGGGAACAGCCTGGAGGCTCCTGCACAGGTCCAGGTCAGACCCTGGCGGGGAGTCGGGGAGGCAGCCAAGTTCGTCCTCCCTTCTCACCAGCACATGGCCCGCCCTCAGCAGGAGCCCAGGCGGCCGCGTGTCCGACCAGCATGGCTCCATCAGCGGGCCCCAGAGGCGGACACGTGGGCTCCCCTTCACCTTCTGCCCTCTTCCAGCATCCTCCACACTATCGTGTTCTCGAAATTCTGCAATAAACAGCTCAGCCCACCAGCATGTCTTGTCCTGAGAATATCAGTGAGACCAGGGGCTTGGGGGATCGGCTATGGGCTTATTTTCCCAACCCACGTTCGAGTATTTATGGTGGGTGTGGCTGACAGCCTGTCTGCCCCGTGGGGTTTCTGCACCGTAAGAGCAGGAATTCTCCTCTGACCTGTTCCAAGGGCCCAAGCAGAGCCTGACGTTTACGGAGGTGAGCGTCGTTTTCTTAATAAACGAAGGAATATTTTCCTAAATCAAAAAATGTTCATCCATGGATTACTTATAATCACTATGCATAACATGCTTGGGAAGATGCTTTTTTTGTTTATTATGCTTAAAAATTAAATCAAAATATTAAAAATACATTAATAGATTTTTAAAAAAAATCTCCATTAGGAAGCAACGGCACTTGGGTGCCCGGTTGCACCAAATGCCTTTTCTTGGTGGCCCATGTCACTTCTCTCCCCTTTTAAGGTCCATGCATTTGGAAAACTGCATACAAGAGAGAGACACGAAATCCACTCCGAAAATCCCAGCAGGGGGGGAGAGTGGCCGCAAAGGCGTGAACGTGACCATCCAAGGCAGCCTCGCTTCTTAGAATCGCACCTGGGACACATGGGCAGAGGGCCTCGCAGCTTCTCCTTCCCTCACAGCCTCCTCGGAGACCCTCCGCGCTTGCTGCCCAGTGCCACACCAAGCCCGTGGCAGCACGTTCCGGCAGAGGACCTCCAGTGACGTGTGCGATCTGACATGAGGGAGCGCTCACTGACCGCCTGCGTCTGCCTTTCTCACGACCCTGCTTTAGCCGCTTCAATGTGGCCTTAATTAGAAGTTGCAACACAGGCTTTTTGGGGGAGAGGCTGGGTATAAATAAATACATACTGTTTTTTAAAAACAGCTGTATCACTTTCCCATCATTTGAAGCAGTACTGGCTAAAAGCAGAATCTGTAGACTCAACAGGACCTGTGTTTGAGCCACTTATTGTGTGTCTTTATGTAAGTTGCTGCACCTCTCTGAACCCGTTTCTTCCAGTGGTAAAACGAGAACTTAATAAATTATTAGGAACCTTAAAGGAGATCCAGTGTGTCAAGGGCTTAGCATAGCACTTAGAACATACTGAAAAGCTTAACAAAATGAACTGTTGTGAGAAAGATTAGACTTCATCTCTGGAGTCTTCCTCCTCAAAACCCATAATTCTAGTCTAACCATGAGAAAAACATCAGAGCAACCCCAGTGGCAGGCCATGCCCCAAAATGCATGACCAGTTCAAGGGAAGTTCGAGCAAGTGTCCCAACCAAGAGAAGTCTTTGGAGACACGATGACGAAAAGTACTGACCGGGGGATCCTGGGACAGAAAAGGGACGAGGTGAAAACTGAGGAAATCGAATAAAGGATGGACTCTAACAACAGCCTATCAATGTCGGTTCATCAGTTGGGACAAATGCATCATGCCATTGTAAGATGGTACCAAGTAGGGCAGCGGGGTGTGGGGCATATGGGAATTCTCTGCACCATCTGTAACTTTTCTGTACATCTCAAGCTGTTCTAAAGGAAAACGTTTATTAAGAAACATTAACCCAAGGGGCCGGCCCAGTGGCGCAGCGGTTAAGTGCGCACATTCCGCTTCGGTGGCCTGGGGTTTGGATCCCGGGTGCGGACATGGCACCTCATGGCAAGCCACGCTGTGGTAGGCGTCCCACATATAAAGTAGAGGAAGATGGGCACGGATGTTAGCTCAGGGCCAGTCTTGCTCAGCAAAAAGAGGAGGATTGGCAGCAGTTAGCTCAGGGCTAATCTTCCTAAAAAAACCCACAAACAACAACAAAAACCAAAACAAAACAAAATAAAAAGAAAAATTAACTGCTGCTGCCACCACTCCTGCTGTTGCTGTCACCATCATAGTCCACAGAGCCGAGGCAGGAGCCACGAGGCGTGTAAGGGAAATGGGACAGACTGGGACGCAAAGCCCCCAGGGGCTGCTCTCTGGACTCGGTGTGAGCCAACGCGGACCAGGCAGCTTCGTCCTGGGTACTTTCACACGCTGGGGATGATTTCACAGATGACTGATAATTCCCTGGTAATCTGAACAGGACTACAGGGGAGGAGATTCCTGCATGGGGTAAACGCTGGGTTAGAAGAGAAGGAGAAATTAAATGCTCCTCCACTCGAGGGAAGGGAGGAAATCCAGCTCTGAGTGGACAATAAACAGATTAAAAGTTATTTCTACCTGTGAAAGCAGGGCAAGCCGTTCTGTATGACTCCATTTATACAACATCCCGGAATACACAAAACCACAGGGGTGGACACATCAGACCAGCAGTCGCCCAGCGGCTGGGACAGGGGAAGGGACCAGTTACTGAGGGACATGGGGGCACTTTTTGGGGTCATGGAAGTATTCTATATCTTGACTGGGGTGCTGGTTACTAGACTATACGTTTGTCAAAACTCACAGATCTGCACACTAAAAGCGTGAACGCTACTGAATGTAAATTACACCTCAAACCTAACTATGGCACTGCGTGAATATTCAAGATAATCTGGAAGATGATGAACAGGATGAAATCTTTCAGATAAAACTGTATCAAGACCACTCATTAGCACTGCATATATTACCTTCCTAATTATTTTTTAGACATAAGTTTTTTTTTTTTTTTAACAGAGCCCAAATCTTACGGGTACATATAATTTTGTAACCTGCTTTTTTTCACATAATGCTAGATCATATGCACATCCCATATTCTGAACCATAACCTCCAGAACTATCATTTTAGTGGCTATAAGATATTCAGCCACTATTTATTTATTTATTTTTATTTGTTTGAGGAAGATCAGCCCTAAGCTAACATCTGCTGCCAATCCTCCTCTTTTTTGCTGAGGAAGACTGGCCCTGAGCTAACATCTGTGCCTATCTTCCACTATTTTATATGTGGGACGCCTGCCACAGCATGGCTTTGCCAAGCAGTGCCATGTCCACACCCGCGATCCAAACCAGCGAACCCTGGGCCACCGAAGCGGAACGTGCAAACTTAACCACTGTGCCACCAGGCTGGCCCCTCGGCCACTATTTATTTAATTTTTGTTTTTGTTTTTCTTTGCTGGGAAAGATTCGCCCTGAGCTAACATCTGTTGCCGATCTCCCCCCTCCCCCACTCCCCAAAGCCTCCGTACACAGTTGTAGGTTCTTCCAGTTCTTCTGCGTGAGCCACTGCCACAGCATGCCAACTGACAGACGGGTGGTGTGGTCCTGTGCCCGGGCACGGAACCCGAGCCGCTGAACTGTAACCACTAGGCCATCAGGGCCGGCTCGGCCACCATTTATCATCAACCCTACCCCCTCCACCCCCGACAGTGCGGCGGTTTCATTTTACGCCACTATAAACAACTGCACGGTGAACATCCTTGTGAAACATGTTTTTCTAGCCTATATTTAGGATTATTTCCTTAGGCCAGATTCCCAGAAATGGAATGACTGGGACAAAGGGTAAGGGCCTATTTTATGTTGTCGCCAAACTGTTCTCATTGAAGAGACAGTAGAGAGAACTGGGGAGTCCTGGCTAAGACCGGGGGGCCTTTGTGCTGGGCCCCCCGCTTGCCGGGGTCCGGCTGGAAGCCATGTTCTGACCCGGGTGCGTTCAGTGTGACGGGCTGGAAGCTGAGTGCTCACAGTGCGACCACACAGGGTGGGTGTTGGGTTGCAGCCGTCTGTAAGCTGGGGTGCTGGCCCTGGGGATGCTGCTCTCCCATGGGAGTCAGGGATCTGGTCGGAGGCCTCTGTCCTTTCCCTCTCTGGGACTGATGAGGGGCCAGTTTGGGGTCTGGGTGTTTGCAGGACGGGAAGAGAACAGTCTCGCTCTGCTTTCGTTTCTGAGATGAGCTGCTTCCCTGGTGAGGTCTGCGCTAGAGAAAGCAGGGCCTGGGGGACTCAACAGGGCCCCAGTGATTCCCCAAGGTCTTCAGAGCTGACATCCCAAACAGGGCACCTTCTCGGACTTCCCAGGCGTCAAAGTGGGCAGCGAGTGGGGTGACCAAAGACCCTGAGACAGCGCCCCCCACCCCGAGTCCCCCAGTCATCACCTCCCCCCACCTTTCCAGGGAGCCAGCTCCCTCTCGCCTAAACTGCCTGCTGGTTTCCATGGGGATTTCTCTAAAAGTGCTTATGAATCATGACGTCCGAGGCCCCCCAGACGAGGCTGCAGGCTGACTCAAGGCACACGTCAGGAAGGCGCCCAGCACTGTTCCTGGCAGGGCGGGGGGAGGAGGCTCCCGGACCCCAAAAGGAAAAGCTGGTCAGGAATCATCCACCCTCCACCAGCACGCTCCCGAGACCGGAGGATGTGGGAGACTGGGAAACCTCGCCCAGCTGGGGACCTGGGCTGAGAACACAGGCGGTGTGTCATGGGGGGTTGCTGCCCTGGCTGCCAGCTGGGTGCGCGATGCTGGGGACACGTCTCCTTGCTCCACGTACGGAAGCCACCTGAGTCATCATGCAGGGGACCCAGGCTGCATGGCCTGGTTCCACACGGCACTGCCCTGCTGGCATGAGGAAGGAATGGCTCTGGCACCCACACACAAACCCCGGGCTCGATGGAGAGACGCAAGTCGGAGGGCAGGAGAGCCCCTTCCAGCCCCGCCTTGGACAGTCAACAACAACGGCAATAATAATAGTGATGACACCATTACTCCGTGGTGGTGCTGTGAAGTGGCTTGGACTAGGGGAGTGGGCTTCAGCCCTCACTTCCCCTTCTGCTTTTCAAAAAATTGAGATAAAACTCATCTGACAGAAAATTAAACATTAACTATTTGAAAACATACGATTCAGTGGCATTTGGGTGCACTCACAATGCAGTGCAACCTCCACCTCAATTCAGTTCAGACACATTTTCATTATCCCAAAAGGAAGCCCCATAGCCATTAAGTGGTCACTCGCTGTGACATCACCCCAGTCCCTGGTGACCACCGGTCTGCAATCTGTCCCTGTGGATTTGCCTACTCTGGACATTTCGTATTGACGGAATCAGACAATCTGGGGTCCTTTCTGTCCGGCTCCTTACACTTGAACGTTTTCGAAGTTCCTCCATGTTGCACGTACCACGCGTCAGTACTTCCATCCTTTTTACGGCTGAATAATGTTCCGCTGAATGCACAGGCCACGTTTTCTTGACCCCTTCATCAGCTGAAGGACATCTGAGTTGTCCACCTTTTGGCCATCGTGAACAGCCTGCCGCGTGTTTTTCTCAGTGACCTGGCAGGACACGCACCCTGCACACACAACCCTCGCCAAGCTCCCCCAACAGACACACACAGGTGCCCTGGCTGACCTTTACCCAGCGGTCACCATGTGGCCGGCACCGTGCTGAGGGCTTTGGATACATTATCCCATTTATCAGAACAACAACAATGCTGCAGGGGGCAGCTGTGATGGCCCCCATTTATCCACACGTTACAGAAGAAGAAACTGAGGCATGGAGAGGTAAGGCCATGTTGCAGCTCCTGTTTTCAAGAGAGAAGACCCTGAACTCAACCTCACGACCCCCAAGACTGTGCCCTCCATTCCTACGCTCTGCCCAACTCCTCCAGCCAGCTCCTAACTCCAGTGTGCGTACGGGTGTGCGCGTGCATCGTGAAGGCGCCTGTGCAGAAAGGGGCGGGGACCAGAGAGGACGTCAGAGGCGGCCCCGGCACAGCGGGGGGTCTCAGCATCTGCCTTCCAACTGACTGCCATCCAGCCCCGCAGGTCAGCAGGCCACCTCCGGCTCGACTCGGCCTCCAGGGCAGAAACCCACACACGCTCATTTGGGAAAGGCCTGTCAAAATATTTGGATGTTCTCTTGAATGCCACAAAGGGAGAGTTGAGCAGGGAGAGCAAAGCGGCGGGGAACAATTTGCTGCTAGATGAGCCAGTCTGGGCCCCGGTCCCAGAGCTCATCTCCTCAAACGCCGTCCCCGTCCCCTCGTTTCTGTAACCAAACAGACCGAACATGATGTGACCTCTTCTTGTTGCCCAGGGTCCCTGGTGTTGTGACCTCCCCCCAACCCCTCCACCGGTGAGCTGGGCTGCAGCCCAGCGATGCCCTCGGTGCCACTTGGGAATAGAGAGCTGCGCACTGCTACACTCCGGCCTGGTGTTGGAGAGATGGGTCTGTTTTGAACAGCTTCTCCCATCATTCTCTGGATGCCAAATGGTTACTTCTTATTGCTGCCAATGAATCTGCCCCCACACCCTACCCTCAAAAGGTTACTGCTGTGGCCTGTGAAACCAGAGCACCAAGCGCACTAGAATTATGTGTAAAGTAAAAGTAACTGGGTTCGGAGCAAGAAAATCTCTTACAGGAAAGATACATCCTTCTTGTGTTTTGTGGTGCTTTGTCCGATCTTCTCTTGGTGGCGGGGGTGATTATTCTAAGTTCTTCACAGCATAAATAACTCTAGATTGGCACTGTCTGGTGGAACTTTCTGCAATGATGGAAATGCTCTGTATCTGCGCTGCCCGACGCAGGAGCCACTGAGCACTTGAAATGCGGCTAGGGTAACGGTCACCTTGGGACTGAGGTCATGCAGTCACTCAGCATGTGGAACCCTTCCCATGTGTAACCAATACCAGGGCCTGGGGACATGGCAGTGAAGGGGAGGGACACAGTGCTACACATGGAGCTGATAAGTTGGTGGGAGAGAAACATGACCCAGGAAAATGGAGGGAGGGGCAGGTCAGATGGATAGAATCTGCGTCCCAGACAGCTGAGAAACTGATCAAGGCTCAGAGGGAGCCTGGATGGAGGGACTGGCCCCAGGCCCCTCTCAGGCCCAGTGGAGCTGTTGGTGGGCATGAATGCCAGGCACCCCTCCTCCTGCCCTAGTGTTGGGACCTCCCTGGCTGGGAGCACCACTGCTGGCACACCCTGCCCACCTCCCACATCAGCATGGCCCCCCGCCAGCCCCCGGTAGGCAGGTATCACCATCGCCCTTGTGACAGACCAGAAACAGAGGCTCTGCGCAGGTACGCACCTTGACCGACCACGCACAGCTACTCAGGACAGAAGTAGGAAGAGAACTGAGACCTGCGGACTTTCCTGGCCTTGGTCTATAAAAGCTAGTGAGTTAAAAATCAGGGGCTCGACAGTCCTCCAGCAGAACGGCTCCAACGAGAAAGACGACGACAAGGGTCGGCGTGGATACGGAGCAGCTGGAATGCTCCTCAACTGCTGGTGGAAATCGCAATTGCTAAACCACTTCAGAAAACTTCACAATAGGATCTGCCAAAGCTGGACATACGCATCCCCTGCGACCAGCAGCCCCACTCCTGTGAAAAAACGCCGACATACGTCCTCCCAAAGACCTGTACACAAATGCTCCCCGAGGACCACAGAGCCCCAGACTGGAACAGACTGGGAGCTACCCAGACGCCCACCAACAGAAGACTGGATCAAGAAATCGGGGTCCACTCACCCAGTGGAACAGTTACACAACAACGAGAAGGAAGGATCCACGACTACACACAACACGTGGATGGACCGTACCAACAAGAACACGATGCTGGGGAAAGCGAAGGCGGCAGGAGAGGGAGACCGGACAGGAGACGGATGGGACTCCATGAAGGAAGCCACAGGCCTGAGTCTACAGAAGCTGAGAAGGGCTGCTGGGGACAGGACCCTGCGGACAGCACTCATTGGTGGGGTCGTCAGGAGTCGGAGCTGACTTCGTGGTTTGTAACAACAACGCTGTGCAAGAGAAACTAGACACAGAAGCACATACTGCATGCGTCCATTTATAGAAAGCTCAGAAATAGGGAAAACTCGCTCCACGCTGTGAGAAGTCAGTGTGCTGGGTATTGGGGTGACCAGCTGTCTGGTTTGCCTGAGAATGAGGGGTTTCTCAAGCATCGGATATTCGGCACTAAAACCGGGAAAGTTCTGGGAAAACTGGTACGAGTTGGTGACCCTACTGTCGCCCCGGATGGGGACAGTACTGGAAAGGGGCAAGAGGGAGCTTCTGGAGGCCTCGCACTGGTCTAGTTCTTGATTCGCGTTGGGAGTGACACAGTGTGTTCACTTTGCTAAAACACATAAGCGGGACACAATGTGTCACTTTTCTGTGTGTATGTTACACTTCAATTAGAAGATCTTTTGAAAAATCAGAATGTCTAGAGTCAGAACCCAGGCTCCACCACTTGCTGGCTGTGTGGCCTTAGGCAAGTCATTTGGCCTCTCTGAGCCTCCATTTTCTCCCTTGTAAAAGTGAGAGAGTATTCCCACCCATTAGGATGGCTACTAAAGATAAAAAAAGATAATAACAAGTGTTGGTGAAGAAGCGGAGAAACTGGAACGCTCGTATACTGCTGGTGGGAATGCAAAATGGCGCAGCCGGTCGGGAAAACAGTGTGGCAGTACTTCAAACAGAGTTTCCGTATGACCCATACGGGAATTTCATGGGATATGATTATACCACAATAAAAAAGGTAACAGTATATCTATCGTAAGGGTGTTTGTGGAGAGCAATTAAGTGAATGCAGCTCGGCACCTTGTAAGAACTTGATACAGGGAACTGCTCTCATGCAGTCACCCCAAGAGAGTAGCACTTGGCGAGGCCTGAGAAAGAAGGCCGGGAGGGTGCTGCGGGCAGGACACGAGGAGGTGGGGGTTCATTCGTTCGAGGTCAGTGAGATAAACGCCCAGCACGGTGCCAGGTGCTAAGGAGGAGCTAGTTATAGCCAGGCAATTATGTTCAAGTCTCAGCCAGAAGCAAGAAGAGGCTTTGTGCAAGGGCTCTCCAGGTTCCTTCACCACCCATAGATTGCTCCAGAAAGATGGCACAGAGAGGAGCGCCCTGGCTTGCAGTCAGCCTGGCGCATGGGGGATCACCCAGCTCTGGATGAGCAAGGACAAGCAGGATGCCATCAGTGATGGATGGTCAGGGTCAGCCCCAGTTGGCATCCCAGGGGCTCTGGGCCACGTGCCTGTGGACACCGGCTCCCCACCTCCTCCTGCGCCGTCTCAATCAAGCCCCCTCACAGCCCAGCCCTCCTTGGGGGCCTGGGAGGGGCCGCCTGGGGGCCGTGGGATCTTCAAGACAGGGGAGGAGCCACCAGCCCTGCTTCCCCACTGCCCAGGCCTCAGAGGAGCGGCGCCTGGAGGATGGGCCAGGAGGGCAGGGCTGGTGCCGGGGCAGGTCAAGCCTGCTCTCTACAGATCATGCTCTGTGGAGACGGTCAGGAGGCACGCTGGCTCATTAATCATCAGTCCAGCCATGGCAGCTGCCCCCTTTTATGGCCAAATGGCTCAAGAGGTTTAATAATAGAGTGAAGGACTGATATTTCCACATTCAGACTCTTCGAACCCCGGTCACCATCGCAGGCTTGGGCAGAGGGATGGAAATCTGGGTCCTCGGGGCACGATGCTTGGCATCTGTGCCACCCGGCAGCTTTGCCATCAGAGCAGTCGATCAAGGCTCCTGAGGGCCGTGACACAAAGTCAGCACGTTTCCAACCACTGAGTCAGCAAACATTTTTAAGGACCACAGCAGCTCGTATGGATCGAGGGCACCCCAAATAGTAGGCCCCTGGGGCAGTCCACAGCCCCATCTCCCTGATGCTTCACAGGGACTCTGGGAAAGCGGTACTGCTAGGACCCTCATCTCGTAGAGGAAGAAAGGGAGGCTCGGAGCAGTTAAATAGTGGGCCACTGGTCACAGCTGGTCAGTGGAGAGGTCGCCTCATTGACTCAGAAGCCAGGTCCTCATCCACAGTACCATGTCTCCTGCTGGCTCTGCCAGACGCTGGCCCGAGAGCCCCAAGATGCCCAGGGCGTGCCAGAGTCAGCCGCTTGATTGGCGGGGGGGGGGGGGGGGACCAGAGGTGGACAGAGGTAAGGACAACATGAAGTGATAAGCACTGTAATTGAGGGGTGTAAGGACAAAGGGCAGGAGGGGGAGGAACATTCTGGACATGGGAAGGCTTCCCAGGAGTGACCTATGAGCAGGGTCTTCAGGTGGGCAGGGCAGCACCGGACACTCCCAGCAGAGGAAACAGAAAGCGCAAGGAGCCACAGTGTGCAGGACTCCGGTCTGGGAAGAGGAAGTTACTAGGTGAGGCTTGGGTGCAAGGACTCCCCCGGGGGCCTGAGACAGGACCCAGACCAGGGCACAGCCCCGCCCGCCCAACCATCCCAAATCCTTGCATTCTCTCTCTCTCTCCCCGCCTAGCTCTTTCTAAAGTTAAGGCGCACTACATAAACAGTACAGTGTGTAAAGTGTGAAAGTGGACCAGTCTGAAGGTTCAGCGGGACCTGGTTTTGCACAGGCACAGCCCTGTGTCACCGTCACCCAGGTCAAAATAGGGGACATCTCCAACACCCCAGAGGGCCCCCGGGGCCCCTCCCCAGGCCGCCCTGTCCACCGCACTGGCATCTCTCGCTATAGACTGGCTCTTGAACTTCTGACAAACAGAAGCTTGCGGTAGACAGCTTTCATGTCTGGCTTCTCCAGCTTAGCGTGATGTCCGTGAGATGCACGTCTGTAGCTCAATCTTCCTTTTAATCGCAGAGCAGCGCTCCTTGCTATGCGCCACCGTTGTTTACGGATCTTTGGTTGTTTCCGAAAAGTTTGGGGCTATTGTGTAAAAGCTGCTGTGAACATTTTTGCACTTACTTTTTTTTGGGGGCGGGGGAGGTTGGTGGCAAAAACAGTCTTTTGGGTAAATACCCAGGAGTGGGATTCCCGGGTTGTAGGGTAAAATGCTTAGATTTAAGCCCAAGAAACAAGTTTGCAGGGAATTCTGGGGAAGTTTTCTATGAAAACGAGCTCCTTGGGAGGGCCCGCTCTTTCTCAGGTGCCTTTCGCCTTGGGCAGGACAAGGAGGCCTGAGCTTGGCGGACGGAATCAGGCCAGCGAGGGAGCTCAATTTTCTCCGCAGGTGCAGAGCATCTTTCACAGAGGGACTCAGACCGGCAGGACAGGCGGCAGCCTTCTCAAAACCGGCCTCGGAGACACAGAGGAGGCGGTGGTGAGAAAACAGAAACTTTCCTCATGGCTAACATGGCAGAAAGGGACGTCTCTGCTCCCCTTCACGTTCGATCTCCTCGCCATGCTCAGTACAGATGCTTCTGCAAAAGGAAAGGGCACGCTGGCTCAAGATTAGAGCTCCGAGTCAAAGGCTGGGAGCAGCAACCGTATGTGTGTATTTTTAGTGTGAGTATTAATTTAATTCCAGGATCACGTTCGGATGTCATGCAGGCCTATCGATTTGGTGTTCCAGACGTAAGGATACCAGGGATCGGAGGGCGAATTTCCAGGTCTTCAGAAACATTTCGCTACTGGATGGTGTAATTCAGCTGGGGAAAAACTGTGGCCTGTGACAGCCTGGAAATAGGGGCACCTGCCTCTGGGTCGCATAGGCTGGGCTACACCTCCACCCTGGTGCCTTCCCGTGCACTGACATCAGCTGTTTCTGTGCAGTGAGCTCCTGGGAGCAGGGACACTGCATTTCAATCTGCCGCCTTAGCCGCGTCCAGAGCCATTCTGATTAAGGACCAGCTATGTGGGTCAACGCTTGTGGACATCTTCCCACTGACTCCTTAGAATGACCCACGGGATGGGTGCCAGTATGATCCCATTTGACAGTTGAGAAAACCGAGGCCCAGAGAAGAGAAATGCCCTGCTCTAAGCCCTGCTCCCAGTTATTAATAAAGCCAGGAGTGGAACTCCAGCCCTTCAACCTAAACCAGAGGCCGGCCAAGGTTTTCTTTAAAGGGCCAGATAATAAATTCTTCAGGCTTTTGTGGGTCACACGGTTTGTCATAACAATTCCACAGCGCTGTTGTGGTGTGAAAGCAGCTTCCCTCTTGGTGCCTCCCTGACCCGTCTGTGAAACGGGAACAACAGTGTCACAGGCCTCGGTGCATACTAATGAAGGTCAGCTGATTCTCAAAAAGTCCTTCACACACTCAGGCTTTGTCAAAAGTGGCCCAGCTACCTCCCTCCTTTTGTCCATCCCTCGACTTGTCATGGAGGGTGGGGCAAACTCCAGGTGCTGAATTAATGTTTAGAGAAAAATATAAGCAAAAAGACAGTTTCCACCTGTGATGGCACAGGTCCGGCTGAGGGATCTATTGTTTCATGGGGACAGAGTTCCAGTTTTACAAGATGAAGGAGTCCTAGAGATGATAGTGGTGACGGCTGCACGACAGTGTGAATGCACTCAGTGCCACTGAACTGTACACAGAAAAATGGCTAAAATGGCAAATTTTATGTTATGTATATTTTGCCACAATTTAAAAAATTGGAAAAAACATGATAGTACCCCCTGATGGCCGGGATGTGGAGAAACCAGGATGCTCGGCCACTGCTGGAGGGAGCGTGAACTGGTCCAGCACTTCGGAAAGAAACCTGGCAGCAGCATCTGCTAGAGCTGACTCCACCCCTACCCTCTGCATCCCAGCTGTCCCCAACCAGACCGCGTACACACGGTCACCACGTCACCGGGTCCACAGCAGCACTTCACAAGTGCTCATCGATAGTAAAATGCATAAATAAATCAGGGCCTATTCGTTCAGTGGAAAACCACGGACAGTGAGAACGAGCAAACTGAAGTCTTTGCAGCAATTTGATGAGTTTCACCGACGAGAGCACATTCCGTGTGAGTCTGTTTACATAAGGTTCAGATACAGCAAAGGGCAAGGCAGTGGTCACCCTGAAAAGGAGACCAGGGAGGGTCTCAGGGGTGGACATACTCTGTGACTTAATCTGGGTACAGGTTACAAGGACAAGCTCAATTTGCGCAAATTCACCAAAGTGTATTTGTGGGATTTTCTGTAGTATTTTACACAACTCAATAAAAAGATTCCTTTGAAAACACCACATTCCTCTCCATCAATCTATGGCTGAGTTCGGAATAACTTCATAGTTTTTTTACATATTTTCTCACATTGTAACAGTAAAGAACCCAGGCTTGCGAGTCAGACACTGACTTCACACCTCAGCTCTGCGCCCTGGGCCAGAGAGCAACTTAGTCTTCTGGAACCTCAGTTTCCTCATCTGTGAAATGGGGAAGATAACAGAGCCCAGCTGACTGGATCATTGTGAGGACTGAATGAGGGGGTGCCCGGAATCCACTCAGCACAGTGTGCAGCGCACAGTCAGAGACAACAAATGTCAGTGCAGACAGCACTGAGGACCTACTGTGTGCCGTAAATAAACCACGCTCCTGCTCTCATAGAACTTTCTGGCAGTGGGGGAGAGAGACAGAAAACAAGGTAAATAAGCAAAATACACAGGGTGTCAGATGAGGATGAGCTCAAGTGAAACCAATAAATGGCGTAAGAGCGAGAGGGGACGTTGATCCGGGCATGGCCAGATAGTTTCATGGGGAAGTAGAGAGTAACTCACCCATCACACAGAGAGAATCCTGGAGAAGGAGGGAGACCAGCACTCGGTATTTCCCAAAGGGAAACCACCCCTGGCCTGAGATGAGAACACCACATGGGGACATAAGGGGACCATGCTCACAAGCCCCTCATGGCAAGGGTCAGAATTTAAAGAGACCTTCTATCTTTTAGAGGCAACCGTGATTGACAAGACTACCTAAAATCTCTTAAAGAGGTTTAATCCGTGAGTAGGGAAGGAGGGAGAAGGGAAGGGATCTATCCCTGGGGATGGGTTTGTGTGCGTCTCCCCATCAGAAAACAAAAACCTTGTAAGCCGTGTTTCCCTTTTTCCGCCTGAACAGAAAGCTCGAGGCAGCCCAGCAAGGCTCGGGGTAATGGGCCGTCTCCGGGGACCTGGCGGGGCTGGCTCCGTGAGATCCTGCTTGCCTCGCTTCGCATGGTGTCTTAGCTCTGAGAAGCCACAGTCCTCTCGGAGGCAGGCAGGGTATAATCTTAGACAAATAAACACGATACTTCTTGGGGAAGCGGGTGCTGGCAGCCATGGCAGGTGCCGTTCAAGTACAAAGTGGGAAATCCCTGATTGTTCTCGGCTCAGATCTTGCCTGGGGGGGTGCAGGCTTCCATCCCAGGGTTCCAGGATGTGTAACAAGCGGATTCTTACATGCTGGCTGCTTAGGCACAGACCCAGGGTTCTTTCTCCAAGGAAGCTGGGCTGCAGGGCGAGAACGGTCTCTAAGGCCCGTGCCAGCTCTCGCTCACCACCCAGAGGCGGGGTCTCTGGAATCATTAGAAATCTGCTCCTGAAAACTAATATCCACACAAAACCCTACACACGATGTTTGCAGCAGCTTCATTAGTAACTGCCAACACCTGGAGGCAACCAAGACATCCTTCAGCAGGTGAATGGATAAAGAAGCTGACAACGGAATATTATTCAGCGCTAAAAAGAAATGAGCCACCAAGCCCTGAAAAGACCTTAAGGAATCTTAAAGGCAAACTGCTGAGTGAAAGAAGCTAATCTGCAAAGGCAACACACTGTATGATTTCACCTGTATGACACTCTGGAAAAGGCACAGCTATGGAGACAGTGAAAAGGTCCGTGGCTGCCAGGGGTTGGGGAGGGGAGAAAGGGATGGACAGGCAGAGCACAGAGGATTTTTAGGGCAGTGAAACCTATTCTGTCTGACACTATAGTGGTGGATACATTTGTCCAAACCCATAGAATTTACAACAAGAGTGAATCGTGACATATACGAAATTTGGGTGATTCTACTATGTCGATGCAGGTTCACCAACTGTAACAAATACACCCGTCCAGTGGGGATGCTGACAGGCGAGGGCACCACGCATGTGTCGGGGGGTGGGGGTTTATGGGAAATCTCTCGGCCTTCCTCTCAATTTTGCTGTGAACCTAAAACTGCTCTAAAACAAAGAAGCCAAAAAAAAAAAAAAAAAAAATCTGCTCCCCCAAGGCAGGAGAGGAGGGAGACACAGACGCTCAATAACTTCGGGAAGCCAGGCGGGGTAGAGGAAAGATCTGGAATGTGGACTCAGACTGCCCGGACCCCTGTCCTGCCCGGTGCCTCACTCCTCGGGTGGCCACCTCACACCTCTGGGAGCCTCGGTTTTGTCACCAGTAAAATGGGAACAATGACTGAGGTGGTCAGGATGGTCTGTGTGGAAGCTGGGGAAGCCAAGGACTTTCTAAGTGGTGGCTGTGGGTGTGGAGAGGTGGAGCGAGCCTCCTAGTCTCTGTCCCCGAGGGCCACACGGACCAATCACATCATCTGCCTACCAAACAGGATCTACTTATGACATAACAAGCAGAGGTGACAGTGAAAATATTTAACAGCTGATACAGCCTAGGAACGGACAGGTCAGAATGGACGCCAGTTGTAAACAGCTGGTCCAACGTGCAGGTGCCTTCCGCAGGACCCTGCCCGTGGGAATGAGTTGTGCACGTCCCCTTTCTCATGAACAAAAGACCCTCTCTGTCTGTCCACTAGCATTCTGGATCAAACCACGTAACCGGTATTGCCAAACCCAACTAAACACATTGTACTGAAAAACAAAAACCAATCAACCAACCCCATAGATTTTATCTCACACAGCCCGTTCTCTACACTTACCAAAATTAGAAAAAACAGCTCATGAGTCCCAACAGATTTATGTGGCCCCCCAGAATTCAGGAACCCCCACATTTGAAACCAGAGATCTGTCCTCTTTGAGTTCTCTGTCTGTTTGCCTCCTTTCCTCATCTTTAAGCACCCACACAGAAACCTCCTCACTCACTTGTCAAGCATTTGCTCCAAGAAAGAAACGTAGTCCAGAATCCTTTACGGAGCTCTGAGCTGAGCAGGGCAGGGAGACACGTGTACGAAGGATCAGAATGCCGGGAGTGTGGGATCTGCAGACAGGCAGGCCCGGGAGCCCCTGGGGAGGGGGACTCCCTAACTCCCCATGGGATCACTCGGGAAGCCTCTGGAGAGAATGTGACGTTCAAGGTGTGTTTTGAGGGATGAAGAGGGGTCTATCAGGCCGGGAGATGGAGGTTAAGGGAGATGAGTCAGAAAAACCGGTTGGATCCAAATTATGGAGAGCCTTGAGCGCCAGGCTGTGGTGCCTGGATTTCCACTGGATAAGGGAGGAAAGTGGGGGCCACAGGGATCAGACTCCCCCCGTGCACGAGAGATCAAGTAAGCAGGGCGTGTGAGCAGGCCTTGTAAAGGGTGACTCACAAAACTGTCCCCAAGGCGCCCTGTTGCTACATGTCTCTGCAGCTGGGTGAGCCCCGAACAAGCACCCCTTTCCATCGTCAACGTTGCTATCCTAACAGTCACAACAAGCCGTCACCTCAATGAAGGAGGAGCTGCGTTCAAGTTCTATTGGGTCTTTCCCCTCAGGGACACCGGCCACAGCGTGATTTCTGCCTTGTCTGTAAAAAGCATTTCCAAAGCTTGTGTTCTCAGAAGAGTGGTACAAAGGTTACTTTCTCCATTTCAGCACCCCGTTTACTCGATAGTTTCCAGAATCCTATCTCTGATGGAGCCTGGATGAGTTGGGTCCTGAAGTCAGAAGGCAAGGAGGGGGGCAACACCATTCACTACAAGTAGCTACTTAGACCCAAGCAAACCCCAAATCCCTTCTGGAGAAAGACGGGAGCACGAATAAATAACACGTCAAATCGCAGAAGCCAGCACGGGAAAGCAATGAAGTCTGAGCGCGAGAATGCCATCGGTTTACTTCTCACTGGATCACTTATTCACTCAGCAAACACTCCCTGGCAGTGCCGGGTGCTCTGTCCTCCAGGAGCTCCAGAAGGATGGGGGACATGGTTAGCACAGGATGAGACAATACTACAAGACGGGTACTGACTCCCCCGCGGGGATAAAGAAGACAACCACCGATCCTGCTCTGACTCTTGAGAAATGAGTAGGAGTTTGCCGGGCCAAGGAGATGGAAAGGCATGGGGGAATGTGGGAAGTGGGCGTGGCTGCAGCTTGATGGCCCGAGGGAGCAGGTTGGGCAATGAGATGACGAGATCAGAGAGCCAGATGGGCGTGGGGAGGGTGGGGAAGGCCGAGCTGGAGGTGTGGGCTTGGTCCTGTGGCTTTGGCCAGGCCGAAGGGACAGGTTGGACATCTGGGTGCAGGAGGAGGACGGGTGGGGCTCTCCTCCAGCCAGGGCCACGCCAAGGAACCGCCAACATCCAGGGAAGAGGACCGGCGGAGAGGTGCTGTGTTACGGGGCGCCCGCAAATTCTGTGATTGGACACGAACTTCCCTGCACAATGGAAAGAATTCATACCAACACAGGCTACAACGTGGACATCATGCTAAATGAATGAAAGAAGCCAGGCACAAAGGCCTACAGCGCATGATTCCATTTACATGAAATATCCAGAACGGACAAATCCACGGAGGCAGCAAGCAGATTCGTGGTGGCTAAGGGCTGGGGCAGGGGGGCAGGGAGTGACCGCTAACGGGCGTGCGGTGGCCTTTGGAGGTGATGAGAGTTATTCCAGAACTAGATAGAGGTGGTGGAACACTGTGAATGTACTAGAGGCCACTGAATTGTATACCTTAAAATGGCTAATTTTAATTACGTGACTTTCACCTTAATAAGAAGCCCCTGTTCTTCCTTAGACACGGGCCTGGGCAATCAGGGAACACTCGGACACGCAGGTGTCCAGGCCCAAGAGACTCCACGGCAGCCGGCGGCCAGCAGCATCCCTTCCCTGGATGGACAGAGGGGAGGAAGTAAGGTCTCAAGGGACCCCCTTCAGAGCCCATTTCAAGAGCAGAAAATCACCTGCTGGCATCTAATCAGGTGTTGATAACTCAGATGATGGATGACGCCAGCCTGGTCTGTACAGCGTGAAACGGAGTTTACTTCCAAGAACATCGGCCGCCCTCGTAGGATGAACTAAGCCATTGTGTGTTACTGCAGTCAATCGATGTCGACACGTTCTTAATGCCAGATCAATGGCCTCATCAATTTCCACAGAAAGCTCTATGACCACTTCAGGGAAAAACAGGGTCATTCCTCTGACAGAGAAGGATGATTTTATACACACACACACACAGCCTTGTACTCAGCATGAAATGAATAATCTAAACACTGGATTAAGAGTCTGTTTCCTGAGCTTCAGACTCACAGTTTATTCATTCATCAAATATTTATTGAGAGCTTCCTGTGTGCCATGAAAGTGTTTCCAGCGTGTTCTGGGTGATGGGAACACGTCATCGAATGAGACAAAGCTTCTCACCTTTGTGGAGTTTTCGTTCGAGCGGAGGACTCACATTCTAGAGAGTGCCTGCTGCCACCACCACCTTGATGCCCACCAGGCTCCTCCAGATCACCACTCAATGAGCTCAGTCTTCCCGAGCCTGGTTTGTGGCCACATCTACCAGTTGGCCACACGTGAAACCCAACTGCTCAGTCGTATTCAACAGCCCTAACCCCTGGATTTAGTTACCAGGGTCAGATCCCTTCAGTTCACCAGGCTTCTCTACGCCCTCTGTTCTAGTTCTGTCCCTCTCACTTTTCCTCTGGAATACTGTGAAGGCTTCCTGCCTGGATTTCTTGCTTCTAGGCTTAGACTCTTCACCTCTCTCTAAAAAAACATTGCCACCAGAGTTTTCTTCCTGCAACACAACGCACTTGTCTTGTTCCTCTGCCCAATGACTGGTGGCCCTGCTTTGCCTACAGAGAAAACCCCGGCCTCTGGCTCTGTATTCAGGGTTCTGTGAGGTTTTTCAGACACTCCGGTCTTTCCCAGAGCCCAGGGTGAGAGGGTGTACCCTGAAGGACCTCTGCAAAGACAGAGAGGAGAGAGGGGCTGGGGTCCAAAGCAAAGAAAAAGTATCCCCAGGAAGCCCCAATTGGGGGTAACTGGAAAGAAGGGACATGGAGACAACGAGCCTCCTTCCAGGGCTCGACTGCTCCCTCCTTATCTTTGACTGTAAGAAACTCTACTGACAACTTTCACTGAGTGCTGGTCCCTCTCGCTGCCCAGGGACAAGGATTCCCAATGATTTATTTTTAAAAAGCAAAATCGGGCACTGATTGAGAAAGAATTCCGATTTAGCCCAGGACAGTTGCTCAACAAATAACAAGAATAGACTGGTGGCCGATCGCAGTCAGGGTCACAGAACAGAGCCTGCTTTGCTGCCGTCTGGGACCACAGCTGTATGAGAGGCCCACGGCCCCGACCTTGGGGGCAGTGCTCGTGACACGGGGGGACGTTCACACAGACAGGAGGCCTAGGACTTGCCCGACGTGGCCCGCCATCCGTGGGGGGACAAAGGGGCCAGGCAGCCCAGATGTTGGCAGGGTCCCATCTGCGGCCCTGGGAACAATTCCCCCTTTCACTGCCCGGTCCGGCGGCCAAGGTCAGAGGCAACGCCAGCCAGAGCTTACCCTCCCAGTGCCAAGGCCCTTTAGAAAAATTTTAATAATTTTAGATAGAAATGTCTCCTCTTTCCTTGCTTTAAATGGACCATTCGGAGTATCCTGTGCCCTTTTCTCGATGACACAATCGTCATTCGGAGCATCCGTTACTGCACACTGCCACCGTCAGGAGCTCCTGGAGCAGCGGAGAGCTGCTGACCCTGCAGTGACTGTCCCTGGCTGCTGTGCATTTTGCATCTTTCTTAATTTTTTTCTGTCATTTTCTCCTCTTTCCCCCCAGACTTCAGGCACTCGGTCAGGGGTTCCTGCTCTCCGAGGGCAGCACGTCAGTCCACGCAAGCCCTCCTCCCTCCTCTGAACTCGCTGCTTCTAATTCCGTGGTCTGGGAGACCCAAGCCACACACCTGTCGGGGCTGCCCGGGGAACGTGTGAACGGAACCTGTGAGCTCAAGGTGCGGCAGCCACCCCCTCGGGGTGCTTCTCCCAGGGCTTCTGGGGTGTGTTTGGGATTGCTGTGCCTGTTGGAAAGTGGCCTTGAATAAGTGGGGTGTTCCTCCGTTTACTGGCAGCAAGGTCCACTGCTGACTCAAAGAGCAGAGTTCCTTGCCACTGAAGGACACTCCCACTGAACACGGAGGGATCAGAGGCCACTCAGCCTCTCAGGGCAGGCCTTTGACTCCGAGAGGAGCCCTTCTGGGTCCCCATCCCACCGGCCCCACTGCCTTCTCAAGCCCAGTCTGCTAAGTGACTTTTCAGAGCATCGCCTTGGCCCCATCAGGCTCAGAAAGAAGGCGGGGCTGACCCAGCAGCTTGGCAGACAAGCATTCCTGGGAGGAGCTCCTGGGGGCGCTGTGCGGAGCGCTCAGCAGTTCCTACCTGCAGCGAGCGGCCCCCTGGCTTCCAGGCCCTCCCGGAAGGAGGCAGCACAGGGGTGCTCAAGGCCCTGGGCTCTGGGGATCAGACTCCCTGGGTTCAAATCCCAGCTCTGCCACTTTGGAGCTCTTTGATGTGAGGCAGGTGATTCCATCGCTCTGTGCCTCGGTTTGCCCATCTGTATCTTCGGGGGTGTTAACGTAAGGATTAAAGAAGACATTGTTCCTAGAAATGTAAGCTCAGCAACTGTGTCCTAGGTATATAGCCAAAAGAATTGAAAACAGGGACTCAAACAGGTACTAGTACACGGAGGTTCACAGCAGCTTATCTGCAACCACCAAAAGGTAGAAACAGCCCCAATGTCCGTCAGTGGATGAGTGGACACCCCAAATGTGGTCCATCCATACGGTGGAATATTACGCAGCCACAAAAAGGAATGGAGTACTGATACATGCTACCACATGGATGAACCCTTAAAACATCACGCCCACTGAAAGAAGCCAGTCACAAAAGGCCACACAGAGCATGACAGCATTTATATGAAGTGTCTGGATTAGGTAGAGCCATAGGGACAGAACATGGACTGGTGGTTGCCCGGGGCTGGAGGAGAAGGGCAGGGAAATGAGGAGTGACTGCTCAGGGGTATGGGCTTCCTTCTGTGGTGGGTGAAAACGTTCGGGAGCCAGACGGAGGCGGTGGTTGCCCAACGTTGTGAACATATTAAATGCTGCCGAATTCTGCACTTTAAAATGGTTGATTTCATGTTATGTGAGTTTTATCCACATTTTAAAAAGGCCTGAGCTCAGTACCCAGCCAAAGCTCACTGTGTCAAAGGCTTTGGTGCCAGGAGACCCAGGCAGGCGCCTTAGCGGATTCCTCGTCTGTCCGTGAAATGGGCCTGGTCGTGGCTGTGCCCTCACGGGGTTGCTGGCATGATGAAATGAGACGATGGATGCAAGTGCTTGACACACGGTGCCTGGGACATGAGTACAAATGCTCAGTTCAAGATGGTGAGGGGTCTGAGAGGTGGGAGGGGTGTGGCGGCTGTGAAGGCTGGGATGCGAGTGGGAGCCGATAAAGCAGGTGTGTCGGCCCCTCCCCAGACCCCGCCCGTCCTTGCTTATAAGGGTCCTACGGGAGGAGGAATTCTCGGAGCTGCTGTGGCACCGTAACACTGAATTCCCTCGTGTTCCTCAGGCCTTCCTCCCTCCTTCATGCGCTTCCTCTTCCTAGCACCACTTTTGGGAAATACATGTGTGATTTTTCTTATCTCTGGAAACTTTCCCCCGCCTGGTGAACTTAGATGATTGTTCCCAGGGCTTTTTCTGAAGGGATGTTATTGGAGGCACGATGGATCGGACCACCGAGGGATCAGTCAAGCCCTCCCCTGTGAAGGGAGGGGGGAGCGCAAGGGAGACCAGCACCCAACTGTCGAGGGCCTCGAATGCCAACCTGAGGGGTTTGGCCTTTTTCTGAGAGCTAGGGTGGCGCCATCAGAATTCCTTTAGAAGCACAATGATCTTTTCCTTGCAGCTGAGAAGGAATAAAGAAACCGCCACCCTCATCTCCAACCTCTCCTTTCCTGGTGGTGCCAGGTATATCTTAGCCTAGCCTTTCCTAAAATGAGTTTTGTTCTATGATGGTAACTGGTATGTTGACAAAACATAAAAACAACAACCACCACAATAAAAGAAACAAAAACCAAAAGTTCTGTGATCTAGATGGAGAAACAGTGTAGACAAGTTTTTTGGCTGCAGGTCTTCTCAGTGCCTTTAATATATTACTGTGAATTGTAACCTCAGGGAGGGGAATAACAGAGACAGTTCAACAAGTGTATTTATCTACGGGACCCCTCCTTTCCTCCCTTCGTTCCTCCCTTTCTTGTCCAAAAATGATCTCTTCTTAGAACTCACATTAGAGAGAGCTGCCCCTGTGAATTTCACCATCCCCTCCCCTGGTCCCTTCAGCCCACAACTTGATGGATGGGCTGATGTACAGGGTATTTTCCTGACTAACCAGTTGGATAAGGACAGCTGGGACTTTTCCACGTGGGAGACATCACAAAGGCTGTGTGCAGCCATGCTCTGTGGCCCCCTCCGGGGACTATGACCTGGAAGCAGCAACTCCTGCTCCCTGCATCGTCTGGCTGCAGGAAGGTGCCTTTGCAGATAAGCCAGACCTCCGTCCACACTGGCCCTCAGGGAGGGACCATGGCAGCGGAGGGATGGGGCAAGCTCAAGCCACTTGCTGCCCTGGAACCCATCCACACTTGCCCTGGCCTGTGAGGTCTGGCATCCCTTGGTGCCAGCTGACCTCTCTAGCTGTGTCTTTCTCTCCTCTCTGTGCTGGCCAGCGGGATAGGGCCGAAGGAGCGCTTGGCCAAGAGTCAGGAGACAAGTGTCCCAGATCGTGCTCAGCTCTGTCGCTCAGGAAAGCGACATCACTCTCCTGAGCCTCTGTTCTTCTCTCCACATTCAGATAAGAATTCCACTTGACGTTGGGACAAGCACCATGACCTCTCTGTGCCTCAGTTTCCTCTGCAGGAAAAATGAAGATGGTAGTACCTGCCTCATGGGGCTATTGCAGGGATGCTAAGCATCCTCTCCTAACAACGAGGAGGAAGATGAAGATGAAGGGCTGGTGGAGGTCAGCTGAGATGGAGGGCAGTGGCTGGGCCTCCGGGGGCTGCTTGCCCACCTGGGCAGCTCTCAGGGGTCCAGAGGCTATCATGTCCAGCCTCGACATCACACCCTTTGGCCCTCGCTCTACTCCCCTGAGCCACCCACAAATCCAGTCCCTCCTCCTCGTCCCAAGACAGCCCTCCAGAATTTAGAAGGCAATTTCTGACTTGAAAGCAATTCTGTTCCTTAGTGAAAGTGGTTCACCTCAAGGCTCCGTCTTGAAGGAAACCAACAGAACCCTCCTTGACTTCCCCGTCCCCTGGGATGCTTGAATTACTGCCCATAGCAGATGAGAAAACAGAGGCTGGTACCCTGTCTCAGTACTCTCTGGGGACTGCCCACTCTGGAGCTGTCCTGGCCCCTGAACGGAACCCACGGGCTTTGGGTTGGGTCAAAGGACTCACGCTGAGTTCCATCTCGTGCTCCAGAAAGAATCCTTCGAGTCGTTTCTCCTACTCCTTCTCTGCACTCACATAACTCCAAAATCCTCTCATTCTCCAGACCAAATTTCATGGCCTATCAGTCCCAGGATGAGGGTTGAACACTTAAAATATCCCCCTGCTTCTCCTTTCTAAAGACAGGCATGACCAGGACATTGGACGGACACTGTAAAGGTTACACACTAGGAAAGACCCAAACTCACATGGCTCAGGGCTGGGATTGTCACTGACTGGGATGAGACGAAGGCATGCTGCACCCAGCGTGACAAAGTCCCCAGGGAGAGCAGGGAAGAAACCTTACATGCAGTTCCTTTCACTTTCACGGGTGATGGTGATGATGGTGCTGGTAGTGATGATGATGATGGTGGTGATGGTGGTGGTGGTGGTGGTGGAGGTGGTGGTGGTGGTGAAGGTGGTGGTGGTGGTGAAGGTGGTGGTGGTGGTGGAGGTGGTGGTGGTGGAGGTGGTGGTGGTGGTGGTGATGGTGGTGGTGATAGTGACGGTGGTAGTGGTGATGATGATGGTGATAGTGATGGTGATGGTGATGGTGGTGGTGGTGGTGATGGTGATGGTGGTGGTGGTGGTGATGGTGGTGGTGATAGTGACGGTGGTAGTGGTGATGATGATGGTGATAGTGATGGTGATAGTGATGGTGGTGGTGGTGGTGATGGTGATGGTGGTGGTGGTGATGGTGGTGGTGATGGTGATGGTGGTGGTGGTGATGGTGGTGCTGATGGTGATGGTGGAGTGGTGATGGTGGTGGTGGTAGTGGTGATAATGATGGTGATAGTGATGGTGATGGTGGTGGTGATGGTGATGGTGGTAGTGGTGATGATGACGGTGATAGTGATGGTGGTGATGGTGGTGGTGGTGGTGGTGGTGGTAGTGGTGATAATGATGGTGATAGTGATGGTGGTGGTGGTGGTGATGGTGGTGGTGGTGATGTTGGTGGTGACAGTGATGGTGGTGGTGGTGATGGTGGTGGTGATGGTGATGGTGGAGTGGTGATGGTGGTGGTGGTGGTGGTAGTGGTGATAATGATGGTGATAGTGATGGTGGTGGTGATGGTGATGGTGGTAGTGGTGATGATAATGGTGATAGTGATGGTGGTGGTGGTGGTGGTGGTGGTGGTGGTGATAGTGGTCATGGTGGTGGTGGTGGTGATGGTGTTGGTGGTAGTGGTGATGGTGGTGGTGGTGGTAGTGGTAGTGGTGATAATGATGGTGATAGTGATGGTGGTGGTGATGGTGGTAGTGGTGATGATGATGGTGATAGTGATGGTGGTGATGGTGGGGGTGGTGGTGGTGGTGATAGTGGTCATGATGGTGGTGGTGGTGGTGGTGATGGTGAGGATGGTTGTGATGGTGGTGGTAGTGATGGTGATGGTGGGCAGGTGGTGATAGTGATCATGATGGTGGTGATGGTAGTGGTAGCAGTGATGGTGGTGATGGTGTGGTGCTGGTGCTGATGGTGTAGTGGTGGTGGTGGTGATGGTGGGCAGGTGGTGATAGTGATCATGATTGTGGTGATGGTGTGGTGGTGGTGCTGGTGCTGGTGGTGATGGTGGTAGTGATGGTGATGGTGGGCAGGTGGTGATAGTGATCATGATGGTGGTGGTGGTGGTGGTGGTGCTGGTGGTGATGGTGCAGTGGTGGTGGTGGTGAGGAGAACAGCCTCCAGAGTGGCCAAGCACTTCTTGAGCGTCACCAAATTTAATCCCATCAAAATGACACTTTCATTTTATAGCTGAGAACACTAAAGCTTAGAGGTATTGGGACAGCCCTAAGCTACAAAGTTGGTAAGTCATGGGAGTAGGATTCACAACTGGATCTGGATGACTCTAAACCCTGTGCTCTTACCCACTGTTCTGCACTAGGCTTAGCACACTGCACTGGTTATGACACTGGGCTCTGGCAAGAGGCTGCTTGGGTTTGAATCCTGGTTCTGCCTCTCGCTGGCTGTGTGTCCTTGAGCAAGTTACTGCACCTCTCTGTGCCTTGATGTTCTCATATGGAATGACATAGCAATACTATATTTCATCAATTCAAACATGCACAGTTGAACCTCCCATGAAGTTGAGGTGATAATAAAGCTCTGGCTGCATTCTTGTCTCTCTTACAGGTACGGAAGGGCAGGGGGTATCCTACAAGCAATGGAGTCTCAGATCTGCTGAAAGATGGTAGCGCCCACCCACAGGGTTTTTGGGGGGACTAGGTGAGATCATGTGAGCGCCTAGAACAGCACGCACACAAAGCAAGCATGTCTAAGCACCTGCTCTTATTTCAAACGTTTCAGAGTTCAGCCAGTCTACAAAATTTATTCAAGTGTTTGTGAAGGGATCAAAAGGATCAGAGTTGAGCCAGACCCTGTGCCAGATGCACGTCCCTCCCGAGAGTGTCACACGCCCACACACGGCCCCGTCAGACCCCAAGCTCACATGGCCAGGAAGGGCCCAAGGCAGGACTTGAACTCAGGACTCTCACTGCCCAGACACAGTGCAAAGCGCTCCAGCTCGGGGCCCCACTGCTGTCCTGTTGGCAGTAATTCAAGCATCCCGGGGGGACGGGGCAGTCAAGGAGGGGAGTGGGGCGGCGCGTCCCTGGGCCCAGGCCGCAGCCTCCAGGGCCCATCGTCACGGTGTTTACTCTGCACTAATGGATGAAGTCAGCCTCCGTGTGGGACCTTCACGCCTGGCCCAGATCATCACTCTGGAGACCCTCCGGCTTGACGCAGGGAGAAGTTTTCCATCCCTGCAGCCTCGCGTAACCCCTGCTCCAAGCCTCCAGGAGAAGTTGGGCGGGTGACAGCTCTGGGGCCGTCTCCGCTGGCGGCCTGGAGGCTGAGGGCGGGGAGTCACTGCCAGGGTCAGTTCAGTCCAATTGGGCTTCGCAGGAATGTTCTGAGCTTGGAACAGCTTCAGAAGAGGCTTGGGGATCCCCGTTCCATCACTGCATCACTTGGGCTCAACTGCCTAATTTTTCTGTGCCTCAGTTTCCCCCTGTGTAAAATGGGGATGATGATAATAGGTCCCTCGTACATTTGGTCGTGAAAGTTAAATGAGAGAACTGCGGTAAAGCGTTTAGCATGTACTGGGCACGCAGTAAGCACTCAGTTAATCTTAGTTACTATCCACTAAGGCAACTCCCTTTGAGTACATTCCGGAAGCGGCAAGGCATGAAATGGGACAGGAATGAGAAAGATCTCAGCAGGTGACACGGCCCTACATAAACGTTCCTCCAGCAAGCACTTAATGAGCATCTACTGTGTGCCGGGCCCTGCGGATACCCAGGGGACACTAGGGGCCTGACCCACGTGGCCTTACATTTGGTCCATCCTAATACCCAGTATTAGCGGTCTAAGTGCTGACCGAGCTGAAGTGGGACTATTTATTTACTCATGAGTCTGTCTCTCCCCGGCACCTCTGAACCCCTGACAACAGGGATGGTGACCTGTCCCCAGAGGTCACCCATGTATTCTGAGCATCTGGCACAGCGTCCAGGACAACAAACCAGCTCAGAGATCGGTGACAGAGACGAGCAGAGGTGAGGGAGTATTTCAGGTCAAAATCAAAGCCTCTTTCTCACAGAACCACCCACAATAATTCCCTCCCGCTATTTTTTTAGTGACTGACGGTTTCCCAATGTGTCCAATACGAAAGCCTCCAGCAGCATCACAGTTTTCACCAAACCACCACCTCTTCTGATGGACTGCACAGACACCACGGGCTCGGGACAGGGCCAAGCCGGGCTGAGTTTGCAGGCTCTGCCCAGTCCAGCTGTGCCCGCAGTGGCAGGGGCCAAGCCTGGTCCCCCTCCACGTCCCCCTGCCTGCCAGCGGGAGGACTCCAGGGCTAGAAAGGGTGTCAGGGCCAGGCGATGGGCAGCCCAAGGGTGGGCCAAGAGGTGGCAGGCAGGGGCGGGGAGGGTGTCAAGGCGGCAGCTGCTGTCTGGACAAAGGGGCTGTGGGGTCACCAGGAGACCCGCAGATAAGAGGCAGAGCCACAGCCTGCAGCAGGACGCTGAGCGTGGGGAAGGAAGGCAGGGGGCTGCTGGGCTGTCAGCTGGGCAGTCCTGGCAGTGCCAACCCTCTCGACCAGCACTGTCCAACGGACCTTGCTGTGACGACGGAAACGTTCTACTCCTGCGCTGCCCAATACATTGGCCACATGTGGCTCCTGAGTGCTTGAGACGTGGCTAGCGGGACTGAGGAACTGAGTTCTTAGGTTTACTTAATTTTAATGTAAAACAGCCCCACGTGGCGAGTGGCTACTGTCTTGGACAGCAGAGGTCAAACCTGGGCTGTACCCCAGGAAGTCAGAGACCGGGGGGCAGATGAAGCGGGGCACGGCGGAGGCCTGCTCTCAGGCACCCAATCTCCTCTCTGCTCAGAATACTGACAGCCCCATTCACGAACGCCAGCGCTGGGCCAAGCACTGCGAGGAGCGCTTTACTCACATGAACTCACTTAACCGGCACACCTACCCCGGGAGGTGAGCGTGACGACAACGTTCCCTTTACAGGCGAGGAGACTGAGGTTGGGAAGCTGGAGGTCCTCGCTCTTCGCGGGACAGAGGATCTGAACTCAGGTGTGAGTACGCCAGAGCTTCAAGCATCACCCTGTACTGCCCCACCCTCCCCGCCCACCCCACCATCTCCACACCCCCCGACCCCGACTCTCGGGGCTGGGCTGCCTGCCTGCCGCCCTCCTGCAGCAGTGGGTGCTTGGCTTCCCGGGTTGGGGTGTCTGGAAAATGGAGACTCAGAACAATGTGGGGGGAGAGGGGTGCCACGTGGTGCAGGCTCCAGGGGTCTCCACAGTTCCTCTCCGACTCCGCAGGATGTGGAAGGCTTTGTCGGAACAATACGGAAAGTGACAATTCAGGAAAGTGACAATTCAATCAACAATTTGCTTCCTTCCAGTCAATAAAGAAAGTTTCTGACTCCTCGGCTCCCGTCGAACTCCTCGCTCCGCTCAGGAGGCGGTCTCAAGTGCCGCCACTGCCTGAACCTCCCACCCCCCCACCTCTGGGGCCCCCACTCCCCACTCCTCCCACCCCTCCCCACCAAGCCGACGGTCCAATCTCTCTCTGCTTCTTCCCTAGACCTTGAAGGGTGGAATAGCAAGGTGCACCTTCCTTTTAACGAGAAAGTTCTCGCATTGCGGCTTCATTTAAAATCCTGGCTGTTTCCTGGGGGTGAAAAGATGCATTTTTTATTTCTCTATCACGGTTTTGAGAACAGTGACAACAGGTCATTTCGTCCTATTATTTTCTATTTCCATTTCTCTCTCAATCTGAAATCTGCTGATACCTGAAGAAAGTTGGATGTGAGGCAGAGGGACCAACCACACTGCTTTGCCCGGGACCAAGGAGTCTCCCAGAAAGAGGGCCTCTAAGAGCTGTAACAGGGGAGTCCCAGGCAAACCGGGACAAGCTGGTCACAGACCTCACCTGGGAGGGGCTGACTCTCCCAGGGCTGTGTCACTTTCCACGGGAAGCACTGGGTTGATTTTGCAACCATCTCTAGGGACCTTCGGCCCTGCCGTCTGTGCGGTTGTTAGGCATCAAGAAAGAAGCCTGGATTGGAGATCTCAGCTCAACCTCTGCAAACTGGCACCCGGAGCCTCAGTTCTGCATCTGCGAAATAAGGACAGTAAGACTGCCCTCCCAGGGCTGTTGCGGGGAGAACAAAGAAATAAAAGTGCCTGCACACAGTAGGTGCTCAAGAAACACTGGCTCCTGCCCCCTCTCTGTGTCCACTCTTAAAGCCCAGAAGAAGAGCAAGGAACTCTTCTGAATATTTGCAAGAGAGAACTCAAAATACCTCATCTAATTCACACTGCACACCCCCACCCCACCGCAAGAAATCTGCAAGGGAGGAGGGGGGGCTGTTTCCAAGACTGGCGCCCCAGAGTCCCGCCTGTGAATGGGAGGGTTTCTCCTGCAGCCCACAGTCCACAGAAAGGGCTGAGGGGAGCCACGTGCTGCTCTGAGCAGGTTCAGGGCAGACCCCGCAGCCAAGCAAGGGGCTGATTTGATAGGCAGAAACGGGAAGCTGAGTCTCAGGCAGCTGCCAGAATTCACCCCTCTGGGGATCCCAGAAGGAGATGGCCGCAGTAGATGCTGACCTCAAGGTCTTCAAAGCCTTGGGAAGAACATGCGAGAAAGGCCCGGGCAGTGAAGGGGAGGAACCGGCCCAAGGACGCGGCAGACACTCCATCAAAGTGCCCTGGGTTGCTGCCCAGGGTTGAGGCCAAGGACCTCCTGGTGACTGAGGCCATCAAGGGTCTAACGGGGTAACTGTCCTCCCAACGCCCTTCCTCCCGCGAGAGGAAGGCTGAGGGTGGCTGGGGTGGGGGAGAACCACGGAGAGGTCACTGAAGCAGAGGCCCACGGCTAGTGCAGGAAGAGGCTGGACTTCTCCTGGGCGTCGAGGGAAAGCCTCAGGCCGGGGAAGCACTCCCAGCTTGGGGAGGCAGGGCCACCAAGCACAGTCCCCGGTCCGGGCAGGGTGTGACAGCCAAGGCGCTGAAGGGGGCGCACGCCAGCCCACGCTGTGCTCACGAGCCTCTGTACTGTGGTTCACCGAGGAGGGGGTTACGCGAGCCTGCACCTGCCTGGAAAGGCTTTTTTTTTTCTTTAATGGATTTTACTTTTTAGAACAGTTTCAGATTTACAGAAAAATAGAGAAGTGAGCACAGAGAGTTCTCATATGCCACACACTCAGCATCCCTATTTCCATTGTCGGGGGAGGGGGGATGCTACAACTAGCGAAATCACATGGACGCACTAATATAACTCAAGTTCACGTTTTATTGTGACTTCCTTAGTTTTTCCCTAACGTTCCTTTTCTATCCCCTGATCCCATCTGGGATCTCACGTTACATTTAGTCGTCCTGTCCCCTTAGGCTCCTCTGGGCTGTGACAGTTTCTCCGGCTTCCCTTGTTCTTGACGACGTGGACGGTTCCGAGGAGTGCTGGCCAGAGGTTTTGCAGAATGTCCCTCAGCTGGGATCTGTCTGATATTTCTCACGATTAGATCGGGCAGGTGGGTTTTGGGAGGCAGGCCCTAGAGGCAGTGCCCTTCTCCTCACATCCTACTGAGGATGCGTGCCATCACCACGAGCTTGCCCGCTTGGCTGACGGGCGTCTGTCTGGCCTCTCCACCGCACAGTCAATCCTTTCCTTCCCTTTCCCATACTGCACTCCTTGGGAGGACGTCACTACCAGAAGCCTCTAAGTACGGCCAGTACTATTCTGATCCCTTTACCAAACCAAATGGCTCCGAGGATGTGCTAACAGGTGAGGGTGGTGGGGAGAGGGTCTCAACATCTGAAGGGAGATAAATCAGGCTGCCAACCCAAGTTCAACCAAGTCCCCGGGAGCGGGCGAGCGACAGCAGCAGCCGACCTCTGCTTCCGCACCCACCAGGCAGGAACGATACGAACCACGCTGCAGGTGGTTGCAGGGACCGGAAGTTACACCCCTGAAGCGCCTGCACCTGGTAGGGCCCAGGAGGAGCAGTCCTGATTCCTGGGGGCCATGGTGGGGGCTGATGACCCCAGAGAGCCCACAGGCATGGTGGAAAGGGGGCTGGGAAGCCGGGTCCTCAGAACTGGGGAACGGCGTCTCCTCCAGCACTGACTCGGAGGATCCAGCTCAAGAGGACCATGTTCCCACCAGGGAAAGCCCTTCCCCTCACCCCTCCTTGCTTTTCCTCCCAGGCCCCCCACTGGAGCCTAAAGGAAGAAGGGGGTCGGCCTGGAGACTCAGTGGCCCCCACCCAGGGTGCCGGCTGTCCAGGCGCGATGCAGCAGGCTGGCCGAATCACTGACAGCACAAGGAGCCTCAGGACACGGCCTTTCAGCAGCAGCCTCTTCAAACCCAACCTCCCAGCGCGCCATCTGCAGTTTACAGGTGAGAAACTGAGGCTCAGGACAAGCCGTCCGCCAGGAAGCGGCCGAGTCAGGTCCAAGCTCAGGCTCTCTCACTGCACCTGCCCCAACGACGGTCACACCTGAGGGGCCTGGTCACGTCCTCTGTCTTGGCTGTCAGAGCATACGCAGCTGGTCACAGCTGGGCACCGAGTGTGGGCCCGCTCCACACCAATCAGCCACGCAGTCAGGCAGCAACACACATGGAGATTCCCAACAAGGTGAAAAACATGGTGGCTCTTGGCTCAAATTGCAGTAAACGAGGGTCGGGGCAAGTCCTGCTGCCGAGGGGGCTGTCTCCTCTCTGCTGATTCTCAAGGAAGAGAGGGGCAAGGAAGATTCCAGCACAGGCCTGGTGCACGGGAGGCCCTCAGTGAACAGCTGCCGACGGACTGAAGGAGTGAGTAGTGAAGGCCGAATGGATGGATGAATGGATGAAGGAATGAATGAAAAGTTTTGTGCAGACAGTAACAAACACTTATAGAGCACCTGCCACACGCAGGCGCCATACCAAGCACTGTACACATACTGGTCCATTTAACCCTCATGGCAGCCCTGTAAGACTATTACTATTGCCGCAGATGAGGAAACAGTCTCAGAGAGATTAAGAGACTCAACCACAGTCACCGACCCGGGACATGGTGGAGCTGCGGTGGTGTGTGATCCAGCTCTTCCTGGCTCGCGGGAGCCAACTGTGCAATTCTCTTTCCAATTCTGCGTTCAGTGGTCTTGGCCAAACCGGGAGCACTTACACTGCAGAAACCGGCAAACACCACAATCAAGGCTTCCCCCAGAAACCTCGCCACTCCCCAGAAAGCAGCCTCACCAGCACACAGCTCACTCAAGCCCAGATAGTCTGAACCTCATCCATGTTCTCCACCACCAGGCCACGCCGCTCTGCCTGAGGGTACATGGCTGTGTGTGTGTGTGTGTGTGTGTGTGTGTGTGTGTGTGATGCTCTGCCCTTCACACTCCCACACTGAGCGTTCAGACACTTATGGGATGAGTATTTTGTCCCAATGAGCAAAAGCACCCACCATCACCTGGCCAAGCCATGGATGTGCCTCTAGCCTACCAGTCCCCTTGGCAGGACGGTCCGGTCCAGTCAGCCCCTGAAGCCATGGCCGCTGGAAGGTCAAATTGAAGACCAGCGATACCATACGCACCTGGGCTCCAGCCACTGTCATCTCCCTCTGAGAGAGCCAGGGGCCAAACGAGGTCAGGAGGGGGGCAGAAAGGAGGGCACGGCCTTTAGGGCTAGCTACCTCTGGGTTCAAATTCCAGCTCCATGGCCCACTGTGGGACCTCACCCAAGACACTTCTCCATTGTGAGCCTCAGCTTTCTCATCTGAAAAGTGGAGCGATAAGCCGTGCCACACATGCTGTCCATGACGGGTGTGGCAGACTGCCTGATACCTGGTAGCTGCTTACGAGCGGAAGCTACACACACTCTCAGTGGACACAGAACGAGGGCGGGAGAGAAGAGGATGAGGTCCCTGAAAGAGTAAGCAATTCAGAGGAGGAAGGTTACAGGCCCAGAGGGCCAGGGTCCACAACCATGCTGCGGGCACCTCTCTTCCTTGGAAAATGCAATTATCATGTTTAAATCTTTGCTAGTCTTCCAGGTGAAAAACTGGATCACATTTTCTTTTAAATTCACATCTCTCTGATTCTTGGGAGGCTGACGTTTTCTCATAGTTATTGGCCATTGCATTTCTCCTTTTTTTCTTTGCACATTTTCCCCTTGAGGCAGTCACAGTTTCTTATTGATTCACGCACACTCTTTGCGTTTTAAGGTTACTTAACCCCTTATTGGCCAAACATGCTGCAGTGTCTTTTCCCAGTTCATCGTTTGCCTTTCACGTTGGTTTACGGTGAGGCTGATGTGTGTGCCTCTTTTTCCATGCTCAAGGGTCACCTTTTAATGTAGCCGAATCCAGTTCTCCTTTCCTTTGTGGATTCTCGAATAGAAAGAGTCAAGGTTTGGGGCTGGTGCTGATCTGGGAGGCTGATCGCTAACTGGCTTGAAAGCGAGAAACAAATGGACAAGTTTCTGCTCGCCTCCCTCCGCCCCCAGCGAGCCAAGGGCTGTGCCTGGCCTCCTCCCCCTAGGCCTTCCCTCTGTGGGGTCACTCCCCTCTTCCCTGGAGCTTCTGCCTGGCACGGAGGGAGAGTGACTCACTCCTGAGGCATGGTGCCCTGACCCTGGGCCCCAGCCGTGCTGGGCTGGGAGACAGGAGGCCCAAGGGTGCAGAGTTTTCGGCGAGCAGCCCCTCGCCTGAGGGTGGGGGCACAGTTCCCTTCTGATGCTCCCACTTCCAGAGGGCAGAGGGCAGGCACGTGGTCAGAGCACTGGGGGAGAAGGAGCCAGAAGCAGAGGGAAAGGCAGACTCGACTGACCAAGCCACGGCCCACAGTCAATGCCAGCGGGCAAGGAGAGAGGTTCCCCCTGCCTCCCTCACCGTCAGAGCTGCCCTAGAAGGCCGGTCCCTGGCCCTTCTGGGCCTCAGTCTCCACATCTGCAAAATGGGCCTCCTCCAGGCAGTTACTTCCAGCTTAAAAATACGGGATGTAACACTGAACAACGTGGTCATTCAGCGCACAGCTCCCAGCACCCCTGGATGGGTATCTTGAGGGTTTCTGGCCTCAAATCCACCCGAAAGGAAGCCTAGGGCACGAAAAGACTAGGACAGCCTTCAAACAGC
Organism: Equus przewalskii; assembly: GCF_037783145.1. NCBI lineage: Eukaryota > Metazoa > Chordata > Mammalia > Perissodactyla > Equidae > Equus > Equus przewalskii. Next base: position 29,102,605 of record NC_091833.1, on the reverse strand, counting down.
CGCTAAGGAGCCGGGGCCAAGCCAACAAGTACTTATTAAGCGCCTACTATGTGCCAAGGGCTGGGGCTACGGCAGTGAACAAAATGGACAAGAACTGCCACCTCTGGGAGCTGCTGGGGAAGCAGGAGGGAAGACAAGGGAGGCAGTGCAGACGGGGTCATGGAGCAGTGACAGCGCGGGGTGTGGGGGGCGGAGGCAGTGCAGACGGGGTCATGGAGCAGCGACGGCGCGGGGCGTGGGGGGCGGAGGCAGTGCAGACGGGGTCATGGAGCAGAGACAGCGCGGGGCGTGGGGGGCGGAGGAGAAGGTGGGGAGCTGCATGGGGAGCGTCGGCTTCCTCTGCTCAGGTGAGGGGCTGGCGCTTCACACCCGGGCTCTCCTGGGCCATTGCCGCACGTCCCTCAGTGCCCTCCTTCTGACAGAAGCGGAAACCGAGGTCCCTTCCCCAAGTCGTGCAGCGAGGAGGTTTCCGGCGCAGGTCTGTCTGTGTCCCTCCTCCCACCACAGGGCCGGGACTTCAGGGGAAGTGAAGGCTCCGAGGCCACGCTGTCTCCCGGAGGCCCAAGCCCGCTGCGTGGATGGAAACCCAAGGATGGAAAGAAGGGGGTCCCACCCTGCCACAGTGCCCCCGGGCCAGGCACAACACGCTTCAGGGACAAGTGAGTCCCTCGAGGGCCTGCCGCTGCAGCTGGGGCAGCTCGGCGGCCGCGGGCCCCTCCTTGGCGGGTTCTCCCACCAGGCAGCGAAGCCCCAGGATTGTTCTCTGGGGTTCCTCCCCGTGAGCATCTATGGAACAGTGATGGCTGCAGGACCCTTCCCTCGGAGGGGCAGGAGGGTCCATACGGTCACATGAGCTAATGGCACGCATAGCCCGACAACTGTTCACATACATACACACTCGTGTGACCACCATCCAGCACCCAGAAGGCTCCCTCGTGGCCCGTCCCGGTCAACATCCCCCAGAAGTAACCACTCTTGTGACCTCTGTCACTACACGCTAGTTTTGTCTGCCCTTGAATTCCACAATGAAATCATGCAGTATGTGCTCGTCTCTGTCTGGCTTATTTTGCTCAGTGTAACGTCTGTGAGATTCATCCGCGGTGTTTATTTTTCTTTGCTGTATAGTATTCCATTGTGTGTCTGTGCCACGATTTGTTTATCCACTCTACCACTGATGGAGACTTGGGTTGTTTCTAGTTTTAGGCTATTACTAAGGCTGCTCTGAGCATTCCTGTTCCAGCCTTTTGGCAGACAGAGCACTCAATTCTCTTGGGAATATAATTGGGAGTAGCATCCCTGGGTCCTAGGAGAAGCAGGAATGAATGCGTTAGACTCTTGCCAAGACCTGGGAGGCAGGCAAAATAAGCCTCATTTTGTAGATGAGGAAACAGAGAGGTCAAGTAACTTGCCCAGGGTCACAAAGCCAGAGGGTGAGACTCAAACCCAACAGTGTGTGACTTCAGCTCCACGGCTCCTCTCCAGCCTTGCGTGGGTGGGCGCCCTGAGCGATACCTGCTCGAGAAGGAGATAGAAAGAGAGCATGGGGGGAGGATAATGCTTCTTAACTCCCTGGAAGAGCAGCAAGGCCCCAATGTGTCCCCAGGAGGCCGGGAGACCAGGGACGGGGTCTGGCGGGCTGAGCAAACAGAGGCGCATGAATGGGGCCTAAGTCCACCAAAGCCAAGCACATAATTTCCCCTGGAAGCAAACGCGGCCAGCCGCCCCGGCGCACCCTCCTTCTGGGGGAGAGGGCAGCCTCCCATCTGAAGCGCCTTTGTCTCCCCTGGAGTGTCCAAGACAGGGTGGCAGAAGCCTCGCTTGCCCAAACAAATGACAGTGAACCATCCCCCACGTTCCCCGCTGCCTGATTTCAGCTTCAAAGGACCAACTATACCCACCCCGGTCTCTAGAGTTTCTCGCCTGAAGCTTCCCATGGGCCGAGTGCCCAGAGAGGACACACGCTGGTCCTCGTCCTGAAATCCGGAGGAGGGGGCGAGATGGCACATCCACCCGTGTGACATCTGTGCCCACTCACTGTGCACCAGCCGTGACACAGGGCTGGGAAAAGATGGCTGGGCCAGCGTGTCCTGAGGGAGCTGGCGGTCTCCGATGGAGAGAACCATAACAAGAGATGGACGTGTGCTGAACGCTCCCTTCCCACCGGCCGGGTGAACAAAGGGTGAGAGTCAGGCCAGGAGGCAGCTGAACCCTTCCCAGGGCTGGATGCAGGCCCGCTGTCTCTGCCTCACTCCCTCCCCTTTCAAAAAACCCTAAACTTCCCCTCTCAACGTCCCTGCCCCCGCTGGCTGTGGGGTCACCACGGTTACCAGAGAAACTGCTATGTGTACACCCTGACCCCACCTGGTCGCCACGGTGATTGGTCCAGAGGTCAGCGTCTGCCCTGAGCCTGGCCATATGGCGCCCTTTACGGGAACTTGGAGACGGGGAGGGAGAAAGAGCAGGCGGTCTCCTTTCTGATGTGGAGCTGCCAAGTCTATGCTGTGCAGGTTGGAGGCCGTGCTTTAGGGCGAGGCGGGCAGAAGGAGGAAGCAGAAATGCCGAGAGAGGTGGAGATGAAGGTGCCAGGGGCTTCCAGTCCCTGTCCCACCTGCTGTCCCACGACCCCTTGGTTGGGCTGCTGTGATCTTAGCTGAATAGAGAAGGTGACCCCAAGGCAGCACCTTCCAGTGGGGCTTTGGAGGATGCATAGAAGTTTATATAGTAAAGACGAGGGAACAAAGGCTCCTCTCCTGAGCAAGGCCACTGGCACCCAAAGGCGCAAACTGCCCTTTGGAAGGTCAGCCATGCAGCCAAAGGCACCAACCCTCCATGCCCAGCTGGGGCGCAGATAGCACTGCCCCACCTGGGTCCAGGGAGGGACTTTCTGTAGATTCCATGATAACCGTCCCATTTCTGCCTCCCTCCCAGAACTGAGGCTGACATCAGCCAATGTCTTGAGCTCCCTCCTGGGGGACCCAGGCCCTAGCGAGGCACACCAGAGCACCCACCCTGCATGGCGTGCACCCTGGAGGCTCTGTTCCAGCCTGGCTGTCCTAGAACCCCCAGGGCGCACACAGGTCCCAGCACCCATGGATTCATGCTTCGAGGATGCTCTCCTTCAGGGCATTCTCATTTGCAAACTCATCCTCCGTACGTTTGTCCATTAGCTGTGCATGTTTTATTCATTCCTGCACACATGCCTCCACGCATCAAATATTTACTGACCACCTATTATGTGCCTGACTCGCTGACTCTTTCTCCAGGGCCCAATTTCTAAAAGTATGATGTGCAGGGTCCCCAGCATCAGAAGCACCCGGGCTTGCTTGTTGAAAATACAGAGCGGCCCGACCCACTGCCGCCATCGCCCCAGAGCCAGGCTCTGAACAGGCTCTCGGAGCTGCCGGTGTAGACGTGAGTCTGAGCCTCCTGGCCTCAGAGTGCTGACGCAGGCCAGCCTGGCTGCTGCCCCGCGTCCTCCTCACTCACAGCCCCACCTCACCGACCGTCGGGGATTCCAGGAAGGGGCTCAGAACCACATCACATGGAGAGTAGATCCCTCTAATAGCTCTGTGGTTTCATTTCTGCTCCGAGAGCACTAAATATATAGGCTGCACACAAAGATAGAGACATATACACATTTTTAGATGGGGTCTCTGGAGGCCTTCAGGAACACATCTTAGGGAAGCCCCCAAGAAAGGCAGCTTGAGGGGGGGCGGCGATGCTGATGAAGGCCCAGTGCAGACGAGTCTTGATTCATGGGCCCCCAGGCCGCCCGACTCCCGTGCCCGTGTAAGGCTGCATTCTTTCCTCCCCTGGGAGATTTATTTCACCAATTAAAACCCGGGCTCCACTGTGAGGTAACCGCCACCTGCTTCTCTCACACTCACCCCGGGGTGCTCTCAGACCACCTGTCTGGATCTGTCCTCAAGCTGCAAGCAGAGGAGAGAAGGGACGCTGAGCGGCTGGCCTGCGGGCCCCGGGCTCGGGTCCTGTAGCTTTTGCGGCCGCGCGTCGCCGGGCTCCGTCTGCCGGCCGGGCCCAGACACCCCGGCTGGAGACAGCTGGGCCACACCAGGCTGGTGTCCAGCCTGCGGTCTGCAATGGAAGTCTGGCTCTTGGAGGCGCGGTGAATGGCCGGATAGCGCCGACCCGCAGCAGGAGCAGGGCCAAAGGCAGAAGCTTTTCTAAGGATTGATCTGTTTCCCAGAGCTCCTCAGCGCTGCCCCGGGAAGCCCCGCGATGACAAGATCTCAGGGTACGAGGGAGGCGGCCCCTGCCCACATGGCTAATAAGAAGAGAGAACATGCCAACCGAGTCACGGACTGGAGCCTGGCAGCCCCTGGGCCACCCAGCTGAGTCCACAGCAGAGCCTCCTGCTCTGCGTGTACACAAGGCTCACCTGGAAGGTTCCGTGGGAATCCAGATCGTGATGCACTGGGGCAGCGTAAGGTCTCAGAGTCTGCATTTCTAACAAGCCTCCGGGGCAGGTTGATGCTGCTGGGCTGTGCACCACACCCTGGATGGAAAGGGGTTACCTGACCCAGTGGAGGAGCTCATCTCATCATCATCCCACCTTAACAAAGAGGAAACGGCAGCTTATGGAACACGTGACCTGTCTGGAGTCACAAAGGGAAGAGGCAGTCGTGGGATTTGAACTCGGGACTCTGGGCTCCAAGGTGCAAGCTCAGAACCACCAAAATAAGATGCCTCCCCCAGCCGTCCTCCAGGCTTTGCTCCATTCTTGCTGCTTCTCTGTTTGCCATCCTGGGTGCCAGGCAGGCTGGGGGAATCAGACAATGAAACACCCTCTTAGCTAATACAGGTCATGGCCTGCAAGGCGGGGGAGCCTTTGCGCAAAGAACAAGATGCCCTCTTCTCCAGGTGTTCAGCGCCTTGCCAGGGCACACAGATTCCAGCCCACTCAACCCTTGGCAGACACTAAAACTGCGCCCCCCCTCTGCGGGGAACCCTGCTTACCAGTGTCTCAGCCTGTGGTGGCGGATCCTAGCAACAAGCAGCAAGGGCTTTGGGTTCAGAGGGGCCCAGGTTCACATTCCGCCTCTACTACTTAGCTGCTGTTTGACTCTGAGCAAGTGACTGCACCTCTCTGAGCCTGTTTCCACATTTGGAAAATGAGGGAAATGCCCACCTCCCTCACAGAATTGTGAGATATGAACTGGGAGCCTTTTAATGCCGGCCCAGAGCCAGCCATAGGCAGATGGGTGAGCCAGGGTGCTCAGGAGCCCAGCTAGGGCAGTCTGCCTGTGACGGGGGAGGGCATGGGTGAGAAGGAGGGGGAGGACATCCCGGCAGCCTTGCTTTGCCGCATGACCCACTCTCATGGGCCTCCCAGCTCAAGAGGCCTGAGGATGAGCACCTGCCAAGGACAGCCAGGACTCCAGGTCAGCCCCACATGAATCCGCTTGGGGGCAGAAGGTCTGGCACCTCCTTACAGGTGGCTTCTGGGACGAGACAGCCGCCGAGGAGGTGTTCCCTGTGCACAGCATCAGAGCTGGGAAGACCCAGGTTTGAATCCTGGTGCTTGAAGGCTGGCCCGTGCGGGGGGCTCTGCTGTAAAATGGGGCTGTCCTGAGGATCCCAGGAGGCCCGAGGACGGCGGGCATCTGCGCCCTGCACAGATCACACGCTGGCTCGGGCTGCGTCACCGTCGCCGTCCGCGCCTTCATCTCATAAACGGCCTCTGCAGCCAATGACCGCTGGGCTGCCCCTGGCTGCCCCTGGCCCCCCACGCCGCACATTTACATCCAACCCATGAGCAAGGCCTGTCCTCTGTCCCTGAGGTCCTGAGTCCGACCACTTGTCACGGCCTCCACCAACGCTACTAAGGGGCGAGAACCAGAGTCGTTTCCCAGCTGGATTCTGACAACAGCCCCAGCAGGCGCCGCCGTGCACACTCACCGCCTCAGCACCGTCCAGGAGAGCTCTGAGACAGTGGGAGTCGCGTGTGCTGGCTAGCAAGTGCCTGAAATGCGGCTACTGTGACTGAGGAACTCAATTTTCACTTTATTTTTTTTCAGTTAATTTAAATTTAAGCGGCCACGTGTGGCTAGTGGCTAAGGGATGGGAGATTTGGACTATTCTCCATCCAGCAGCCGAGGGATGCTTTTTAAAGCCAAAGTGAGATTGTGCCCCTCCTCTCCTCAAAACCCTCCAACGGCTCCCTTCTCACTCAGAAGAAATCCCAAAGTCTGGGCAATCGCCTACAAGGCCCTCTGTGATCTGCCCACCTCCACCCTCAGCTCCTACCATCCTCTTCCTCGCTCACTCTGTTCCAGCCCCACTGGTCCCCGTGCAGTTACTTAAACCTGCCAATCCCACTGCTGCCACAGGGCCTTTGCATGTGCTCTACCCACCCTCCCCAATTTCCCCTAAATATCTTCACAGCTGGTTCCCTTAATTCAAGGCTCTGTTCAGATGTCTTCCCTGACCCCAGGAAATGACACCCTGAGTCCCGAGCATCTCATCTCTCTCTGCCTTGTTCCTTCAAAACATCCATGACCTGCTGAAATATCATGTATTTGTTTATATGTTTATTCTCTTCCTTTACAGGAATGTGGGACTCATGTAAACAGAGACTTGGCCTATCCTGCTCACTGCTCTATCTCCTGTGCCTGGAATGGCCCTGGCCATGCACACAGCAGGGCCTCAACAAAGATGAGCAGAAGAATCGTAAGACACCCAGCACACAGTAGGTGTTCAATAACACGAGCAGTGCTGCTGTAATAAGAAATTTTCATCATTATCCTTGCCCCAAACCCAACCAGTCCCTGTTCAGGCCCGATGGCGCATCGCCTGGTGCACTGGTGTCCTCCTGGAAACCAACCACAGAGGGACGACGCCCTCTCCCTCCACCCAGCACACCCTGCCTGCAGGTGCCAAGAAGCTGGGTGCCCCGCACAGAAGAAGGAAGTCCTGGCAGGACTGGCGGGCCTGGTTGCCGGGCAACCCCACCCCATCCCTCACAAACACGGCCACACGGGTTCCACGGCAGGGGCTGGTGTTTACACGCCTCTTATCGGCTGGCCTGACCGCCAATGTTTGCGCCTCATTTCCAAAAGGACAAAGTACCTGGGGGAGCAAGCGCTGAAGGGGATGGGAGTCACGATCGCCAGGCCACGTGTCTGCAGGGGCAGGGGAGGCAAGCTCGGGTTCCCGAAGGCCTACTGTGCGCGGCCCACCTTCCACACGCTCCCAGCCACCCTCGGGTGTCGTGGTTTAATGAGATAATGCAAGAAGGGCTCTTCCTGTGGTGCCTGGCACACTGGCAAGCAGTCAGTAAATATTAACCACGGCTGTAGTTATTTTTTTTTCTTCTGGGACATTCTTGTCACAATTTCATGGCAGCCTGCCTGGCCGGGCCTGCCTCCCCCTCTCCAACTTCATTCTGTGACCTTCCCTCTGGCCCTGCCTCACTCAGACTCAGGGTCCCGCCACCTCGGCACTGCTGACACTCCGTTCCTTGCGGTGGGGGCCGTCCTGGGCATTGAAGGGTCTGGAGCAGCATCTCTGGCCTCAACACACTGCTGGTAGGCGCAGAAAACGGCAAGTGGTGATGGAAAACAGCACAGAGGGTCCTCAAAATTAAAATTAGAACTACTGCACCATCCAGCAATTCCACTTCTGCGTATGCACCCAAAGAATTGAGAGCAGGGTCTCAAAGAGAAATTTATACGCCTATGTTCGTATAGGCACTATTCACAAAAGGTGGAAGCAACCCACTGTCCACCGACAGATGGGTGGGTAAACAAAACGTGGGACATGCACACAATGGACCATCCTTCAGCCTCAAAAGGAAAGCAAATTCTCTGTGTTTGTGGATTAGAAGATCTGATGTTGTCAAAATGTCCACACTACAATCTACAGATTCAGTGCAACCCTTAGCAAAATCCCAAAGGCATTTTTTTTTGCAGGAAGAGAAAAAACAATCCTAAAATTCATATTGAATCTCAAAAGACCCCAAATAGCCAAGGCAATCCCTGGAAAGAAACTATCTGTAAATCATACATCTGGTAAGGGGTTAACGCCCAGAGTGTACAAAGAACTCAACAGCTCAGTAACGACAACAAAACTAGTAACTTGATGTAAAAAGGGGCAAAGGAATTGAAGAGCCATTTTGCCAAAGATGACATACAGATGGCCAACAGGCACGTGAAAAGATGCTCAACATCACTAATCATCAGGGAAACGCAAATCAAAACCACAACGAGATATCGCCTCACGCCGTTTGGATGGACACTCAGAAAACCAGAAAATAACAAGTGTTGGAGAGGATGTGGAGAAAGTGGAGCCCTCGGGCACTGCTGGTGGGAGTGCAAAATGGTGCAGCCACGGTGGAGAACAGTATGGAGGCTCCTCAAAAAATGAAAAACAGAACCACCGCATGATCCAGCAATCCCACTTCTTGGTATGCACCTAAAAAAACTGAAAGCAGGATCTTGAAGAGACGTTTGCACACCATGTTCACAGCAGAATTATTCACAAAGGCTAGAAGGTGGAACCATCCAGTGTCCATCGACGGAGGAATGGATGAACAAAATGTGGTATGTCCACATGACAGAGTATTACTCAGCCTTAAAAAGGAAGGAAATTCTGACACATGATACAACATGGATGAACCTTAAAGATATTATGCTGTCGGGGCCGGCCTAGTGGTGCAGTGGTTAAGTGTGCACGTTCCGCTTCGGTGGTCCGGGGTCTGCCAGTTCGGATCCCGGGTGTGGACATGGCACCACTTGGCAAGCCATGCTGTGGTAGACGTCCCACGTATAAAGTAGAGGAAGATGGGCACGGACGTTAGCTCAAGGCTAGTCTTCCTCAGCAAAAAGAGGAGGATTGGCAGCAGTTAGCTCAGGGCTAATCTTCCCCAGAAAAATTTAAAAAAAAAAAGACATTATGCTGTCAAGTCCCAACTCACAAGTAACTTCCTGGGGGCTGCTCACCCCAGCTCACAAAGCAGAGTCCACACAACCCAGAGCCCCCAGAGAGTTCCCTGGGGTTCAGCAGAATAAGGATTATTCAGAAAGATGACTGATCTTCCAGGGGTAAAAAGAAAAGTTAAAGATGAAGTCTGGAAGAATATACCCCAAAATATTAACAGCACTATCTCTGGGTTGTGGGATTCTGAGGAATTCCTACCCACTTTGTTTTGCTTTATCTCATACACACGGGTATTTTGTTTGCTTGGTTTTTGATGTAAAAGTTAAATTAAAAAAAATGAGTAAAGGCATTTCACTCACAAAGAAAGAAACTAATATTCAGGGTATTAGTATAAAGAGAGCAATGAAATAACTAAAAGGTTGCTGCACTTGAAAAAAACAAGCTTCAGGCACCGAGAATATTCTCTTGGGCAGCAGCAACAAAGGCAGTGGGGACTCAGCTCTTTCAGGGTCTTAAATGTGCCAAGACCGTACTGAACTCTGAGCTATCTCAGGTGCTGTTCCTTCTGCCCACACACCCTTCCCTCCACGCTTCACCCAGCAGGACCCTGATATCCGTCAAGCCTCACACTAACCCTCGCTTCCTCCTAGAAGCCCTCCCTGGCCGCTCCCACCCAGACCAGACACTTCCTCCTTTTTAAAAATAAACTTTTTATTTTAAAATCATTTTGGATTTACAGAAAAGTTGTAAAAATAGTAGAGAGAATTCCAGTGAATTCTGGTGTACTCTTACCCAATTTCCCCTCATGTTAACATCTTCACAACCATGGAACATTCGTCACAACCAAGGTGCCAGCACTGACACACGACTATTCACTTAACCCGACATTCCGTTCAGACGTCACCGTTGTCCCCCCAAAGTCCTGTTCCTGTCCCGGGACCCGAACCAGGGCCCCACGTTACGTTTATCATCATGTCACCCAGGCCTCCTCTGGCCTGTGACAGTCCCTCACACTCTCCTTGTCCTGGAACATCCTGACGGTTTTGAGGAGCGCTGTAAAAGGACATTTACAGAATGTCCTTCAATTCGGGTTTGTCCAATGGGGCGCCTCCTTTTTTCAAAAAATTGTAGTAAAATCTACATAACACAAAACTTGTGACTTTGACCCTTTTTAAGTGTACGCTGCAACAGCATTAAATACATCTGCACTGTTGTGGGAGACCGTCACCCCATCCGTCTCTAGAACTTTCTCACCTTCCCCAAGTGAAACTCTGTCCCCATGAAACACTAAGTCCACATCCACTGCCCCCCACCCCATGGTGACCACTATTCTACCTTCTGTCTCTAAAAACACAAACCAAAGCCACAACGAGATGCCACTTCACTGCCCGCTGGGATGGCTCGTATCAAAAAACAGAAAATAACAAGTGCTGACAAGGACGCAGAAGAACTTGGAGCCCTTGTGCCCCGCAAGCGGGAAGGTAAAATGGCGCAGTCAGCGTGGAAAACAGTTTGGTGGTTCTTCAAAAAATTAAACACGGACCTTCCATATGATCCAGCCATTCCACAACCAGGCACATACCCAAAGAATCGGCAACGGGGTCTTGAATGGGGATGTGCACATGCACGTTCAAAGCAGCGTCATTCATAAGAGGCAAAGGTGGGAGCCACCATGTCCATGGACGGCTCCTGTTCAAAAGGCATATCCTGTAATGACCGGGTCAATGGCTGCCTCCCCACCGAACTTCCTCCTCTCTGGGGCTGCTAGGGCCTTGCTCCCTGGGGCATCTCAGCCCCAGTGGTATCTGGCAAGTAGCATGGACCCCACCCAGGGCATGCTGAGGTGACCTGTGCCCAGATGAGGGGCCTGCCCCACTCCTGAGGTCCCGGGCCTGGGCTGCATGAGAAGGCAGTGCCCTGGCAGAGATCCCACAGCAGGACACTCCAGCCGCTGCCTCCCTGGAAGGGCCGGGATCCAGGGCGGGCAGCAATGAGTGGGGCCCACACCTTCCTCACCCTCTGGGCTGCCTGGAGCACTTACTGACCCACCTGGTGGTTCAGGTGAAGCAGGGTTCGTGGAACAAAGGCAGGAAAGCGAGGTTCGCTTCCCAGAGGACGAGGAACCCCGCCCTCCCTACCTCACACGCACTTGTGCGCACACACACACACACACTCGCCCAGGAAGCAAGAGCAACAACATCCAGCAAGGTAACTGATAGCCCGCTAACCGCAGTCCTCAGTGGGCACGTGCGGTGCACGGCCTCGGGGCTAAATTGGCACCTGCCCGCGTTTCGTTCAGACTTCGTAGCACACTGCGAGATAGAGGTTATAATAATCCCCCATTCTACGGCAGGGGACACTGAGGCGTGGATAAGGGCCGTTACTTGCCCAAGGTCACACAAGTATCCATCAGCTCAGTGTAACTCCGGACCCCACGGTCTGACCCTGTGGGATGCGTCACCCAGCTGGAGGCGTCAGGAGTGGAGGCAGCCCAGCCACAGGATTTCCAGCTCATCACTGGGTCTGCATATTTTGGGGAAACGAAAGCTAAAGACACAGAAGACAGTGATTCTGTGTGGCAAGGACTGTACTCAAGCTGTAGGAGAAGTGAATGACAGCCACAAGGGAGTTCCTGTTTATTGAGCGCTTACTGTATGCCAAGGCTTACCTCCCAGCTGTCGCCTTCACAGCTCCCCACCAGCAGGCATTATTATCGACCCATTTTAGAGATGACAAAACTGAGATTCAGAAGAACAACCACTTGGCAGGAACCAGGCTCCCCAAGTCAGGATAGATTGTCCACAGCCCCAGTGACAGCAATGGGCACCGAGGAGTCCCACCTACTCTGGATGCATTAGGGCAGGAGGGGGTCTCAGACCCTGGTAGTACGGGGCAGAAGGCCTGTGAGGCAGACATGGCTGTTCTAAGGCCAGGGGGCTAGAGGGAGGGGCCGGACTGACCCGCATCAAAACTGCCTCCTGGATTTCACATTTCTCGCCTCTTAATTTTTGAGCTTCTTCCCTACCACCAGTTTTGTTTACTCATCCATGGGAAATTCCAGCAAAAGGTTCAACGTACGTTCCAAGGAGGTAACCCAGCCCTGTTGCACATGCACTGGAATCAGAGGAGCTGGGGGCACGTTCTGGCTCTGCCACTTGGAAGCTGTGTGACCTTGGGCAAGTCGCTTTACCCCTCTGAGCGTCAGTCCTCTGCAATCAAGGGTAGAGGGAATCATAGGCACTGCCAAGGTCACCGGGCTCCTTAAATGGAATTGTGGCCATGGGAGCACCTGGAGCCACGGCAGACACAAGGAGCTGTGCAGAAACCTATGAGGAACCTGATCCCGTGGACAAAAGAGAGGAAAAGGCTTCCTGCTCTGGGCAGGAGGTGGGGAAGATGACACACCTGCCAGGTAACACCTGACAAGCTGCATGCAACCACAGCGTGAGCCACAGAAGGGCCAGGCCCGCCCCCAGCTCGGTGCCCTCTCCACCCACGCCCTACCCAGCAGCCCCTTCCACTTGGGCTCTCAGGGGCCTGCAGGGTTTGCTCAGATCGGCCCAGGACGCCCTTCCCGGGAGGCCTGGCAGTGACGTCCATGCGGACACCTGGCTAGGTGGCGGGTCACCACCTCCCTGCGTCCCTGCTGGGGTGCAGTTCTTCCCGAAGCTAAACCAGGAAGGAGCCAATGTTCCCACTTGAGCCCAGGGGAGCCTGGCTTTCCCCAGTGCCGCAGCGACCACTCTGGGGAGAGGAAGCGAGGGGATTTTTTTCCGCGTTGCTCCGTCACGTTCCTCCTCCCGGATGACGCCTGCTGCTTATTATAACTATGACAACATCGGAAATGCTTCTTGTGGATTTCCGCAAGAGGGGAAATGACAGGCTTTGCGTTGGATGCTGCAGACCTGAGATGAAGCCTTTCAGTGTGGGACGGTTTCCCGGGGTGGGGAGGCGTGAAGGCAGGGGGAGGCACCCAGGTGGGACAGGCGCCCCCTCCCCTGCTGCAGGAGGGTGCCACGGAGGAGGGCCCACCAGAGACCGAGGGATGCCCCCCACCTTTGGGAAGGGCTGGGCAACCCTGGGCGCTTCCAGTCCAATGCTATGTGCTGCAGGGACCTCAACCTTCTGAGAATTTAGGCGGAAGACACATGTATTTTAAAACGGCATCATTTCTCGAGTGCCCACTGGATGCTAACAGGCTCTGGGCTAAGTGCTCTGTGCTTTGGACCGGAGTGTCGCCAGACGTTACAATTACATCCATTCTACAGACAAGGGACTGAGGCCCAGGGAAGAATAAAGTGGCCTGACCAGGGTCACACGGCCAGGGAAGTGGCCACGGGAAGACAGACACCTGTTAATGTGGGTGACTGAAGAAAATGACAAAGTGCAGTGACTGACCCAGAAAGGAGAAATTTGGAGGTAAGAGAGGAGATGAATTAGATCATACGGAGATATCTGCCAAGGTGGGATTCTGCAAACATCTCCAGTGCCTGGTAGCGGCTTCCCGGAAGCGTGCTGTGCAGGATCTGCGGCTGCATCTGGGCTCACAGGAAAGAGTGGCGATTGATTACTTATGTCTGCCCTGGCCACAGCTGTGGGAGGCCGTGGAACAGATGCCGCATTTATCACCACTAGTCTACTGCACATCCTTCTGATGCGGGATATTTCTCTGAATCTTCCTGCTCCTTAGTGTCCCCTTGCATTAAATGAGCTCAGATACAGAATCATAGGTAGAAATACCTTTTGAAGAGGGGGATATTTTCTTTGAATGTTAAACTACACACCGGGCATTTATTCAGTGTTAAAACTTAATTCTTATAGGAAAGGCAGATTCCATTCAAACACACATTTATGAGGCACCGGTGGTGTACCAGGGTCTCTGCCCTCACTGTGCTGATCAAGGAAGACAATTAACTTAATAATTATTTAACACAGTTGTTCTAAATGCCTCAAGTGGAAAGCACAGGGGCCGCGTCATGCCCACTGGCGGGGCAGTCTCTGCCTCCCTGGCGAGGATTTGATTCTGACGTGGAAAATTACCTTCCTGTGCACAGCCCACTGGAAACACTTGCACAGTGGCAAGCCCAGAAGGGTGGTGGAGGCCTGAGGAATGTGGGCACACGATACAAAGGGACCCGGGGAGGCTGCAGTCATGGAGCTGAGGGTGGCCTCTCTGCCGGCAATTCGTCGATCTTCGCTAATTAGAAGCTCATGCCTCGGTCTTTGATTTTTCCACCCCAAAGAGAAATCTTGGCCACGCTGCCTATAGCTTTTGGCAAGGGGCAAGGGCACCGGGAAGAGAAAACGCAAACGGCATCTCGAGGGCTGAGAGGGAAGGTGTGTTTGCAGTGGCAGTGTGCGCCCAGCTTTTATCTCCAGGCTGTACTTAGAGGTCTTGCTCTCCGCTTGGCCCGAGCGACCTCACCCACCGCCGGGTGGCGGGAGCCGCAGCGTGCCACAGTCGCCTCCCCTGTTCCAGGCTGGCACCAGAACCGGCAGCCAGGTTTGTTTGGAATACACGCTCTTCATCAGAGGAGGCTCAGACAGTCTCCCTTTCTGGCCCGAGAAGGAGGGGAGGCATCTCTGAGGCCGGCGCTTCCCCCAGTGCAAACAGCCGAACCCAGCCCGCCCGGCCTGGCTTCCAGACTTGTTGCTTTTGCAAATACGGTCCCGGGTCCAATTTCCCACATTCTTGCAGCCAAGTCCAGCCAGTCTGCTGGAGGCATGGCCCCCTCCAGGGCCGGAGACCAGGACGAGGAGGACGCCGTCCCCTCCCACCTTCCAGAGCAGCCGCTGGCGGAGGGGTCCAAAGGGAGCAGGCGCAATCAGGACAGACAAAATCGGGGAGCGGCTTTTAGAATGGAAGGCGCTCAGGCTCTGGGGACTGGGACCAAGCGGCAGAGGGACCCATCTTTAGAACTGTCAGTCCCCAGCTCACTTCCCAGCACCTCCTCACCCCGCAGACCACAGGGGAGCAGTCACTCCCTGGCCCTGCGGAGGGGCTGGCCGCCTGATAAAACGCGCCCGTTGACACTCCTGGTGAATGTCAGCCTCCCCTCTGTGATGGACTGGCAGCTCCATGAGGGCATCCCCAAAGCCCAGCACAATGTCTGGTGGGAAATGAAGAGCAATAGAGGGAAAAAGCAGGGAGGGAGGGAGGGACGTCATTCGGTTTTTCCTACTGGGACTGGCCCATTGTGGTCAGAATAATGTCCCCCCAAAGATGCCCATCCTAATCCCCAGAGCCTATGCGTATGTTACCCTACGTGGCAAAAGGGACTTGGCAGTTGTGATTAAGTTAAGGACCTTGAGACAGGGAACGATCCTGCACGATCTGGGCGGGCCCCATGTCATCGCAAGGTCCTTAGAAGGAGGCAGGAGAGTCAGAGGCAGAGGAGAAGTGACAAGAGAAGCAGAGGTCAGAGTGATGCCACCAAGAGCTAAGGAAGGCGGGTGGGCTCTCGAAGCTGGAAAAGGCAAGGGAATGGATTCTCCCTGGAGTCTCCAAAGGAAGGTGGCCTCGTCAACACCTCGATTTCAGCCTGGGGGACCCATTTTGGACTTCTGACCTCTGGAACTGTACGATGATAAATTTGCGTGGTTTTAAGCCACAGAGTTTGGGGGAATTTGTCCCAGCAGCCATAGGAAACTAAAACACCCAGGCAGGGACCTCTTGGGACCTCCAGCCAGCGATTATCAGCCCCACGGAACCCACATTCATGACTGGCAGACATTGCTAACAGCCACAGAGTCCTGATTGCCTCCTCCTTCCGGGGACATGAAGGATGAAGATTCCTGCCCACTTGAAGCCAAGCCACGACGACGTGACTGGTTCTGGCCGGTCAAATGTGAGAGGAAGTGACACGAGTCACTTCCGAGACCAAAGGACTGCTCTGAGCTCCCTGTCTTCCTTGCTGTCCCCCAGAGAACCCTGGGGCTTCGTGTGGAGGTGACAGCGTCACCAGGTGGAGCTCCTCTGCACACTGCCCACCCGTGTGGAGCAGGTCCCTGCTTACCCTCCAGGACAGTGTTGACTGAGCAAGAAGAAAGTGTCTTAAGCTCCTGGAACTGGGGAGTCTTGTTATGGCTGCACGACTCGCCCAGCCCAATGGAACACAGGGGGACCCGTCTATGGAAGCAGCAGCTGCCGCCCACATGCATCTGGGGTAGCTGTACACTCGAGGGGTCTCAGCCCCCTTTGGAAGAAGATGCCATCTTGGCCACAGACCCCTGCACTGTCCCCAGGGTCCCCTTGGCAATTTCCATCTCCGACAAGGGAACTCCGCCTTAGTCATCGGATGATTGTGAAGGGAAGTCACTTCTTCCAGACAGTATAGAGGGAAGGGGAAGACGAGCAGCTTCCCGCACCTCCCACGCGCGTCCCACGTGTGTCTTCGAGGCGCGTCCCAGCAGCCACCCGCCGACACGCCCACTGCGGCTTGGTCCTTCGTGCTTCCTTCCGTGGGACCCACAAATGTCTTCTCGTCTCTCTGCTTTTCCGCCAGGCCCTCTGCCATGTCTGTGCTGGGATTCTAGGAAGTCGATGGATATTTTCAGAGCTTTATTGTCCCATTTGTCACTTGCTAATTAGCTAGGAGTGACTAATCAGAAAACAGTGGCGAGGCAGAGAAAATATTCCCATTTTCTCGGCTGTTGGTTGCCCGTGGTTACTGAGAGCCCTCTGGATTTATTTGTTGGAGCTGGGGAGGCGGAGGCGGGGAGGGGGGGAGCAGGGGCTGCAAAACGGAGGTGGGATTTCCTTTGTCCTCCCCTCTGGGAAAATATGGAGAGCCCTAGGGGCTGTCACCAGGGAAAAGGGCAGCAGCTTCATGTAACAGTGACAGTGTTGCGGTCACCAGTGGGCAAAGCCGGGGTCTCCAGAGCTTCCGACCTCGGCCTTCTAGTAATTTCTAACTCTGACCAGAGGAGCATAGGAAGCACAAACAGCTCTACTGAGTTCTGGCCTCTCCTGGCAACGAAGGCCACGCGACTGGGCCACACAGAGAGCACAGAGGGTGGGGTGAGACCTGGCTACGCGGTCCTGCCCACTGCTGCCAAGGTGCCAGAGCCGAGAGCGGGAGGGGAACCACATGCCCCCCTGCCCTCCTGACCCCCGGTGGCCAATGCCACACCCCTCAAAGCTAGTGGACGTGCCATTCGCTGCCCTGCCCTCTCCCAGCCGCGCTGTCACCCGCGATCCTTGCTGTGGCTTCTCTCGGGTGCTGTCTTTTATTCTCCCATTTCGCAGACGCCAACACTGAGACTCAGAGAGTGTGCACGGTGAGCCTCAGGTCACGCACCGAGCAACTGGCAAAGCTGGGTGTCAACTCCAGGTCTGTGTGCCCACCGCGTGTGACGATAAGGGGAGAAGGGAAGGGCTCGCCTTGTCATGTGCCAGGTGCCTGGTGTATGTCGTCTCAGTCCCAGGACCAGGGTGTGGGGTGGGGTCATATCACACACAAGCGTGCAACACATATGCACGCACACAGGCACAGATGTAAATATGCACGCAGACACAGGTATATGCACACACGCAGGTGTGCACACACAAGTACATACACGGGCACAGGAACACAGACACATGCACACATATAAATGCACATATATGTATACACACCAATGTGCACAGAGAATTCACATGGCACACGTTAATACATGTGCACGCATGTGCATGCACTCACTTATATACAAAGAGAGTTTCTCAACACAGATCGGGAAGAGGACGCACAGCACCCTGCCCCCGGCTGGCGCTCCAGTGGCCCAGGCCGCCAGGTTTAGCAAAGGCCAGTCCTTGCCGCCTCTGCCCTTTGGGGTGATTTCATCACGGACGGTGATGTCCAAAGACAGTAAGTAAACAAGGCTTCTCAGGGCCGCTTCTTCAACCCCCTACCACACACACCAATGCCCCCCCCCCCCGACCTAAATCCAGCCCAGAAAGCCCCCAGGTGGGACGGTTTCCTGGGGAGGGCGCACAGCAGACCAGGGCTGGCGAGGAAAAGAGGGACGGATCTGCTGGAGGAGAATTTCCCGACGGCCCTCAGCACGGCCCCTGACCTCATGGGTCATAATAGCCTGATGAAGAAAGAGCAGATGTGAAACAAATGGTCCCACACTTGCAAGGCTGGCACTTTCCAGGGTAAAGTTCCGACTGCCGAACGACGGCCCAGCTCACCGGGTTAATCATTGCCTGAGCAGTACCCATGGGCCCCGCAGCCCTCAAGCTGGTGCCTCTGGGCTGCTCCAAGTTGGGCAAGTCAGGGACCAGCCACAGGCAGAGACCCTGCCCTCCCCCCATCCTCTATTTCCAGCATCGAGAGTCTGGTTTGTTGACTGAATAAGATGTTGATCAATCACAAAAAGGCCCTTTTTGCTGACCGCCTACTAGACACCCGGCCTTGGACTGACCCCTTTCCATCTAGTCCAGCAGTAAAGAGTTAATGGCTGAGTGCCCAGGCCCAAGCAGTCAGGCCCGGGTTCAAACCCCAGCCCTGACAGTTCAGCTCTGACACCAGCTGGTTCCTCATCTGTCTAATGGGTTGCTATGAGAATGAATGGGACAGTGGGTGTTAAAGAGGGGTCCCTAACAGTGGGCATTTGGCCACATGTGGAGACATTTTCAGTGGTCACAGTGGGGGCAGGTGCTACTGGCATCAATAGGTCAAGGCCAAAGATGCTGCTAACATCCAACCATGCACAGGACGGTCCCCACTACAGAGAATGACCCGGCCTCACGTATCTCATGCCGAGAGGGTGAGAGATCCTGGCGGAAAGGAGGTAACACAACGCCTGGTTCAAGGGAAGCCCTCAAGAAACGTCGGCTGCTATTAGCTCCAATTTGTCCCAGCAGCCCTACAGCACACCACCATTGACGCCACACTGCAGAGAAAGACGCTGGGATCCCATCAGAGAGGCTGTGGCTTGCTCAAGTGACAGGAAAGAGCAGAGCCAAACGGGCTGCCCGACTCTATCTGCGTTGCTTTTCCCACGGCACCTGGCACTGGGGCAGAAGATGGTCCCAGGCCCGAGGCCCACTGCCCTCTGGAGACATCAGACCCCCGCCCCGCCCACACTTCCCCAAAGCCGCAAGCTAGCCTTCCGGTGTCGTCCTTCCTACTTCAGTTGCGCAAAGGGAAGAGGGGCCATTTCCTGAATCGCTTTCCTGGGCGCCAAACGGACGGACACCTGTGTCTGGACCCTGCAGACAGCTCAGAGCAGACACTTCCTTCCCCTGCCTCCTCACTCTCCCCGTCCCCGGCTGCCACCCCCAGAGCTTTGCCCGAGGGGACAGTCTGTCTCCAAGGGCCAGCTTACCCTCCGAACAAGCTGTCCACTCCTGGCCCTGCAAGCAAACCCGACCCTCCTCCGAGCTGGCTGTCCCCGGCTGCAGGACCCTCTGCCCTGCACACCTCGAGAGGGGCCTGTCTCCAGTGGTGGCAGAGGGCCCTACAAGCACCAGTACGGCCTGGTCTCTGTCCACCTCCAGCGGGGCACTCACTGCACACGCCACCCCCCCCAACTCGTGGCCACATAAACACACATGCGGTACACGACCAGCCACGTGGAACTCCTCCTGTCTCTCTAGCCTCTTTCTAGAAGCCAGGCCTTGACAGGTGCTCCTCCCTCCCTGGGACACTGTGCCCCTCCTCCTTTGCCCCATCCTCCCTTCAGGTGACTCAGACTTCACTGAAACACCCCTGCCTCTGGAGGCCAGGCTTGGCTTGGCTACTCGCTTCTGTGCGCCCACGTGTCAGCACCTATTACCCCGTACTGTAACGGAGAACACGCCGGTCTTCACCCAGCGTGGCAAGAACTTGAACTCCATGGGTAGAGAGCCCTTCTGAGCGCCTCGCTTTACAGCCCAGCGTCCAGACCAGCGCCGTCCGGTACAACTTCCCGCGATGATGGAGACGGTCTCTACCAGTGCCGTCCAACACGGGAGCCACTGCTCCTACGTGGCTATGGAACGTTTGAAATGTGGCCTGTGTCCTCGAAGAACGGAATTGTAAATTTTAATTTAATTACATTTTAATAGCCGTATGTGGCTTGTGGCTACCACATTGGACAGCGCAGTCTAGAACAATGCCCCACGCAATGTAAGTGCTCAGTGCCCCCTGGCTGAATGAATGAATGGTGTTCACTACCCTCCTTGAGGCCCCCACAGTGTAACTGTCTGATGTCAACCTCCAGCAGGCTGAGAGCCTCCTAAGGGCAGGATGCAGTTACCTTTTACTCATCACTCGATTCCCACTGTTTTACATGGTTCCTGGGATGTAGGCCCTTAATAAATACCAATGGAATAAATGAATGCATGAATGGATGAATGCATGCTCTGCAACTCGGACCCTCTTTCCCTTCCCCACTAAGCCTAAGGAAAACCGATGAAAATGAAAGCAGTCCACCAGTCTGGTTTCTGAATGTATGTCCAGCCGCCTCACGAAAGTGACCGTCTGCGCCCCGCATCCCGCGCTCCGTCTAGCCCCGTGTTGACGGCTTCCGCTGCCAGCGAGCGAGGATGCTTTCTCGAGCATCCTTCCCTCTCCCCCGATGCCATGGAAGAAGTAGAACAAATGTGTTTGCTCTAGACTCAGAGGAAAGGATCAGGGCTCCTCATTTCCCCAGGCTGCTGTTCCCCGACTCCCTGCTCAGGCGGCAGGGACCCCCAAGGGGGTTTCAGGAAAAATTGTAACTCCTAAGAATGAGGATGAATGTGAGATTCTATTATAAATCAAATGCCTTTCAACCCTGACTGTCAGCTGTGATGTTCTCCAACACTGTTATTCACAGCGAGCATCATCTGCGTTTCTCCCCCCCACCGCCTGTCCCACTTCCTTCCAATGTAGGTCACAGTGGAGTCACCCTGCGTTCACTAGGTATGCCTCAGGGGAGGGCGGGGGGGTGCTGCTTGAAGCAAATTTAGGAATCCTCTCTGACAGGCATGGAGCGACCCTCCTGTGCTCTCTCATTCAACCAAGACTCAAATCTTGCAACCACATGTGGAAGTCCTGTGCAAAGATCCTGGGGCATGTGGGAGGGCAGGCAGGCCGGCAGGGTGGTTCCTGAGCCCAAGAAGGTTGGGCGGCTGGAGCTTGAAAGCCATCGTCACAAGGAAACAATGCCAAGGAGGGTTTGGTTTCCAAAAGAGAAGCAGATGAGTCAAGCGGTAACTGGCCCTACTTTATGCTGAGCATCCTAGATCCGCCACATGCTAGCTGTGTGACCTTGAGTAAGTCGTTTCTCCTCTCTGAGCCTCATTTTTCCATCTGTATGTGCACCTGTCTCAGAGTGGTGTGGATTAAATGCATTCACAGAGGTAAAGTGCTTGGCGTGTGGCACAGCACGGAAGAAACACTCAGTAAACAAATATTATTATTGACGTTGGTGTTGTTTGCAAGAGTCTCTTTTAGCCACACAACATGATAAGCATCTTGCAACAGAACCTCGGCTTCTACTTCTTCATTCTGACGAGCACTGAGCGTGGAGCCCCCGCAGGCGCTGTGCTAGATGCTGGCAACGGGTCAGACTCTGCACCCATCTCTGGTAGCAGGACACTAGCTGGGAGGAGGGATGATTAACTCAAACCGCATGATGCACACGGTGAGCCTGTGTCGCAAGGATGGGGAAAGCTGCAGAGCCCAGTGGGGTGGGACTCGGTCTGGGCTGGCCTGGGAGGTTCCACACCGTGTGAGCTGGGCAGGAAAGAGGAAGGACAGGGGGTCCCTGGCATCCCGAAAGGTCTAGAAGTGCACAAGATCATGGGCTCTTTGGGCAACAGCAAAAGGTTGTGTGTGGCTGGGGCACAGGGTTGCCTGCTAAGGACCTGGCAGGAGATGAAAATGAACAAATTGAGTTTGGGCCAAATTCGGCCTTCTCTGCCAGGAAAATAAGGAGTTGAACTTTGTCCTGTGGATGACAGAAGGGTTTTAAGTACCACTCCTACAGTTACTCAACTCTGGAGACAGAGAGCACACCCCCTCCACACACATACACACACACACAAACATATGTACTTGTGCATAGACACACAACACTCCAGATATATACAAACACACACACATATATGCATGTGCACAAAGACACATAACACTCCACCCACATATACAAATACATACACCCCCTCCACACACACACAAATATACATACACAGACACACACAAAAACACAACAGCAGGCCTGGCTCTCTGCAGCAGACCCAGAGCAGAAATGGGAGGCTCCGGGCTCCCAGATACAGCAAAGAGCATGTGTTCTGAGAGCCACGAAGGGGCCTGAGAGGCCAGCCCCAGGCTGTTTGGAGGAGGTCCTGTTTATAAACAAGAGGTTTCCTGCGCGCGCACACACGTGCGCACACACGCACATGCACACGCACTTACCCCTTGAGAACGGGACAGCTCTAAGGGGGACGCTTTCAAAATAATGCCTTCACGGGTCAGGTTTACCACACGTAGCACCAAAGAGACTTTGCAAGAAAAACACTATCTTTCACTTGCACAAGTCTCCAGCCTAGGCCTCATGTGAAAACGAAACTTCCTCCCCTCTCCATCACCCACATCTAAAAGGGAAGTGTGGGTCTGTCTCCACCAATTCCGAGCCACAACGCAGGAGCTGGAAGGGATCGGGGACCCCCAGGGAGGATGGAACAGCAGATGGCAGGGGTCCGGGGAACACCTCCACTATGTCAGCGTCTGCACTTGGTTCTCTCTCTGTTCCTCCCTCTCCTGAGCGGATGGACTCTTTTGTAAGGAGAATGGTTACACCCAGGGAGGCTCATTCACAATGAAGAATGCTTGTGGATGCAAACAAAAATGTGCTAAAGTTCCTTAAAATAGTTGCGTTCTCCTAAGCAGGAAAAACCTTTTTCCCTGCATCATGGTTCATACCAGCAATTAGCTCAGCAAACCCTTTTCTATAGCAAGCAGAAGGTGAAATGGAAGAGACTTCAAGGGCCACAGCTGGACGGCAGGCAGTCAATTGTTAAACAATGAAACCAAACAGTGATTTCCGTGGAAGGAGAGACTGCCTGAGCCAAAAAAGGATTTCCCTTTGTCCCGCAGAGTTGAACTCCATCTTTGTTAGGCCTGATAGAGAAGCCAGGCACTGTTCTAAGATAGTGGCTTGTTTTATCATCACCATAACTCTAGATGGAGAAACCGAGGCACGGAGGGGCGAAATGACTTGCCCAAGGTCACAGAGCAAAAGCCAGGATTTGCACTTGGGCCATCTGGCTCCAAGGGTCAGATTCTTACCCCACAACCCTGATCTCCTGCTCCACACGTTCAGCCCTATCGCTCTGCTGGGATAAGCCAGGGCCACACGCACGCTTCGCAGGGCCCAGAGGACAGCGGCAGGGTCCCAGCATCCCTGAACTTTATCGTGGGGATGGCTGGCCAATGCAAGGTCTTGGCAATAAGCAGCAATCTACGGGGGTGGACGTGATTGTTTCCAAATTGTTCTCATAGGGTCAGTGCAGAGGGCTCGTGGGCTGTCACGTGGCCTTGGCTGTGATGGGGGAGGGGAGGAGAGGGCATCATTCTGCTCAGGGCAAAGATGGCCATGAAGTTTGGCCACAGGTGCCACTCTGTGCCATTTCAAGACCGCACTGTCTTCAGACTCCCCAAGCCTGATCCAGCCTACCTACCAGATGGGTTCACGGAGGCCCAGAGAGGTGAAGCAGCTTCTCCAAGGTCACATAGCAAGAAATAGACAGAACCAGGAGTGACACCCAGGTCCCATGACACCTCTGCCCTTCCTACCTCACAGATTCCAAGACAGTGGGGCTCAGATGAACACTCTTTGTAAGGGACCCCTGAACTTACCTTTCGCTAGGCCCGTGACAGAAAATTCACACCCCTCTCCAAAGAGTGGACCCAAAGTCAACCCACACATCCAGCCCCACTGTGAAACGTTTCTCCTCTCTGCTCTTCCAGCAGGGCGTGGTGTTATGGAAGGAATGTTCAGGTCTCCCTCAAATTCACACCTTGAAACTCTCACCCCCACCGTGACGGAGTTAGGAAGTGGGGCCTTTGGGAGGCAATTAGGTTTTGATGAGGTCATGAGGGTGGGGCCCCCAGGATGGGATTAGAGGCCTTATATGAAGAGAAGGGGACCAGAGCTTGCTCTCTCCGCCATGCAGGGACACAGAGGGAAGGTGGCCATCTGCAAACCAGGAAGAAGGCCCTCACGGAGCACCTGCCATGCTGGCACCCGGATCTCAGACTTCTGGCCTCCAGAACCCTGAGAGATCAAGGCCTTGCTGGGGCCCCCCAGTCTGCGGGATTTTGTCCGGCAGCCCGAGCAGACTAGGATAGATGGAAAATATCACCCTCAGACCAAGAACCAGAAAACCACACTCGTGCAGTCTGCTCTCCCAAACACAGAATGATTTTACCTGCTTCTCAAGAAAAGGCACCCCCGTCCCCGGTGCCTACCATGGTCCCTGGCACAGAGCTAGCCCCTACCGTAATCCTCGCTCCCAGGTGAGAACATTCCTGACTTCATGGGGCTGCCAGCCTGGAAGTCTGCGACTTCACAATCATCCAGTGCCAGCATCCTTTAAAACGAAGAATGCCCACACCCAGCAATTCTGCATCTCAGCACTACCCACAACTGCTCAGGCACAAAAATCTCGGACGATGCAGTTTGCTCCTGCGCTGTGTTTAAGAGTGAAAAGTGAGAAACAACCTTCATGTCCATGGATGGAGGTGGGGGTGGAGGAAGGACCATTTTATGGGATTTGATGAAGCAACTGAACAGAATGAGGTAGGTCTATAGCCATCAGAACCAGCGGTTGGGTGATGAACCCCAAATAAATCGGACATTATTACAAGATGAAACAGACATGTTATTTTTACTGCAGACATGTGCAATGTGTATTTGCTCTCCATCTTTTGTGGTAGGGACGAGGCCTTTTCCTTGAAGATGCTCCCCACCCTTGCAGTCCCCACTGTCTTTCTCACATACACCCCAAGCAATTTGCAACTGACAGTCTGCAGTTCCTGTTTCTTCAAAGACCTTCACGAGGCCATCTAATTATTATGGCTTTTCCCACTCTTTTACGGTTCTCTCACCCACAACAGCTAGCGTTTTTTGGCGACACTCGGAGACTTTCCTAAGCAATTCCATTTGGTTTTCATAAAAACAACCACTCTCTCTTCACACTCGTATTTCATAAGTTTATGTAATCTTCAAGTAAATTGTGTAATTACAGTAACACCTATAACCAGCTAATCAGGATTGGGAACAAACACAACTGGCTCTTGGTAACACACAACACAACTGGCCGGAAGAAGGGGGCAGGGCTTTCCCGGAGCATTCCATCGGCCGGCCTTGGGCAGGGAAGGGAGACAAGGGTGTCGGGTACCCCAGCCAATCTGTTAGAGGAGTGAGTCCAGTTAGCACAATTTATACGGTCCTAATGAACTAACATGGACACATCTCCAATAAGTTATTAAATGAAAGGGTAAATTGCAGAAAGATACACACAATAAGATTCCTTTTATGTTTAAATAAAAAAACTCTTACATAAAATTATACTACATACTTTCTATAGAACCCTCGGTTTGAATGTAAATATAAAGAAAAAAGACTGGAAGGGTGGGATGTGGGGTAGGAATGCCATTGGAGGGGACGGAAAGGGAACTTTATACTTTTCCACACTGCGTCATTTTGGCAAGAAGAATATACATATACACTAAGCATATAATTGAGGTCTTTTTTTTTTTAAATCAACAAGACTTAACAGAATAGCTCAGCCCAGAGCTGGATAAGTATGCAGCTTTAAAAAAATTCAAGATAACACTCAAAATAAGAAACCTAACTGGCTTCAAAGAAACCGCTGTCTCCCTCTCAGCCGGGGTGAGCAGGCCAACAGCGTGGTCAGAGGCATTCGTGGGCCAGAGATCCTCGACGGGCAAGACTGAAAACAGGCGGCGGATTCACCAGCCCGGTGGGCTCTGACCAGACCCCATGGTCAATGTGCGCAACGAGCTGCCACAACGAGCTGCCAACGAGTGACCAGCTGCTCTTGGCCCTCGATTGGTTTCTCTATTTAGCCGGATACGCTGCACGTATGACAAACTCACCAAGGAGTAGGACTCAAAGGGACCTTTCAAGGTGGCCGCGGTTATTCTGCAAATTAGACACCTACTTTCAGCCTCATTCACTGCCAATGATGGTTTCCATCATTCATTCACCACGATTTAGCGGGTCCCCAGTACACACCAGGCACAGCGCTTGTAGCTGGGGACCAAGCTGTGAAGTAGGAGCTTATGACCTAGCACAGAGGGACACAAAACCACCAATGGACAAATCATCACTTCATGCGAATTGTGGTCATGCTATGAAGCCCAAAGAGAATCAGCTGTCCCATCCCAGGTGGCGGGAGGGCATCAGGGAAGACCATGGAAGGTCCCCTTAGAGGTGGCACTGAAGCTGAGAACCGGAGGAGAGTTGGGAGGGAGTGCGTGAGGGTCGGGGAGAAGAGAGGTCTTTGCAAAGAGGACGGCGTGCGCTGAGGTGGGCAGAGGCTGGCCTGGTTGAGTACAGGAACGGACCCCCTGGCTGGCGGCAGGGAGGTGAACTCCACGGTGCACAACGAGGTGGGCGAGACAGGTCCAGATGGAATCGCACGCAGCCCTGAGGCCCGGCTCAAGGATTATGAATGTTTCCCAAAAGCAACGGGGAGCCACGACTGGATTCTTGAGCACAGGAGTGGAATTTCATCATGCACGTGCCTTTCACTCATGCCCAACTGAAAACATTGACTTAGCAGCCTGTGCTTCCAAAAGGGCCCTCCTTCTCTTCCATTACTGTGGGCCCCGCAAACATCTGTGCCAGGCCCCCTGGAGAGGCCAGACACTTTGCAGCTGCCCCCGCCCATCATTATCAACCCCCAAGGACGCCCCGGTTAGAACCCTCGCACCACTCGGCACAAACTCTCGGACTGCTGGGCTTATGGAAACATTCCCAAAATGTTTTTCTGTGCAATTGAGCACAGAAACGGTCCTGCTGCAAGCATTTCTTTCTCCCAGGCGGCTACACCCAACTGTTTTGCTGCAAGATTCTGCGTCACAAAAGGGTATCCCCAGCTAATATGACATTCAAATGAACTGGAGAATCTGGGCGGCCTGAATTCAGGGTAATCATGTCCATCGGTGTGTGTCCTTCCTCTGCATTATCTAATCAAATTTCCTGTGTGTATGAATATAAATACTGCTGTTCTGACCCATGATGAACTTGCAAACAGACTGATTATATCAGCTTTAACAGATTAAGGTTTCCAAAACCAGATGGACACCATTACTTTTATTTTAATTTAAAATGAACACAATTTCCACTGGCTATGGATAAAATTAATGACCTTAGAAGAAATCAACTTGCCCGGGAAATCAGATAATCATATCACGGACCGGGATCATAACACAGTCTTAGTCTGAGCTGTCGCGTGCTATTTCTACCTCAATGGCTTTTTCTACTTTCTTGGAATAAGGCTGTCGTGACACATTCTTTTGGGGGTACTGAATGTCAGCGCGACTTGGCTTAAATGGCAGGGGATGGACCGCCACCCTGAAATTACTGAAACCAGGAGAAATCCACAGGATCAAGACCAGACCGAGAAAATCTTATAAAACGGTAATCGAATCAACTTCCTACCCAGACCAGGCCCTTCTTAAATTGCAGATATCAACTTACTCGGCTTATGAAGTAAGAATATGGAGCTACGTGCCAGCCTCGAGCAAATCCACTGGAAGAGCTCCAGCCAGCCCACAGCGCATTCACTGATGATGATGAAACCGGCTTCAACCACGTTTCCACTTTGTTCCAACAGTCCCCTGTAGTCAGAGCCGGAGCCTTCCCAGTGTTTATGTTCCTCAGGCTCCTGGAAGCTGGAGACCCATCGCTGGCTCCCTTTTTCTTGGGTGTCTTTACTCCATGAGTTTCCGTGGGCAGGCCACAGACTGGTGGTTAGAGGGGAAGTTCTGCGAACGGGACAGCCCCCATGCCACCTCTCCTCCTAGATACCTCGCCTAGGGCACGTCATGCCACTGGCCTAGCCACAGTCCTCCCATCTAAACATGGGTACAGTGGTAGAACCCACCGCATCGGGTTGTGGCAAGGAGGCAACGAGGTGTGTGATGTGCGTGGCTCAGGGTCCAGCACAGGGCAAGCCCCTGGCAGATGGCCGTTTATCACTGTTACTGTCCTATCCAGAATGCCTGGTCTCTTCCTCGTGACACACCCCGACGCCCACACTCACCCACACTCCTGCCTGCCTAAGAATCGGGCACCCAGGGTTTTGCTCCTCCCTCTGCGCATCCTCGCTCACGCCTTTGGCTGACCTTTGCCCTGGACTCCACCCGGGTATCTCTCCCACGCCAGTGGCTTGCTGTCACTTAGAACGCCACGGGTCACTTTGCTACTCGATGGGAGTGGCTCCTAGAACCCCACGGCTAACTCCTCCACTGAACGTTCACCGAGCCCTCCATCTGGCCATTTCTTTTTTTTTTTTTTTTCTGCTTTATGTCCCCAAACCCTCCCGTACACAGCTGTATATCTTAGTTGCAGGTCCTTCTAGTTGTGGGATGTGGGACGCTGCCTCAACGTGGCCTGACGAGCGGTGCCATGTCCGCGCCCAGGATCCGAACCCTGGGCCACCGCAGCGGAGCACGCGAACTCAACCACTTGGCCACGGAGCCGGCCCCTGGCCGTTTCTGTCCAACCTTATTTCTCGGAATTCCCCCACAGCCCCGGCCAACTGGCGCTCTCATGCCCCCCGAAAGGCAGGATGGTGGAGAAGACGGGGCAGACCCGGGACGCCGACTTACACCAACATCACGTCTGCAAAAGATGCCCGACACACACACTTGTGGGGTTGGGGGCACGGGAGTCGGGGAGGGTTGGTCATTATATTGTCTCTTGATTTAGGTGCTGGTCACACATGTGTGTTTAGCTAGAAAAAATCTACTGCACGGTATGGTATCTGTGCACATTTCTGGACGTATATTTTAATGACATTTACCAAAAAAAAATAGCAATGCTAATCCGTGCCTCAGTTTCCTCCTCTGTAAAGTGGAGGGTATTGCAGAGGTCATTACATCTCTGCTCGTGCTGTTTCTCCCTCTGCCTCCGCCCTAAATTCGACCCACCTCATCTAGAGGTCGTGAACTAGGTGCCCGTCCCGGGCTCAGCCCCAGGACTTCATTTAAGATGAATGACACCAAGGTGTGGGGACTGGCCACACACAACGTGAATATACCTAGGCCTACTGAACTGCACACTTAGAAATGGTGAAGATGGTAAATTTTATGTTGTTTTAACACAATTGGGAAAAAAAAAAAAAAGATGGGCTATAAGGAAATATTCTAATCCTGAAGGTCAATTTATAACACTACAGGGTTAATGCCTGGTGAGAAAGGCACCAACCTGTACCCTTGGGCGTATATTTTTCATAAATCTTGCCCTAAGGCATGGAAAGATGAAGAAATAGTAATAGCTGTTAAAAGAGAAAACAGGATACAAAATTTCATGCATTTGGAAAAGTATGTTAAAAGGCAGGGATTTAGACAAAGACTAGGAAAAATAGCCACAAATAACAACATTTATTGTTCTGGGTAGCAGAATTCCTGATGAATTCTTTTCCTGTTTTTCTACACTTGGAATGTTTTACATTCATATTTCTTAATCATAAAACTGACGAAAATAAATAACTTTTATCTATGCTTCATGCTTTAGCTCCTCCCTTTTGTAAAGTGTCCCTGTTTTTTTTCTTGAGGAAGACTGGCCCTGAGCTAACATCTGTGCCAATCTTCCTCTATTTTGTATGTGGGATGCCACCACAGCCTGGCTTGATGAGGGGTGTGGGTCTGCGCCCAGGATCCGAACCTGCAAACCTGGGCAGGCGGCCAAAGCAGAGTGCACAGAACTCAACCACTACACCACCAGGCCAGCCCCTGAAAAGTGTCCTTTCAACTCAGTTTTATTTTGTGTCTCTACAGATTCCTCTACGCCTGAGAGATATCACTGCCCCTCTCCTCCTCATGAAAACGGATTTCCTGCTGAGTTCCAATCCAGCCTCAGAATCCTTCTCAACACAGTGCTCCAAGGCAGTCCCACGCCAGTGAAACACATGCCATTATACTTGCTCCCTCTCCTCTTTTTCTCTGCTTGTTTCCTGGTGTTCATCTTAATCTCCCAAGGCAGATATAGGATCCTGGGGGAGTGGGGCTGAGATTTGCCTGGTTCTCCCCAGCTGGGTTCTAAGCAGAGGTGTGGAGAAGCTCGACAATCACACAGTGAACGACCACGCTCTGGGATACACACCTCTCCGTCCTCTTCACTTAGTCCCAAAGCAAGACCCCGTATTTCCAAGTCATGTAACCACCAAGCACAGGTTCCCAGAGAGCATGAGGACAGAGGGTTCCAACCTGACGGTTAATCGGAACAGACCTGGGTTCACCTCCCCACACTCACGGTTCCACAGACGGGCGGAGGCAGGGCCCTCAGCCCACGTGCCAGAGAAAACGGCGATTTCTGCAGCAAGGACGGGAGCACCTCCAAGTGACTTTGGTTGTCACCCTCCAGTCGGGTTCGAGGAACCACTTATTAGCTTTCACAGCAACCAGGCTTCCCCTCGTGTAATTTTAAAGGAATTAACACTGATCTAGGGTCAAAGTTCTTACAGGGGAATTCATCTTTACGTTGGTGACTGCACTGCAGACCCTGGGGGGTGGCGCTCTGGGTCCCTGCTTACGAGCTTATAGTGCAGACAAAGATCACGTGGACCAGAAGCGCACACCACAGGACACTGTGGACACGAGGCCCCTCCTCACAGAGGTCCTCGGGGCCCTTGGGTGACACGACTCTGGACGGGGAGATCAAAGATGGTCTCACCCTGAAGTTGGAGTAGACAATTGTCTCCCAAAGCCTGAAGTGACCTCGAGTCCTTGAGGTCACAGGAATGTTCAAGTGCACAGCTCTCTGTCACTGTCACAGCTTGTCGGCTCTTCCAGAGTTTGGGGCTATCTCAATAATTTACTGGGTGGAGGAGGAGGTGGGCAACAGGGTCGAGTATTCGTCATGGGGAATATCCTGAAACTCAAGGACACATGACGACAGTGTATTTACTGTGAATTTTGCTCTAAGGTGAAAGGTATGAAGTGAGGATGGACCTTACAGAAAGTCAATAACCTCGATGGAAATATTAAGAATTATATTATTATTAATAGATTAAACGCTTTTATGTGCCAGCTATGGTACTACACAACTCCTGTCTGATCTCACTCTTGCTAACAAGTCCATGTGGCAGAGCCTTAGGACTAGCTCCACTTAGAGAGAGAGAGAACTTACTATGACTGTCAAAAAAAAAAAATCCAAGTGATATGCCATGAACAAAAGTGATAATAACATAAGAAGCACAAGGGAAGCATCTTAAGACACGACCTGCGACCTAAGAGAAGGTGAAATACAGTTGAAATTACATGCATATGAGATTTGGAGACACCATCTAGCTATGTGACCTTAGGCAAGTTACCTGGCCTCTCTGTGCCTCACTGCCTTCATCTTTAAAATGAAGGAGTTCAACTTTAAAACACTATGAGTCTAGAATAACTAAAACAGCATGATGATGGAGCAAGGATAGTAAATCAGTATAACAGAAAGCCTAAAAGACACTTCAGCACATATTTGAAAGTTTTTAGTATATGATAATAGCACTATTTTAAAGCAGCGGAGAAAGAATGCATCATTCAGTGAATAACACCAGACGCTTAGTTAACTATCTGGAAGGAGAGAACGGCATTGCACCCCACCTCACACCTTATCCCAAAAATTGACCCTAGAGCAATTTGACAGTTATATGTTGAAAAAAAGTGGAAATGTTTGCTCGATCTTGAAATGTGAAAGGAGTCTTTAAAGCACTCATTCAATTAAATTAACTAATTTAATTAAGAAGCCACTAATAAAGCCACTCAGATCTGACCACAGAAAAATGTAAAACTTCTATATATCAATAAATACCCCAAACAAAATTAAGATGCTGGAGGGAAAAAGCGGGGGGGGGGGGGGAACAATTGCTACATACATGACTTGAAAAAGGATGAACAATCTTTTTCTATTAAAAAGGGAACCCTTATAAACAAATTTTTTAAAGGTACATACCCCAATTAAAAAGAAAACACACAGAGAACCTAAACAACTTGCAAAAGAAATGCAAATAGCTAATGAACCCATAGATGAAGGGCAGCGAATAGATTTAAGGTGACAAATCCTTACTGAGGGTGCCAAGGGTCACACTCCTTTAAAGAGGTCAGGGTTCACTACAATGGGGCATGTGTGGCCTTGCCCGTGTGGTTGAAAGGGCGCATGCCTCAAAGTCCTGGCCACAAGACATGGCCTGACCACAGGCTGCCCGGGACGTGCCCGGGTGCAGGAACCCCAGCTGAGACAAGCGTCCAGCCCCAGCCCCGTGGAGACGCAGATTACAGGGGTGGCAGCAGAGCCGTGAGCAGGGCTGCCACAGCGCCCCTCTCCTGTCTTGCCCGGAATCAGACAGCGGGCGAAAGGCAATGCTCCTCTCTCGGATCTTCCTTCCCCATCTGGGACCCCTGGGCTGCGCAGAGGATGCTCAAGGTGGATGGGCCCGTGGAGGGAACAGGAGGGGGTGTGCCTGCCACCTCCTTGAGACCAGTGCTTCCCAGCTGCCCTGCAGACTCGGCCCCGCTCCCACTCTGAGGAACCCTCGGAGGCAGCCCATTAATTTTAAAGACAAAGCACATAGTAACAATATAGCTAATAACAGAAGCTATCATGTAGTGAGTGACCACATAACTTAGTAGGCAGACCTCGCTCCAAGGAGCAGAGGGAGGATCTGTGAAGCTAAACTGATTCATTCATTCATTCATGCACTCAGAAAGTGTCTGTCAAGCAGCTGCATGGACAAGGTCCTATTCTAAATGCTGGGGACACAGGGTTGGGCAACAAGAAAACAAGCGAAAATCCCTGCCTTTCTGGCAGGAGGAGACGATAAACAAAATAAACAAGCAAGACACAGTCTGCTGGATTATGATAAGTGCTAAGGAGAAAAAAAATAAGGCAGGAAACAAGAAATAAAGTAAAATATGGGGAGGGAGTGTCAACATTTGAGATGGTACGGCCAAGGAAATCCAATTAGGTGACTCTTAAGTAAAGATCAAAAAGCAGTGAATGAGAGGGTGTGTGGATATTTGGGCAAAGACATCCCGGGCAGAGGGGCTGGTCAGGGCAAAGGCCCCAGGTGCAGCGCCGGGCACATCCGAGGTGGCAGCCCAGGTCACGCTGTGTGTAAGTGACGACGTGAGCTCCCACTAGGCCACAGTGCCTTTGCAGATGGGCCCGGGAGGCGACGTGGTTGCCCAAGGTCGCACAGTTAATCATTGAAAGACCAGCCAGGCATGGATTGTGTGGGAAAAGAGCAGAGACCTGTATCCTGGGGCTGCTGGAGCAAAGGCCCAGGTCCTGCTGACCCACTGCGTGGCACCGGGGCCCCTAGCTTCCTCCCGCTTCCTCTGGCCCTGGGGAAGCTTCTCCTGGCTCAGCCACTGGACAAGGTGAGGGAGCCTCCTGTGGCCTGCAGGCCCCAGCTGAGGACAGCCAGCACCGTCCCTGGGGAAGCACAGAGCTATTTGTGGGGCTTAAAAGGTACCTGGCGAGACTGCACATAAGCCCAGTGATTTATCTGTTGGGCTCAATTTATTGGCCTGGCGGGAGAGGTCGTTTAGGAAACTTTTCAAAATTAGTGATGGTCAACGTTCTTGAAGACAGTTACACGTATGCACAGGCCTCTTTGCATAACGACGTGCACACGCAGGCACACTCACAACACACACACTCACGCTTCTACCAAACGCACATCCAAATGTGAACACTCTGCATTTGTTTCTCCCTGCCATCTAATTATGAAGTTGTTTCCAGGCGGCCTGACGATGAGCAGGGCAGAATCTTGTGTCTGGAGACTGCAGTTAGAAAGCCAGCTCAAACGCTGAGCTGTGTGACCCTGGGCACCTCACTTCCTTAGCTGTCCTCGGCCTCAGTTTCCTCGTCTGTAAGATGAACCTCCCCAGATTCCCGTGGAGACCACAGATAACATGGGTAAGGTGCCCCGCTCAGTGCCCGGCGGACAGTTGGAGCTCTGGGAAACGGAAGCTCTCCAATGACAGCGTGGTCTGAGAACCATTTACAGTGCGGTCGCCTCATTCTAGGGGACAAGCCAGACCCACGTAAGCAAATTTATGAGCCATTTCTAAATACGAACGGCAACAGAGGTGAGATAATCAACAACTAGCCCCAACTAGTAATTTGCAACAGAAATGCATGTTTCTCAGTCCAGAATAGTTTTTTCCTGGCCCTGGCATGGTCTGAATCAGCCAGTCTGGGAAAAGCCACTACACAACCTTTGACCTCTTGGA
Organism: Equus przewalskii; assembly: GCF_037783145.1. Taxonomy (NCBI): domain Eukaryota; kingdom Metazoa; phylum Chordata; class Mammalia; order Perissodactyla; family Equidae; genus Equus; species Equus przewalskii. Next base: position 29,068,274 of record NC_091833.1, on the reverse strand, counting down.
ATTAGTTAACTTGGAAGGAAAGGGAACAAGGCTTGAACCCAGTGAACCCAGTTTTCCAAGCAAACGTCGGACAGCAGATCGGGGCTTAATTACATCTGCCAGGACCCTATTTCCAACGAGGTCATGTTCATGGTACGGGAGGTTAGGACTTGAACGTTTCTTTTCGGGGGACACAATCCAATCCACGACAGTGGCCACCCCAGGCAGTATTGGAACAAGCCGACAGGAGCCTGTGGCTCATGTCCCAAGTTCAGCAGTTGAAGGGCAGTGGGCGGTGAGGGGGTCAAAGTGCTGGGCGCCAGGCCTGGCTTTTCCAATTATTAACCCCGGGACATTAGGGGAAAAGAGCTCTTTAATGCAGGGGTTGCAACCATCAAAGAAGATAATGTATGTAAAAGACAGCACAGTGCCTGCACGCAACGCCACTTGGTGATGCCCCCACGGAGATTATGTGGAGGAGGCTCACGGTGGTTTTCCATCTCCCAGTGACACAGAAGTCTTGGAGGTAGCAGTCACATGGGCCCCGGCTCCGGGAGAGGCGTGGGAGGGGGGCGGGAGAGGCTCCGCTCGGCTTCGCGGGGAGGGCGGGGAGCTGAAGAGCGAGGCAGGCTTTGCGAGCAGGAGTGAATTGTCAGGACTGTCAGCTGCGGAGGGTGCCGGCTGAGCCGCTGAGTCAGACGGGCTGCACGGATCCCACAGGAGACGAATACTCCCACCAAGAGAAATCTGTTTGACTTTAGGAAAGTACAGGTTACAGTGATACTCACTAAACACCCCACCTTCCTGCTCGGCAGACGGGAGAAATGAGTAACGGGGAACCCGCCACGGTCCTGAGGGATCCACCAGTTTGGCTGGGACTTTCTCCCCAAAGCGGGGCCCTGTTCACATCATATTTGCCCGGGATGATGCATTATTGGAATCCCCTGGTAAGAAGGTTCAAACTTCATCAAACAGGGGGCCCGGCAAGACCGGATCAGCATCGGTGAGTCTCCTTGATCCTAAATGAGGCTAATTTTTCCCCTGGCCTCAACTGCAACAACATTTATCTACGAAGAACACCATTTACAGCTGCCTGATTGGAAGAACTCTCTGAGACGGTTTTCAGGCAATGGTGAAGATCTTACCATCCCAGGCCAAGCCCCACCCCCACCCTTAATGCAGACCCTTGTACAAAGGTTTCCAGGTGACCCCATGCTTACCCAGTGTGCCAGTTTCCTAAGGCTGCTCTAACAAACGATCACAACTCAGTGGCTTAAAACAACACAGATTTACTCCCTTACAGTTCTGGAGGTCAGCAGTCCAAAATGGATGTTGTGGGGCCAAAGGCAAGGTGTTGGCAGGGCTGCGTTCCTCCTGGAGGCTCCCGGGGAGAGTCTGTTTCCTTGCCACCTCCTAGAGGCCGCCTGCATTCCTTGGCTGGCGGCCCCTTCCTCCATCTTCAAAGCCGGCAACAGCATCACTCCTTCCTCCGCTTCTGTCCTCACATCTGCTTCTCTGACTCTGTCTGCCTCCCCTTCCTCTGATAAGGACTCCTGCGACCACGCTGGGCCCACCTGGATAACCCAGGAGCAGCTCCCCATCCCAATCACATCTGCAGAGTCCCTTGTGCCATTTCAGGTAACACAGTCACAGGTGCTGGCAATTAGGACATGGACATCTTTGGGGGGCCAGTAGTCTGTCTATCACACCCAGTATGAAAGCTGCCCCAGTGTCCCACAGCCTCACAGCCCACACTCCTTGGAAGGTCTGAGGGCCCCACCTAATCTGCCCTGCTGACCTCTCCAGAGCTGCATCTCCTGCCTGACCCCTCACGCTCCACCCACCCACACTGAGTGTCCCGGGCACTGCTTACCTCTGTGTCTCCCTTCATCACAGAAACTGCACCCACTCTCCCCCATTATCCTCCCTCACTGGGCCCATCCCAAGTCATCCTTGAGATGCAGCTCCAGCATCATGACCTCCAAGAGGCTTTCCCTGATCCTCCTAACCTGGCCTAGATACTCTCTTTGTCCCCCTCACTTCCTCCACCACACACATCACACTGGATTGTGAATGTCTGTTTACTCATTTGTCTCCTCCAACAGGGGTACTGGGAGGACCTCAAAGGCCAGGGCCACAGTTCATTGCTCTGTGTCTAGCCCAAGGCCTGATTTACAATGGGAACTTGGGAAGTGCTGGGTGGATGCACAGATGGATGGATGGATGGATGGACAGATGAATGGATGGGCAGATGGACAGAAGGGAAGGAGAGAGGGAGGGAGGGAGAATGGGTGAGTACCTGGCATAAAAGTACATGCTCAATAAATATTCATTGAGTGAAAGGAAGGAGGGAGGGGCAGAGGGAGGAAGAGGGTGTGATTAGGGCCACCATCTACGTTGGGAGAACTCAGCAAAGCAGTGGCCAACGTAAGGAAGAAGCTCAAGACTTGGGCACCATTTGTGATCTGTCAGAGAGGGACACCCTAGGGAGCAGTTAGCCGAGACCAGGAGGATTCCAGGAACGGGTACACAGCCGACTAGAATTAGCAAAAACTCAATGAACTATTTTAATTTCCCATGCTGATTCAAAGGCACATCTCTCCGGGAACCAGCAGGAGGTGTCAGGACTTCCTCCCAGCTAGAAACCAGCTCTCAGCCCCACTTCCGGGTCAGGGTAACTCGACGTGGGAGCAGAGCTTCAAGGCATTTCAACTTCACTCAGGGCCCCAGTCTGTCTCCATCCTGCTTTTTAAGTTTTATCCAGGACTTGTCAGCACGGGGCCCCATGGTGGAGCAGGGAGTCACAGGGTCATGGGGCACAGGCTCGCCTTGAGCTGTCCAGAGTGGAGATGTGTCTTCACTCCAGGGCCAGGCAAGTGCCAGCTTCCACCATTTTCCTTAAAAATACTATTTTTCTACAAAGTTGTAATGTGAGTGTGAATGATATTTTTCTAGAATTTTATTATGAGAACTTTCAAACATAAAGAAAAGTTGAATACTGCTATACACCTACCAAAATGGCTAAAATTAAAAAGACTGAGAAAAGCCAATGTTGGCACGGATGTGAAGGAACTGGAAATCTCATACGCTACTCCTGGGAGTGTAAGCTGGTACAACCACTTTGGAAAGCTGTGTGGCATTATTTACAGAAGTGGAATGTATGTGTCTCCTGGACCTGTGACTACCGACTCAGTCCTGACTATAAGCTGACAGAATTTCATGCACGCTCCCCAAGAGGCATACGCAAGAGCGTTCCTAGCAGTATTATTCATAGAAACCAAAGACTGGATACGATCCGAATGCCCACCATGAGTAGAACGGTATATTCTTAAGAAAAAATATTATTTAGCAGAAGAAATAAGTAACTTTCAGCTATATACAATTATGCACAAATCTCACACATGTTAATATTGAGCCAAAGGAACCGGACATGAAAGAATACACACTGTTTGATTTGCTTTCTAGAAAGCTGAAACCTAAGAAAAACTAAACAACAGACACACAGTGGTCAGGACAGTTCACTCTGGGGAGGAGCGAGAGGGTGGCTTCTGGGGTGTAAACAGTGTTCTCACTGATGGCCTGCGTCACAGGCATGCGAGATGTGCGATAATTCATTAATCTGTTCTTTGGATTGCACATCTTTACAAATGAGCAACATGTCGATAAAAAGAAAAAAGAGAAAGTTGAAAGGATCTTCCAGCGGGTACCCATACACACATCGCCTGGATTCCACGGGGCACATTTTACTATTCCTGCTTTTTAGCTGTCTATCCATTCCTTAGCTATCCATCAGGCCTTGTTACTATTACTGATGATAATGATAAATGGTATTTTTGACATGCAGGCCATGAGGCCAGTTTCTCAAACCACTCAGCCTGGCCTCTTGGTCAGGCCAGGTGCCCTGCAACCCTCTCTCTCCCCCGTCATCTTGTTCTCCAGCTCCCCCCGCCTGTCCCACTTGGGCAGACGAGCTGGAGAGCGGAGACGTGCTGAAGTGGGCGAAAACCAAGGAAACACCTTCCTCTTCGGGTTCAGACTCGTCTGGCTGCACGTGTCTGAACCGCGCCGCCACCCCACCTGCCGCTTCCTCCAGTGAAACCAGCCCCGAAAGGGCAAAGCTCACACCCCCGTGTGCTCACTCCTGGGAGCCCAGATGGACTCAGAACACATCCATGGCCATCCCCGAAACAGAGATGATTCCCGTAACCATGAGGTGAAATTTCCCTTCTTAGTTTTGGAGGGAGAGGCGAGGCTGAGAACCACTGAAGACTCAGGACACCTGCCCACCGCTCTGAAGACACTGATCCTCCTCCGGGAGCCGCCTGGAAGCAATAACGCCAACCTGCTCCGGCGGCTGGTTCCTGCCCTGTGGGGCCTCCAGGGGCACCTGGGGAGACGAGGGAGCCCAGGGCACTCGCCGAGCGGGGAGAGACGGCAGGGGGCTTCTTCACCTCTTTTGCACCTTGGAGCCCTAGCCTGTCTGGTGAAGAATCTGGACCCTTTCTGAGAGTGTGATCTTTAAAAATGCATAAAACAAAATTCATAGGATGGCCAAGGAAAGTGATCATACTGAAATACAGGTATCAAACTATTTCTTAAAATTTCTGATAGAGCAAAAAGACAACTTCTTCACTGCATTAAATAACAAGATCTAGCTGGAGGTCCGAGAGCTACAGAACTTCGAAGGAGGGACGAACGTAATGGTATTCCAGGACACCCACAAAGACGGAACGGGATCTGAAAGCATCCGTGACTTCTCCTGGCAACAGGTCTGAGGTACTGCTAACGCCACGGCAGCACTGCCCACAGCCATCGCCAAAGGAAACGCCACATTTCAGTTACAGGTTAACTGGTCATAAAGATGTCTTTTTTTTTTTTTTTTTTTTCTCACATCCAAGTTCCCAGACCCCCTGACTTCTATCCGTGGACCCAAGGATGAGAACTCCTGGAAGTCAGGAGCTTGCTTTTTGTTCCCTTTCTTTTATTCCTGATGATGCAATGCTCCCTGCACCTAGGTACACAGCCAAACGAACTGAAGGCTGAAAGCAGGGCCTCACACAGACGCTGGTGCACCAACCTGCACGGCAGCACTGGTCACGTTAGCCAAAAGGCGCAAACAACCCGGATGTCCATCGATGGCCAATGGCTGAACATAAAACATGATACACACACACACACACACACACACAGTGGAATATTATTCAGCCTTAGAAAGGAAGGAAATTCTGAGACACGCTACGGTATGGAGAACCTCAAGGATATGATGCTAAGTGAAATAAGCCAGTCACAAAAATACAAACACTGTATGATTCCACTCATATGAGGTACCTGGAGTAGTCAGAGTCCTAGGGACAGGAAGTAGAATAGCGGGTGGCAGGGAGCTGGGAGGAGAGAGAAGGGGAAGCTAATGTTTAATGGGGACAGAGTTTGGGAAGATGAAAGAGTTCTGAAGACGGACGGTGGTGATGGTTACACAACAAGGTGAAGGTACTTAAGGCCACTGAACTGTGCACTTAAAAACGGCTAAAACGGTAAACTTTCTTTTATGTATATTTGATCACGATAAAACAAAAAAACGAAAACAAAAATGCTCCCTGCAGAACACAGAAGTCCCATTGCTGCCAAGAAGAGGCACGGCCTTCCTGGTGGCCACGGGCAGAGTCTCCTAGTGGCTCTGCACCAGGCTGGGCCACCACACAGATCTGGGCTTGCGAACTGTGGTGCCGTCATGGGCACAGTATGGCCTCAACGTCCACCTCTGCAAACGAGGGCCGTGGTCACAACGGCAGCCAGCGCACACGATGAGCATGTCGTCTCTTGGAGCCGTCCCGATGACCCCAGGAGGTGAGTCGTACTGTGACTTTGCTTACCAAGTGATTTAGTTAACTCACCCAAGGTCACCAAGCTAGGACTGGCAGTCCGGACTCTGATGTCCAGCTGTGTGAGTGTCTGCCGGCTCCTTGTTTACTGTGTCCCCCATGAAGCTGCAGGCCCCGGCACCACAGACACCGCCTCTGTGTCGCTGGCCACGCTCTCCCCAGAGCCACCGCGCAGGAGGCTCCGTAAATACTGCTGAGCGACTGAAAGAATCAGGTTCTGTCTGACCCCACAACTGGCTTCCCTTGTAAGCAAGGGGTGGTGGCACGGTCAGGGCCTGGTCCTTCAGGTCTCCACGTGGATGCTGAGATAACCCCGGGGGTCATGGGTCAGTGCTCTCCCAAGGTGGGGCTGGAGGGGGCCACAGTTCAAGGGCCAGAAAAATAAATCTGGCCCCCGTGGACGCCCACACGCCATTCCACGTACACACACACCTGGCGAAAACATGGATGACTCAGGAACCAGCAGCTGCGAGTACCTGCCAGTGCGCGAGGGGTTCACTGTTGCTGCAAGAGGCCCCAACGCTGGGAGAGCCGAGGGATGAGGTCAGCCTCGCATCCCAGCTCGCGGGTGAGGAAGCTGTGCCTGCGCCAAAGTTCAGGGTTACCTGATGGTGACTCAGCTCAGGAGACGACGCGGGGAGCTCAGCAGAGCGGCACCGGCGCCCAAGGCTGCCTCTGCCATGCTCCTCGGGGGCTCTAACCAGGAGTTGAGGGCAGTCTGGAAAACAGGCACAGCGCTCCCCAACCAAAGTGCCATCCTCCCCTCCCTTTTCAGAGGGCCTTCTAGGCCATGACACCCTCTGGGGGCAGCGGGGTTGCCAGTGACCTGAATCAGACAAACATGGCTGGACCGGGGTGGTGGGGAAACCTGGATTTGTCACCCTGGATGAGCCAGCTACTTGGCCGGGGACCAGGCAGGCCTGAGGGGCCGTGAGGGACGCCTGCCCTTGGAGTCCCACCACAATGGGGGTGGGTGGGATGGTTACAACGCCGCCTTGCAGCTGAGTAACTGTGGGCTCCAGGTCTCCGTCCACAAGATGGGGTGAACCTGTCCCCCCTCCAGGGCCGCCACCCGGATGGACTCTGCAGCAGTGAGAAGAAAGGAGCTGGATCTGCACCAGTCAGCAGAGGCAGGGCTCCAACACCGGAGCCAAGGCTGCAGGGTGGGAAAGTCAAGCTGTAAAGACGTTTAAAAAGCACACACAAAGCAACACTACATATTGTTTAAGGTTCCATATGTGTGTGTGTAAAAGTATTTAAAATCTAATGGAAAGATCTACACCAAATGGACAAGAAAGGCCACCTGGAGGCAGGCGGTGACCTAGAGGTGAATGTCAAGGTAATTAGAACTTTTCCAGTAATGTTTTATTCGTTTTACTGAAAAAGGCAAAGCGAAGAGGACAAATATTAACAATGGTCAATTCTGGGTGGTGGAAATGTGGTTTTTTGATACGAGTCTTTGTTGCTTTCTGTTTGTTTACTGGCTAACCTGAAAGTCACCTTGACATCAGTATGTGGTCAAGCACTGAATCCTATTGATCGTGTACGTATCCTAAATTGTGTGTATTTTTTTTTTAATTCTCAAAATTCAAAAAGGAAATGTCTCTCAGAGCATGCAGTGTTCAAAGTACTCACTAAATTGCATTCCCCCCAACCAGAATCGAGGGTCCGGGGCCCCACGGCTCTGCGACCAGACATTCCTCTGACCCCCGTCTATTTCAGGGGAGAAAGGGAAAGCCTGCTTGGCCCTGGGCCCTGCCGCTGACCCACTTCCCCAGGACAGGCACGAGGGGAGCTACAGATGTCCTGCAGTGGAGGCTCCAGCTCAAGCATCCAGAGGGCTCTCCATCCTCTTGTTTGGATCCAGGTATGGCCACCTGGCACATGGCTCTGATGGCAGCGTCCTCTCTACCAATCACACTCCAGGAAACCCAGTGACGTCACCGATCACCAATCGGAGCGCCTGACCAGCGTGAGCGAACCGTGTTGCCACACTGGGTTGACAAGATTTCAGCCAGAGGCAAAGACACTTGACATTTCCTTTCTCTTGGGAAGTCTCATCAAGTGCAAATGTGCAGATGGTGTGGCCCAACACTGAAAGCAGCAGCCCCCGTTGCCCACCCAGGCTCAGCTCCTGAATTTCAGACTTACTGTTAAACTGGAACAGTGCCCCCTGAATCCTGCTCACACACTTTGCCTCCCCCATTTCTAGATACAGAAGAAACAACATTCTGTAGGCTGCATTTCACTGTATCGTATACCCGCCTTTCTATGGAGAAATTCTACCTGTAAGATTTTGGGTGCCAAAAAGGAAAAGAAAGATTCAGGATACTTTTTTCCTTTCTCTGATCTCAGCCAACCTCCAACTGAAGAAAAATATCACATGCTCGAAAATCCAAGTGACCCACCCCCCCCAAACTGTGGCCATTTTGAAATCTGGATGCACGGTTGGACGAGAGTTTTAAAAACCATTTGGTTTCTCTTGTTAGTCGATCACTCCACATCTGCCTGCAAATAAAGGCAGCCTTGGAGAGAAAAAATTCACTCCAGGGAACCAGCAGGAACGGCTTTTTTGGAAAAGCTCCCCACGGACCCCGCCTACTGGATTCAGGGTCCACATAAAGCCCCCTCCCCAACCAAGGTGACCCAGACACTCAGGCTCCCCCTCTTCTAGCAGCAGAAACACCTCTGCACAGCCCAGCCCTTCCAAGAAGCAGCAGTGGCATTTCGGGGAGGCAGTGACCTCACAGTCACCATTTTACAGAGCAGAGCGGCAGTGGGGACAGCTCGTATTGCGTTGTTCAGGGGGGCGGCGAATGCGGAGCCACCAGATAACTAAAACCTCTGCTGTCTTCCTGCCACTGCCGACCATCACCATAGGAACCACATCCTGCTGCTACCATGGCAACCGCGAGTACCATCCGCTCAGCAATGATGCAGAGGCCACTCAGGAAGGCTTGCAAGGCCTTGAGGCTGACAGGGTCCTGCGGTCCACAGTCACGGGGACCAGGAAGTGACAAAGAGAAGCCTTCTGAGGCGATTAGTGTTTTGGTTTAAAAGCCTTCCTTCTGCTCCTCAAGAATTAATTTACCCCAAAATTAAGTCCTTCCTAAAGTACACTCCTGTTCCTGGGCTGTGAAAATCTCTACGGCCAAACCCGTCAGATGAGAGCCCCTCCAGTCCTTTTCTGTGGGCAGGATGTGACACCCAGGGGTTCCCACGGTCAGACCACGAGCTTGCCACGGCAGCCCCCGTGACAGGCCAGGCACTGGGCGACGCCCTTCCAAAAGCAGCATCTGGTTCCATTCTCACAACTCTGCTCATAAATTTAATTTCCCACTTCCTACCCACATTTTACAGAGGAAGGAGGCTCCGGGAGGTTAAATGACCTGTCAGGGTCATGCAGCACACTGGGCAGGGCGGTCAGAATCTCTGACTTGCAGGCCCTGAGAAACTCTGGTCACCTTTATTATCCCCAATGCAAAGTAGGAATCAGGTCCTACTTCTTAATAATGGCTAAGATTGACTGTTAACAAGCATTATTTTAAATACACATTCATGGCTACTCCATAGAAACTGCTTACTTTGTGCTAGGCATTGTGTAGACATGCTACATGGGGCCTCTTATTTGTGTCCCTCAGAGTCTATGAGGTGGAAACTAGCACAGACGAGGAAACTGAGGCACAGAGAGATGAAGTAACTTGTCTGAGGGCACACAGCAGTCAAGAGGCAGACCGGGGGTTCAAACTTGACCAGCTGGACACCAGAGCCTGGGCTCTTGGTCCCCCGCTACCCACGGGCAGCTGTAGCGTAAACATTAGACCCTGGCCACCTAGCACAGCCTCCCAGGGCCTCCCACCCCTTGGGGCTGTGCCTGTCACCCCATGACACTGTTGGGAACGACCCTGCTTGGCCACACAGGAGCGTCTGCGTCAGCACCCATGCTGGGTCCCCTGCAGCCCCTCCCACAAATCCAGCGTAACGATGGCTTTGGTTAATGGCCCCTTCAGTGCAGCCAGGACCTTCCGGGGAGTCACGATTTCACTGTTCCCTCTTCATCCTGAGGCAGCACTTCCAGAACACGCTTCCCATTCACCGCAGTCCAGGAAGACAAAGCCCCTGATGTCAAGGGCCTTTGGGGAGGAGACGAGGGTCTGGCAGCCCCGGGACCTCAGGAAGCCAGTTCCACGGTGTACAGATTTGGCAGAGCCATAGGAAACTGTCACTTTGTAGGCTACAAGTGGTCAAACACTGGCAGTCTCATCTGGTTGCTCCTAATGTCTGAGCCTCATAACAAGTCCACTTTACAGATGAGAAAACCGAGGCTCAGAAAGGTTAAATGACTGCCCAAGGTCACAGAGACAGGCAGTAGGAGACACAGGACAGGAGCCAGGTGTCTGGTTTCAAAGTCAGTCCTTCCCCTCCACCATGCAATGCTGTTTCCCCCACCGCCCTGGGGGCTGGGAAGCACAGCAAGGGTGTGACTAGCGGGGGAAACAGACCAGAGAAGCCACTTCCTGTGCTGTAGGAGATGGGAGTTAGGGGGTCAGGGGGCTGGGACCTTCTCTGGGGGCCCAGGCTCCACTCTCAAATAGAAGCAAGTCTGGCACAGTGGCGAGACCAGCAAGCACAGGGATTTTGCCTCACATTTTTTAATCGATACCAACAGACACAGAACACAGGAAGCAGGTAGTTACTTCATCGGTTTGAGCCCAGCTGGCTAGTGCGTAAGGTAGGATGTGAACGCCCACTGCACGGGGCTGGCTGAGAAATCAACGCAGTCACGTGAGCCAAGAGCCCAGCTCCATGCCTGGGCCACGGGTGGTGCTCCGAAGACGTCACTTCCCTTCTCCAGGGCCTGTCTCTGGACCTCTCACCAAGCTGGAGGGCTGCAGCCCAGGCCGGCCCCTTGGGGACTTCAGCAGAAAGCCTCTCCCAAGCCCGAGGCTTCGTTCTTTCCCAGATCATCAGAGCACTTCCTGGATGTCGTCCACCACGAGAAGGGCATTGTTTTTACTCACGACCCTGACACCTCTTCTCCACCTCCCACCTCCATGGCGTCAACAGGCCCAGAGGATGGCCGGTGGTCCAGGTGAGCTGACCCCTTAGCAGATGGCAGGTCATGCTTTCAAAATTGCGACAGATTTTCTGTGCTCAGCTATCTTTTGACCAAAGCGAGAGCCAGATAGGAAATGGCGGGAAGAGATAATCCATAGGCTTCAGCCATGGGGGTTTCAAAGGTGACTCGGGAAACAGCATCCCACTGACTCACACCTTCCAAAGAATGGTGAGTCCTCAACAGCTGCATGACCTCTCTGTCCTCCACTCCCAACACCCTCTCGCACGCTGTTAACCACGGCGGGCTGCGGACAGTGCTCGGCGGGACTCCTTTCCCACTTCGCCCGAGAAGAAATTCCACAAATCCACTGGCATCCACTTCCCTAGAAACTCTGAGACCTATAAAAGGTTCCCATTCTTGTGGTGGGAGGTCAGCACTGAAAACAGACGTTTTCAGCCACTGCCAACTTTGTGCCAGGGTTGTATCTTCCAAGCCTCCAGAGAATATCTAACTCCAAAAATGGCATCCCAAACTATGGGATCGTTTCTGACATATTCCCATGACAGGGGCCGCTGCTCTGCATTTCTTCCGGAGAAAGTGTTTCCAGCCTCCCTGGTGTTTTGAGGCGAGATTCCTAGGACACACAGCCTTAAATGTGGGGGGTTTCTTTCCCTTGATAGCCCAATATTTATTTTCCAATTACACAGCCAACACATGAATTCAGTGTTGTCTTAAAAACTCGAACAATAATGGAAATAGGAAGAGCAAAAAGCAACAAAGTCCCCGCCACCTGGATTCAGTCCACTCACTTCCCTAGAGAGAAGCCCTTTCACCAGTTTGGGTGTTTCCTTGTCATTTTCCTAGGCACTTATGTACATGTAAAAAACTACCTTTTGCTTTATGCTTTTGGGTAACAACAACACGTCTTGGACATCTTTCTATGGCAATGCATTTTAGGTCTACTTCATTCCTCCTCACTGGGCATCATATTCCACAGAATAAATGTACGAAAATCTGTTGACCTGGGCCTTCACTGATGAACGTGGATACCATCTCTAGCTCTGCTCTCTGCTCCCTTACATGTCCTCGGGCGTGTCTCTAGGTGAACGAGGGAGAGTTTCCTTAGGACAGGCATCCAGGCGCTTTGCTGTCTACCACCAGGCCCCTGGACTCAGCAGAGCATAGCCAGACCTGGTCCCAGCCCCAAAGAGCCAAGAGCCCAGAGTGAGCATAAGGAGCCTGGTCATCGATGGGACACCCAGGCTGGGAAGGAGGGCCGGCTTCCTCTACTGGGGACATCTAAGCTGGGTCCTGAGGTAGAGCTGGCCAAGAACAAGGGACAGAAGTGAGAATGTGCAGGGAGGGGCGCTGGGGAGAGAGTCCCACCCAGCCGGAGGGCATACCTGCAAACAGCAAGCAGAGAGCCAGAGGGGAGCGCTGTGGGAAGAGAAGCAGCGGGCAGATGGGGAGCCTGCTGGGGACAACGGCGGGGGTGAGCAGCAGGCTTGAGGCAGAGGAGAAGCAGGATTCGATCGGTACTTCAGCAAGTGCCCAGGGGCACCAGGAATGAGGAAGAGCCTGGGATGACAACCTAGGCCACCAGGCAAGGCGCCAGCAGGCCGCAGCACAAAGAAGGGGAGGGAGTCTCGATGCATGGAAAACTGCAAAGGGAGAAAGAATTTAGGGCCTAGGCCCGCAGTTGGGTGACGGGACTGTAATCACTCAGAAGCTGGGACGTGGGATCCACTTCTGCCGGATCAGCCAGGGTCTAAGCAGAGCCCGAAGCCCCTAGTGTGTCTGAGCTGAGGGCCTTTATCACGGGGAAGTGGGTGCACAGGGATGGAAGAGCTGAGAAGCCAAAGGAGGGACAGCGAGGTGACCCAGAGGTCAGCACCAGTAGGAAGCTGCCACCCCCCTAGACCGGAGGGACAAGGAGGGCGCAGCAGTCCTGAGCCCGGGGGCTGGGGCAGAACCTCGGCTGTCCAGGGGGAGCTGGAGCCATGGGGGAGCAGCAGCTGCTGTCAGAGAGACTTCCGGGGACAGAGAGGGGGAGAAATCCTCCAGCCTCCTGCCAGCTCCTCCCGTTGGCTGAATCCAGCCACACAGGGACGTGGCACACGCAGCCTGAAGGGGTCATCTCCCTGCCCCCCACACCCAGAGGAGCAGAGGAAGGGGCGGGATGGACGCAGAGGCAAACAGGCCCAGACGGGCACAGCTACACCTCCAGGACCTGGAACAGCGCCTGGTGGCTTCTTTGCTAGAAGAATAAATACCCCCGGGGTGGCTTCAGAGCCCCAGGCCTCCGATTGATTTCCTGATAGCTATTGAGCTGCTCTCAGACTGACGAAACCCGCCTCTCATTAGCCCCGACCCGGGCCTGCACTCCCAAGCACTCAATAGCGGATCGATAGTGTGTTCTCTGAAACGGCAGCCAAGCGCTGCCCGCCCGCCTGCCTGGCCCTGGAAGCCAGACGGGACACGCCCCGCCCCTCAAGTCCCCACCCAGCGGAGACCCATGTCCACCTTTTAAAGCAGGAGGGACCCCAAAGGTTCAGGACAGGAACCGGGGGCCAAAGTGCTCCGTGCAGCTGTGTGTCACCTTGAGGCCTCCAAGCACAGGCGAGAGGACTCAGCCTCACCTGCCCGGTCGATCCTGAAATCCTGGGCAGAACAAAGGCTGGCTGCCAGGGCGTTTCTCTCTGCTGGAGTCACGTTTCCGTCCAGGAGCAGAAGGCACACGGAAAAGGCTGACGGCTCTGGGGCTGCCCAGCGCAGCCAGGAACCCTCTGTGTGGCGGTGGGTCAGCTCCGGCCTCAGGCTCCAGCTCTGGGAAGTGGGAGGAACACGGCCTCCCTCCAGGGCTCCCTCCAGGGCTGTCGGGAGATTTACTGAGATAGTGCCTGGTCCTTAAACGATGACACTAATGAATTCGCATCTTCTGTCACGGGATCAAAGGGTCCCATCCTGGGTCCAGGGAAGCCTTATCTGACAGATATTCATATTAATATCCATACCACATACCACATTAATATTAATACCACATACCAGGTATTACCCTCAGGATTCCTATCTATTAAGTCATTAAATCTTTAGAACCCTGGGAGGCAGGAAATATTATTGTTCCCATATTACAGATGAGGAGACCGAGGCACAGAGAAGTTTGGAAACTAAACCATGGACACACAGTTAGTTTATAAGTGGTGGAGCCCGAACTCACTTGTGGGCACTCAGGCTCCAGAGCCCACAAAGTTACCGCTACGCCCATGCCATCCATTACAGGGCATCCGCCATGTGCCAGGACCTACGCTAAAGGCTTTACGGGGGCTCTCCCATTGAATCCTCCTAATAGTCCCACTTTGTGGATAAAGAAATGGAGGCTCAGTGAGGTCAGGCCACTTGTCCAAGGTCACAGGCTAACAATTGGCCGTGCAGGCTGGAACCTGGGTGGTCTCATTCCAGAACCACACTCATGATCCCCAAGGTCAGCTGTGTTCTGAAGGTCAAGTCGGGCTGCCCCTTCCTCCCTCGTTGTGCCATTTCTGGAAACTTCTCTCACCCTGATGCTGTGGAGGTGGTCACATCCCCCAAGCAGGAAGCTTTCCTGGTCACCCCCCTCCCCCCTGCCCGCCCCCCGAGACTGCCTGGGCTGGAACACCTGCCCTCCTCGCAACAAATCCAGCCCTCAAACAGACCAGGAGTGTCAAGGATTCTGGCCTCTTATGTAGTAAATACATGAAGTCACTCTCCATAAACACACACATTATTTTGGGGATGAAGATCTCTGGACATCAACAAAGCTGGCAGCGTTTTTTTTTTTTTTTTTTTTTTAACTAGCAGCAACAACCAGAACAGAAGCCCGTGGTCCATTTGGGGCCCAATCACAAAGCCTTCCTTCAGCCCATGATTGCGCTGGGCCGTGGGGACAAGAGTGCCCAGCCAGGGCTATGGGAAGCAAAGCAAATATTGTTGGAGCAGAGACAACAGTACAAAGGCTGCAAGTCAGTGGAGTGAAAACCAAGCCTGGAGGTTCCGAAGCTGGAATTCTAAAAATTCACACCGGGAAGGAGTTGTGCCACTGAGCCAGGGGCCGGCTCAAGCGATGCCCATGTCCCCAGCAGCACAGCCCTGGTCCACTCTGGGAAGTGTCTAGACCCGACCCTCACCCCTGCCTGTGCCCACAGGACTGCACCGCAGCCAGGCCAGGAGGACGTCAGCGCCCTCGGCATGACCCGGGAGGTTTAATCCTGGCTCCGAGCATGCTCAGCCCTGGAACGGCATCCCAAAGCTGCAAAGAATCAAAGGCCAGCTCTATTTGCGAGCTGGCCTCCCGGGAGAATCCCAGGGTGGAGAGGAACCCAATCCAGCCAGGTGGTGTGACAGATCAGCTTTCGGTCCCTTCATTCATTCGACAGCCGTTTCCGGAACACCTACTATGCGTGGGGCCGGAGCCAGAAGTGCTGGCCTGGCTCCTCCACGCCAGCCTCTGGCTGGGACCTTGGCAACGAGGCCGGTGAGAAAGGTGGCACCTATGAATAGCCCGTTGGCAGGAAGCCCCCACATCCTGGGTCTGGTGAGCAGCAAAGAAGGCGGGCAAGCCCCACTCTAAGAACAGTCCTTGTAGAAGAAGGGAATCTTCCGGCCAGCTAAAAAGAGGAAAGGACTTAGCGATTCACAAAGGGTTTAGGTGACGGATTAAAATCAAAGGAAAAGGCTCCCACTGGCCAAAGATGGGACATTCTGAACATCAAAAAGTAGAGTAACTGCACAGGATTCAAACCCATCAAATATAAACTTAAATTCATACCGATAGCAAAAAATTTAAAAATACGCCTTTGGAAGATCCTACAAAATCAGCCTATTACTCTAAAACTTGGTAAAAAGGGGAAGAATGAAGCTTTTTTTTTCCTGCCTTTCCTGTATATACTGAACATCAGAACAGTCAACGAGCTGATGAAGGGAAGCTCTTTCTAGAATAATTCCATCCAATAAACGAAGAAGGGAAGGGGACCGAAATTCTTCACTGTGCAAACCTGTGAAATAACGGATCTGAGCGGTGATGGTCAACGACGACCACAACATTAGCAGAAAAGCTGATGGCCGGCCAGATGGCCAGCCCCTGAACCTACCGGTGAATCACCCAGAGAAGCAGCAAGAAGCCCATCTAGAAAGCACAGATTTTGTCTAACTCACTATATCCAACATATTATCATTTCAATAAGTAATCAATACAAGAAACTATTAGCGAGGTATTATATTCTTTTTTCCATTCCAAGTCTTCAGAATCCGGTGTGTATTTCACACTAACAGCACATTCCAATTGGGACCAGTCACATTTCAAGAGCTCAGGGGTCATGGGGCTGGTGGCTGTCATACTGGACAGCACAGGTAGAGAACTAGAAAGTCGCAGGATGGGCAAGAAATTTACAGGAAACACAGGGCACAGAGAGACGCGTCCAACAACACCAGGAGGAAGCGATCAGCAAAACTGGAAATAGGGAAAATTCCATAGGACGGATGACTTTATTCAAAAACAGATTTAAAAGCCCTTGACAGAAACACTAAGCAAATGCAGAGTACAGACTATGCGTGGATTCTTATTTGAACAAATCAACAGTAAAAATAACTTATGAGACAATTAGGGAAATGTGACTACTGACTGGAGATTTAAGGAATTATTTGTTAGTTTCTTAGGCATGAGAATGGCACTGCACTGATATTTACTTTTTTAAAAAGGCATCCTATTTTTCAGAGATACCTATTTAAATAATTTCTAAAGAAATGACCAGATGTCAGGAATTTGCTTCCAGATAATTCAGTGGTTGGGGAAGAGGGGAGCGAGTGGGAGCAGTTACACGACAAGACTGGCCGAGAGTTGGTAACTTGAAGCTGGTGACAAGTACACAGGGGTTCATTTTATCCTTCTCTGTAGTCAGTGTATGTTTTCAAATTTCCCAAAATAAAAGTTTGTTTCTTAATTTTTTTAACTTTTTTTTTTTTTTTTTTTTTTTGCTGAGGAAGATTCACCCTGAGCTAACATCTGCTGCCAATCTTCCTCTTTTTGTATATGAGCTGCCATCACAGCATAGTCCCTGACAGACGAGTGGTGTAGATCCGTACCTGGGAACTGAACCTGGGCTGCCGAAGTGGAGAGCACTGAATTTAACCACTAGGTCACCGGGGCTGGCCCTGATTTTGTTTAGTTAAAGAAAAGACCACCAGTCTCAGGCTGGTCTGGGGCAGCGGCAGAGAAGGGCCGTGGTGGAGTACGGTTTTGAAGAGAGCCAGCTCTGGGATCACACCTGCCGGATTTAAACCTGGCACTGTCGCTGGCTAGTCAGGTGGCTAGTCAGGTGGCTGCGTGTGTCCCTTCAGCCACTGGCTTCAGTTCTCTCCTCTGCTAAGTGGAGCTCGTCACAATAGCACTTCCTCACAAGACTATCGTGATTAAAGTAAACGATCCAAGCTAAGCGCGGAGCCTCGGGCCCGTGATAACATCAGCTGTCATTTCTCTATCGTTCCTGGTTTCCTCATCACCATCTTCAGAAACAACCTTGGAGACGAGGTGTCCACCACGGACACCCTTCCATGCTGAGCTCTGGCGTCCTCACCCAGGTAAATGGGGGCCCTGACATCTGCTCTGTGTAGCTTCCGGGCAGCTTGAGGGGCACACGTCCCCTAGTCCCTGAATGGACCTGAGAACCCTGAATGGCAGCAGGAGGGAGAAGGCAGCGTAGTGCAAGGACGCTGATGACTGCAATCGATGCCTCATGCCTCGATGGGGCGCTCACAGGGGTGGGAAGTCAAAGCCAAAGCCAGGAGGGCTTTTGCCAAATGCCCCATCAGAGATACAGGAAAAGCATCCTCGTCTGAAAGTGTAATGTAAATTGATCAGATAATGAGGCTCCATCTGCCAGCCTGACCTGCTTTAGGCCGAGTTCCCGTAGGGCAGGACTCCTGGGTGGAGGGAAGGATGCCTGGAGCTCCAGACAAAGGGCCCTCATCCCAGAGGCCATTCCACCCCATCCCATCAATCACACTTCCATGCTCCAGCCCACCCGGAGGGCCAGCTGTTCCTGCCCATCTGGTTAGGGAGACAGGAGGACAGAGGCCTGGGGGTCCTGGGTCCCAGGCAAGACCCAGCCATGGAGATGTAGCTGGGGGAGGTGGGCCCAAGAGGCAGCTGGTCAGACCATGCCCTTGGGTGGCCCCGGGCAGTATTCTGGAGCCATCCTGAAAGCTACCCCCATCCCAACTCAAGGGAAGAGCTCTGTGTTGGGGTCACACTGGCCCAACCCGCTCAGGATGACCGGAGGGAGATGGAGAAACAAGGCAGGAAGGACAGACAGCCGGACCACAGCTCCCTGAGCGCCCAGCCTATTGTGAAGGTCATCCCCATTCTTAGCACTGAAAACCTCAAGTTCAGAGAGGCGCCAGAGGTGACACAGGCAGGAGGCAGAGGAGTCTTATTTCAAATCCAGTGACTATCTCCGAAGCCATGGTCCCTCCACTGCACGCTGCACTGCACCTGGGCACAGGGATTAACCCTGAGAGCAGTGAGGTGCAGGCCAGGCGGTCCTGCCTGGGCCTCCCCTCTCTGAGCTGCACTTGCTCATCTGCAGGATGGAGCTAAGAAAAGCCCGCCACAGCGAGTGAGGCTGACGTGGGGATGCAGAAAGAGTGCCCGCAACGCGGGGACACATCACTTTCAGAGGCTTGTACGAACCTGCTCTTCACTGGGACCTGCTGGCTTTTCTCCCTCAAGAGTGGTCTTTATTTGAAAAACAATAAATAAATGATTCCCTTTACATCATGAAAGCTGCCGCTCTTGAGGCAAAATGCAGGGGACCCTGAATTTTATCAGAGTCAGTTCCTGTGGGAGGCCTTCGCACTAAGCAAGACAAGGGCTTGGCATTCCAGATAGCCAAACTCCACGTCTTCCAAATGGATCTCCCGTGTGCTTAATTTTGCAAGCCACTGGCCAGGAGGGACAAGGGAGGCTGGCTCTGGGCTGTGACACTTGTTCTCCTAAGCATTTCCCAACCCCTGCTGCACAGCTGACAAAGCATATGTCACAGAAGGCCCTGGGCTACGATGACGGTCCCCATCCTGGTGGCTGTTCCCTCGGCATGCCATCCCAGGCCTCCAGGAGCTGCTCTGAGACCTTCCTCTGGGGGCGCCCTCCCAGAGCGATGCAGTTTGGAAATATCTATCGATATTCCAAAGGGCATATAACCTTTGATCCCGCTATTCCACTTCCAGGAACTTATCCCAGAGACACCCTTGTGTGTCTCAAACATATATGTATGCGGCTGATGGCCGCAGCATTACTGGAAAGAGCAAAAAGCTCTTTTTCGTAAGGGCATGGTTGCACGGATCCTACACAGCTGTACGCAGAGAGAAGAGGCGGCTGTACTGATTGGGAATCATTGCTTACTAGTGTTCAATGAGAAAATCCCACAGGAGTGTGTGTGCAGGATTCTGTCATTTGTTTAAACAAAGAAAAGAGGAAATAGAAATATGCATGCATTTGCTTGTGTGTACGTAGCCCATGGCTGGAGATGGGACGACTTTGCCCTCTGAAGACCTGGCGGGCCGGCCTGGCGTCCCGGGCAGCAACAGGACGTGTGTTGCCAGCACTACTGGTGCTCCCATCATTTTCAAAGGCTCCCGAGAAGCCAGGCCTCTTGTTCTCCAAGAATCCCAAACAGAAGGAAGGCCAGATTCTTAGTGACCCGCATCCACCCCATCGGGACACTTCACTCAAGTCTTGTGTTTCATCTGAATAAGCCTCGTGAATCTTGCGTTCCACGGCCCGTCTGCACCTGCTCTAATGGCAAAATAATATGTTACACGACTCCCTAGTTAGACAGTTTAACTTTTCCCCCCTCACCAAATCTTCTAAAATGCATGCATCCAGAAAGGGGAGCCATGTTTTACACTAGACACCAGTGAAATTACTTAACCTTTCCACCCCTCAAGTAAAATGCTCATTCCAAGAGGATGAGCCAGGTTTTAAATTATACATCAGTTAACCAACTTAACCTTTCCCTCTGAATTGACAAGTCAAGTAGAAACATGAGGAAGACATGCCAAGTCAGCCTCTGGCTTCTGGAACCCTCACTCCCCAGGGGGCTGCACATACCCCACTCTGAGAAGAGGAGTTTGAGGCCCATCTTTAGTACCTGCAGATGGGGGCTACCCAAGACCCCCAGAGAGCCAGGGCTCGGCAAATGTCTTCCCTGAGGGCACACTGAGGAAAAAGGCTTTGAGCCATTTCAACTTCCAAGACCCACTTTATTTTCTTTCCCACTTAATAATCTTTATATTTGAAAAACCTTTTCCCCCGCCCCAAACTAGTGTTCTTAAGCCATTACTAATTTTTTTTTTTTTTGAGGAAGATTAGCCCTGAGCTAACATCGGCTGCCAATCCTCCTCTTTTTGCTGAGGAAGACTGGCCCTGAGCTAACATCCATGCCCATCTTCCTCCACTTTCTATGTGGGACACCTACCACAGCATGGCTTTTGCCAAGCGGTGCCATGTCCGCACCCGGGATCCGAACTGGCGAACTCCAGGCCGCCGAAGCGGAACGTGCGCACTTAATTGCTGCGCCACTGGGCTGGCCCCGCCATTACTAATTTTTATTTCCATTTTCATTTTCCAATGTTATTTCCATAACACAAGGACAGTTTTTAAAAAACAGTGACTATCAATGCAAGGAAGGATCAGGTTTCCCTGTATAATAAAATGGCTGAAGCTTAACTTAACAAGGATCATCTCTCAAGAATAAATGTCAGGATTTCACTGGGCTTCCTGAGGGTTGAAAATTTCTCTAGGCACCTTCTTCATTATCATCTTCTCCGATGCCAGCTCAGTAAGTGCCATCAAAATGTATCCAGCTGTGTAATCTGCAAGAAGTTTCTTAACCTCTCTGAGCTTTGGTTTCCTCATCCATAAACTGAGGCCAAGACTAGTCCCACCCATTAGGGTTCTAGGAGGATGAACTGGATAACATGTGTAACTTGCTCAGCATGATGCCCACACATAGTAAGCACTCCATACACAGTAACTCATATTATTGCTGACAAACTAGCCACTGTTTCACTGAGAAGAAACCCAAGATGTGGGAAGGGAAATTATCTTGGCCAAAGTTTCACAGCAGTTTCCTGACACTGCTCACAATTTCTTCCTTCGCACAGCCTGACGGAAGGAGACAAGACTTTCAGTTCCCAAACCAAGAAAGCACCAAAGACATCCCCCAACAGGCACCAGAAACCCGGTCCAGAGGACCCCACCTGATGCTCTGGGGCCAGCAGACTCTGCTGCCTTCAAAAACCAGAACGTACCTAGTGGGATAACATCAGCAGCCCTAAGGCTGTGGGAGCCCCTCTGGGCCCCGAGGACCAGTCCCACGTGGGAGCAAGAACTGGCAGGAGGGCAGCAGTATGGCTGTTCCCAAACAGGCGCAGTCGCCTCCTTTTCCTGGGCACATAGGATTCCGTTTCTCCCCCTCTTCATCCACCCCTTCAATTAGAGGTGTGGCCGTGTGACTTGCTTTGGCCTGTGAAATGTGCAAAGTGCTGTGTGTCACTGGCACGCCTATGTACAAGTTGCCACACCCCCTGTCCTGCCTCCATGATGGTGGAGGTACACGTTGAGATGGCAGGTCCGTCAGCCTGAGTTCCCGAGTATTCCAGAGATGACCAAGGTCCCCTGCTGCTGTGCCCCGCACATTTGGGATGAAGCAGAAATAACTCCAGTTGTGTAAAGCTACAGGTTGGCTGGCGGGGTTATTTGTTACTGTAGCAAAACCTAGCCTAACTGGCTGATACAAGGAGTTAAAGAGCACCGACCACGCCAGCACTTCCCAACCTACCTGTAACGAGAGACCAGCTTTTATTTTTATTTTTAACATCCAATCCATCACAGATCAATACTTCTGAAAGTTATGACAGAAAGACCACTGCAAAGTTAAATTGCTAGAAAAGCCTCTACACCCTTAACTGTCGCCCTCTATACCTATCTCTTCACGGCCCAGGAAGCAGCAGCCTGCAGAGGGGCACAGACCCCCAACCCACACCTGCAGTCGCACAGCCTGTGGAGCGAGACCAAGGCGGGGCTCAGCCCCAGCTCCGCCATTTTCTAGCGCTGGGGAAATCATTTTACCTGTCTTAGCCTCAACTCCGCGTTTGTGCACTGAGGATTTTCATGGGAGGATGTGAATACAAAGCAGGTGCATCACAATGTCAGGTGTGAAGAAGGCACTAGATGAACATCAGCTTCCACAGCCAGCCTGTTTCCAGACGACCACGTCTGAGTCATGGACAGGCCCAGGGACCAGCTCAGGGATCTGGAGCGGGGCAGTAGGCCTCAAGCAACCTCAGAGAACAAGGCAGTGGGTTGAGATTTGGAATTCGCTTCCAGATACCCACCCTGAGATAAGGTGACCAGACTGGCATCTAAAGGGGACAGAGCTGTCTTGGGGCTTGGCAGACTGCCTGTGGTCCGCTGAGACCAGAGGATAACATCTATCGCCTCAGCACCATGGGGAAAATCTTAGGGTAATTTATAACCATTACGAAACCAATGCTCACCACCGCTGGCGAGGCTTCTCTGTGCTGGACTCTTCTCATGAATTATTAACACTTCACAACGACCCTGTGAGAGAGGTGCTACTAAGTCTATTTTGCAGGAGAGGCAACTGGGGCTCCGTGCGGCTAAGCGGCTAAGTAACACACCTGCGGGCACAGAGCAGAGCCGGGCATGGGGACCAACTGTCTGGCTTTCCTGGGATTTGGGACTTTCGGTTTCAAAATGGGGACAGTCCTGGGCAAACAGGGCCGAGTTGGTGACCCCACTCCATAGCCTGTGTTTTTTTCTTGGCGACCATATTCAGCATGTGCCGAACTAGGGCATGGCTTTAATAAAACATCAACCAGGAGGCTGAAACAGACCTTCGGCTGCTTAGCAGCCTGCCTGGGAAAGCCACATCCCACGACATCCTGCAAACGTATCTAAGGACAGAGAGACAAGGCGCAATGGACACACACCAAAGATAAACTGACTACCTGGCATCTCGGGGAAAACGACGACGACGTCTCCACATGGCCTGGGGACGGGCCTGCTCTGAGGCTGGCTGAGGAATGGAAACTTCTAAACACTAGTCACAGAAGCAGAAGCTTTTTTCTGACTTGCTTTTTTTACCCCCCTCCTTTCTTTTTTTAAATTTAAACAATAGGTACTCAGAATGTGCTCCCTTACTGACATGTTTTCATAATTTGCCAAACAAAGCAATGGGAATACGATATTAACCGTAACACTTTGCATTTCTTAGAAGGGGGGGTCCTGGGTGTGACTTCATTTCCCAGAGCTGCTGGCTGTGTCTTCTGTCTCAATTCCCCTCTTCATCACCCCCTCCAGCATGACACCCGAATGCCTGGCATGTGACAGATGCCCAGGGCCCTGTCGTGGAAGAGCTGATGCAGGACGACAGCTCGGTTCTGCAGTAACTAAGGCACCCTCAGGCTACAGAGGCTGGACCCCCTGTGGCTTTCACCTCCTCTTCCATTGCTCCCACGGACCCGGTGCCCACGGTGTTCCTGGGGCTGTCCTAAATGCTCCATATGTAAGCCGGCCATGTAATCTATCCTCCAAACCGGGATGCTCTGGAGAACGAAATGAAATGGGGCACGACTGATAATTACACCAGGGCTCCAAGTGTAAACTGGGCTTGTCCCAGGCAAAACGGAACAAACGGCCACCCTGCTGACGTACAGCATCTCATCTAATCGTGTCTAGAGAGGCGGTGCAGCTCAGGAGGGACAAGCCCAGACTCTGGGGCCAGACAACCTGGGCTGAAGCCCAGCCCTGCCGCCTACCAGCTAGGTGAGTTACTTAACCTCTCTGAGCCTTGGTTTCCTCGCCTGTACAATGGGGCTAGGTAATAGCTGCCTCATAGGGCTATCTGAAGATTATTCTAGTTAATACTTGCGAAGCCTTGGTATAGGGCCTCGCACATGGTGGGTGCATTATATGTGTGTTTACTGAACTTAAAAGTCCTCCCACCACCCCCAAGAGAGTACTAGAATCATCGTTTTACAAATAGGTAACTAAGGCACAGAGGGGTTACATCATAACTTGCTAGTTAGTTGCAGAACTGGATGCAAACCTAAGACACAGGCCCGAGCCTTAAGCACCCCACAATCCTGCCCCAACCCTCTGAATGGCAGACTCCTCCGAACGGGGAGCTATAGCATTGTCTCTCCCCATTTAGGAATTTAGGACGCAGCTCGAGTAAGAAGTACAAGGAGCCCTGGATGAACATGTGGCCACAGCTAGGGCCCAGCAAAGTGGCTGACTCAGAGGAGGGGGTCTGGGTCTCCGGAGGCTGTGTGGCATTTGCAAAACCAAGAGGCACCAGCCACACAGGAAGGGCACTGCAGCCTGCACGTCACAAGCCAAAGGTCCCCTTTTCCTCTCTTGCCAAATTACTCGATCTCAGAAATTCCTTTGCAAGACAAGACTGAAATGCAATCTCCAACCCCATCGGGCCCAGTGGAATTTCACCAGCGCAAATTGCCGAGTTCTCCAGGAAAACGAGGGAAGCTGGCCTGAAGTTTCGGATTCTTGGTAGGTCTTAGAAAGCTCAGCACTCGAGTGGCTCCTGGAAGCGGCAGGAAGTGGTTTGTCTTTGCTTATTTTCCAAAGGATAACCACCAGATTTGCTCGTAAAAACTTTTTAACCAATTGGCAGAGGGCACCTGCGCAATCAAGTGATTTCTCATCTCCTTGGAGTTTTCAGTTCTCTTGTTAGTTCAATCTGTGGGGCTTCAAAGAAGCGGGTACTCAGGGCTTGACACAGTGCTTGGCACAGACAGAGAAAGACAGGGAGGAGGGAGGGAGAGAGTCGGCGGGAAAGAGGAGGACATCTTAATGAAGAATCAAAATTCACCGGAAGAAAAGTTACAGAGTTCAATCCAAGCCCGTGGCTCCATGTCCCGCGGTGCCCAGACAGCAGCGACCATCAGCTCTAACAGAGGGCAGGGCTGGAGCTGGTATAACACACAGGCAGGGAGGGGACGGGAAGCAGGGACAAGAAACGGCTGAAGACGGCTGGAAGCAAAGGGAGGCGTTCCCGGGAGGCTGAGTGTGTTTTGGAGAAGGAAAGAAGGGGCTCCTTCAGAGGGGACAGCCAAGCGCAGTGACAGGTGAAGGCAAGAACGTGGTGGGGAGCCTAGCAGGTGAGGGCCGAGGACACTAGGGGACGTGGCCTGGAAGTCTGGATGCTTCTGATGAGGCCAAAACAGGAGAGAGTCTCGCCCAGGCCGACAAGCCCAGACTTGAGTCTGAAAGCAGCAGGCAACAACTGGAGGCCCCGGGCAGGACAGGAGCCGCAGTGGCCCGGCAGTGGATCAGATTCAGAGGTCTCGCTGGGTGGGGTGGGGGTGGCTGGGCTGGGAGGGTGGGGAGGGGCCAGAGCAGGGCCAGGAAATGAAGGACTAGAAGGAGGAAGCCTGAGTTCCTGTTCCGACTTGTGGGAAGCTTCTGGACCAGTCCCTTCTGCTCCCTGGGACGGGCCAGCTCCCGGGCCCAGTCCAGCATGATGTGCCCAGATTCCCGGGGTCAGGGGGCTGGGGTCCTGAGCCAGCCGAGTAGATGGATGGGAAGGAAGTCCAGTGGCAGCCCTGGCAGAGGGAAGAGCCATAGGGTGCTAGGAGGCAGCTTGGTCAGGCCTGCCTGCCACACAGAGGCCACAAGCCAGGGCCAGGGTGAGCATGGGTGGCCGGGGTAGACGAGCCCAGACCTGTGGAACCTCTTCCCTCTCCAACAGGGTGAGTGTGCGGAAACAGAAAACAATCTAGAAGGGAGTCTGCAAGGGAGGTGGAGACTGGGGCGAGGCGTGGGATAGAGGCGCAGGGTATGTGTGAGCGTGTATGTACATGTGTGCGTGTAAGTTGTGTGTGTGTGCAGACACAACTGTGTTCTCAAGCACGTGTGCCCTGTGTCCTTCCATGCACATGTATGAGGCGTGTGCACCCATGACTTTGAGAATGAGGGCTCTATGGTCACGCACATACACTGTGAAGGGTGGACGCCATGTTTGCACACGTTTACACACTGAGGTTGTTGCACGCACACACACATTCATGGGGAAACAGCATCATGCAGAGTACAGAGCCCGGACTGGAGCCAGGCTGGGACTAAATCCCGCCCCACCCTTTACTCGCACATGACCTCGAGCAAGTGACCTAACTTCTCCATGCCTCAGTTTCCTCATCTCGAAGATGGGGCTAAGAGTAGTAACTACCCTATCATGCTGTTAGGGGGATTAACTGAATTCGTATTTGTGAAGCACTTAGATGGGGCCCTAGTAAATGCTACAGACATGTGTGTTAAAAAAACAAACATAAGAGAGCAGGTGGGTGGGGACACAGCTGGGCACAGAGACCCATGTATATCCAGAGAGGTGTGCACAGTGTGGCACAGAGGGGAATGTGTGCACATGCTGGGGCAGGGCAGCGATGCCTGGAAGGGGAAATGCTGGCAAATGCCTACAGCACCTGCTGCTCCTGGGCCAGTGTGGTGTGTGAATCTGTGTGTGTGCAAGTGTGGAGTGTGCAGGCATGTTCTGGGAGCATGCATGCGTGTGGGATGGACCCCCTCAGAGCAAATCACGGTAAGCGCAGTACTGCTCATCCTGGGGTGAAGGCAACTCGGAGCAGCCTGGACCATCAGGGGCCAGACGCCCAGAGGAACCCCTCAGAGCTGCTGGGAGCCTCGGGCAGACTGTAGTGGGGAAAGGCAGGCGAGAACCCAGCCCGGCAAGGCGGAGGACACAGGCCACATGACTCAACCCTGTGCCTCAGCAAGCTTTACAGGAAGGAAAGAGAGCAAGCGTGAGAGCCAGGGAGGGACACAGACACACACACTACACGGACCATCCAGTGGACACACTCGTGCCGGGGGCTCCATGTACATTACTCCATTGAACCCTAGAAGGGGGACCATCCCCAGTTTTTCAGATAAGGGAACTGAGAGGTGAAATAATTTGCTCCCAGACCCAAAGCTCGGGGCAGGGGGTTCCAAGCCCCCCACCTGTCTCTGTGCCTGTCCTCTCAGCGACTGCGCTGTTCTAGAATGAATAAATGAACATGAATGAACAAATGAATGAATGCAGACGTGCACAAATGAATGGACAAACAGACAAACAAAGAACAATGAAAAGGAAACCGAAACTCCGTGCCAGGAGCAGGAGTTACACAAGGGAAGTGCTGGTGGAGTGTGCACACGCCACATTCGAGAACCCAGAGGAGAACAGGGCCCATTCCCGGCGGGGTGAGCAGCAGTGACGTGTCTGAGGGGCCTGGGAGCCACGCTGCGCAGGCAGAGCCTTCCACATGGCAGAGGACGCAGCCGGTATGGCCGGGCTTCCAGACCACTCCCGGCCCGGAGTCGGCGTGCAGGCCTTAGTGTCAGCTCTGCAAACTGCCATCCTCGCTCCCCTCAAGTCCCGAGGGACAGGGGATTAGCGGATCCTGGCTGCCAAGGCCTGGACACTCGGAGAGCCAGGCTGCCAGGGCCGGGACGTCACCAGCAGGATGAGTGATCATCAATGTGACTTCTCAAAGCGGCTGTGTCGTGAGGCCCCGCAGGGCTCCAGCTAATGACAGTGAGAGGAAGGCCCCTCGGCCCTGGAGACCCTCCAGGGGCACTCTGGAAATGGCTCCTCGAACTACAGCTCGCCATGCCCAGCAGGCCCGAGCCTGACTCGGCAGCCCCAGGCGGCCCTGGACCAGCAGCTCCACCTGGCCGAGCCCCGAGCCCTCTCTGAAGGGTAGGGAGCCACCATCTACTAGGGGATGGGGGCGGAGAGGACCCCATACAAGGTTGAAACACGTCTCATAGGACACATAGCAGGTCCTCCCACAGGACTGTTCTTATAAATGACAGCCACCAGGGGCTCGGAGCTACTGGGTAGATGGGCGCCCAGGCTGCTGGACCCCACGGCTACACAAGGCTGCCAGCGAGGCTTGGAGGGACCTCACTGTGGGCGCCATTGGCTCCATCCACCTGCTGTCCCTAGGAGGTGTAGTGTCCTCCCCTCCCTCTACATTGAGACCCTCTCCCAGCCCAGAAACCCCTAAGAAGCCCAGCCCGGGGCACCTCTGCCATCCAGCTTTGTGGCCTCTTCCTACTGCTGGACTCACCTGCCGCTCCGGGTGAGCAAAGGGCCCCCGTGCCAGGCTGCGCGGGCGTGTCCCCGCACGGCCTTCCAGTTGGCCCCGCTCTCTCTCTCTCAAACCTGCCCTTTGCCCCCACGCCCCCAATCTCCTTCACAGACGTTCTTCTTAGACTCTGATCAGTTGAACTGGGAAGCGGCCCTAGAGATGGAGTGTTGGTTTTCAAACTGTGTGCCCCGGGGCCCCCCAAGGGGTTCCAGAGGTCCCCTGAGGGCCGAGACCCACCTCAACCGGGACAGGAGGGCTTCAGGAACCCTCTCTTTATGACAGTGTTGGAGGAGAGTTGGGATGCCGAAATCACTGAACGTGTGTGCACAACAATTCACCCAATTTAACCTCACAAAACCCTTCCCTGCAGAACGGCTGCCCCGCTGAGCTGCGTCAGTCCCCTCCACGGCACTGGCGTCATCCTATGTGTTGACTTATCCCGTCCATCTCCCCGACTAGTAAGGCCCTGAAGGCAGGGGGCTGCTTGTTTTGTTCACTGCTGTATCCTCGGCACAACAAACACTGATTTAACATCTACTTTTTAATTAACTAAATGCAATAATGAATAATAATAACCACAGTCCTTCCTACGGGCCAGGCTCTGTCTGCACCTGTTACATGTGTTAACTCGCCCAGTGCTCACAACCACCCTGGGAGAGAAGTCTCTTATCATCCCCAACTTACAGACGGGAAAACTGAGGCACAGCCCAGCTTACAACCCCAGATCGCAGTGTCTTCAAGGCCCCTGGGGGTCACTGGCCCTGCTGCTCCCCCGCGCCTGGAAGAGGACCCTGCTCCCTTCGTTCCTCCCCATTTTGTCATTCTGTCTCTGCTCCTGCAAGTCCCGGAACTGGGGAACCAGGCGATTATCTCACAAATGTGCACGTCTCCAAGATGAGGAGATTGAGGACTAAGAACTTCCTGTCTAGCTGGGGGAATGAATCAGGCGGAAAGAAAACAATGGCCAACGGCAAAGCAGTCGAGTGGGGCTCACCGACGTTCCAGGAGGGATGGGTGCCCGTGGCTGAGCACCAGGGAGGGCTCTCGGGAGGAGGTGACAGCTCCCGAGGATGCCAGGTTGGGCTGCATCTCTTCCATGAGCGGGGCTCCATGTCACAAGGCCTCCAAATGGCAGTGGCCAACATCTTTGGGGGAGGGGAGTCTTCAGCCATTCTTCCCACAAAAGGAAAAGGGAAAGGGGCCCCGGATATCTCAGATTAGGAGATACAGCTGCCCACCCTCCAATAAGCAGGTCTCTGACTTCAACTAGCTCTGAATACAGTCTCCAGGCCGGGCAGAGCCACACCAGCAGAGGAGAAGGCAGCGAGCTTCCCCACGGTCCTCCCCAGGAGGGACCGTACCTCCAGCAGCCGGTGCCACCCGTCCCTGGACGCCAGGGTGGAAACCCGTGGCTGCCCTCCTCGAGTGGCAGCCGGGCCAGCTAAGGTCTGTTCTCGCACAGGCTCCTCGGCCACCCATGCACGCGGGCAAGTCCTCCACAGGTCCGTGCCACACCCAGCCCCTCGGAGGAGCCTCACCCCTTTGGCTCTCCCTGGCTCCCACCTACCACTGTGCCCACCTGCCTGGCACACCCATGGGGCGGATTCCTCCTCTGCTTCCCCCAGGCCAGGAGGGTCCACTCTGACCATCAGTGTCTGTTCCTCAGGAGACCGTGTGCTGTGGCAATAATGATGATGATGATGATAATGACAGCTGACACTGTGCCAGGCACCTCACAGTTATTAATTCACACAATTCAAACTTTTGCCATAGGGAGCCTGACTAGGTCCACGTACAGAAGAGGACCCTGAGGTTCAGAGAGGTCACCTAACTTGCCCAAAGCCTTAGAGTGTCCAGGTGTAAGGCTTTAGTCACCAGAACCAGGTGGGAGCACCGTCTCTGACACCAGCTCTATGATCTACGGTTCGTTATGTAACTACTCTGTGCCTCAGTTTCCTCATCTGTAAAGTGGGGATGATGGTGCCCATGTCACGGCTTCTTCAGCAGGCAAAACCAGGAAAGTGCCTGGCACTGCAGGGTTTCCATAATGGCAGTTATTATCACTTATAAGAATATTCATGATCAAAATCAACTTCGTGTTGTTTGGAGACAAGAGACCAGGTACCCAGAGGCACTTGGGCAGCATCAGGGAGTCAAAGGAGGGCGGGATGTGGAGTGGGCCTGACGAGCTTGAATTCCGGCCATACTACTTCTGTCTGTGTGGCCCTGGACATCACAGGCAAGGTCGGGAGGGCAGCCCCTTGGGTCACACGGTGACCCCCATGACCCTGGAACCACGCAGAGGAACACACACGGTGCTTGGCACGAGGAGCCGCCCTGGACACCGGTCCCGGTGGGAACTGGCCAGCGCTCCTCTTGAACCCTCTCCTTTGAAGTTGGTTTCCTGTGGGAAGTGTGTCCGGCTCCACTTCCTCCCCAAGGTGAAGGGAGGGCTGTGTGGCCTTCGCTCGGAAAGTTCCTAGGAAGGCCCAGCCCAGTTCCAGGCTGCGAGGAGGAGGCGCCCCTCTCCGGGCGCGGCCACGTGGCTCCTTTCCCACCCTTTGCATCAATAAAAGCCGATCCTGGGGAACCTTCCATCCCTGCATCTGCTCTGTTCTCAGCACACGTCTGGAAACACCCTCAGCTGACTGGGACCTGCCCTGGATGCCCCGGACCAGGGCTGGGGACAGAGTCAGGAACGAGGCTGCGGCTGGCAGGCAGGTGCACCTGCGAGCTGCCAGGCCGAGGTCGGAGGTGGCACAGCAATGCCCTGGGCAGCCATGGGCTGGAGATCCAGGAGGAGGCGGCTGCAGCAGCCCGACGCTGACCTAACCCTGCCCTGTTCCCCTGTGACTGGTCAGCAGGCGAGGATGGCGCCTGCAGGCAAGCTTCTGGAACATTCCTCACCTACGTGAACGCAGTTCTTACCGTTGAGCCAAGACCTCTGGCTTCGACCTTTCAGATCACGTGCAGAATCACATTTCCACACATATATATATATTTAATTAAGAGGTAAAAAACAGCTAATAACTAAATCATCTTTCCGAAGACTTCCTGAAAAGCTCCAGTTTATAGGCTGGGCCTGAAAAACGACACAAATGAACGGCAGGCCTGGCCCGGGCTCTGGCGTCGTGTGGATCCACGCTCAGCCTGGCTCTGTCCCCTCGTGGCCGTGCAGCCCCCAGCACTCGCTCCTCCTCTCGGAGCTCCACTTTCTCTCTGTCAGTTCTCCTGTCGGAGGACCGCACGTGGCAGAGTGCCTTGCGTGCATCAGGCCCTCAAAAACAGTTTGTCACTGCCATCATAACTCTTTTTATTATTATACTAACCTTGAACCTCAGTTTCCCCAGATGTGACGTGGGAACATCGGGACCTCATGAGCCGCATGGCTGGGGGGTGGAGTGAGGCGAGGCCCTGGGTCAGGGCACGCATCACGCTGGCTGCTGTGCTGCTGCCCCTGTCATTGTCCCTGCGAAGCGGGCAGCCCCTCGGGTCACACGGGAATCTACAGCCCGTGCCAGGCCCCTCCAAGAGCTGCAGAGCAGAAGAGCACACCTCACTCAGTCCTCCCAACGGCCCGAGGAAGTGGGCCACACTACTAACATCTGCGTCTGAGGGACTGGACGGCAGGGAAAGGAGAGGCAATGACCCCCCAGCCACTGTGGACCCTGGCCGCGGAGTCCGTAACCCAACCACTGCCCCATAGACAGCCATGCTCACACCCATGGCCCCATCAGCTGGCTTCTAATGCTGCTTGGAGCTCCTGGGGAGGACCTGGCGGGGTGGCTTTGTCACTCTGAAGCGGGCCAGGGCCGTGCTTACCGATGTTGTCACTCTGTGGGGACAGGGCCATCACCAGAGGCGGAAGCAGGGTCATATGGCTAGGAAGGGGCAGCGCTGGGGCGGAAACCCCGGTTCCCAGCTACAACCCATGGCGCTTCCATCCCATTTCTGTTTCAGAAGCACAGTGCTGGGGTGCCCACTTCCTCCCTCCCTGCTGACCCTGGTGCCCCAGGCCCAGGGCACTGCCACAGAAAGTACTGACTCCACCCAATCCAGGGATTTCTTATCACGCCACCACCGCCCCTTCTCCCATTTCTTCCCCTTCTCATTGTCTCCCGCTCTTTCCTTTTTCTCCCTTCTTCCTTTTCTCCCTCCTCCATTTCTGTCTGTTTCTCTCTGTCCTTCTATCTGTTTTCCTCTCTCTCTCTGTTCCTGTCTCTGTCTCTCTCTCTCTCTGTCTTGTCTCTCTGTTCCTCTCTCCCTCTCTGTCTCTCTGTCTGTCTCTATCTCTCTGCCTATCTCTCTGTCTCTGTCTCTATCTCTCTATATCTCTGTCTGTCTCTGTCTGTCTCTGTCTCTGTCTCTGTCTGTCTCTATCTCTCTCTGTTTGTCTCTCTCTGTCTCTGTCTCTCTCTCACGTACACACTCAGGCCCCCATTCCCCCCTGGAGCCCCATCTCTCCTCCCATCCCCCCGACACCTCCCCGTCCTCGCTCATCCACATCCTGCTTCTCCTTGTCCTCACTGCCGTTTCTGGGCCTCTCTCGCCAGCCTCTGTCCGTCTCTCCCCCTGGCTTTCTCAGTGCCCTGCGCCCCTCCCCACCCTCCCCCGCTGGCCGAGATGCCTGTGGGAGCCCCTCTCTGCTCCTCGCCCCTCTACCTCTACAGCTGGAGGGGACACCGTATGCTCTTTGTTGCTAACAGCGGTGCTAACGGCTGAGTGAAGACGGACAGAAGGAGGAGGCCAGGGCAGAGCCGAAGACGCTGGGGCACGTGTCTCAAAGCCAACTGCTGACCGACAACACTCAACGCGGCACCATTTTCAACCCATGAAGTTAAGAAAAAAAGAAAAACGACGACACCCAGAGCCGACCAGGCATGTGAACAGGACATTTGCACGCTGCCGATGGCATTACAGACGGGTTCCGCTCTTTTGGAAAGAACGGAGCCTCATCGATGTCAAAGCCATCAAAATGTTCAGGCCCCTCTGACCAACTCCCCCTCCTGGGGACTTTCCCAAACAATTATCCATCCTCGTGAGGCACAGGGCAAAAAGCTACGAGCCTAGATATTCGCTGTGGCGAACTCTGTCAGAGAAGAAAGGCTGGAAAGGGCCTTAGCATCTACCCAAAGGGAGACGGTTTCATCAAATACACTGCGACGATCATCACAGAGCCACTAAAAATAATGGCCGTAAAGATTGTGCAAAACATAATCTATGCTGATGACAGAAGAGGAACAAATGAAAAGAGTCCGGCCTGTTCACTCTGTAATGACGTAAAAATACAGACACATATGGGCGAAACCCAGGAGGAATAATTAGAAAATCAACACCAGGAACTCTTTTTTTTTTTTAATTTTTAAGTTAAAATTTTTATTTTAAGATATAGACCCACATGCAGTTATAAGACATAACACAGAGAGAGTCCATATACCCTGTACCCATTTTCTCCACATGGCAACACCCTGCAACACTACAGTACAATCTCACAACCCGGATACTGACATTGCTACAGTCAAGATTCAAAACATTCTGCATCGCTATTGTCCTTCTACAGCCACGCCCGCTTCCCTCCTGCCCCCACCCGCTCTCGAACCCCGGCAACCACCGAGATGCTCTTCATTTCTATATTTTTGTCACTTCAAGAATGTTATATAAACGGAATCACACAATGTGTAACTTTTGGTGATTGCCTGTTTTCAGTGAGCTGATTCTCGGGAGGGTTGTCCAGGTTGTGTGTGGTGAGGGTTTGTTCCTCTTTCTTGCTCAGTAGTATTCCACGGCGTGGACGGACCACTGCTGGTTTATCCGCTCACTGTATGAAAGACATCTGGGTGTATTTTTCTTTCTTTCTTTCTTTCATTTTCTGGCTATGATGAAAGCTGCTAAAACATTCGTGCACAGGTTTTTGTGTAAATATAAATTTTGATTTCTCTTTGATAAATGCCCAGAAGTACAATTGCTGGGTTGTGTGGCAACTGCACGCTTACTTTTGTATGGAACTGCCAAACTCTTTTCCAGAGAGGCTGCACCATCTCACGTTCCCGCCAGCCACGTATGAGCGATCCCATTTCTCCAGACCCTTGAAAGGATTTGGATGTTATCACTATTCTGTATTTTAGCCATTCTTACAGGTGTGTGGTGGTGTCTCGTTGTAGTTTTTTTTAACTGAGATTCATAATAGGTTACATCAATGTGAGATTTCAGTTATTTCTTGTCTGTCGCCACACCGGTGCTCCCTTCACCCCTGTGCCCACCCCCCACCCACTTCCCCGGGTAACCACTCAACTGTTTTCTCTGCCCGTGTGTCCGTTTATATTCCGCACATGAGTGAAGTCATATGAACACCAGGAACTCTTGACAGCCAAACCCGGCCAGCTCCCGGCTCCAGGCAGCGAAGGGGGCCGGAGAACCTGCATCTGTTTCGTTCCGCAGTCTGCGGATGAGCAGCAGGAGTGCAGAAAGCGCAGAATTTATCTGAAAACACGTCCGTATCGATGCAGCTGGCACAGGTTTGGGTGGGACGGGACGATGGGACGTCCACGGTTATGTAAAGGTAAGGGAATTGTAAGCGTTCTTCTTTCCTTTCCTTTTCTCTTCAAATTCTCCTTAAGGCTGCCTTGATACTGGTTTTTGCAATTAAAGGGAAATCAGACCTCCACGTAGGGGCCTCCGAGCTGACAGCGGCCTGCCATAGTGAGCTCGCTTGACCCGACAGAAGCACTGGGCCAGGGACGGCAGCGAGTTCTACTGACCCCGTTTTTATCAAGATGAAAATGAGGCATCAGAAATGGGGTGATTCCCCCAGCATCACACAGCCACGGGGCAGAGACGGGACTCAAACCAGGCCCCCCGGGAGGGAAGCACCAGGCCCACGCCGGGCCCTCGGGGGCCGCCCTCACCGGGCTCCTGTGAGGCCGACACCAGACCTGCACGTCCTGGCTGCAGCCCTCCGCCCCTGTGACACACAATGCCGCTCTGGACCACCTCGCCTACTAGCCCCCAGGGCTGCCAGCCAGAGCCCCACACGGGTAATGCCGCCGACCCACGGCTGACCCAATGCCATGCTCCACACGCGGTTCAGGGACAGGAGACTCACACACCCAAACCTCTACCACTGGTCTCTCGGTGAAGCCCTGCAGCCACATGAGGATGACAACATGACACACGAGCTGACACTGTGCCGCCAGCTGCAAGTTCAAGTCCCGACTCCTCTGCCTCCTGGCTGTGCGCTGAGCCTCAACATGGCCCATCAGTAAAATGGGAATCATAACAGGATTGTAACTCTTAGGGATACTAGATAAAAGAAGACAGCGTGTGTCACGCACCCAGTTCAATGCCTGGCCAGAGCAACTGCCCCTTGGTGCCCACCATGTTCTGCCTCGGGGCCTTTGCATGGCTCCCTCTGTCCGGAACCTTCTATCCCAGATACCCATGTGGCTCCCCCATCTCTTCCTGCAAGTCTCAGCTCGAGTGCTCCCCTGGAGGAGCCCAGCCTGTTCACATCATGGCCCTCCCCCGCCGGGTCCCTGCTGTGGTCTTCCTCATGCCCTTGTCCACATCCGACATGACACGCAGTCACTGGGTTGGTGTCAGGCTTCCACCAGAAGAACAGGAACTTTACCCACCACGTGCTGGACTCCTAACATGCAGTAGGAGCTCATCAACCGTTGATCAGTAAGTGGTGGTGACAACTTTGCCACACGAATCTTCGGCCATACTTTACCAAGGGCCAGCGGCCTTTCATAGCCCCACGGGCCATCAGAGTCCCCGGGACACCACAAGGCCTCTGGCCAGGCCACCTCGTGTCCTCAGGCCCCATGCCCTACCTGCTTCCCTGCCCATTCGCCAGGGACCAGAGGGCACCAGACCAGAGGCTGGCACTGAGGAGGTGCCGAGAATCCCACTGGCCAGAAACATGGTGAACTGCCGCGCCACGGCGGGAACCGCCGACTCCAGTCGATCTGCCGGACCCGGGAGCCTCCAGAGGAGGCCACTGCCACATCCCCAGCTCTGGACGGCCGGGCACGGTTCCCGGTCTCTCCGCCCCCATGATGCCTCTGCCGGGGCCCCTCGGTCGGACTGGGACCGCAGGCACCTGCAGGAAGGAGCTGGGGTTTGCAGAGACCTCCCCTGGGCTGGGCACTGCGACACAGCCACCCTGAGCTAAGCCGGGTGGTGCCACTTTACAGAGGATGGGGGCTCCAAAAGCCCCGGCGGGCAAGCCAAGCGAGACCTCTATGTCTGGTCACCCCCTGAGCCCCTGCTGCCAGACGAAGCAGCTCGCTACAGGGCAGAGGAAGCATCACCCCACCACGGTCTGGAAGCCCATTCTCTGCCTTGGGGACCCCAAGCCTCTGCAGGTAAGACCCCCTATGAGGGAACAAGCACCACCTCTCCTCTTCACTCAGCGAACTCCAGCTCCTCCCCCAGGTATCCGTTCAGAAGTCACCTCCTCCAGGAGGCCTTCCCTGATCCCTCCAGTCAGCCTCTGAGAGCCCCATCTGTTCGGGCCTTGCCCGTGGCTGCACCTCCCACGCCTGAGAGGGAGGCCAAGGCACAGGAGAGGCTCCATAAACCGAAAAACTAATGAATGACAGAAGAGTGAATGAAGAGAATGAATGAAAGAAAAAAGAAAGGGAACAGACGAATGGAACCCTGAGGGAGTGAAAGAACGAAGTGCGAACGGAGCAGGCAGGCGTGACCGGGGGGATGTCTCCCTCTCCCCCAGAGCTGGCCCAGAGTCCGGAGTCACAGTCTAGTGCCAATCGACAGGGGCACGCCCCTGACTTTAAGTCACAGCTTCAGCGCCACGCTATTATTCCTCGTCCCATCAAGTCATGCAGGGTCGCAAGACAACAGAGGGAGTCAAGGGCTAGGGGGCAGTGCCCGCAGTGGGGTCTGGAGGCTCCAGGGCCGCCCCGAGGCGCTGGGGCGAAGCAAGGGAAGTGGAAGACCACCAGGGGGGCCACCGAGGGGAAGGAGCCCACCAAGGGGGACAAGAGGGCACAGGAAGGCACTGCCATGTCCCCTCACAGCAGTCCCAGGAGGCGGGCGCATCCCCTCGGCTCTCCTGGAGAACCCGACACGGAGCCCAGACGTGTGGAAGCACACAGGGGCAACCACGGAACTCATCGCTAACTCAGCACGCCCTCTGCGCACCAGGCCCTGGTCCAGCACTTTCCACGTATTACTGCATCCCACCCTCACAACAACCCTACGAGGCAGACAGTATTATCTCCACCTTACAGGTCGGGAAACTGAGGCACAGAGACTCTCGGCAAGGGGCCCAAAGTTACACAGCTAGTAAGCTGAAAGAAGAGGAATTTAAAACCCACACAGACTGGCTCCAGAACCTGAACTCTTAACCACTGGGGTTACTGTCTCTCAGCTTTGGTCACATAGCCAATAATAATAATAATAACAATAATACTCTCAGCTTCAGTATGCAAAGGTCACATGGCCAACAACAGTAATAATAACCAGGGCATCCAATGGCCCCTCTAGAACCCGTACAGAGGAGGGGCTGGGTACAGGAATTCAGTGAAACAGGGATATCGGTGATTGTCTAATAACTGTTGGGTTTGGACTGTCAGTGGGGGTGGCTCTCAGATGACACCCTCCCAAAGCTGCTGTTTGGTACCACAACTTTGCAGCCAGCCACCAGGCTAATCATTTCACAGGGATTTTCTCCTTTGATCCTCACACAGACTCTTTGAAGATGGTACAAGGACGCCCCCAGTTTGCAGACAAAGCAAGCTGAGGCTCAGAGAGGTTAAGTGACTTGCCCAAGGTCACACAGCTAGGAAGTGACATTCGAACTCGGCCTCCCTCTGACCCCCAAGACCAGACCCTTGCCCTCTGGCTATGGCTTCCCTTGCCTTCAGAGGGAAGGAGCTGCCAGGAAGCCAAGTGGGACAAGCCTGCCTGGCCTGCCCATTCCCGCCAAGTCGGCTCCCTTGGCCTGCCACAGGCCCCGGAACCCCAGCACTTCAAAGTGATTCACCCTCGAGGGCCGTGTGGTGTGGTCTGGGCCCAGGGGTGGCGGAGTTGGTCCCACGCTCACCCTGACCACCCAGGTTTGCACCGGGTTCCCCGGACCTCAGGAATCCAGATGCAGCCCTCGGCAGCCGCCCAGCGGGAGCAGCCCTCCTGGGCAGAAGGCCCCAGTGCCCAGGAAGCCGGGTTTAGGGCTCCTGGCAGAGCAGAGATGCTGGGGGACAGAGGGGTGCCCCAAATCAGCCCCCCCTGGCTGCTCAGCCAGCCCCTCCCCTCAGTTCCCAGCGGGGCCCAGACACGTGCCCTGGACCCCCGCAGGCTGGAAACCAGCCCCGGCCCAGCAGGCATCGCCTGATCCTCCAAGGACTGGTGGCCGGAGGAAGGCAGCTGCTCCGGCTGCCTGACCCCCGCGGCCCCCGCTCCCCCCAGAACACCTCCCTTGGCTCGATCAACGCCCCCGACGTGGTCCTCTCCTGCCTGGTGCCCTGCAGCCCCGGGAGGCCAGGGAATACTGGAATGTGCAATGCCTGAGGTCAGAGCCCGAGTTTGATTTGAGTTGGGTTGAGATGAGGGGAAAATGGCCAAGAACAACTCGCTGATTTACTTCATTTCCAGACTTGGCGGCTGCCGGGGCTGGGCTTCCAAACCAAGCTGGCTTTGGCCAGGGCCTCTGCAGCAGCGCCGGCCACAAGGCACATCTGGATCCGCTTAGGGAGTTAAGAGCCATAAAGTTCTCTTAAGAAATTAGTTCCTGGGGAGCCCGGGTCTCTCTGCGGACTGGGTCAGGGGCCCCCGTGAGCTAAGGACACCCGGAAACTGTCTGACAGGGGACGGGGGGCTCCTACATCTGCTTCAGTGTCACCTCGGGAGCTCAAGTGCAAAATGGCATAGGAGGGCAGCAGACACAGCCCTGGCACTTCCTGGCTGTGTGGCCTTGGGCACCTCTCCTGACCTCTCTGGTCTGCTGGGCAAATCCTTTCACCTCTCCTGGAGGAGACTGAACTCCAGGAAGGACCCAGAGTGCAATTTCCTAATTTGCTGCTGCCTTGGGGCCGAGCACATGTCCGGCCCACAGGAGGTGAAGGAACCCAAGGATGAATGGACGCCCCTTGGTTTCCTCAACTGTCAAATGTGGATGACGACATGCACCTCCCAGGGCTGTTCAGAGGCCCAGCTGGCAGAACAGACGGAGGCCTTGGCAGAGTGTGTCACACCTGGCCCTTGAGTGTTAAGTTCATCAAGCGCAGGCCTCGCAGCTCAGGTCTCAGGACTCGGACATCCCCGAGAAAGCGCCACTGTGACAGAACCGCCTCCTTCTCCTCCCTGGAGCACAGCCACGCGGAGTCAGACATCGTGCTCGCTGACCAGGCAGGTGACGACCCACGTACCAGGAGCGCAGGGTGGTGGCCTGGAGCGTGGCCTCGCTGAGCCCCTCGGCCCCCAGGCCATCAGCCCCACGACACGGGCTCAGAGCAGCCACGTGACTCAGTGACAGAGGCGGCGGGGCCACACAAGACCCCAGGCTGACGCCTCTGCAGGGGCGCAAGCGGGCCCTGCGCGTCAGGCCTCAGCTCTGCTATTCATCAGCCACATTACCTAGGGCAACTTCTCTCGCCTCAACCTCCCCATCTGTGCTGGGGTGATAAGAGTACCTATTTCATCAGGTTGTTTCTGATCCGTGCAAAACGGCACCCACACGACTAAACACCACCAACAGCTCTCAACAAAGGGTCTGGCATGTGATAAGGGCTCAGCAAATGTCAGCTCTTGTTACTATTTCCACTGGCTGTCTAAACACACAGCTAAAGGAATGTGCTGCTGGTTCCCACTGAGCCCAGGGGGACGACAGAAATCACCTCGAATCTTCCAGGTTCAGATCTCCACCTGGGGAGGGGCCGCCTCGTGGCTGAGTGGTGAAGTTTGTGCGCTCTACTTCAGCAGCCCAGGGTTCGCCGGTTCAGATCCTGGGAGCAGACCAAGCACCACTCATCAAGCCATGCTGTGGTGGGATCCCACATAGAAGAACTAGAAGGACTTACAACTAGGATACACTACTATGTACTGGGGCTTTGGGGAGAAAAATAAAAACAGAGGAACATTGGCAACAGATGTTAGCTCAGGGCCAATCTTCCTCACCAAAAAAAAAAAAAAAATCCCCTGGGGAGTGTTTACAAACGGTGGTGTCCAGCAGTGATCAACTGCCTTCAGCAGGCACAACTGGTTGGCATTTCTCCGGACAAGAATCATTTCCATTACTATCAGCTTTCTGCAATCAGAGTTGTAAAACAGCTCAGAGACAATGAAAGACAGAAATAGCTCAGATGAGTGAGCTAGACAAGACACCCAGGCATCTTTTCCCACCCATTTCAAAGTCACTTACGACATTTCTTGACAGACAAGATCTCACAAAAAGATGGATGCAGAAGGTACCACGGTAGGAAAATTTAGAAACGACTCAAATGTCTGTCACGGGAAACGATTCTGGAATATACATGCAATGGAGTACTCTGCACGTTACAACAGCTGATGTCATAGTAAAAAAGGAGGCCTGGGCCCTACCGCGCCCTGAGTGAACCCCGTCTCAGGGGGTGCAGCCCGGGCATCAGTATTTTTTGAGTTCCCAAGTGATTCTAATGTGCAGCCCAGGGACCTGCTGCTCTAAACCCTCCGAGCAAGCCTGGGGGCTGCCTGGAGGCAGGAGGGGAGGGCCGAGGGGGCCTCTGAGCAGAGCGCCTTCCCAGGAGGGGACAGAGGAGCAAGGAAGCCAAGA
Source organism: Equus przewalskii (assembly GCF_037783145.1). Taxonomy (NCBI): domain Eukaryota; kingdom Metazoa; phylum Chordata; class Mammalia; order Perissodactyla; family Equidae; genus Equus; species Equus przewalskii. Next base: position 29,027,359 of record NC_091833.1, on the reverse strand, counting down.
GAGAACCCAGGGCAGCCCGACCGCTGAGGAGCAGGAGAAGGGAGACTGCGTTCCACGCTCGCTCCAGACGCCGCCGGGGATCTTCGGGCCCTGTCCAGGGCTCCGAGTACCGGATCTGCCTCCTATTTCCATCACTGGATGGTCTGCGGCCGTCCGACCGGTGGTCCTTCACCAGCAGGGCTGTGCATGCCCCACAGTCCCACTCCTGCCTCCAAGGCCCCCTCCGCCTGGACCAAGGGAAGGGGAGATGGTTTCTACCACGAGGATTCTTATAACCGGGTAATCTTTCTCCACTAGACTCCCAATGGGCTTGCACCCCGCTTCAGGCCCCTCAGGCAGGCAGGTGGCTGTGGTAATGGCACCCCGAAACCCGGGCCCAGGCTGGGGCCTCCAGGCCGTCTCTGCTTCTGGAACCTCCCAGAATGCCTCCTCAGGCTGGCAAGTGGAAGGCCACAGCTGCCAGGATGTCCTCACCATAACTGACTCTGCCAGGAGGACGGGGACGGGCAGCGTCCACGAGGGAAGCACGGCCTTCCCCAGGGCTCTGAGCTGACCTGCGACGATTCGTGGAAAAGCGTGACGTCAGAACCAGTCTGAAACCTACTTCAACTTGGTTTCTCGCTTTCCGCAAAGCTACAGCGAAGAGGGCAGGAACGGTCCCTGCTTTGGCCACCACCACCAGCTCTCTCGTCCAGCAGGAAACCCCGAGCGCGGTCGGGGTTCGACAAATAGTAGCTAATTCGGTAACCTTAAAAATGGTCAAATACAGAATTGAGCTAAACCGGATGACACTCTACACAAGACTCCAGTGGGGAGTCAAACGTTTAAGGAAAAAGAGAATTGGACAGAAAACACGAAATGCAGACCGTTCTATCTGAGCCTTAATTTCTGTCCTTTGGTGTGGATAAAGACCGCCATGATTCACCTGGAGAGACAACGCACTGCAGGAGAGGCTGCAAAACTCTAGACTCAGCGTTTGTACACCACTGTGTTGTATAAATAGCAAAGGCCCTATCTGACCAGTGGTGAGGATGGCTGGGGAGCGGACGCCTGAGTACAGTCCCCAGACTGGAGGCACGTCAGGCTGGACCCCGGGCTCAACGCAGCAGGCCCTCATGGGCCAGCCATTCCCACAAAACCCAGCGGGCGGAGTGGGCGGTGAAAAAAGGGGAGGGGAGCGGGGAACAGAAGAGAGGGAGGCATTCAGGCTTTTGAAGCTGCCAGTTTCTTGAATGTCTGCTCTAGCATAGCTCCCTTCTCCCTCAGGATCAAAGCCACAGTTCCTACAAGCCCTGCACCAGCTGGCCCCACACTGACTCACGGACCTCAACTCCTACCACCCTCTTGACTTGCTCTGCTCTGACCACATTCACCTCTTTGCATTCCTCGGGATAGCCAAACTCCTGCCCCAGGGCCTTTGCACAAGCTAAGATAGCTGCATGGCTTGCTTCCTTACCTCCTGCAGGTCTCTGCTCGAATGTTACCTTCTTATCCAGACCTTCCCTGACCACCTTACTGAAAGTGCCACCCTACACACACACACCACCCACCTCCCCACTCATACCAGCACTCCTGTCCGCCTGATCCTGCTATATTTTCCTCCATAGCATTTATCAGGAGCTGACAATATTCTCTATTTCCTTGTTCCTTTTCTTCTTCCCACAGTGGAATGGTGGCTTCCAGAGGGCCAGGACCTTGTCTCATCTGTGCTGTGCCTTCCCCAGTGCCTGGTGCACAGCAGACGCTCCAGTGAGCCACTCTGGGCCAGGCTCACGGCCTGATCCACCTCGCCTGCTGCCTCCTCACGGGTGGCCCTGTGGGACAGACACCGTCTCAGCCCCACTTTACAGTTGACAAGAACGGGTTCAGCTCAGCCTGTGGTGGAGCCTGGATCGACCCAGCCCCAGTGACGCCAAAGCTCAGCTGTGTCACCTGCCACAGCAGCGGGAGGAGGCAGCGCATGGGGCCTGCCTGACCCCACAGAGCCACCTCCCTCCTGTCTCAGAGGCCGGCTGGCACCTGGAGGGCGCTGACGTCCCAGCTCTCCGTCTTCCTGCCCAACGGCTGCAGGAGGGAGGCCCCTGTGTGGAGCTGGGGGCGGCGGGCTCTGCACCGGGCTCCATCCTCCTGGGACCGTGTCCTCGCAGGCTCAGACCCGAGCAGAGGTGCCACCTAGCAGGCGCCCAACTGCCAGTCTGTCCCGCAGCTCCTGAGGCTCCGCCGGGTGCCCGCCGGCCTCCTGGTCCTCACGCCGGACCCTCAGACAGCCGACAGCTCCTCTGACAGCCGTGCTCTCCCATCCCGCCAGGCCCCGGGCAGCCCCGCTCTCCCCTGCCGTGGAGGCACAGTAACGTCTCCCAAAGATGTCCTTGGCCTAATGCGCGGGACCTATGCGTGTGTCACCTTACGTGGTAAACGGGACTTTACAGATGTGGTGAGGTCAAGATGGGGAGCCTATCCTGGCTCCTCCGGACGGGCCCAATGTCACCTCCCTGGGAAGAGGGAGACAGGAGGGGCAGAGTCAGACAGGGAGATGCTGCGATGCAAACAGAGGTTGCATCGCGCCATGAGCCAAGGAGCTGGTGCAGCCTCTAGAAACGGGGCACAGCAAGAGACGAGCTCCTCCCCGGAGCTTCTAGAAGGGATGTAGCCCTTACTTTCGCCTCATGAGACCAGTTTTTGGACCTCTGACCTCCAGAAGTATAAGACGATAAACGTGTTTTGTTTGAAGCCACTGAGTTTGTGGTGACAGCATAGGAAACCAAGGGCCCCTGCGCCCTCGGCTCGCGGGGGCCGCCCTGGCCACGGCGCAGCCTGACCCCACGCAGGTGCTCCCGGACTTCCTCTTTCACAATTATGCGGCAGCGGTGAGGAGCTCGCTCTCTGCAGCCAGCCCGCCCCCTCCTCTCATGAGCTGGGCAACCTCAGAAACATTTCCCGACCTCTCTGTGCTGCCTTTCCCTCACCTCTCAGCCAGGGCTATCCATCTCCTATGGCTGAGAGAAGCCACGCAGAGACGGGGCCTGGAACTCTCACGTGGGGCTTGCCACTACGACCTGTCTGCTGGGCAAGACCTCAGGCCTGTGGAGAAGAGACTGTGCCTGTCACCACATGTCCCCAGAGCCCCAAACAGTGCCAGGCTCTCAGGCTTGGGGAATAGTTGTTGAATGAATGAATGAACGAATGAATGAATGAGTCCCGCAGCAGCAAAAGGTCTCAAACACAAACGTAAGGGACAGACCATGTGACATCCGGTGCTGAAGGGAGACGGAGAGCCAGGCCAACGCCCTGAAGGATGCACTTCTTCTCCTGGCTCCGTTCCAGGGGTCCCCAAATATTTCAAACTGGGCGCAGGGAGGACTGACCGGCCACCAAGGCTCCCGTGATGACACCGTGTCCAGCCTCATGTCCGGCCCTCAGACCAACGTCATGCTGGCCCACCTCCCCTCTCGTGTCTGCTCCGGCAGAGCTCCCACCACGATGGCCGAAGGGAGGCCCTGCGTGACAGCTGCCGGGGCCCCACCTGCCTTTCCCCAGTGACATCTGAGGGAATCACCTCCCCTTTGGTGGCAGCTTACCGGGAAACACGTCACTATGGCAGTGCCCCCTGCACGCTGTTCCCATGGAGGTAAAACGAGAAAGGCAAATGAAGTATACAGTGCCTGGCACACAGTTAGCGCCCTACCTCACTGCTAGTGAGGTAGTTTTCAATTCCTTTAGCCCGTAGCAGACGTATGAGTAGCTGTTGGTCCCCCTTTTGAAATCACATAGACAAAGCTAATTAGGGGAGGGCAGGGCAGCAGAAAGGGTCAGGTCAGGGCTCTGGACTCAGACAGAGATTTGAAGCTGTGTGAGTTTGGGTAAGTCGCTTAACCTCTCTGAACCCGTTTCCTTATCTACAAAATGGAGCTAACATTACCTGCCCCAAAGGAGTGCTACGGCACAATGAAATAACGCACATCAGTCGTGCTCACGTTGGAGCCACTTCAGGAGCTGTCTGAAGAGCGCTGGAGGCCGGCCTCCCCTAACCAGCGCACTTGGTGTCTCAGGCTGGGGTCTGGGCCTCAGGGGTCAGGAGATCACCCAGGTGCTTCCACAGCGCAACCAGGGCAGAGAAACACAAGCACTTACACAGACCCAGCACGCAGCAGGCACTCAGGAAATCAGGCTGGCACCATTCCATCCACCGGCAAGGGTCTCCTCTCACTGTTCAACAGGCATCTGCAGGGTGCCTACTACGTGCCCACACACAGGTTTCAAACCCAGCACCGGGTGCCAAGGGCCGGAGGTAGGGCCAGGGAGTGACCGTTGATGGGTACAGGGTTTCCTTTTGGGGTGATGGAATATTCTGGAAACAGACAGAGGTGGTGGCTATACTAAATGCCCCTGAATCATTCACCTTAAAATGGCTGACTTTATGCTCTGTCAATCTCACCTCAATTTAAAAAAAAAAAAAAACGCCTAATCCAGACACAAAGGGACAAATACCGCATGATCCCACTCACACGAGGGCCCCAGACAGGCAGCTTCAGAGAGACAGAAAGGAGCCTGTGGCTGGTGGGGCAGGTGTGCGGGAGAGAACGGGGGGGGGCTCATGCTTCACGAGTGCAGAGCTTCAGTCTGGGGAGATGAGAAAGTTCTAGAAATGGACAGTGGTGATGGTTGCATGACAGCTGAATGTACTCAGAACTGCACACTTAAAAATGGTTAAAATGGTAGAATTTTATGTTACGTGTATTTCACCGCAATAAAACACTCACATGCTGACAGTCCAGAGATGCCATCATGGCGATGCCCGGAGCTGCGGTCCCACCTGCACGGTCTCAGGCACACGTCCGGCTCCTGCGCGAGGTGAACCCTCCCAGGTTCTCCAGGCGAGCGACTTCGAGGGACCGAGCGCGCTCTTTGCAAACAGGATGGAGAGCGGGCCCTTGTTTCTCTGCGGGGCCAGGCCAGGCTGAGCAAAGGAAACACAGCGACCCCCTCCCCCCAGGAAAGCCTGGCCGCAGCCACAGCAGAACTAAAAGGGCTGGCGCGCACTTTCACTTCCCACTTGCCCAAGGACCCCGCGTCCCTGGGGTGTCCACAGAGCCCTGACCTGGGGTGGCAGGGGCTGCCTCTCGCCCTGCCCCGAGCTCCGGCAAACGAGACACAGCCACGCTGGCTCTAGAGGCCATTGCTGCAGCTCTGGGTCTCAGTGAGGGGACCACAGGACGGGCGCTAGCGTGGCTGAGGGACCCAGCACGCAGAGCCCAGGGTCCCCGGCCGCTCTGGGCCTGTGACTGCCCCGTCTGGCCTGCAGTGTCCTCACCCGTGGAAATGAGCGAACGGGATTCAGGCAGGAAAGGCGAACGGGCTTAGCTCATGGCCAACTTCCGCCAATCAGAGGCTCTGGGAGGTCCCTCAGGTGGCGTCTGGGCTCCGCGGGGCACCAGGAGAGGTGGTGACGTCTGCCTGCGATGGGGGACCGAGGGGACAACTCAGGGTCCTCGTATTTGCCGTCCTTGGATGAGGTCCCTTAGAGGGTGATTCCTTGATGAGGTTCCACAAAGCTTCCTTCCAGATCTGGGACGGACGCAGCAGCCTCCCTGACTGACACACGTCCAACGCCCTCTGCTCGCACAGTTCTTTCTCAGAGAGCTCACCCCCTGCTCCAGCAGCCTCCACATACAGAAAGCCCAAATGTTCACCCTCGACCCCTCCCCAGGGACCAGGGTTCCAATCTCCGGGACCATAAAACAAGACGGCTCTTTGTTCTAATTGACACCCTTGCTGAAGACAACTTACTCCTTATCTCAGGCCTCTGTTAAAAGACTTAGCTCCTCCCACCATTCTACCTGTGAGCTGGTTTCCAAAGGACGGCCTGTTCTAAGACATGAGGGTTATGTCTGTGACCCACACACAACGTGTCTCTTTGATTACATTTCCCAGACTCTCTTGCAGCTAGGAGTTGCCATGTGACTCGGTTTGGCCAACAAGATGAAAGCAGAAGTCTCCTTAAAACAGTCAAAGTCCTTCTCCACTCTCCCTCCCACTTCCACTTCCTGCTAACTAGAATGTAGGTGGGATGGCAAGAGCCCACTTCCCACTAACTGGAACACAGATGCAATGGCAGGAACTTGAGCAGCTCCTTGGACAATGAGGCAAGGTGCTAAGAACCGTGGAGCAGCAAGATAGAAGCAGCCTGGGTCCACGAAGAACACAGACCAGTGATACTATCCTAATACGACAGCCTATACCCAAGACTTCTTTCACATGAGAGAAAAAACAAACTTCTGTTGTGTTTAAGCTGCTGGGGGTTTTAATATTATATGAACCTTGAACCTAAAAGCAGGATAAATCAAGTCTGGTTGCAGATGCTGAGAGAGCCTGGCTGCCTCCACACAAGGCAGAGCACCCTGCCATCTTCAGGGGGAAAGGAGGGCGTCCCAGTCGCTAGGCCCTGGTGAATTCCACATACAGCCCATAACATGCCCTAATATCTACCTGCCCCTTAAGAATTCAGGGCCAACATTTCCAAGGTGGACGTGTTTCTGCAAAATCAGCGGAAGGACTGGTTTTACCAGTGGATGATGAGACAACCAGCCACCATTTATAAGCACCTACTGTATGCCCCAGGTGCTCAGCTCAATTCTGCACGAGTTATCTCAGGCCCACAAGATGGAAACAGCCCTATGACAGAAGAAGTCCAAAGACGTCCAGCACGTTGGGGCTAAAAGCCTGGATTCCAGCCCTGCAGATGGGGGTTCTTTCCATCATTCTCACTGTCTCCTGAAGGTTCTCAGGAGTCCCAAGGGGCTGAACTTGGCTGCCCCTGGGAAGTGAGGACAACAGGAAGGGAAGGGTGGGGAGAGGAGGAGAAGAAGAAGAAGCGGGGAGCAGGAGGAACTCACACCTGCCCGCAAAGAGAGATGATGAGAAAGAATCCGGGGCCGGAAGGCAGGGGCTGAAACGAGACAGGGGCACACGCGGGAACATCAGGAATTGCAGCTGGAAAGGTTTGTTACACCGGGCGGTTCTATGTACATATTCTTTTATATACTGCTTTGACCGGCTGAAGTCGTCCAGCATTTTAAAAGGGAAGGGAGAATGTGCAGTTTATTGTATGTCAATTATACCTCAATAAAGAGGGGTTTTTTTAAATGCACTCGGAGAGGGGGGAGGGGAGATGGGAAGGAGAGAGGGAGGGAAGAATCGAGGCCTCTGGACACAGCGGCTTCTCATCGCGGCCCACGCTCCGCCCCGCCACCGGGAAGGCCAGCCACACTGACCACAGCAGCCCCCTCCACGAAGCCAGGAGCCCTGTATGAGACGGGCCACTTCACCTCCACGTTGCCGAAGGCTCCTTAGGTGAAATGACGTCTCAGAGCTTCCAAAATGAGTCACCCTCAAGCCCGGCCACCCGAGAACCACAGCCCGCCCACCCGCAGTTTCGACAGAGACAAGCCGTGGCTGTGCACACCTCCTGCTCCCCCCACGGCGGGACGCAGGGCAGCGGGCCCAGGACGGACGCCACCCTGGACTTGCACCCTGCACCGAGGCGGGAGCCCCACAAGGAGGGGGCCTCCGGCACAGCGGCCCCTTCTGCAGGTGGGCCGTGGATCCTCTGCCTGCCACTGCTCCCCTTCCGCAAGAGTGTGGCTGACACAGGGCAGGAGGCTGGGGTCCTCCTTCTCCTGCAGCCTGACTCACTCCATCCCTGAGATGGCACACAGCACCTCCCCTTGGAGGTCTGGATGGAAACCTGGGAGCCGGCATGAAGCCTCACGCAGAGCAGAAGTGCTGTGGGATCGGCCTGGCCGGGGGTGGGGGGGCCCCGGCAGAATGTGGGCTGCATTGGGGCGGGGTGGGGGGGTAGAAACCGGTGATAATGACTCAGTGCAAAAAACAGCAGCTGACTCCTGCCATCCACCTTGACCTCTCCAACCTCAAGACAGCACACAGGCCGATGGATGCCCCCTGGCCTGGGCCCGGCAGGTGATCAACCTGCGCACAGTGGGCCAGGCAAGGCCAGGGTGAGGTGGAGAGCATGTGCCCAGGCCCAAGGGGGCAGCCACCAGCAGCTCCAGCCAGGCTGCCACGCGGGAAGTCGGGCACAGCCAGGAGCAAACGGCTTTCCCGCCGGCCTCCGTTTCCCCAGCTGCAGAATGGGGCTAAGAACAGACACCTGCACCACAGACTATTCCGGGATCCGAGCAGCGAATAGACACAAGTCATTCACAATAGTGCCGGGCACGTGGTGAGTGACACAGAAGAGCTTGCTTTTGTTGTTATTATTAGAAAATGGAAATCTGAAATTTTTTTTTTAGGGGAACTCTCCCGATTTTTAAATGTGGGTAACTTACTGAGGCCTTTTTTTCAAAAACACTGTGGGAGCCAAGGAAAATACATCGGCAGACCGGACTTGGCCATGGGTCACCCGCTGGCACCCTCTGCTAGGCACGTCCCCGGCCTCCCCCTGGGGCAGGCCCGGGCCTGACAGGCAGCGTGGATCGCCCATCGGGACCTGAACGTACCCCACGTCTGATGCCGGCTGCCAAGCTCGTGAATCTCTTAATGGGAAATAAATGTTTACAGCAACACCCCCCAACTCCCACACCAAAGGACAGGAACTACTAATTCATACCCACCACATCCAAGTTGCCAGTTTTATTTCATAGGAAGGGAAAAAAAAAAAGGACCTCTTAAAAAAAGAAGAAGAAAAAAGAAAACCAACAAAGGCAGGCTCGAAAAGGCACCACTGTTGACTTGGGCAAAGGCCACTGCCGGTCACAGAGGAAAACAGCTCAGCGCTGAAACCCGGCCCAGACATGAAAATTACAGAGCAGCGTGGCCGACATCCCCCTGCCCTTTCTGTGTCATTCACTCACGAGGAATGCAATGAAACAGCCCCTCCCCCACGACAAACAAGCGAGGAACGTCAGCCACCCGAGCAAGCTCCGGGGAGCCAGAGGGACTGACCTCAGAGAAGGACACGGGGAGGCAGGGCCAGCAGGAGGGCGGGGGTTCCGGGCTCCCACACGCGCACCCACTGCACAGATCGGGACACCGAGGGCACCGGGGAAGACGGGATGTCCGCCTGGTCCATTGGACATGGGGGGAACGGCTGTTCTCGCATCCTTGGGGAAGGGGAGTTGGATAGACCTGCCCCTGACGCCCACTGGGCAGCCACGGCGTGACTGAGCCTGAGGCAGGCCCAAAGGGACGAGAGGAGAACGGGACACATTGTCCACCCTTGACCCCTCTCTCACTGACCTTTGTAAAAAGTCATCAGAATCTCATCATGCCTTGCTTCCCAAGGCCCTTGGAATAAAATCCAAGCTCCTTGCTGAGGCCCTGTGGCTGTTGTGATCAGCCCTGCCTGCCCCTCCAGCCTTCCACCCCAGGGCCTTTGCACTTCCTGAAATGTTCCTCCCCCAAATCCCAGTAGGACCGGCTTCTCTATGGGTGCAGCCTCCTCAGAGAGGCCCTCCTTGACTGTGCTGTGTAAAGGATGCCCCCGCCCCGACTCTCTCTGCCACTTGGCCCATCCCATTCTGTCCCAGTACTTGCCACCTCTGGAGGGGCCGTGATGACTGCTGACTTGCAGGTTTGCCGTCACCCCCAACCCCGCGAACTCCAACGTCCTGAGAGCACAGGCTCTCGGAAGGCCCTGGAACAGCATGCGGCCCAGTGCTGTGGTTCAGCGGTGTCGAATGGGTGGCAGAGTTGCTATATCTGTTCACAACCAGGAGAACCACGGGCCAGGAGAGCCAAGGACTCCGCCGCGTGCAAACCACGAGCGCGGGAACACTGGGGAGGGCCGGCGCGACGAGACACCACCAGGAGCATGGAGAAGACCACCAGCTCATCCGAATCAAGCTCCTTGCAGTCCCGAGCCTTGTCCTAGGCCTGCTTCGTGCACCCTTTCCTTGCATCCTGACCCACCCCCAGGTCATAAATCTTACTGCTGATCTCATCCTAGAGACAAGGAAACTGAGGCAGAGGTGAGACGACGAGCCCTAAGTCACACACACACCCAGGAAATGCGAATGCAAGGAGTGAAATGCAGAAGATGGCCTTTCAAGGTGTGTGTGTGTGTGGTGTTACGTGCTGCAGACGTGTGCACATATGCATGTGTGTACACTCACAGGTGTGTGTTGTATCTGTGTATGTGTGTGCCTCTGGCTGTGTGTGTCCATGTGCACATGTGTGCACATGCATCTCTATGTGCATGTAAGTGTGTGTACGCCTGTATCTGTACATGCATACCAGGCATCATGTTCCCCCCTCCTCGTCAAGAAAGGGTTTCCTTTTGTCCTGATCTTGGAGATTTGGGGTTACAGCAAAGAGATGACACCGGAAAGTCAGGCATTGTGTTTCCTTACAAATTTGTAGGTAAAACTATGTGAAACTGATATTTAATCATGTTTTACTTACAAAATCGCAGTTTCCTACGGTTCCAGCCCATCCAACCTAAGAGTCTGCCTTTGTCTGGTGTCTTAACAGGCAGGCAGGGCAGAGGGGCAGCACCCTGACCAGAATCCCAGGGTGCCATCCGCCACGGCGTTTCAGGCCTGGCCTTATCTTTGGAACTTTCTCCAGACACACAGAGGGGGAACGAAAGCTGCTCTGAGGTCAAACTGTCGGAACGTCTGTCTCTACGACCTGGCCTCTGGGTGCAGGAGCCACAACGCACAGGACAGGAAACACGGGGCGGGGGCCTGGGACCCCCGCCTCCCGGCCAGCAGCCCACATGCGCAAAGAAAGCTCCAGACTCAGGCCGCCTCTGGGACCCCGCCCCTCTGCCAGCACCCAGGGGCGGGGGCCGTGTCCCCACCGGGGAAGTGGCAGAGAGAAGAGGCGTGAGGCCGCTTTGTTTATCTGAGGCTTCTCAACATCTTCATTTTTTTTTTAATTCTCTTCAAACTGAAACTGTCAAAAGTTGGGCCTGATAAATCTGAAGGCTGGAGAGGAAGTGGTTTGTCCTTCCTCCTGCTCATGACTTCTGCAAAAGATAACACACGGCTCTGGGTGACTGTCAGGCAAGGCCAGGGCGCCCACCGGGCCTGAGGCAGCGCCCTTCACCTGCCGACGACTGCAGCCTCCCGACAAGGCTGAGGGCACAGGCTCCTCACGTCCTCTGCCCTGCACCCGTCTGCCGGGGTTCAGGACACAGGAGGGGCCCTCAGAAAGCCCCCTCCCGCCCCCGGGGACTCTCAGGAAACTCGATTCAGACACGAGCCTTCACCTGCGGCTGTTCAAGCCCCACAGCAGCCCGGGAGTCAAACGTTATTATCCCATTTTCCGGATGGGACAACTAAAGAGGTCAGAATGTAAACAACATGCTCAGTTTCATCTCAATGACTTGCCCGATGTCACACACAGGCAGGGACTGACAGAGCCTGAACTTAGGACTGTCTGACTCCAAAGCTCCATGTCACCTGTCCTCTCTGGCGGTCCCCGCCCTGGGCTCAGTCGGGCCCCTTTGTAACCTTGGTAACGATAACAGTAATAGTAGTCACAAGAAGAGCCCTCTCTTTTTCTCAGGCACTTGCTCTGTTCTAGGCACAGTGCTAACACGGGACATGCATTATCTCAGTGAATCCTCTCAGAAGCTCAGGGGATGGTACCACTATCCAGACCATTGTACCAATGAGAGACAAAAGCTCAGAGAGGTTAACCCACTTGCCCAAGGTCACACAGCTCTCGACTTGCTGCTCTGATCACTAGCCTGGGGGTTCCTTCCACCAAGGAAGACTGATTCCAGCCTTTTAAATACCAGACAGTTCTCTCTATTATCTTGCGTCTAGATGCTTCTGGCCTAGAATGACCTAAGGGCTGGCCCCTTTGAGTCTCTCCACCAACACCAAAGGCTGAGGGAGAGACGCCATTTCCTTGCTGGCAATGAACTGAGCCTCACCCTCTCCACCAGCGTGGCCTTTCTCAGGTTCTCAGATCTGAGGATGACCATGTCAGGGCAGAGAACAAGGTCCTTTCAAGGCTGAGCAGAAAGGAACAAGATGTTCGGGGGAATTCCTGGGACTCGGTTTCCATGTTCCAGTCCAAAGTCCAGAGCCCAGCACGCGGGACAGCTCACCCGGACCCACCCCATTCAACACACTCCTCGGCCCAAGGAGCATTTCCCTCTGGCAATGTGCCGCCCTGCCACGCCTCCCGGCTCCGCCAATGCCGTTCTCAGCCCGGAATACTGTTCCCTGCACTCTCCACCAGGCCCGAGTTCTCCACCTGGCCCGAGCTGACCCCTTCTCTGATCAGCAGCCTTGTCCTGGGGAACGCTGCTGCCTCCCCTGAGCTCCCATCACCCTGGTTTACGTCAGAGTCACATGGGGCATTAGCTCAACTGTCCATGGAGCTCTCTCCTCGAGCTATCTCTGTATTCCCAACCCTTGGCACCACGCCTGTACCCAGCAGGTGCTCCATAAGTGCATATCAGGCAGGACGCGGGAACACGGAATGAGCAGCCCCCGACACGCGTGGAGGAGGCAGCGGCGCAGGCACTGGGCGCGTTTCCTCAAGCTCCTGCCCGCCATGTGCGCAAGGCTCCAACTCGGAAGGAACGGGAGGAGCGGGCTGGGGCTGGACGCTGGGCCCCCGGGAGTCCGCGCTCCGCGCTTCCAGGACAGACACCCCACCCGGTGTGTGTGAGCGGCGGGTGGGTGAGGGGAGGAGCCCACGTAGTGGGTTTCAGAGACTGGAGCCGAGCCGGCCCTGGGGGAGGAGGGACTGCGGCCCTTGTCATCTCAGACTCCAGAGGGCTGCGGGGAGCCCCCAACTGGGCATCTCATGGTCTGTTCCCTGGACCCAGGTCCCCAGGAGCAAAAATAGGGAGGCCCGGGAGAAACAAAACACTAAAATCCCGTTCTTCCCAGCCCTGAACCGGAACAGAGATGGCCTTTTGAGGGGATAGCATTCAAGTCCGCCAGGCTTCTCATGGGGGTGGGGGTGGGGTGGCAGAGGGGTCAGCGTCAGCCGGGGGTGGCGGCAGGGCTGTTCTGTGATAAGCCCCAGCCCTGCACGCAATCGCTCCAGCCCCCACCTCCCTGATGAGCCTGGGGTGGCCGCGCGCCTTGTCTGCAGGTGGGACCTGAGGCCGGCACTCAGGGACACTGAGGAACTCGTCCGGGCCCCATGGCAAGTGGCAGGGACGGGTGGCAAACGCAGGTTGGAGTCCAGCACCCACACTCGGGCTGGGCCCACACGGGCCAGGCGACACCGCGTGACCTCACGGAGCCCTTGGCCTGACCCACTGGAAACTTGCTCAATTGAAAAACCTCTCTGTGCCCAGCGAGGAAGGGCATGCCTCAAAGGGCAGCATAGGGGTTTTGTCCGTGTGTTTATTTTCCTGTACGTTCTGGTCATCGCAGTCACCTCCCACCAGACTCCACCCCAGGGAGGCACAGGAAGACGGAAGGAGCTGGCCCGGCCCCAGGACCCCTGGAACTGGCTGCAGAAATGTGCCTTTGCCTTTTCCCGACTCGGGGAAGGAACAACGGCCCCTTTCAGAGCCGGGCCCTTTTGTTCCTGTTCCCAGGGAGGGGACAATCTGATGCAGGGAAGGGGTGCTGAGCCGACTAGATTCAGCCACAGCACCCAGGGAAGGGATGCTGTGCCTAGTGCCCCATGCTCCACGGCCTCCTAGCCCGTCTCCAGCTAACCAATCGAGTGGACGGGCCCGTTTTGTCATTTTAAAACCACGTAGCTGGCGGCCTCGTCATTCAACGACTGCCAGTTCATAACAGCAGCAGCGGCAGCTGAGAACTCACAACGGGCCAGGCTCTGTGCCAAGGCTCCAGGAGCAGTGTCACCGGTGGGCCTTGTCCGAACCCCAGGAAGCAGACACGCCACTGTCCGACAGACACATACAGGCAAACTGAGGCTCAGGAAGCCTGAGGTCGTTGCCAAGATCACGGCCCGAGAGCGGCAGAGCTGGGATTCGAACCCGAAAACTGCACAGCCATCTCTGGCCTCCAACCAACCAAGAAACAGGCAACTGGACTAATTTTTTTAAAGAAGAGAAAGAGAGAAATGGAAAGAAGAGGAAAAGAAGAAAAGACACACTTTTCTTCACCACACTTACCACCACCTGAAATTGCCGTGTTCTTTTGCACAAAGGTGTCTCCCCCTCTGGAATGTAAGGTCCTTTGGGGGATCGTGTTTTGGTCCCCCACAGCCCAGCCCCCAGCCAAGCGCCTGACACACAGGAGACCCTCAGCGTAGTGCAGTAAGGGGACGCACAGGGCTGCTGCTGAGCGCACAGGGGCGCCATGAACCCAGCCTCTGGGGAGAGCCTCCAGGGCTGGGGGACGGCCTCTGTCCTTCCCGCAGAGGTGGGCGAGGCTCGGAGGGACGACTCTCTGTGCCCGGCTCCTGGGCCCAGCGTGCCTGAGGCAGGCCGCAGACAGAAGGGTCCAGCCCAGGAGGTCCCCTGCGCCTCGTCCTCCTCCAGCTGCAGGCAGACACACTTCTTAACTCCACTCATTCATTCATTCAGCCATCTCTTTATTCACTCATTTGACAAATACTTATTGAGCACCAACCACCACCAGGCGCCATGCTGGGCAGCCTCCCAGGACTTCAGACGGCCCAGCTAGGGGGCAGGTAATAGGAAAGAGAACAAGCCGAACAGGCCACCGCATCACAGAGAGGGGGACACATCCAGCACGCGTGAGGGATGCTTCTGGAGGTGGTGAATGCTCTGATGGGCAAAGACCGAGTGGCGCCTCCTCCCTCGGTCCCAGTGCCTTACACCAGGGCTTTTATATTTCTAAACAAAGATCCAGCCCACACTACCAAAGGCTGTGCATGGACAGCACAGCACTGTGCAGACCGGAGAGATAGCAGACACAAAGAAACATCCCACAAAAACGTCAATTATCATCTCAGGGTGTTAGCGTTCTGGGTGAATTTTATTTTTTTCTTTTGTTTATTTGCACCGTCTAATTATTCTCCAATGAACCCCAGTTCCCTATGTAATTGAGGGCGAGGGAGCTGGATGTCTTTAAAAAATAAATGTCCACTCCTACGTATGTATGCAAAAGAACGGAAAGCAGGGTCCATGGCGGCGTTAATCGGAGAGCCAAAGCTTTCGTGGAGACAACCCAAGTGTCCAGCAACGGCTGGACGGATAAACAAAATGTGGCCTATCCACACAATGAAATACTACTCAGCCATAAAAAGGAGTGAAGTTTTGATACATGCTACACCACTGATGGACCTTGAAAACATTATGCCAAGTGACCCAAGCCAGACACAAAAAGGACAAGTATTGTACAATTCCACTCACATGAGGTACCCAGAAGAGGCAAATTCCTAGAGACAGAAAGTAGAATGGGGAGGGGTCCGGGCGGGGGGGGACTGGAAAGTTAGTGTCAAATGGGGACAGAGTTTATGTTGGGGATAGAGAAAAGTTTTGGGTATAGGTCATGGTGATGGTAACAACAAGACTGTGAATTTAATGCCACTGAAGTGTACACTTACAATGGTTAAAATGACAAATGTTATGTATGTTTTACCACAATAAAAAAAGAACCACTCAGAATCTCAAATGCCTAAATAAATAAGACTGTGGTACCAGTGAGTGGAGAAAGTGAAGAAACCAGAAGCTGTAATGGGGGAGGGATGGTGGCTGGGGCAGCCTCTCTCCCTGGGCCTCAGTTTGCCCAAGTGTAAAATGAGAGCGTTGGACTCGACAACGGTAAAAGGCCCCACCAGTCCAGACGCGGACTCAGTGACCAGCTGTGTTCTCTTGCCTCCTGACTCACCCTGATTCTAGGAAGACAGTGGCAGGTGTATGCCTCCAGGTCGTGAGGCCAGTCCCCGACATGCACCTCGTCCAGGTAAACGGGCGGTAACCAGCTCCTAGCGACAGCTCCGGCTCTCACCATCTGAGTGGCCGTGCCCACGCCCCCTCCCTCGGAGCCTCAGCTCTCACACCTGTGAACAAGGAAACGATGAGAAAGCTGCCTTCTCTAACTCCCCATTCCTTACACCCTGGCCAGGGCGGCCGCGGAAGGTCACACACACGAGGCCCATGGAGCCCTAACTTCATCCCAGAGCTGGAAGCCTGGAAAAGGCCATCCTGGCCAGTGACCCGGGCTGGGACAATCGAGGCTGCTGAGCTGGAGAAAGAGAACTCTCCAGGCCTTTCCTTGCTGCCCAACCAACGCCTACTCGTTTTTCCTTAAGTGGAATCTTAAGAGGGTGGGGACATAAGGAACACCCAGGAAGTCCCTTGAGGTCACAGGAGAAGCACAGGGCTTAGGAAAAAGTACACAGGCTCGGGTCAGCCTGACCTGGGTGTGAATCGCAGCTCTGTCACCTACAGCTGTGCAACCCTGGAGGCGAGGAGCTGAGCCCAGCCCTATAACGTGGGGACACCATTCAACCCAGGGGACTGTTGCAAGGACGAGAGAAGATGCTTACACGCCTGGCACGTCGTAGGTGCTCAAGAAACGGTAGACGCCATTTCTGCCCAGCCTACCCCTTGACCGCCAGGACCCAGCTGGAGAGACAGGCGGCTCAGATCCCTACAAAATCTCCAGGGAGGGGAGACATGAATTTGAGAGGCATAAAAAATGCAACCGTATCCCACCAAACTGCCAAATGTGGGGGGAGTAATGAAGCAAACAAAGGGGCAAGTTATACTCCTTCTGTGGCTTAACGACATGCCAATGCAAACTTCAGTGGCAAAGAAACCACCCCAGCAAAACTCCACATCCAAACGTGAAATGGTCCCGTGGAACCCCCTCTCTCTGCTCACTTAAATCACATTTCACCCCAAGGCGTGGCTGAAGAGGGTGCCTGGCTAATGACGGGAGAGTCAAAGACAACGAGGGAACTCATTTATTGGGGTCCTTTGATATGCTGCCAACCTAAGGAAGACCCTCGGTTTCTCCGAACTACACTGGCCATCCGCCTGGAAGTCCTCCGCACTCAGGAGGAAGCAGCACGTTGGAACTGCATGAGTCCTGCACCTCACAGAGGAACTCACTTCTGCTGCATCTGCCAAAAAGGCCCCATAACACGGACTCAGGAAAAACACCAACCTTTCACAGCGCGAAGGATCGTGGCGTCTGAGTCAACTCGGGCCATCAGAGACACAACCCTCCACGGCCCATGTGGACACTCTCCGGGCCTACGTTTTCATGCTTACTACTCTTTACTCCTTGACCACCGGGGGTTTCTGGTCATTCTGTCCCCAGCTTTACAGGTCAGAGAGGTGAGGTGGCCTAAGGTCACCCTGTGCGGTAGGCAGGGTTTGAGCGCCAAGCCACCGCCTACGATGCCAGCAGAATCGCCCTGCGCCCGACCACAGCGAGTCTGCAGTGATGCGCTCGGCCTTATCAAAGAGCGAAGAACTGTTCTCAATCTGAAAATAAACATTTTAGGGGCAAGAAGTGCCAACCTTGAAACTCCAGACTAGGACAAAAGAAAAAACATTTCACCATAACCAAAAGACTAAACACAGCTCGACGAGCACAGAAAACGCTGTGTGGACAAACCCACTTCCCCAGCCAAAGGAGCAGAACTCTGAAGAAAAACCTTGATCTTTCATACTCAATGAAACATTTTTTTTTAATCATTTACATGTTGATTTCCGTGCAAAGTTCCATTTCCTGCTAGTGAAGTGTCAGAGGCCTGCTAGACTGCTTTACACCCTGGGGGAGTCCATGAATCTATCGCCCAGAATGCCTGTATTATAGACGCTAAATTTTAAGTCTGTCATCTTACCATCTTGCCAGCAGAAGGGTCCACAGCTTGCATCAAGTTTTCATAGGGATGTGTCACTCAAAAAGTCTGAGAGCCAGTGTCCTGGCACATCCATTTGATAGCAAAGTCCTGTCATTCTGATTGTTTGCGACTGACAAACAGACTCACGCCATCCGCCCTGATGTGAGGACGGAAACGAGACCAGGAACGAAAGAAAAAACAAATCACTTCTCAAAGCAAGTCATGCAAAGCGCAAACAGGCCAAAATTTAAGTGGATGGGACAGAAGAATTGTTAAAAAATAATAACAACAACAAAAACAGTATGGAGATTCCTCAAAAAACTAAAAATAGCATGACCATATGACCCAGCTATCCCACTACGGGTATCTACCCAAACAACTTGAAGTCAACAATCCAAAGTAAGATATGCACCCCTATGTTCATCACAGCACTATTCACAATAGCCAAGACATGGAAGCAACCCAAGTGCCCACTGACTGATGATTGGATAAAGTTGTGGTGTATATATATATATATATATATATATACACACACATATATACACACACAATGGAGTACTACTCAGCCATAAAAAAGACAAAATCATCCCATTTACAACATGGAAGGACCTAGAGGGAATTATGCTAAGTGAAATAAGCCAGACTGAGAAAGACAAACACCAGATGATTTCACTCACATGTGGAATTGAACAAACACATGGACAAAGAGAGCAGTTCAGTGGTTACCAGGGGAAGGGGTGAGGGGTGGGCACAGGGGGTGAAGGGGAGCACCTATGTGGTGACAGACAAGAAATAATGCACAACTGAAATCTCACAATGATGTAAACTATTATGAACTCAAATAATAATGATAATAACACAATTTCACAGGCCTTTGAGAAGGAAAGAGGAAGAACTCCGGCGCTCCTTGACTCAGGCCAGGTCTTCATGAAGGCAGCCCCACCCCCTGAGGGCAGGGCCTGTCCACACAGCTCACCATCAACTGCCCAGCACTCGCCAGGCCCTCGCCAGCATCTGCTGGATGCTGGACAAACCTCCCACGCCATCGACTCCTCACAACACTGGCATGCAGGGATCCTAATTCCGGTTTCACAGGTCAGGCTGAAAGCAGTCACATGACTTGCTGGAAGCTGCACCCAGTAAAAGGCAGAACTGGAATTAAACGCAGATCCACGCACTGCCATGCAGACCCAGGTCCTTCCCCCTACAACACACTTTGTTCAGACGTCAGACTTTTAGCCCAAAGTCATCTCTCAACAGAGAGCCCTCTGGTGTGGTGCAAGCTCCACAACCCCAGTGGGTCCCATGAGGGTCATTTACTTCTCTGGGCCCCGGGTTCCTAACCTACACAGTGGGAGACATGTTCTACGCCAACAACAATTGATCAGCAGCAGCTGTCTCTGGGCTCTCTGGGGAAGGATTGATTATGCCAGGATTGATTAGCAATGTCTACCAGGGGCAAGGCAATGGGGAGTGGTGGCACACATATCATATACTGGCCATCCTAGAACTAGATGACCTGCAGGTTCTCTTCCATCTCTGGCTGCCTCTGACTCTAATTATAAAAATTCAAAAGAGGATGGGGGGAGGATGGAAAATGAAAGAAAAGACTAACATTTTCCAATGTCGACCATAGCTGAATTCAGCAAAGCCAAAACTGGCCGCCCAGCCAGTCCTGCATGCTCCATGCACACGGCCCTGCCACGTGGGAGGAAGTGGGAAACATCAGATCTGCTGCCTGCGCATCCAGTGAGACACCCCATCCAAGCCAGAAGCAGCAAACATGCGGGTTTTGTCTGGCTTGGCCTGGGTTATAAAACACCCCATCAGTAAGCACAGTGACCTCGCAGGGAGCTCCACTGGGGTTCAGACCCGATGACCCCCTGCCCTGAGCCTCGGGCAGATTAATTCACCTCGCTGAGTCTCAGTGTCCTCCTACTGGAAAATCCTCACAGGGCCATGATAACGACTGAACATAACAGGGCATCAAAGTTCTTACCACAACCACAAGCCCACAGTAAGCGGGCAAATTAAGGGCCCCTGCTATCCTCACCTCCATCCTCATCCCCACCTGTCTCTGAAGGGGGCATATTTTCAGAAAAGAGTCCAAGTGCAAGAGACTGATTTCTTTTCCCACACTCAGCATCACGGCCCATTTGGTTACTCTGAGCTCTAAGAGGAAAGAGTCTCTGAAAACAACGCAGTGCTCTGGAGCTCCCGGTGCATCAGCCGGGGCCCCGGGAAGAAACAGATGGCAGACACAAAATGGAGTAATTTAAAGAAATTGTCACAAAAGGACAACACACCGAGGTGTGCGCAGGGCAGAGGAAAGCAAAGGAGACGCTTTCTCTACCCAGGGTGACGAAGTGTCCCAGTGTGCCTGGGAGTGAGGGGCGTCCTGGGACGCAGGACTCCAGTGCAAACTACTGGGTCAGTCCTGGGGCAAGCCAGGACAGTTGGTCACCCATTTCTACCCCTAGGCCTGGAGGGACAAGGAGAAGGGGCAGTTACAGAAGCCGGGGCAGGGGGTGACAGGAGCTGAGGCTGAGGGACACTCCTGCCCACGGCAACCCTGAAGGAAGTTGCCAGGGCCTCCATCTCCCTCCAGGGTCCCCACTGGCCAAATCCACCTGGAAGCCAGAAGGCACAGAAACCCCATGAACACTGCCAGGTCCTGGGCACAGAGAAGCGAGGACAAGAATGGACTGTCAACCCTGGGATGGCGAGGGGGCCAGACGCCCCCTTAGAAAGCTCCACAGAGGGGCTGGGTGGGGACCCAGCCCTCATCCAACAGGAAGGAGAGGAACCTCCTCCTGCTCTGGGATGGGAACACTGGGATGGAGCGGCCAGACTCGGGCTCGTGAAGCCACCCTCAGTGGGTTTAGTTCTGGGCCCCCGAGTGCAGGCGCAGCGGGGATTCCAGGAGGAAGCCCCCTCCCCTGGCCGCGGAGGCACCTCGATGGCGTGAGTGAAGCCAAGATGACACAGTGAGCCACCCCAAAGGAAGAGGGGCTTCCTGGGCTCTGTCTACAGGGGGCTCAGCGTCATTGCAGACCTGAGTGGGGGATCAGAGGTGACAGCACACCCCGGGGCGGGGGGGAAGGAGGGACATGAAACAGACACAGGCGGCCTCACAGAAGGGCCGTGAGTGGTCTCCCCACTGGCACGCTCAGACCGGACGCCGCCGTCGGCCCTGTGCCTGTGTCAGGGGCAATATCGTTGAGAAAATAAAAGTGACTTTCAATTCTGTTTTTAAATCATATTTTCCAAGATCAAAATCTTATTTCCCAAGCACTGCTGCTGAAAGCTGAGGCGAAAACCACCCATAATATCTTAATCCTCCCGGCCGCAGGTTCCCGTCTCGCTCGAGTCGGGGACGTGGTGGCTGGAGTTGGGGCCGGGGCTGAGGGTCCATTCCCATCCCTGGGCCCAGGTCACAGTGCCGGGTCACGGGCTCACTCTGGAGGGTCTCCCGGACCGCTCCAGGTCACCAGACCTGGCTGGGGTTTCCAAGGAGACTCAAGTGGCTTTCCCATCCCCTTCACAGCCTGCAATGCCAGGGGCCCCGGACGCCCCATCAAGCAGCTGTCTACAGCCCAAGGCCTGTGGCGACATCGGGTATTCCTGGATGAAAAGGACCCTGCCCTCCAGAAGTTCCCAGCCGAGCAGGAAGCTGGGATGCTGGTGGGAAGAGGCAGCAGCCAGGATGAGGCTGGCGGTGCCGACGGAGCGCCACTTCCGGAGCGCCGCGTCCACGCCTGCCACACGGCACTCCCCGTGGGTTAGCGCCTTCGTTCCTGGGACCATCATGGGAGGGGGCTGCCAATATCCCCAGCTCCCAGAAGAGGAAACTGAGTGGGGGACCACACTGCCGGTTACATGGCCTGATGTGAAATGTCTGAATCCAAAAACACTGCCAGCACTCGTACCCGCTTTGCCTGTGATGCCCAGTGTCCCGTTAGGGAAGGACTGTCCTGGCGAGGCAGGGCCTTCAGCGCCTCCACCTCCCCCCCAGGTTTCCAAGTGGGGGCAGGGTGTCTGCTCCCCACCCCGCGGCACAGACCCCTTCGAGCAGGGCTGCCCAATGCCGAGCAGGGTGTGGGCTACACAGCCGCACCCAGCCGGGCAGGGCAGCGGCTGAAATCCGGCCAGGGCTGGGCTCTGGCCCGGGGGACGTCCTGCTTACCACTGGGGCATCAGATGAGCCCCCAGCCTCTGCTCTTTGCAATGCTCTCTGGCCTAAGACCCTCACTCCTTCACTGCCGCTGCCGGCAGGATCCGCACAGACTCTAGAAGCTTCCTTTTTATATCTTTTTCTGGCAGTATGGTTCAACTAGCTCCAAAATGCAGAGGGACTCAATGCATGGCCCTGGGGAGGTTGAGTCAAGCAGAGGAAGGCCTTTTTAGAAGAGTGATAGAGCCACGTGGCCCACTCCCTTCTCCTGTCTGCTCCCCCTCCCCCAAAACATGCTGTATGTCACACAGGATTCGAGAAGCAGGTTTCAAAGTCACATTCCTCACTTGAAAACTTTCTAAGGCTAATTTTTCTCTCCCTTTCTTTTTTTTATTGGCATGATGCAATTCCCCTTTCAACAACCAGATCTCTGAAGCCCTGAGTCATCGCGATGGCAGGGACAGCAGGGGGGCCAAGAGGAGGGATCAAAGGTGTGGGAGTCGCTCTCGCCCTGGCCCGCGGGATTTCCTTCCAGGGGCCCTGCCGGCTCGCAGCCCAACGCCATGCCACGCCATGCCAGACACTGGGATCGGGCACGGTGGCCCCATGGAGTTCTCGTTCCCGCCCCTGCACAGGTTCCACGGAAGCCAGGTGACTGTGGGGCAAGAGCCCAAGGTCCCAGCTCTGCCCAGGACCGGGCAGCAGCAGGACCCGCTCTGTCAAATGGGACCTCTTGGGTAGGTGGGACAGTAAACGAGTCACCACAGGTTTCTCAACCAGCAGCGTTGCCCCCGGGGGGCACGTGGCACGGTCTGCGGCATGTCTGGCTCTTACAACTAGGGGAACAGTGTACTAGCATCAAGAAGGCCGAGGCCAGGGATGCTGCTCCACATCCTACAATGACCAGGATGGCCCCCCACAAAGAATGACCTGGGCCCCAATAGCAACAAGGCCAAAGTGGAAACACTTTGAGATCGTGCAGGAAACGGCTTAGCATTTATGAATAAGACCTGATTCCTACGTGCTGTGCACACGATCCCAGGTGTGTCACACGCACTCGTCTAGGAGAGCAGCACAGATGGCCATTCCCCCAAATGCTCATGAGGGCGATTTCCGGGTGGTGGGATTATGGGAGAACTTGCTCCTTTTTTATTTTAGAAGATCATCTTCATCCCTGTGTGACTATTTTTGCTTTATGTTACAAGCGTGGAGGTGAACAGCCAGTAGAGGAGACAGACAGGTGAAGAGGCGATTGCCACTCAGCTGGGGAAGTGCCACCAGGCAGGGGAGCCAGCCCTCCTCCAACGTGGGGTCGGGGAAGACTCCAGGGGCCCGCGGCCTTCCCTGACGCAGGGGAAGAGGTGCTGTGCCAGAGCTCCGAGGTGCGGGGGGCCGAGCCGGACAGCAGGTGCACTCCAAGAAGGACCTCGGGCTTCACACTCACCACCATCAAGACATCACAGTCTCTGACAGGCGGCTCCTCAGGGCCAGGTCATCTCAGGTGGGGAAACTGAGGCTCCTAGAGGCGGAGTTCACTATCCCAAGATCAACAAGGGGGAGGTGAGAAGCAAACCCTGCCAGGCTCTTCTAGAAACAGCTCTGCAGGACGATGGCTGAACCACCCGGGGTGAAACGCTCCGCTCTGTCCACACCCTCCCCCTTCTGCAAGGCCCTCCTCTCAGCACAGAGCCAGCCCTGGCCACTTGGGGCCTTTCTGACCCTCTGCGCTGGAGCCCTGCTCACAGGCCACAGTCACACTCTCGAGTCAGACGGCCTGGGTTCAAATCCCAGCTCCGCCCTTACCAGCTGGGGAAGCAGTGACCTCATCTCTCTGGGCCTCAGTTTGCTTATCTGTAAAATGGGGACAGTGACAGCAACACCTCGCAGCGGCAGCAGGAGGGTTAAATGAGCTCATCTACATGAAGGGCTGAGATCAGGAAGCACCACTGTGTGAGCGTCGGCCCTTGTTACCACCACCTTGATGATGGCCAGTCCTCACTGCCCAGACTCCTGTGCTCGAACGGCAGCAAGGAGCACTGTGGCACCCGCAGAGAAGGCCTTTGGCTCTGGAGCCAGGTGGTTGGGGTTCCAGCTGTGTAACCTGAAACTCTCAGGGCCTCAGTTTCCCCATCTGTACAGTGGAGCCTCAGCGGCTGGGGTGACGACTAAATGCACAGAAATGTCCATGGCACTCGGCACGGCTGGAGGAAATTACCACTATTGTCCTGCAGTCAGCCCCACCCCGTCCTGACGCGTGTGACCCTGTGGGCCGACCCAGCTTGGATCCCCCAGCCCAGCAGCCACTGGACTGCCGGGACGGCTCAAGCTTTTTTGTTTTCCCACCCCCAAAGCGAGCCTCAGTCACAGGGTCGTGAAACACGAACCAAGCACAGCAACAGACGGACGTCAACAAGCCATTGTTCCCCTTTCCGACGGGCAGCCCTGCCCCCACCACCCCACAGCCTGCTGGCCGGAGATCCCGCTGCACACACAAAGCAGAATACCACTCCTGTGCCGGGCCTCGGTCCGCTGGTGCCACCTTCCCAAGAGCCACAGGGCCAGGCTGGGCCTTCCCACCAGGCCTCCAGGAAGGAAGGTTCTAGAAGCGGAGCCTTGTGAGCCAAAGTTCACAAGGGAGGTTTCAGGCCTGGGACTTGGATAGTCCAGAGGCCTCTGGTGGAAGCCCAGCAGGAGCTCCAGGCCAGCCAGCCAAGCCCAGCAGCCTCACGGGCACGGCAGTGGGCCAGGAACCTTTGGGCTCATGTCCACCCCAGAGGCTACCTGTGCACACCGCGTGCCAGGCCACACGCAGGTCTGAAGCAAGCCTCTCTCCTTTGGCCTCAGCAGCCCCGGAGGAGGGAGTGGTGGGACGTGCCCGTCACGAGGAAGGCCAGAGACACGAGGGCTGCGAGGAAGTGGAGGGTGGCGATTCGAATGTGACTCTCCCCTCTCCCCTTTAGCAGGGGCGCCCTCCCAGGTAGACACCTGCAGCAGCCGCATTCGCTCATTCCTTCACTCACTCATCATTCACTCAGCCCGAAAATGTCTGATGAGAGGCATAGCCTCAGTGTCCCCATCTGTAAAATGGAGAGTAACAGCATCTCGCTGGGGCGTTGCAGGATCACCAACGTAATGACGGAGCACAGCTCCTGGGAAAAGGCACGTGCATGTGTGTCTGCTGCAGTGGTCACTACTGTAACTAGCGCCTGGCCCTGGGGACTCAGAACCCTGCGCTCCCAAAGCTTCTGTTCAGGGGCGTCCCGGGCTCGCAACTGGCGGCCGGTCCCCCATCCCTGTGTCATGGTCAGGGCCCTCCCGGCTCGAACAGCGCTAACCTCACCCCCTCTGGTGGCCCCCCACTCTGGGAAGCGATCCTGCCTCCATCTTTATCGCCCCCCTACTCTCTTCTGGTGCCCACCACTCAGGAGAACGGCTTGGACCACTCTGCCGAGCCCCAGCTGCTCTGGCCTCTCTCCCTCTGCCCACTCCCACCCCGGTCCCCATCCCTGCCACTCTCTATCCTACCTGTGTCCGTCCAGACATGTCTCCTACGAGTCCTTCCTGAAGCACCTGCCCCCCTGGCAACACTTCTTCCTCCCTCCAAACAGCAGGACAAGGCATAACCTTCTCTGAGGAGACAGATGTGCTCTGCCCTACAGGGCATCACAATTTGGAGTGTACCCCAATTTAATGGTGAGCCTTTGGGGCGTCCGATCACGTCTGGCTTTGCAAGGGTAGCACCCGGGAGCACCCACTTGCAAACGCAGGGTACCTGGGAGCACTCCCTTTACACACACAGCATCTGGTCCTCAATTCACAAACGTAGTGCTTACCCTTTACAAAGACCGGGCCGTCCCTTTGCAGCACCAGTTCCCTGAACTCACTTAACAAATTCGCAAACGAATGTCTGCCAAACGTTGGCAAACGCTGAACTGCTAAGTCCACTGATTCTCAACCAAGATGTTTCTGCAAGAGGCTGGATGGAGTCCGTTTATGTCTGCCTCACGGGTGCACACGGATTCGTGGACACACACGCTCCAGCGTGGGGGCAGACCTGCCTTGGCCCCTCAACCTTCCCTCTTCCCAGCTCTCCCCGAGTCTCCCTGCACCACCTGTACAACGGGAGGAGTAGCACCTACCCCACGGCACTGTCGAGAGAATCGAACGAGTGCCGTGCCTGGCACGCAGCTGCGAGACGAGTGTCACCGCGATCAGAAGTGCGTGGCTCCAGCCTATTTTATTCCCCATCACAGAAAACACTGCAAACTTCCCTGACCTGCCACCGAGCTCAAACCCAGGAGCCAGAAGAGACTGTGTCATCTGAATTTCCTTTCCAGGGAAGCAGCTCGGCTGCCGGTACCTGGAGACCTCCAGACCACGGCAGTGTCCCAGTGGTCCCGGGGCGGGGGTCGTCATCATTCCAGGGTCTCCTTTCTCCTGGACACTGCCAACCCCGCCCCCAGCCTCCCCTGCACTTGAGGGAGGCCACATGACTGAGCTGTGGCCAAGGGTGCGGCCAGGCCCACAAATGGTTCCGCCTGGTGCTTGCTCCCTCCCCACATCCCCCACTCAGTGTGGCCCTGGATGGGGCAGAAACCCCACCCCGGACTGTGACATGAGCAAGAAGTAAACCGTGCTGCGTGATGCCATCTAGATTTGGGGCTGGTTCTTATAGTAGTTAGTCTACCCCGACTAACACCCAGCCCTGTCTACACGGATAGCTCCACTGCCCCACTGAGCCTCGTGCTGGTGCGTGCCAGCGATCAGATTCACCTGGGCAGGACCATGAGCCAAAACGGGAGGCCGTGGGGCCAGGCCTGGGCTTTCCCCAGACCGTGTGCTCCTATCTGCAGCTTTTCTGGGCCCCCGAGAGGTCGGGACTGGCCCAGACACCCCGGAAACTACTCCAAGTTCCAATGTTATATCAGCCGTCTCCTGATGACCCCACCTGAGCTGGCCCAGCCCAGCCCCAGGGAAGCACCCGCCGCCCTGTCCAAGCCTTGCACGTCCACCCACCCAGCGACTGGAGGATCCAGCTCTTCTGCTTCCCTCCAAAGTGAGTTCACTCGGCCCAATCTGTTTACACACTTTCTCGATCATATCATTACTGATAGCAGCTTGAAAGCAGGAGAGCCAAGACAAAGGAAGGCACTGGAAGTCACTGGGAGGCAGGAGTCCTGGGTGGGAATCCCAGCCCTGCTGCTGAGTCATCTGTAAGGGTCTTTGAGCAACACACTTCCCTTCACCACTTCCCCACAGGCAAAAAGCCAGCGGCGGGTTCGATGATTACTGTGTTCTAGATCCTAGGACCCTTGTAACACAGCATGGATAAACGGAGCTGGCTTCTTAAAGTCTGGCTGGGCTTTGTAACTTAGTCTCTCAAAGCACTGCTGCACAGCTCCCTTCACTATTTATTGGGAGAGGGCCGGGGTTAAATACACACACGCACACACGCACACACACACTCAGCCTCTCGAAGCTGTAGATCAGAAGCACCACGGGGCAGCGTGCTGCCTGCACACCCAGCACCTAGCACATTCTGGGTGCTCATAAATCTGTTTTAATAGATGATAACAGCTCCTGAAAGGCAGGGGTAATGACAACTGCAGAGCATTTACTAAGTGCCAGGCATTTTCCTGGGTGGTTTCTAAGTATGATCCAGCCTGAGGGCCTTTGCACTTGCCATTCTCTCTGCCTGGGATGCTCTCCCCCTAGATATCACCTCCATCCCTGACCATCATGTGCAAAAGCAGCAAGGCTCCCAGTCCCCAAGCCCCACACACCCCAGCCACCTGCCTGCTTTGTTTTCTCCAGGGCCCCTGTCACAACCAGAAGGATTTTATATTTACTTGCTTAGTGGTTTACTGTCTGTCACCTACCCCACCAACACAGGCTCCAGGAGGGCGAGGACTTGTTTTCTTCCAAGTGCCTAGAACAGTGATATTGATATTTGTTTGTTGAATGAATGCATGACTGTACTGCCGTGCCTTACCTCACCCAAACCTGACGTCATTGCTAAGAGGAAGTCCCCATAATCCAAATTTTACAGATAAGGACAGAGGTTTGGTGACCCACCAAAGATCACCCACCAGCTAGGAAGGTGCAGGGGCAGGATTCAAGCTCGCCTGTCTGACCACTCCGCTGGGTCTGGCTGTTCTCCATGCACCTCGCTGCACAGGCCAGACGCTGGTCTAAACGCTGTGCCTGTGGCAGGTATAAAGAAACGGCTACTGAACACTGGGACCAATTTCAGCACCGGAAGTGTTTTCCCCTTTGCCTCAATACACACAGACACCTTCCCCAAACAAACACGTGTATGTGCACACACACACTCACACACACGCCTCATCACCCTTTGCCATGGCTCTGCTGATGTCAGCGAGGCTTCTTTTCAAATGCACAGGGCACCTCAGTGCCACGCTGAATGCCCGGGGTGCCTTTTCACCAGCGCTAGGGGTGGGAAGAGAAGTCCTCACTTCCTCCTTTTCTCTACCGCTGGGCTGGGCAGCCCGGCTTCCATCCTGGGGAAGCAGGAAGTCTGGGGACAAAAACGATGCTCTCAGGTGGAGCAGGAAACAGCCATCCTGGGCCACGCCAACCCTTGTCCTCCAGGCAGGGGTCAGCGTGGCCAGTCAGAGCCCCCACTCACCTGTGTTCAGCTCCTAGTGGGGCCAGGCAGCCAGACTCTCCAAGGGGGCTCCCTGGCCCGCGACATTGAGCCAGACCGAAGCATGACCCCAGGCAGCAATGAATCCAAGCAGACTGCCCTTCCCCTCTTGAGGGAGCGTCAGCTCGCCCTTGCAAAGCATTCTGGGACTAAATATTTTAACACTCATCAAAGAAGTAAGGAAAAACATTCAAATTATCAAAACAGAAACAACTCCACTGAATAAAAATGGAAAGCGTCTTGTTTGAAACGGCAAAAGACTGGCACTAACCTAAGTGTCCAGCAATAGGGGATGGTCTTCCTACATTATTACGATGCCCCTCTTTCATGGAACAGTACACGGCCATGAAAAAAACAAACAAGGCAGCTGAGTATGCACAGAACTAGAATAATCTCCAAAGTAAACTGTCCAGTGACTAATAATGGCACAGAACTGTGTGTAAATGCCCAGAATGGTCCACAAGGATACAGAAGGAATGGGTAAAAGGGTTGCCTCTGGGGAGGAGGACTAGGGGCTATGGGGCACGGAATAAGAGAGAAGCCTCATTTTTCCTTTTATGCCTTGTTGTACTATCCAAATTTATTTGATGTGTGCATTTGTTTCAATTTTCAAAAAAAAAAATAAGTTTTGTGTTTTTGCTAAGCAATCTAGACTGTGCCCCCTGAGGAATTTTTCTTAAACTGCTTTCAACAATTTCCTTGTCTTCATACATACCAGATCTGCTAAATACCCCTAACTTCCCCAAACGCACTGCTCCTCTCAGGAGACGTTTCTCTGGAGACTGCCCGTTTTTAAATAGCAATAATCCCTTCCATTTGTGCAGAATTTCAGGACGCTCTCTCAGGGCAATTAGAAAAACACAAAACCACGAGTTGGAATGCTGGCCCCTTGTTACACTCCTACTCTGTGCTGGCCGCCCTCCTAGGTGCTTATCTGAATTCTCTCCAATCCTTACAGCAACTCTGTAAATGAGGCAGGATTTTCCCACCCTCCAGATGAAGAAAAGGCAAGGCCCAGCGAGGGAAAGAAATGTACCAAAAGTCACACAGCCAGAAGTTGTAATCTCAGAACCCAGACTCGGTGCCAAGTGGCAGCAAATACAGAGTTTGTTCTGCCCCATGGTGGAGACACTCTAAACCATTAGGCTGCCTCCCTTAATCTCATTTAATCCTTTAATCAAAGGCATAACTCGACCGTCTCGCACGTCCACTCCGTCAAAACACAAAGGGGGTACCATCCACGTGGGCCCAGCCTGCCTGGCCTGGAGAGAGGCTGCCCGCAGCCAGTGGCGAGGCACTCTGAGATTGCTTTGGGTTTTAGGACGAGGCTCCCCCTAAGCATCGCCGGACGCAGTGCCCCAGAAATGCCCTCTCTGGCTGCAGGTGAGTCAGCGGGCACCCCGGCCAGCCCCGGGGAGCGGGCAACGCCGTGCAGAAGCCGCCTGTGGGCCACGGAGCAAGCTGGTGGCACACACCCCGGTCCAGGGCCAGCTTGGCAGCAAAGCCCAGCCACGAGCAGTGGAACGCCTCCCACCTGGACTGGCACAACTCTGCCTGTGGCCAGAGGGCATCTCGGATTGCACCAGGCAAACGGCAGCATCAAAACTTACTCCCTCCTGAAAACGCGCTGATTTATTACAGCCTGGGGAAGGCAGACCGCGCTTGCTGTTTACAGAGATTTACAGAGAATCGAGACTTTTCCTCCTCGTCTCTCTCTGCCTCTCCCCTCCACCAATCAGACAAGTTACCTGAGAAACAAATTTGATACACTCCAAAATCTTACAACGAGTGGCACTGAAAGAAAAAAATTGCTTGTGTTTACATATGGCCAGAAAAAACATCAATAAATCAAAGGAGGGAAGGGCAGGCACAAGGAAGAACAGTGCGAGGGACAGCAGTGAACTTGTGTGCACAAGCACACGCACACGCTTGCCCGTGGGGCTCCACACCACTCTGGAGGACACATGCTTTAATTCTCAGGTGGAAACAGCACCACGGGGACAGACTCTCCCCTCAGCACTTGACACTCATAAGCGTTAAGTCAAGTTCAGAAGGCTGTGCCCCCCAAGAAGACACCGGACTAAAGAACCCGAGGAGAACTAAGGGGACTTCTCTTTTCCTCTCCATGACACAAGCCCAGAAACGTTTCAATCGGGGCAGCAAGAGTGGTGCAAATTTAAAAACAAGGCATTGGTGGATTCGGACTGGAGAACAAGGGCGGCTCCGGTCACCTGTGCTCTGACCCCTGTTGGGTCAATGAATAAAAGACTTTGGGGACTGGACCGCCATTCTGAGATGCCCTGCGCTGCGTGTAAAAAAATAAGGTGAAATAAAAGGTAAGCAGCTTATTTGTACTTCTTGGGTGCAGAGGAGACAAAGCCCTCTTCCAGCAGACAAACATGTCTAGCGGGTGATCAAATTCAACCCAGACCTGAGAACAGCAAAATGGATTCTGGTCTCGCGGACCCAGCTGCTCCTGCAGGACTCCTGGCTCTAGGCGACGACCGACACCATGGTCAGCGGCCACGGAAAGCGCAGGGAGGCCCGGGCACTGGGAAGTCTGCATGCTAAAGAGGAATGAGGCTCCACAGCTGGGCCACAGGCCGGGGAAGGCAGGCAGGCCCTTTCTCTGCAAGGTGCGGCCCTGTGTACCCCGGGGAGGGGCCGGACGCCTCCCCATCACCCCTCACGCATCAGCCAGGTCACTGTCGCCTTTGTGTTTCCTTCTTTGTTTATGAGCGTTCCGGATCCGAAGTCTCCAGCACAGAGTGCATCGGCCCGGTGCTGTCACCGGCCACGTCAGGCACACTGTTGGCCAGCAAGGATTTAATCAGTAACTGGCCCAGGAGAATGCACCGGGGCAAGCTCCAACCTGACCCCACAGACGGTGACGTTTACAGCCCGGCCGGGGGCAAGGCTCCCGGTCCGCTGAGCACAGCTTCCCAGTGGGGTCCACCTGAGGGGTGGATCCAGCTGGAGCTGCCCACCAGGTGGGACTGGGAGCCCTCGTAGGCTTCCACCCCTGCCCCATGCAGCCGTGGTCCTGGAAGTCTGGTCTTTATCTCTGACAACGATCCAGTTAATTGGATCAGTGTAGACAGACGCCGAAGACCATTTGGGCAAAAGAGTGTATTTGGTTTGTTTATTGGTTTGCATCCAGATCAATCACTCTGAGTCTTGCTCCTGAAGCCCACACAATTAACCAGATAATTACCAGATGGTTCTCAGTTGGGCTGTGTAGACAGCCTAATATATGGATGATACACTTTCATGGAAGGATATGACCCGAGATGAAACCTACTTGATACATCAGCCGCTCAAGCCTGGGCCAGGGGACCCTGCAAAGCCACATGGCTGCACAGGGCTTTCTGTTGTAGTGAACTGTACTCAAATTCACCTTTGTTTCATGTGGGCTGCTGTTTCTCAATAGAGTGTTGGGCCGCACTATGAAACGCAGACAGATTACATAACGCCCAGGCCTCAGGGAAACCCCTCAGGGGCCACTTGGCTTCCCAGGGCCCGGCCACCAACCAGGTGTCTTCTGATGGGACAAGGTCCCCGGTGACAGTCCCAACCCCACCTCTGCCCTCCCGGAAGCCACCACCGTGGCCGGGCCTGCCCTCAGCAGCCCCGCTCCCCACTCAACAGGCCCTGACACGGAGAGCCGTGCAACCCACTGCAGCCCACCATGGGGAGAGTTAAGGACACCTCTGGCCTGCCCATGGGGCCTGATGACGACACACAGAGGAAGGGGGACTATGCCAGCCCATTGGACACTTGCTCGTAGTTCCTCCTTCCACATTTCCCAAGGCCAGAGCAAGGCTCTGCTGAGACACATCCTGTGCCATGAGAGCCCTCAGTCCCCGGACCCGAACAATCTCTGCTCCTCTCCAGAGAGGCCCGAGCTCCGAAGGGGCCACCACCTCAGCTGGTGAAAGTGGTCCTGGGGCCTCTGGCTGCTCAAAACACCCACAAACGGCTTCAGTCTCTCTTCCTTTCCTCTCTCTCTCATATACACCTCTTGAGCAATCAAAGGGAAGTAAGCGGGGGCCTCGAGCCTCAAAGCTGGCTTCCCCTAGACTGCGGCCAGTAGCAGCAGAGCACACACTCCTGGCCTCTCCCAGGGGAGCACAGGAGCTCAGCCTGTCCCTCCCACGGAGGGTCATGGTGCCTCTCAACCATTTTCTCCGCCACCCCCCTCCACACACCTCATTTCAAGGGGTAGCAGGAAAAAAAAAAAACTCCTCCTGAGCCAGGGGGAAATTCTGAAGCCAGATTTGGGGGCTCCTGATCCCAGGCAGGGAACTGCTGAGAGCACCAGTTCCTCCTCGAATCTGCAACACTGCACGCTGGCGAATTTTCTGAGGCTCTCCCTCCAGCAAGTGAAAAGCCAAGTGCGAGGCCTGTGGCTCAGGACGGGTTTAAGAACATGCACGAGCCTGAAACTCGGACCGGACGGCTTCACAGCAACCAGCGCACCTCCCTGAGAGGGCAGTCTTTGCAGATACTGCACCAACGTGCCCACAGGAAAGGAGAAAGAGGTGTTCTGAGCACGTCGGACCCAAAATTCAGAATAAAAGGCCTCGCGTGCTTCAATGCGCTCGGGGAGTGGGGGAGCTGTTTCGAGGAGTATGGCTGCTTCTGCTAACTTTTCCCCCCTCCCCATTCCTTGGAGCGTGTGTCACGGCCTGTGACACACTGCCAAGGGAACATGGATGCCGGGGAAACGTCTACACATGCTACACGTTTGTGACATGCCATGAAAGCGACACCCTGTTTCCTGGCTGGGTTTTCTTGGCACAGGTGTGGGCAGGCAGTGGATTCTGCCCCCGCCCCCCACGGTGCTTAGTAAACAGGATCACGGTGGCCCCAGGGGGGCTGTGCATTCTGGGGAAGACCTGCCACCTCTCCAGAGAGGACGGGACCCTCTGAGCAAAGGCTCAGGGCCAAGCAGAACTGGGGCTTTAAACTGTCCTTGTTCCAAAACGCAAAGCATCCTGTTCAGCCTCCTGCCGGCCACCCACCACCCCCCCCACCCGACGCCGCGACCCCCCACACCTGTCTTTCTCCACCTTGCAGATTTGATTTCAGAAACAGATCAATGACTTCCCTGCCTCTCATCCAGCTGACCCAGTCCCAGCCATGTATTTAAAAACAATAACAACAAAATAAAACCTCCAGCAGCAAAACACACGTACACACACACTCCACAGATAATGCAAAACCAGAGCCCCACAGGCCAGCTTCCACGCGAGAACTTGACCGCCGCTCGGTGGGGAGGGGACACTCCAGGACCCCTGTCCCCTCCCCCTCCCCTTCCAACCTCCCAGTGTACGAAGGAGATTTTTCAGAAAGGGAAGCACCCAGCCTTGCCTGCCAGCCCGGGCAGGAAAAAGACGTGTAGAGCAAAGAAAGAAATGGGCTTCTGGAAATTCTTTGGGTTTCGGGGTTTTGAGGTTGTCGGTTTTTTTCTTTCTTTCTTTCTTTCTATTTTTTTTTTTTTTTTGGTTGTTTTGTTTTCCCCTCCAACGCAGATCCAGATGGGCCGCGGGGTTTTCAGAAAGGGAACCCCCACCACCATCAGGGCCCAGCTCCGCGTCTATCCCACGGTCCCATCCGTAAGAAACCCTAGCGCTGGGCCCGGGAGGTTCCCCCAATGCTCTGCCTGGGGTGGGCCGGAGCCTCCCCAGAATTCGGAGGGTCTCTCCGAACCCGTCGGCTGGGCAGAGCTCCGGATGCCACCACCCGGCCCGGAGCGCAGGCCGGGAGGGGGGCGCCCCCGGCCCCCCGCGAGCCCGGGCTCCAGGTGCGGCGCAGGCAGGGGGCGGCCGGCGGGAGGGGCGCCTCGGGCCCGAGGGCAGGCGCGGGGGTGCAGCGCCGCCGCCGCGCAGAGCGACTCACCGTGGCGGACGCCAGGCTGTTGTCGGCCAGCGTTAGGTGGTGCGGCTCCCAGCGCCTCAGGAATTTCGAGGTGAGGATCTTGCTGAGAAAGGTCCGCGGGTGCCGGATGACACAGACCTGGATGTCGCCCTCCTGCAGCAGTTTGTACCTCATCCCGTTGCACAGCAGGAGGGCCCGGCGGCACGGCACGGCGCCCATCTTCGTGCCCTCGGGGGCCGGCACGTCGCCCCCCAGCAGCGGCTTGGTCTCCTCGATCTGCCGGGGGTCGCCGCCGCCGCCCGAGCTGCTGGTCAGATCCATGGCCGGCCGGGCCGGGGAGGGGGCCGGGGGCGGGGAGCGGGGCTGTCCCGGCTGCCGGGGCGGCGGGGCCCCCCGATCGGCGGCCCGCACCCCCCCAGCGCCCAGGCAGGTGGGGGGCGTGGGGCCGGGGGCGCCCGCAGGGGAGGGGCCCGGGCGGGCGCTGGCGCGGCCGGCGCTCGGTCCTTCCTGCGGGCTCCGCTTCCTCCTAGCTCGTCGGGTGCATGCTCGCGGCGGCCGGACCGGCTCGGCGGGTGGCGGGCGGCGGGCGGCGGGCGGCGGGCGGGACGCGGGCAGCGCAGGGGCCGGGGCCGGCGGCGGCGGGAGCGGGGCCGCGCGGGCGGGCGGGCGGGCGGGCGGGCGTGTCTCGGCCCCGCCGCCGCTCGTGTGTACAGTACGTGTGTCTGGGCGGCCGTCCGCGGGCGAGTGTGCGGCGGGGGCCGCGGGGGCCGGCTCAGTTGAGAGATTGCAGAAGCCGCTCGGCGCCCGCGCGATTGGTCCCCGCGGGGTCATGTGCCCGCCCCTCTGACGTCAATGGCGGCAACGGCGGCGGCCGCCGCGGCTTCGGCCTCTCGCAGGCGGAGTCCGCCGCCGGGCGGGGACGCGCGGGGCCGAGGCGCGGCCCGACGGGAGGGGGCGGCCCCTGGGGAGGGGGCTGGGGCGGGCGAGCCCCGGCAGGCCCGCGGCCCCGCCCGGAATCTGGGGGGGGTGGGCGGGGGCCGCGGGGGCGGGGCGCGTGACGTCACGCCCAGCCGGCCGCGCCCCCGCCGGTGCCCAGGCCGGTGCCGAGCCGCCGGCCCCCGGGCCAGCCGATCGGGGGCCCCTGCCGCCCCCCAGGCCCCTCACCCCGGCCGGCCCGGATCAGAAGTGTCGACGCCCCGAAACGAGTCACCGCGGACGGCCGCGTGCGGCCAGGTGCAAACCCGAGGGACCGGAGCTGGGCTGGGTTGGGCTGGGCTGGGCTGGGCTGGGCTGGAGGGGTGGGGCTGGACTGCTTGACCTCTGACACCCCCTCCCCAGCTCCGGCCGCCCACTTGGCGGGCCGGGTGGAGCCAGAAAACAGAGATATTTCCTCGAATTCAAAATGTCCCCTTAATTATCCAGATAATGAGCCCCCACTGCCTTGGCTCAGCTTGGGGGACTCTGCAGGCCCCCTGGCCTTTTCAGATGTCTGCGCGCCTTGGCCCTTGGGGTCCTCAAGCCGCCTGGGGGTGGGGGGATAGGCTCGCCAGCCCCTCTCCTTCCTTCTGTTTTTGGAGTCTGACCCCTTCGAGGGTACGTAGACAACAAAGACCCCCGCCATGAGTGAGTGGTCCAACCCATCCTCTGCCTGCAGCCCAGCAGCCCCAGCTTCTTTACCTCTCCCCTCAGACCGGACCTGGTCATTCATTTCTGTGTCCCAAGGCCCAGCACAAGGTCAGGGAGAGAATCATATTGGAAGCACCCTTGTGTCAGTCAAGAACTCCATCTTAGAAACAATGACGTTCCCTTTCTGCCATCAGGAGTGACACACCTGAGGCCACCCAGCAAACGCTCGCCTCGGCGGCCAGCTTTCTCATGTCCATGCACTTCTGTGGTTGATACCATTAAAACCCCAGATTTCTGCCTTTTTGTTGTGTGCAGGTGCTTCTGTGGTGAACACACGAGTGTGTGAGGCGTGTGCTGAATGGCATCGTGAAGGCGCAGGATGTCCACAGTGTGCCTGCAGTGGGGGTTATCCCCACCCCACTCTCCCCCAAGAACGGACAAGATGGAGGGGCTCCCAGAAGGACCCTGTCCCTGGAGCCCGGCCAGGGCTGGGGGCACGGGGTACAAAGTAGGGCCCAGCACGTCTCTCTCTAAGCAAGACTCACTTCCAGCCTGCCCAGGAGATGGCAGCGCTGCTCTCTCCTCGAGGGCCTGGGGACTCAGAGTTAGGTGAGAAAATGGGGAATTGCTCTATTCCCCACCATTTCCTGGCGTTTCCATCGATTTCTGAACTTCAACGGCCTTGAGAAAACCATCAAGCTAGAAAAGGGGCAAACCCAAACCTCCACCTCAAGACGTAGATGTGGATGAAGGAGATGGTTGTGACCAAGACCCCCAGGCCGTTAAGGGGTGGCATTAGGTCAGCTGTTCAAACCTTTATGGAGCTCCTGCTGTATGCCAGCTACAGGAGTACTTCCTGTCATAGCCACAGCGTCCTAAGCACTTTCTACGTGCCACGAGTTGTGCATGCATACAACTTTTCCTCCTCACAGCAACCCGAGGACACAGGAGTCATCTCCAACCCCTCTTGCAGACAAGAGCACAGACAGGCTGAGTGACTTGCCCAGGCTCACTTAGCTCATCAGGGTTGGGCCCAGGACAATGTAAGGACAATGAGCCCCCTGTGCTGGGGCTATGGGAACAAAGGTGGGGCTGCCTAACGCAGCCGGGATGAGGCACTGGAGTACATGTCCTCACTCCAAGAGGTGTTTAGGAATCAGATGGAGAAGGGGAAAGGTGCTCCTGGGAGGGGGGATGGCAGTACAGAGAGGTGGCAGAGAGCTCGGCCTGGGTAGGAAACTGCTCGTTTGCCACGCCATGCCAGGTGCCCCGGGGATGCAGGCCAGAGGCCTGAGAGGTGAGCAGGGGCTGAGCAGGTAGTGCCCTGAAATGCAGGCCCGGGGACCAGAATGTCCCCTGAGAGCAGTGGGAGCCACCCTGGGTACCATGCAGGGGAGTGGCTTGCAGATGTCATCTTCATAAGGTCACTGGCTACAGCATGACATGGACGAGGTTTGCAGAAGAGCAGCCTGGAGGCAGGGAGGCTGGTGAGGGTACCCAGGAGGGAGGTGCTGGGGGTCAGCATGAAGTCATGAGTCGGCGGGAGGGAGGGGGGGTGCCCTGTGACAGGCAGAGGAGCTGCTGTCCACTTCGGGAATATCCATGGACCCTCCTCTCGCCCCATTCTGGGGACACAACTCCAGCAGAACGAGATTTACCAGGGTGCAAAGGATCTCTGATTTCTTGTAGGACACGTGGACATCCTCAACAATGCTTGATATGGTGGTCGATTTGTAAACATTCAATAGGAATATCATGATAAAAATGGCCAGCACCCAAATGCCAGGTACGATGCTGGGGTCTTTATATATTTCTTCCCATTTCTTCCTCCAAACCAGCCCAGGAGGCAAGAATTATTATCATCCCCATCTTAAGGGTGAGAAGTTGAGGCTCAGGGAGTCAGACAAGTATGGGCCTCCAGCCAAGATTTGAATGTGAAGTTCTGTTTAACGTCAAATTCCATGTTTTTCCCGCACCTCCTTTGTAATGTTTTCCTGAGCAGGCACTCAAGAAGAAAGTATTGAATTCCATCAATGTCATCTTTAAAGAATAATATTTCTTGATTTTAGTTTAAAATCAGTGACATGGAGCCCCCAAGACACTGCAAGCAGAAAAGTGCCTTGAGGGCAGAAAGCAGGAACTCCTGTT
The DNA here is from genome assembly GCF_037783145.1 of Equus przewalskii. Lineage (NCBI taxonomy): Eukaryota > Metazoa > Chordata > Mammalia > Perissodactyla > Equidae > Equus > Equus przewalskii. Next base: position 28,989,131 of record NC_091833.1, on the reverse strand, counting down.
GACAGCAGAGCTAGCTCAGTGTGTGCACACAGTTGGAGCTCAACGAATATGCGATGATGGGTCATCAAACTCGACTATCCTGGTCCTTGGGGATTTGCAGGCAGTAGGACCGTGTCAGTCAGTTGGGACAGGATGAGAGGGGATGGCATTGGTACTCAGTCGGTGATAGTCAAGTCCCAGCCTCCTAGATTGGGAGTCACGTAACTCATTGCAGAGCCCCTTGCCTCCCACTCCCCCAGGTTCCTGACCTAAAAAATGAGTCTGAGTCCAGCTGTCTGATTCCATCAGAAGCCGGTCCCTGCCGCCCTCAACCTCTGCAGGAGACACAAGCTCATTGAGTTTCTGTGGATGGACCGTGCACCCAAGTCATGCTCCGTGCCACGGGAGTCCAGACTCTCCAAAGAATGGCCCAGGCCCCTTAGAGTTCACCCTTGAACTTTAGAGGTCTATGGAGCATCGGGAAGGGGAGGGAAGTTCTCAAACCCTTCACTCTCCTCAGGCTTCCACGAGCCAGTTCACTCACCAAAGGTTGCCAGACAAACCTGTCATTTTCTGCATTCTTTGCTGGCATTCCCTCCTTGTTTGAGCCAGTCCCAAAGGACAGTGTTCTGCACCCACCTACTCACTGGAACTCCCTCTCCCACTTCGATTCAGCAACCCACTGTGGGTTCACCCCCGGGCCACGCTGGTGGAGTGGTGCAAGGACCTGGGGGTATTGTGGTGAACAGATTGTAGACTGCCCTCATGAGCTCACATCTCAACTCTCAGGTCCCTGAAGTCTCGCCTTGAGCCAACTCAGAGGGGAAAGACAGACCTGCTGCCCTGGCTGCCCACAAAGGAGTTTGATGAAGTAACAAAGTCCCTGGTGGGGGAGGAGAGCCTCGGAGCTGATGGCCAGCCCTAGGTGAGGTCCACTGAGGCACCCACTTCTAGCAGCCCGTGCCCCTTCCAGCAGACACCCGTGTAGGTAGGCATCCTCCTCCTCCACGTGGTCTCCAGGGGAGCCTTTGCACAGCTCCCTCCGTGCCCCACCCCGCCATGAAATGGCGCACAAACCCTACCACCGTACCCTCCAGAGGCAGGGTTCATTCTAGTTCTGGCCATCGTTGTGTCCGGTGGTGTGATGATAAATGTTTAACAGTCAGCTTGCTGAAGAAAGAAAATCCCTGATTCACAGACTTTGACAATTTTCCTGGTGTAAAATATTCCCACCATGGCCGATTTCAGGCTATAGACATGCATCACTGAAGAGTTGGGAAGAGATGCACCCCGTTCTGGAGTATCTCCACCCTACAAATATGATCGACCGGGGGGTCAGCACGCAACGGCCGAGGGACCAGATTCAGCTCATGGCTTGCAAAACCTGAAATATTTACTATCTGGCCCTTTTACAGAAAAAGTTTGGCGACCCCTGCAGTAGACATAAATAACCTCCAGAACAGAGATACTAGTAACATGTAGTAAAATAATTAGGAAGTGATGAGTTTTATTGCCTTTTTAAAAAATATAATTTATTTAATTGTAAGTTTATATCATTTAATCTTGTTTAATGGCTGTTTGATGACCAGCTTGCACAATTCCTGAAAACTTAACAATCGGCTCTCCCCAGCCGGTGTAGGTCATCTCCAGTGTGCCACTGCCTGTTTCTCCAGCGCCTGGCCCAGAGAAGTTCCACGATGATTGCCTGTTGAGTGGCTGGAACTCTAACTTCAATGCCGACCTTCTAACTACCGGGCCACGTGGCCCTGCGAGTAGGGGGAAACCAGACACCCCCTCCCTCCCCAAAATCACCACCCCCGAAAAAAGTACGTGAAGAAGGAAAGAATCTCCTTGCCCTTCCTTTACCAGCTGTGTGTGTCTTTGGTTGATTCTCTACAAAGTGGGGTTGTAACAGTACCTTTCTGCAGTTGTAGAAGTTAAACAAGATCATCGACCTCGAGCTCGCAGCCCGGCATGGAGTAAGCACTTGGAATGAGCGTTAGCTATGTCACATCACCACCGTCGTCCTAGAACCCGTGTTCACACGGCCCTGGTCACGGGCCCTCCATCCAGTGCACTTCTCTGAACCTCCCCCGTCTGCCCAACAACTGGCTGCAGACACTCTCGACGCAGCATGTCTCAGAGTTTCCAACCTTGGCACTTGGACCTTCGGGGCTGGATAATTCTCACCTTGGTGGCAGGCAGCTGTCCCGTGCACTGTAGGGTGTTTGGCAGCATCCCTGGCCTCTACCCCCACAAATACCGGTAATAGTCCCCAACTTGTGACAACCAGAATGTCTCCAGGCATTGCCACATGTCACCTGGGAAGCATAATCACCCCTGGTTGAGAGCCCCTTGTTTGAAGGAAGCTGTTTTCCCTGCCCCCTGAGCTGGTGCAGGCTGCTCCCCGGCCATGCCGTGGGTCCCAGTGTGGGGAGATTATATTGTCCACACTCATGCGACGTCACGTTCCTCCTCAGACTCCACTTCCCGGGGACTGGAGTGAACCGGCAGCTGGCTTTGTCAGACTGTCAAGGAGCACGGGCACCCACAGGATGGAATAAGGTGCAACCTGTTTTCAGTCGTGTTTTTGGAGCCTATATAGTGGCATGAGGCCACGCCTGTAATAAAACGCCAAGCACCAAAAGCAAGCATCAAAATTATTTGTCCTTAAGTGGTCCCAATTTCGTAGCCCCCTATGGCGTTATTGCTTTGGAAGAACTCTCTGGAAGCTCCGTCTGAAAACTGTCTCAAAATTGCGTCAGCCAGGAGAGCATTCCCGAACCTCATTTTGAACAGGCATGAGACACCGGCATAATGGAACACACACTCCGTCCCGATGGCATTTAATGTACTGATCAAATAATAAAATGCGCTTAGTCTCCCAGTCTAAGGAGAGGAGTCGTGTTTTCATCCTGAAGTCTGTGAACATCCCCCTCCGTCTTCTGAGCTGGATATGAAGTCAGCACACCCTCTAGAATCATCAGAGGGGAGGGCGGGCAAGGGCTGGGAGCGTGTCTCCTCTTTAGCAGCCTGTGATCCTGGGTGGCTCAGTGATTACTGTCACTCTCCCCACCTTTTCTGGTTTTGGGGAGCAAGCTTGGGCATCCGTGGAAGGAACATGAAGTACCACCCTCTCCCCACTTCTTTCTCACTTTCACCAAATAATTAAGTCTGAGGTTAATAAAAAAAAAAAAAGTATTACAGAGGATTGAACGTTTATACAGAACTAATATTTCTTACAATCAGTGGATGGATTGATGGAGTCACATACACACACCAAAACCTTAATAGTGGTTAGCTCGTTTTTCCCCCTCTTTAAATCAATGTTATTGCAGTATAATTTACATGTCATAAAATGCACCCATTTTAAAAGAACAGGTTGATGAGTGTTGACGCATGTGTGCACCATGGAACCACCACCTCAATCAAGATATTGCTACAGAAGAGTGCCACAACCACAGAAACGTTTCTCTGTGCTCCTTTGCAGCTGATTCCAAGCCACCCACTTCCGGCCCCAGGCAACCCCCATCTCTCTTCCGTGACTTTAGATAGTTTTACCCCTTCTCAAACTTCATGTACATAGAATCAGAGGGCATGCCTTCCTTTGAGTCTGACTTCTTTGACTCAGCATAAGGGTTTTTAAGGTTCATCCGTGTAAGTCCATGTTGGTCTGTTCCTTGCATGGCTGCCTATATACATGGATATAACGTGGGGGAATTTTTTTCTTCTTTATGCCTCCTTTCCCTCACCCCCAAATTCTCTGCAAGGAGCATGGATTGATTTAATTTTTTAAAAGAAGATAAATGCCTTCACTTTTTAAAAGTTCCCAGGGACTTTGTGAAGAACCCAAATGCCAGGCTGCTGCCGACTCGTGGACGTAGACGCCTGGCACAGCCACGCAGAGGACTGAAGGCCATGGATCAGATTTTTAAAAATAAAAACCACTGTGTTTTTCAGATTAATTGCATGTCTCTCCCACACTAGCCTTTGCGGTGAGCTGCTCAAATTGACCAATTTAAATGTGACCTCTTTTCTTTCCCCTCCATCCACTCTGAGTCAGTTGCTAAGAAGCAGAGAAAGGAAGTATCTGGGGGGAAGTGTGTTACACATGTGGAGTACATGCCACTCTTCCAAATTCAACCACACCCCCCTTTGCATCGGCCCCTCTGGACAACCTCGGGGCAGGCAATGGTGATGGTGTCGTCCCATTTTGCAGATTGGGAAGCTAAGGCAAGATCAAGGGTTTGTCTGAGATCCCACAGCAAGAGAGTGGGAGGAAGCCATTCAGGTAGGATAACAAAGAGGTCACAAGCACAAGCTTTGGATTTGGATCTCAGCTGTCCACCTTCCTTAGCTGGGTTACACTAACCAAATCTCTTAACCTCTCTGAACCTCAGTCTCTTCATCTACGAAACAGAGATCCAGTCCTGATACTCACAATGGAGCCAGTGAGACACTGCACGTAAAGTGCTCAGAACAAGGCTCGGGAAGAAGTTGGTGCACAATAAATGGTGGGGGAAAAAACGATTTCTCAACTCCTGGTCTCTTCTTTCTTCAACCACAGCACAAAACTGGAACCGATTCCAGCCTTCCTGAGCTGAACGGAAAGGAGTGGACATTTTCTTGTAGCTCCAGGAAGCAGAGCCTCACAGATGCAGAGAAATGAGAAGGCAGGCACCAGCGTCCAGTCGTTAGCCAAGGCACCTTGGTTGCAATGGAGAAACCAGAGTAGCTCCAGCCAAGAGTGGAAATGGGTTATGAGGAATCGAGAGTGTCTCACAGAGCCCCCGGGGCATAAAAGTAGCCAGGTCTCAGAAAGAGCCAGAGACCAGGGACCCAGGGGCCTTCTATCTGCTTCGTGTGTCTGCTCTCTGCGTCACCCTTCCCCCATCCCAGGTTTCTCTGCTGTGCTGCTCCAGCATGACGTAAGGTGGCCATTGGAGAAACCAGCTGGGATCAAAACAGGATTTCTTTGGTCCAGTCCCAGGGTAGGACTTGTTGTCCCAGCTTGGGCCAGATGCCCACCCCAGCCAGTGTCCGAGTCAAGCTGTCCAAAGATGGTTGCTGGCGACCGCTCCCCAGAGGTGAGAAGGACAGTCAGGTGGGTCACCGGGAGCTTGGTGGGCCCCCCAAGAAATGTCTTATTACAAATAACAACCGATTCTTTCACCATGTTCCCCAACCTTGTGCATTTCTTTATTTTATTAATAATAGTAGCAAATATCCACGTACGGCTTACTGTGTGCTAGCCACTGGTGTGAACACTTTGCATATATTGACTCCTTTATATCAAACCTCACAAAAATGTAGTGAGGCTTATTTTGTCCACTGTACAGATGAGGAAACTGAGGTTCAGAGAGGTTACACCACTTGCCCAAGGTCACACTGGAACCCGGACAATCTGGTACCAGGCCCGCTCTCTCAGCCACCATGCCATGCTGCCCGTTTTAGCCCCAATCGTGCATTTTATAATTCCTCTGTTAGCCCAGCTCTCAAAATGAGAAAAAAAAAAGATGAGGACGGGAAAGAATGTGACATCTGACATTTCACAAGAGCATTTAACGGCCGATGATGGAAGATGCTAGAGCTTCGCTGGCCATCCTCACTGTTTCCTTTGAACTGGGGTTGGGTGAGCAGGCACAGCAGCGTTGTCCTTGCCTCTGTCTGCAGCCCCATCACACTCCCCTTGGCTGGGACCCCTGGGCCAGGACCTGCAGCTTCTCTGCCTCTTCTCCCGCCTCTGCACGTAGCAGGTGAACAGTGAGGTTTGCAGTTGCTGAGAAAATGTGTCCCCCACCTTATAGTTTCCCAAGGGCTTCCAGAGACAGGCAAGGAGGTCAGTGAAAACAGCATCTGCGTGATCCCTCAAGGAAGGGGAGTCTGCGGAGAGAACATGCACATGGAACCCAGCCAACGCTGAATGACCAGGCTTCAGGGAGGTCATGGCGGGTCCTGCACAAAGGCTCCCCTCTCCCCTTTCTTCCTCCTCTCTCTGGGAGTCTGTTCTGGTGCCTCACGAAACACTGCCTGCCTCTGCTTGTGTGTCTGGAGGTGCGCCCCAAAATGGCCAGCTCAGCCCAGGCCCCAGGGCTCGGTGGTCACCGAGTCCCGGGTTCCCACCTCTGAATGTCCAGGGAAGGGATCTGGTGGACCTGCCTAGACTTTGTCCAGCCAGGCCCCCTGGGTCTCTGGTTCTGGGCTCCAGGCTCAAAGAAGGAAAGTGAGTTGCCCACGGTCTCCCAGAGAGAAGGCCACTGAGCCAGGATTCTGGTCAGTTAGCACCCAAATTCGTTTCCTGGGGCTGCTGTAGCAATGTACCACAGACTGGGGGCTCAAACAACAAAATTTATTCTCTCACAGCTCTGGAGGCTGGAAGTCCAAAATCAAGGTGTCGGCAGGGCTGGTGCCTTCTGAGGGCTGTGAGAATGGGATCCGGCCCATGCCTCCCCCTAGCTTCTGGACGTCTGGGGGTAGTCTGGCCCTCCTTGGCTTGTAGACAGATGCAGCACCCGATCTCTGCCTTCAGGTTCCAGGCTTTCTCCCTGTGTGTGGCTGTGTCCAGACTTTCTCTTATAAGGACACGGTCATTTAGGATTAGGGGTCCACCCTACTCCAGTACGACCGCATCTTAACTTACGACATCCGCAATGACCCGATTTCCAAATAAGGTCACAGCGTGAGGGACTGGGGGCCTAGGACTTTGACATCTTTTGGAGGGACACAATTCAACCCATAACTGAGCCCAAAGCCTGCCACAGATGTGCCACCTCACGCTCCCTAGGCCTCCTCTGGCCCTGGAGGGTGCCACACATCCTGTTTTCTCTGGAACAGGCGTGCACACAGGTCTACCCTACTGTCCTGGAGCTCACACGAGAGCATTCACAGGGAGAGGCTGTGATTCAAGTGGAACCCTCCCTCCCTGGGTGCCCGGGGCAGGACGTGACTCAACTCTGGGTGAAGCACCCAGGGAAGCTGTGTTCAGACGGACAGCCCATTGTCTGTGCTTCTCCAGTTTCATCAGGCAGTTTTAGAGGCATTAAACCCGAACAGGTCACACTGGGCTAAGGAATTTCATTCTGCGTGGACGACGATGACCCACGAACCAAAGCCGGCAACTGTGACCTCTGGCCATGTGGTCTCACAGTGGCGGTGGTTGACAGGTGGCTGGATCCTGGGCCAGGGATTCAGGCAAGTGGTTTATTTCTATACTTATTCACTTTTCTGGACGTTAACTAGCCAAATCTACCCTGAGGATTAGTTGCCTTTCAGATGCATGGATCTGGGTTCAGGGTGGGAAAGCCGGCCCTGCCCATTTCTTCAGCCATAACAGACATCACCAATCCATTGCAGAATGCTACCTAGGATCACAGGCCTGGGAGTGCAGGGCGGGGCCTGGAGTCCAGGATGGTGTACACTAGAGCCTGCGTTCGTTTTGTACTTTGATTTGGTGACTCACAGGTTTCAGCCTGTACTTGGTGTTTGGCTCCTTGAAAGGAACAGTGCTCAAGGGGCCACCAACACATCCAAAGCCGGGCAGCAGTGACCCCCCCTCCTTCATTCCCAGGGAGCAGTCAGAGAGAGGGAACATTTGCCTTGACAGAGCTAGAAGAAAGCCCTAGGGCGTCTTCTGGTCCACCCCCCCTATTTTGCAGGTGGGGGAAACTGAGGCTCAGACAAGGGAAAAAGGAGGCTTACCCCAGACCACACAGGTGATGGGCGGCAAAACCAGGCTCAGAGCTCCTGACCCCCCCCCACCACAGGTCGCCCCATCAACCTCCTGCTTTTCTTCGCCGGCAGATGATGGAGGATGCCAAGGACCTGTGTATTTCTCCCCTGTCTGCTTGTTGTCTGCGTCTGTGGTGTCCGATCCCTGGGGAGACTCATCTTCTCCTGTTCCTTCTGCCCCAGCCCCTCAAAACCAGGCTGGGCTGCTTCCTCTCCATCCCTAATGATGTGTGTGCCATTGCTTCCACCCTCTCTTGGGATTTCTACAGCTTTTCACACCTTCCCTGCATTTCCTCCGGCCTCCCTCCTGGTGTCATGGCCCTCAGCCCCAGGGAGAGGAGTCCATCCCAACTCCCGGCCCTGACTCCACCCCTGCCATTTCCACTGAGCCCCCCTGGCTCTGGTCCTCCCCCACATCCCCTCATTCTGCCACCTTCAACTGCCCCATGCTGGTGGTCCTTCCAGAGGGCCTAATGGACAGGGCGGGCCCAGCCAATAAAGTGAAGACACCCCCTAGGTGGCTACAAACCAAGGTGGCTGTGAAAAGTCTAGCAGTCCAGGGACTTTTTTAAACATGTTTTCTTCTACAAAAATAATCTATTTTCACTTGGAAAAATAAGAAGATATGGATAAATTAAAAAACAAATAATAATGACTCTTAATTAGGCACCTACCATATTCTAAGCATCATACACATTATCCTCAAATGAGAAATTCTATAGGACAGATGACACAGTTTCTTCAACAAATAAAAGGCCAAGAAAAAAAACATGAGAGAAGGATAGTATTTAGATTAGAAGAAACTTAAATGTGTTATCAACTGCAGAGACAGGTGGATGGATAGATATGTGACAAAGAAAGTACAGTGACACGCGAGTGGCTGGATATAGGTGGTTATACAGTCGCTCGCGGTCAAATTCTTCTGCCTTCGTGGGATGTCTTCGTATCCTCCTAATAAAACACTGAGGGGAAAGGATGGATCAGCCAAAGCCATGTGTGCATCTTGTGGATCCTGATTCAAGCAAATCAAATTAAAAAGACATTTATGGGGCCATCGAGGACGATTAAACACTGATTAGATAGTAGATGATATTAAAAAATGGTTTTTAAAAAACTTTACTCATGAGAATGGTATTGTGGTGATTTTTTTTTAAGGAGTCTTTTTGTTCAGAATTTGCTTTAAAATAACCAGCAAGGAGGAGGGGTGGGGAGGTACAGCTGAAACAAGATTGACAATTTATTGCTAATTGTCGAAGCTGGGAAATGGAGCTTTACTAGACTATTTCTTCTTCTGCTGTGAAGGTTTGAAAATTTCCATAATAAAGAGTTAAAAAAAATTTTAAAAACCCACTCTGTAGGTAGGGACTACGACTTTGCAGTTAAAGCAATGACCTGAGGCCTAGAGACGTCCACGTCCGAGACCTAGACCACCCAGCCAGTGAATGCCTTAGCTGACATCCCATCACCCACTCTTCACACCTTGAGAATATCCTTCTAGACCTTCCATGCATGTAAAAGGATTCTGCATGACTTGAAAAGGTGTAGACCGCCTGACTCCGCCCCGAGGCAGCACAAATGATGTGAGTGCGTCCTTCAGCGCGTCCTTCTGATGCGGAGCTACGGCAAAGGAAGTAACCCACCTGGAGAGCCTTCTCAGCCGAGCACCCCAGCCTGCGTGATTTCCAGGACACTCATTAATCCTCCAGCATTATTATTAGGTCAGATTATTGTCCCCATTTTTACAGAGAAGGAAACAAGCTCAGAAAGGAGAAGTGGGTTGTCCAAGGTCACAGAGCTAATAACCCATAGAAAATTCATGCACGTATTGGATGCTGTGACTCGATTAAGTTCTGCCTGCCCCTCTCGCCAGGAACCTCCAGGAGGGCCGTACTCTTGTCTGCTTCCCTTACCACTTGCAGAACCTGAATAGGAGAAATAAAGATGGGCTGAATGCACAAAGGAACCCACAAAGAGGTGGCTGGGATTTGAACCTCCCTTGCACCAAGCAGCTTCTATACTAGGCACCCTTTTTGAGAAAAATTGCAAAATACACACAACATAAAATTTACTATCTTAACCATTTTCAGCTCGGTGGCACTAAGTATATTCACAATATCGTGCAACCAGCACCACCATCCATCTCCAGAACTTTTCCACCTTCCCATATTGAAACTGTGCACTCATTAAATGCTAACTGCCCATCTCCCTCCCCTTAGCCCCAGCAGCCACCATTCTTCTTTCTGTCTCTAGGAATTTGACTGCTCTAGGTACCTCATATAAGTGGAGCCATACGGTATTTGTCCTTTTGTGACTGGCTTATTCCATTTAGCATAATATTCTCAAGGTTCATCCACATTGTAACATGTGTCAGAATTTCCTCCCTTTTTAAGGCTGAATAATACTCCATTGTATGGATAGACAACACTTGATTTATCTGCTTATCCATCAATGGACATTTGGGTTGTTTCTACCTTTCGACTATTGTGAACAATGGTGCTATGAACATACATCTCTCTGAATCTCTGGGTTTTTTTTATGGGTATATGCAGAAAAAGTAGGATTGCTGGATCCTATTGGAATTCTCTTTTTCTAGGTACCCTTCTGAATCAAGTTTTATCCTGTATTTTTCACCTAAGCACAAGCCTTTCCATGTTGCTATGTTTTTGTAACTTTGGTGGCCACTGCTGGGGCCCAGCGAGGTAGAGCACTTCCTGCCAACTTTGTGCAGCCCGCACTCCTCTGCAGCCTCCTTCCTGTGTCTGTCTGGTCCACCCGAGTCACAGCCCTCGTGACTCCGTCTCAGGGACTCTGACTAGCTTAGGGCCCCTGGGCCACACCTGAGATCTCCCTTCGTGCCCGCTTCCTAATTTCGTTCTGTGATCCTTTGTCCTCAGGAGCTGAATGCTCCTCCTCGCTCTGGAGACAGCGGCTGTGCTCCCCTGGTCTCTTCTCTGCTCTCTCTCCCCCGTGTCTAAGTCTCTCAGTAAGGTTGCGTGAACGAATGTTATTGAAGTAATTAAGTAATTACCTCCTCTCCTGGGGGTTGTTTCCAACTTTTCAATATTATTAACAAAGCAACAACAAAGAGAGGATGTTTCTTCATGCCATTAAATCAGTTCCTTAAGACATATTTCCAGGAGCGGAATAACTCATCAGTGGATTTGGGCATGGGGGCAGGAAAGGAAAGAAAATGGCAGATTGGGGGACATTCACTGAACAAGGGAGCTGGAAGGAAGGGTATGTTGGTGACGGAAAGGATGGGTGAAGGAGTGTTCCAGTGCCCTGCCCTCCCCCCAAGATATGCCCACTGAGAACCTGTGAATTTGGCCTTATTTGGAAGAAGAATTTTGGCAAATGTAATTGAGGGTCTCAAGATGAGATCATCCTGGATTAGAGCGGACCCTAAATCCATTGACAATCCTCAGAAGAGAAGAGAAGGGGACAGAGACATAGAGACACAGAGGAGAGGCAACGTGAAGATGGAGGCAGAGATTGGAGTGACGCATCTCCAAGCCAAGGAACGCCAAGATCTGCTGAGGAATTGCCATGAGGGGCACAGGACAGATTCTCCCTCGGAGCCTCCAGAAACAGTCAACCCTGTCGATGCTTTGACTTCAGACTTCTGGCCTCCCCGACTGTGAGAGAATCCATGTCTGTTATTTTAAGGCACCAAGTTTGTGGTAATCTGTTACGGTAGTCACAGAAAACGAATAGAGTCTCGGGCTCCACAGCCCCTTCCAGAAGGTCACAGCCACAGCTGCAGGCTCCAGCTGGGCTCGTCCCCGCAGCAGGCACAGACGTTAGTGTGCTGGGTGCTCAGCCCTTTCAGAGAGAAAGGCCTGGGCGTGCCGTGGTGTTGACGCTGGGGAACTGCACGTCGGGGCCTCGGCCCACGAGGGAAACCAGAGCATGAAATGGGGTGGATGGAGCCACTGGCAACCCGTCTGGCAAAACAAGATTAGATTATTTTCATACATCCCACGCACAAATAAATTCCAGGTGGACTGAGGCCAAGATGTGAGGAATGAAACTCGAAATTATTTAGTAGAAAATATAAGATGATGTTTCCATGACCTTGGTGTAGGAAGGATTTCTTAAACAGGATAAACATCGGGGCCGGAAGCATTTGGCCGCGTTCAAATGAGAAACCTCTGGACATCAAAGGATCCTTCAAGAAGTGTAAAGGCCAGCTCCAGACCAGCAGCAAAGGCTGGCTGTGCCGGTCAGGATCCAGGATTTACAAAGAATTCCTGCAAATCAGTATGAAATATACTCTTCACTCCAACCGAAAAAGGGGCAAAGATATGAGTAGGGAATTCTGCAAGGCAGAAGCAAGAACTTACAAAATAATGCTAAATCTCACTAAAAAATCAGCGGGTGCAAATGGAGTGACAATGACATGCCAATGACTTTCATCAGATTGGAAGAAAATGAAGAAGTCTGACGATGTCTGGTAACCGTGAGGCCATGGAGAAAAAGGCAGGAAGGCCTATGTCCTGCTGGCCAACGTGCCTCAGTACAACCAGGGTGGAAAACAATGGCCTCCCTTGGTGTTACAGGTGACTTGTGCCCCGCCCCCCCATTCATTTGCTAAAGCCCTGACCCCAGCACCTCAGAATGTGACTGCGTTTGGAGATGGGACTTTAAAGAGGTGATTAAGATAAAATGAAGCCATTAGGATGGGCTCTGATCCAATATGACTGGTGTCCTTATAAGAAGGGGAGATTAGGACAAAGACATACAGAGGGAAGATCACGCGAGGACACAGCAAGAAGACACCGCCTACAGGCCAAGGAGAGAGGCCCCAGAAGGAACCAGCCCTGCCCATGCCTTGATCTCGGACTTCCAGCCTCCAGAAGTATGAGATGATACATTTCTGTTGTTTAAGCCCCGAGTCTGCGGTATTTTATCACGGCAGCAGACTAATACACCCGGTACAGTTAAAGCTGTTCAAATCTTCCTCCCGTAGTTTAACTCATGGGTATAAATCATAGTCCTTTGTTACTCAAAGTGTGGTCCCCGGACCAGCATCAGCAGCTTCACCTGGGAGTTTGTTAGAAATGCAGAATACTCTCGGCCGCGCTCCAGCCCTCCTGGATCAGCATCTGCATTTTAAGTTTGACTTGTAACTAGTGGTTCCTCTCAAGCTGTTACGTGCACACCGATCCCCTGGGGACCTCGTTACACTGCAGATTCTGGTTCAGAGGTCTGGGTGGGGCCTGAGACTCTGCGTCTCTAATGAGCTCCCAGGAATGCTGCTGGGGGTGGTCTGAGAAGCACACTTGGAGGAGCCAGGGGCCAACCGAGTGGTCCCCGAGCTGCCTGCACAGCCCCATCGCCGTCTCGGAGGCAGGAGGAACAGTGCCTGCATCCTCGCCGACGTCAATCAAATCAGACTCTTTGGGTTGGGGACTGGGCATTAATATTCTTTCAAGTCCCAGATGACTCCAAAGTGCTGCCAAGATTGAGAAGCACTTCCAAGCAGATGAATCGCCTGGAAGGACAGAGGCTCAGGCATCTTGAGTAGACTGGGGCGTGGTCTCTACAGTTTTATCAGGTTCCCCAGGGGACGCCGGGTGCCTCTCCGAGTTTGAGAACCACTCACCCTAGAGCAGTAGCTCTCAAACTTGGGCGGGCTCAGAGTCCCGGAAGGGATCTTGAAAACATAGATGGCCGGGCCCCACCCAGGGTGTCTGATCCAGCAGAGCTAGGGAGGGGCCCAGAAGTCTGCGTTTCTAACAAGTTCCCAAACGAGCTGATACTGCTGGTTCCAGGACCCCGCTTTGTACCTGTGCACAAAAAGACAGGTTAGAACATTCACTGAAGCACTTTTGAGTATTGAAAAATCAGAAGTCATCTATCTGGCCGTTGTTACAGGTTGATTTGTGTCCCCCAAAAGATGCTGATGTCCTAACCCCCAGTCCCTGTGAACGTAATCGTCTTTGGAAATAGGATCTTTGCAGATGATCAAATTAAGACGAGGTCATTGGGGTCAGATCTAATCCAGTGTGACTGGTGTCCTTATACACAGAGGAAAATTTGGAAGAGAGACAGAAATGCATTGAGTGAAAATGATGGGGGGGCCAGCCTGGTGGCACAGCAGTTAAGTTCGCACGTTCCACTTCGGTGGCCCGGGGTTCGCCGGTTCGGATCCCGGGTGCAGACATGGCACCGCTTGGCAAGCCATGCTGTGGTAGGCGTCCCACATATAAAGTGGAGGAAGGTGGGCACGGATGTTAGCTCAGGGCCAGTCTTCCTCAGCAAAAAGAGAAGTATTGGCAGCAGATGTTAGCTCAGGGCTAATCTTCCTCAAAAAAAAAAAAAAAGAAAAGAAAATGATGGGAAGACTCACGGAGAATGCCATTTACGAGCCCGGGAGTGTCTCAGGCTACCAGAAGCTAGGGGAAAGTCATGGAACAGGTTCTCTGTCACAGTCCTCAGAAAGGACCAACCCTGCTGATGCCTGGATTTCAGACTTCCGGTCTCCAGAACAGTGAGAATAAATGTCTATTGTTTAAACCCCCCAGTCCATGATATTTTAGTATGGCGGCCTAGCATGTTAACACAGCCATCCACCAAAGAATGGCTCATCGACTGTGGGACAGGCAGACCCGAAGTCCTGTGGGGTCGGTTCCAGATCACAGCAAGAAAGCGAGTGTCGCAATAAAGCGAGTCACACAAATTTTTTGGTTTCCCAGTGCATATAAAAGTTATGTTTACATTATACTGTAGTCTATTAAGAGTGCAACAGCATTATGTCTAAAAAAACATAATTTTTAAATTGCGTCTAATTAAAAAATACTTTATGGCCAAAAAATGCTAACCATCGTCTGAACCTTCAGCATGTCGTAGTCTTTTTGCCAGTGGAGGGCCTTGTAAAAAACACAATACATGTGAAGCACAATAAAGCACGGTTTGCCTGTACACATCCAACAGGATAATATCTAAGGGTGAAAACGATCAACGAGAGCAGATCGCAGGGTGACACCCACAGTTTAAAACCATTCACACCAAGTTTGAAAACACAAAAACAACAGATCAAGTTTTTGCAAACATAAAACAGTAATAGTCTAAAAACATGCAAGGGAAGAGAAACACCAAGTTTTATCCAGAGAGTGGGGTGTGTCCCTGGAGACAGAAGACTTGGCTACAGAGCCCCCTGAAGTTGGGAGCTTCAGCTGTATCTAGAACGTTATTCTTCTTGAGAAGGATTGAAAGAAAGAAGGTAAAATTCATGCATTCAACAAATATTGAGCACCCACCAGGTGAGGGGCAGGGTGGACCCTGTGCAATAGTGCCCCAAGAGTCTGGGTAAATGCTTCTTAATTCACTACCTCTCTCTGGGCAGACATCGCCCCCCGTCCCCCACCAACCATTACAAGGGTTTCTCCACACATGGGGGAGCATCAGAAAGCAGCATTTTACCCACATTTGCAAGCGTGTGTGCATGCACACACAGAGACTTCGAAAAGAGTAACACGACATAGCAATTTTCTCTCCCTTTTTTTTCATTAAAAAGCAGAAAAATTCAGATCCATCTTTCACACTGTAGTAATAAAAAGGAAAAAAACAAAAACAAGCCAAGAAAGAAGCTGCCAGCAAGACAAGACGAGCCCAGTTTCCAGCAAAAAGGCATGCAAATCCCAGAGCCTGTAAACCCACAAAGGCCCAGGAGGAAATGCGAAGAGTAAACAAATTTATGGAAAAGGTTCAGCCTCAGAGAGTGGCCAGAATCCCATCCCCAGCTGCACACAGCAGGGGGGCTCTGGGGTGTGGGGAGCTCCCAGGAGCTGAGGTGGGGTCTGGGAGTTCCTACCTGAGCTGGCCAACTGAGCAAGCTGAGAAAGAGAGGGAAGCCCCCCAAACGACGTTCAGAGAGGCCAGGCGTCTGGAGTGCGGGATGCATGCCTTCACCTGGCAGGTCGTTCACAAGTGCTGGCAGCTGGCTGTCCTGCCTGCCAGGGACCTGCGTCATCCACAACTGCCTTGGGCACATGGCACTGGCCCTGACCTTGATTTGCTTTCAGCCTCCTGGGAGGTGAGATGGACAGCAAGCTCTGCGGGCTGAGCCAGCTGCTGCTGGTGCAGCCCTGCCCTCCAGGAGCGCCCAGCCAGGAGGGTAGAGAGCAGGTGTCCACTGGGTCATTTATACAGCCGCTGGCCCAGATGGGCAGGTGTCTGGGATGCTGTAGGGAGGTCAGAGTTAAGGTGCTCATTCCACTGGGCTTGGAAGAAAGGAGAGGGATGTACCTGGCAGGGAGGGAGGGGCTGGGGAAGGATTTTCCTAGAAAAGGGAGTATGGAAAAAAAAAAAAAAGATACAGTATATCCAGGGAGATGCTCCCCTCGGGAGCGCAGGCTGGCGGCGGCTGAGGAACGAGCACCCGGTCCTGGAGACCCAGGGATCAGGGCTAGTCCCTAATCGTCTAGGAGCTGCCTTCCTCCTCGGGAAGGCGTGCTAACCTGGTCCGCCTACAGCCTCTTGCAGGCTCAAAGGAGACAACAGGGATGGTCTGTGGATTGCAACCCACTCCTAGAGATTGTTTTCACTGTGTTTGTTCTTGTGACCTCGTGGGGAGTTGATAAGGACTCTGGATGTTGTGCCATCATTGGATCCAGAAAACAGTGCATTTGATCATCGCTCCATTAACAGGATCTATTGAATGCCTACTATGTGCTGAGCCTTGCCTGCCTGGGTGCTGGGGACAGAGCTGTTATAGAGACACATGCAAAGGAGACGCGCGAAATCCAAGGTGTGTTAGGTGCTGTGAAAAGATAAGGAGAAAAAGGAAGTGGGGATAGAGGAGAGTGAGTGGGGAGGGCTGGATTTTAGATAAGATGGGCCCTTTAATTTCGTCTGGGAATGCATCACTCTCCAGGCACATAGTAGGTGCTCAAAAAATATTTGTCAAATGAATCCTAAAACATAAAATGGGCAAGAGATCTTGAAAATCATCTGCCCCCAAACACTCAGTTTACAGATGAGGAAACAGGCTCAGAGAGACTAAATCATCAGCCACATGTCATTCTAGCTGTGGAGCAACCCAGCAAAGGAGATGCCTAGGGTGCATGCTTTGCTGGGCAGAAGCCCCACCAACAGTATCCCCCGTTCCTCAACCATTATCACCAGTGCAGGGCAACTCTGTGTCCGCTTGTGGACGGAAGCGAGCGGAAGCCTGTGGAGCCAACCCCATCCTGGGTGAGGGGGATGTAGGGCCCCCTGGGTGCTGGTGCTGGACACCAAGCCCTGCTGGACATCAGCAGCCTCTTCAGCAAATCTCAGGGATGATTCAAAGGGGCTCCTCTCTGCTCCTCTGCTCCCTGGCGTGTGTTTGTACTTACTCAGCTCTCACAGAGCCCAGCCGACATGTGTGGATTGGGCACGTGGTCACTGATGGGCCACAGGCCCAGCCCTGTGCCGGCGCCCCAGGGAGGGGCTCCAGAGTGAGTAAGACATGGGCCCCACCCTCCAGATGCCACTGTCAGAGGTGGTCTGGAACGCAGGCGCAAACACCGCACCCGCACAGCAGTGGGGGATGCAGAACACTGGGGGCTGGGATGTGCAGAGGGACCTGGGATGGACTCAGCAGCATCCAGATGAGGCTTGAAGGATGGGTAAGCTGGAGATGGTGGAAGAAGGAGGGGGAAGGCCGGGAGGAGGGGCGTGACTGTTCTCAGGAGCGGGAGCAGGTGGGTGGGTTGGACCGGCTTCCCAGGCTGTACACCTGGCCTGGGCAGGGTCGATAATGAGTCTGGGGGGCTGGTTATTGAGTCTGCTGGAAAGGCGCTGGGAGTGTTGAGCAGGGCAGTAAGGGAGAAGGGCAGATGCCCCTCTAGAGGATTTGAAGTTCCAGATTCGTACGCTAGTTGCCTGTGTGACCTTAGGCATGTCACCTGACCTCTCCAAGCCTCAGTTTCCTCATCTGAAACATAGGAATACAAATACTCCCTGGGCTGTTGTGAGGTCCGAATGAGCACAGCACTGAAACAGGAGCCACTACTAGGATTCACGTCTTTGACATTTATTGAGCGCCTACTGTATGCCAGGTGCTGAGGCTGACCTGGGGTTTGATGGTGAAGGGTGAAGGCTCCCGGCTTCCTGGGGGGAGATGGGCAGTTAACAAGGCTTTGAAGTGTGGTGGGTAGGGCTGTGGGGGCAGAGAAAGGCATTTACCCCGCCTGTTGGGCTCACCGAGGGCTTCCTGGAAGATTGACAAATACTCAAAGACCTGCGGGAAGAGCAGAGCTCCCTCGAGAAGGAGAGGGAGGCACGGCACGAGCCAAGACCTGGGCAGGGGGATGGCCTGACTCACTAACCCCCTTGTTCTCCGGGGGCACGATTACCCCTACTAGGGTTGCAAATTTGTCCTGCTAACTTCCGTGCGTGGGCGCCACTGGCATCTGGTGGCAGGAGTGGGCAGGAGGGCTAGACGTCCTGCAATGTGCTGGCCAGTCCCCTCCAACCGAGAATGAGCCCACATCCCACACAACAGTCCAACGTCTCACCGGATGTTCACGTAGGTGAAAACCCTGCTTGAAATGATCTATGTCTAGAATCGAACTTTGTTTTACATATAAATGCAAATTTTCTCTTCCTCCCCAGTTTTCATAGTCACTGAATTTTCCAGGAGTGCAACGACCGTGTCAATTGAGGAGGGCTGTTCTTGGTTTCATTTGGACGTTAACCAAGAGCTGGTCACCATTTCGGAAAATCGCGTCACCATTGGCCTCACCCACGGGCACACCTGTGAGCATCTGCACTTGCAGCTGTTGCCTTCCTGGGGACCCTGGAATGGGGCAAGCGTCTGAATCCTTCTTTATGTGGCCGAGGGAGTCCAGCGTCCCTGTATATGATTTTATGGCAAATTACCTTCCTTTTAATCCTCTTTTATATTATAATGAAGACATTATATTAATGTTTTAAACATCATATGTACACGTGAATTATATACCTGTAAATTCAACTTCAGGATAGAAAGGCACATTACCAAATATTATATAAATACAATATAATATCTATTATATAAATATATTTTGTAAAAGGAGCGTCGGGTTTGAACGGGTTGGGGAGCCTGTGAGTCAGGAGACGGGAAATGGTTTCGTGACGGGTGAGTCAGGGCTAAACGGGGGGACCAGGCAGCCGGGACAGCCACCAAGCAGCAGCGTGCATCCGGTGGGAACGGTCCAGTGATGTGGGCATGAATCAGGACCAGGGCAGGGACCGTCCCACCACCCCCTCCAAAACAGTGCCCTCAGGTGGAAACGGAGACAGCACCTTTGCCTGGTGCTGACCCACCTATGTTCTCACATGTGCGTCCTGCGGGGGACAGCAGTTCTGAGAGTGGCTGTGTGCCCATGGCTGCCCGGGCTGGGGTGGAAAAGGTGGAGGTTCTTTACTTTGAAAGAGACTTGGAAACGGAATCCTCCTAAGATAAGGTCATTCTTCAGGGAGTGTGGACGAGTAAAGTCACCTGCCGATGAGAGCAGGAGATGTCGAATGAGAGATGCTTCCAGATCACCTGGCTGGTCACCTGGAGAGCGTGCACGTTCTAAAGCCCTTGTGTTCACCAAAAGAGAGGGATGTCCTGTATAGTAATAAAAAAGTGGTTTCCCTGTTGGATAAATATGCAAATATTTAAAAACAATCAGAGGAGGGTTAAATCTCCCACCTGCCGGGGAACTCTGTGGTTGGCCCCTGGCTGTCACAGGGATGAGGCTGGAAGGCCAGGCACTGGCCAGATGACCAAAGGCCTCGTAAACCACGTAAATCAAGGAGCTAGAACTTAATCCCAAATTTAAGGGGAAGCGGTTGGTGGACGTTGAACAGGGAGCAGCGTGATCAGATCCGCATTTCAGGAAAGTCAGTCTGGCTAGCAGGTGGCCGATGGATGGGAGGGGCCGAGACTAGAGGCAGGAGGCCGGTTAGGAGCTGGCCGGAGTAGTGCAGGGGGCGAGGACGGTGGCCCAGATTGTCTAGGAGGCAGCAGATGACAGTAGGGACCAGGTAGGGGGGAGATGAAGGTGGCCCGAGTTGTCTGGGGGGTGGGGGGGACAGAGGTGGCCTGGATTAACAAAGGGGCGTCGAGGAAAATGGTCACACGCAATGCTTCTGCAGCCCACGCCCTGTGTAATCCCCCCAGCGAGGCTCTAGGGGAGGTTCCTTATGATTATTATCACCATTTTCACAGACAAGGAAACAGACACAGAGAGCTTAAGCCTTGCTGTGGTCACATCAGTGAGGCTGCAACCCGGGCAGCCTGGCACCTGCCTCTTAGAGGTTCTAGACCTCAGCCTTGGCAGCTCTCATGATAGGACTTGTGCTGACAAGAATGCATGTCTGCGTGGGCCGCCCACAGTCTGCCTAACCGCAGAGGGAACAAAGAACTTAGGTTCTTGGACCAGCCCGGAGCCCCGGCGCCTGCTCCCGCTCCTGCTCAGATGGAGGGAGGGTGGCCCTGCAGGGCTGCCTAGGTCAGAAACGGGTGGAAGAGCGTTGTTAAGGCAGCTGAGCTGGGTGGGCTCAGCCAAGAGCCTCCTGTCTGAGCCGACACAGCCGCCCCAAGCCGGGGATGAACCAGACCCGCCTCCCACCTCCCAAGGTCATGGGCAGCCCTGAGCAGGGCCACCAGGGGTACAGGAGGCCCCTCCCTTCCTGCCTCTCCGCCATCACCAGCTAGAGTCACTCGCTCTGTCCTGAGTCCAGTGGTCCTTCTGCAGAAGACCTGGCCGGGGGGCGGGGGGGGGGGGGAGGAGAATGGAAAGGGCACGGCCTCGCTCCTGCTTCGGGTACGCTCCGGACCCAGACGCAGACGGTCCCCAGCCCGGCGGCCCTGCGGCTTCGGGGCGCCCTCTGCTGGACGTTCTCACCGTCGGCTGGGTGATGCCGGGAGCGCCTCCGGCGTGAGGATGCGGGCGTTTGTGGCAGGGACGGCGGCCGACGTGGGGAGCCGAGGCTGTCACAGGGAGAAGCCGGCCGGGCCCCCGCCGGGGAGAAGCGACACAGGGCAGATGAGCCTACATTTTTCATTTCAGTTTTTGTGTCCTCATCAGTTAATAGGGGTCTGCCCCGGGCACCCCCACTCCGTCCCTCCCACAGGCCTCTTTGATGGCATCCTTTAGAATTCACAGTAGCCCACAATAGTCACAGTACTAAATTACTTTCATGGCTTTAACTGCCACGACTACTTACTGTATTGAATATGATTTATTGGATATTGGATTCACAGTAGCCCATGATAATCATAGTATTATATATATATATATTTTCTTTTTTTTTGAGGAAGATTAACTCTGAGCTAACATCTGCCACCAATCCTCCCCTTTTTTGCTGAGGAAGACTGGCCCTGAGCTAACATCCGTGCCCATCTTCCTCTACTTTATATGTGGGACGCCTACCACAGCAATGGCTTGCCAAGCCGTGCCAGGTCCACACCGGGATCTGAACCAGCGAACCCCGGGCCACCAAAGTGGAACGTGCACACTTAACCGCTGCGCCACCCGGCCGCCCTAAAATAGTTTAATGGATATAACTATTAACTCCTATTTATTGGATATTACTTGAATGGATCTAAGCACTACTCTTATTTATGGATATTTTATTCCATATTATATGTTGGATATTGGATATTATTTATGGTCTATGATATCGGACATTACTTATCGGATATTGAATTCACAGTAGCCACGATAATCATAGTATTAAAATTATTTTACTGACTAGACCTACTCCTTCTGCGTACTGATTGGCTAGTATCTGAAGGGCTAGGACTCCTGCTAACAGCCGTCACTTCTTGAGTGGCCTCCATGTGCCCCGCGCTTCATTCCCCGGTTTAGTCCTCACTCTGTTATCAAGCCCATTTTTCAGATGAGAAAACTGAGGTCCCCAAAAGTTAAGTCCCACGCCCAAAGCCACAGGGTTCCGCAAGCGCAGACCCTTGTCAGACCCTGGGTTCGGGGGGACTGGGAGCCAGTGCTCTCTCTTTACCTTGTCAGCCCCTTCGGCTGAGCCAGAGCACGGGTCCCGCCTCACACGCGGGAACCTCACCCACCTCCACCCTCCAGTCGGCGGGGAAAAAGTTCTAACTGGGCGGCGAGCAGAGGGGAGCCACGCACCTTCCGCCCGCTCTGGAGCAGCTCTGCAGGGTAGCTCCTTCTTTGAGGAGCAGCTGAGGCGGGGTTGATGCAAAAGCCCAGGGGCCTGATACATGTGCACCCGGAGTTCCCGTGCGCCGGACGTCGGGCATTCCCCGGCTGCTGCCGAGAACCCATCCGTCCGCCCCAGGACGGAGGCCGGCTGTGGGCGAGGCCGGCTGTGATCAGGAATGCTGATGAAAGAGCTGTCATTTCTGGGCTGGGGAGGAACTGCCTCGTCCAACAACATCCTTTCAAAACAAATCCGTCTCCGCTCTGTGGGGTGTGCGTCTGGCGCTGGCAGGTCCCGAGGAGCCCCTTCAGGTGGTGGGGGTGGGGTGGGAGGAGGTGGGGGAGGAAGGGCAGATGCAGACTCAGCCCTCACCAAATACTCTCCACCCTGTTTGCCAGGCCGTGTGCTGGGTGTTTTCCATTTGCTGTCTCAACACCTCTGTGGGAGCGCTCATTACTCGCCCATGGGGAGGCAGAGGCACAAAAATGTTAAATAACTTCCTTGCCTAGGATCATGCAGCTGGGGAGTGACCAGCCCAGGATTTGAACTCAGATCTTTCCCACTCCCAAAAAAACCCATACTTTTCCCATTAAACTGACATTTGTATTTGGCTTGTGGCCCACTTTGACTTCCAGATCTTTTTCTCCTCCATGTTTGCACAAGGCTGGTCCTATCCCATCTGGCAGCAATGTGCAGTGTTTAGGTGCACAGACTCAGGGATCAGCCTGCCTGGGACTCGTTAGCACCAGGAGGGAAATGACTTCACCACCCTGTGCCTCAGTTTCCCCATCTGTAAAAGAAGGATAATGATAATAGTACCTATCTTCAAAGGATCCTGTGAAGAGTAAATGAATTAATATTTACATATATAAAATTCTTAGAGCCTGGTGCAAGATAAACGATGAACAAATGTGGGCTTTTAATCACTAGTGTAGTAACTCGAAACCCTGGTTGCAAATCATCCTGGGAGCTTTAGAAAAATGCCAGCGTGTGGGTCCCACCCCAGAGGGTCTGATTTAATTGGTCTCAGGTGGAGGCCAAGTGTAGCTGTTTGTCGGAGCTCCCCAGGTGATGCTAATGCTCACGCCAAGGTGAGATGCACCAGGCTGAAGTCTCCAGGGCAGGGCTGCTGTCCTGGGCACCCGGGACAGTGGGCGGCACCCAACAGGTGTCAGGAAATGCTGGAGGGCTGCTCGGATGCCCTTCGGGTCTATGTCACTTTTTATTCAGCATTGAGATCTCATCTCCCATCAGTTAGGAGGGAGGTCACCCACTCAGACCGAGGTCATCGGCCCTGAAATAAAGACGAGCTTTGTCCCATCCCGAAAGTCCTTAATGCAAACATGAAGTCATCGCAGCCATGCCTCTGCCAAGGGCTGTGGAAGTTCCGTCTGGGCCTGAGCCGAGTTCTGAGAATTCCCGAGAAGGGATCCGCCTCATTTCTGTCTAAGTCACATGCTGCTGGCCCCAGGCTTCCCCAGGATGTGCCAGGAGGTGAAATTCAGGTCCAGCGAGGATGTGGGGTCAGGCGGGGGCCTCTGAGCTCTGGCCTGTGGCTCTGGTCTGGGCCCACCCCTTCCAAGTCACTCTGATCCCCCTCCCATGAAGGATGATGCATGTTGGCTGCCAACACCATTTTACAAATGACTTCAACTTGCTGGGTCTTTGTTTTCTCGTCTGAAAATACCTTGCTGGTGGTTGTGACGGGGGTGGCCCAGGAGGTGACCAGAAGTGCCCATCTGGAGGGTGGGCCACAGCTCTCACCTGCTGAGGGGCAGCTGGCAGGGCTGAGCAGGAGGAGGGCGGCAGGGGTTCAAAGGTCAGGTCGGCCCGGAGAGGAGGGGTGAGATGCTGACAGAGAAAGTACAGCTGGCACCAGCGTCAGCCCCATCCCCTGCTCTCTAGAATATTCCTAATTGGGACTTGCCTGTTGCCAGAGAAAACACACTCGGGGACCACCGCAGCTTCTGTTTGCTCTCTGGGGACAAGCATTCGCATCTCTGCTCTTCTGGCTGCAGACCCCAAGCAGGGGACCAAGCCAGAAAATGCACCCGCCCCGCAAGCAAGCATTTTCCCTGGAAGACATCAAGGACCATCATTTCTTGCGTTCCTCCACGTGCCAGGCATGGAGAAAGATGCGTGCACAGGCCTGATGGGCGTCTCACAGACCTCTCAGCAGTCTTTCAAGTTGGTACCAGCCTGGGTTCCCATCTAAAGGCAGCTGTGGCTTGGAGGGGTTCAATGCTCCAGAATCCACACCCAGATTTGCTCAAGGGTGAAGCCTTCCTTTTCTGCTCTGTTTGCCTGTTAGAATGGGAGGTGGCCAAAACATCAGCCAGGGGTCTAGGGAACCTCCCCAAATTATTTATTTAAAATAATAGGATGGAAGATGAGCCACAAGTCTAGGAAGCGATGAGTTCCCTCGTGGATGGACAGGATCACTCTCATCTCCAGCTTGGTGTCTTGTGACAAAGGGTTGGCATCACGAATGTTTGTTGACTTAAACGTTCGTTTATTCATTCTTTGAACAAATATTGATTGGGCTGCTACGAGGGATTATAGGAGGCACTAGGAGCCCAACAGGGAACAGGACAGACAAGGTCCATGGGCTAATGGAGCCGGCATTCCTGGGAGCATGTGGGGAGTGAGCAGAGGAGAGAAAAAAGTAAACAAACAAAGATGATGAAAGATTGTAATCAGGGCCAAGTATCAGGTATCTGCTGCTGTATAACAAACATCCCAAAACATGTGGCTTCAAACCACCAGCATTTCTTTCCTCACAATTCTGCAATCTGAGCTGGGCTCAGCTGGGCGGTTCTTCCGCTGGTCTTGGCTGAGGTCATTTGTAGCCTCAGCTGTCATCAGCCGGCTCGACTGGGGCTGGGGGGTTGCAGATGGCCCCACCCCATGTCTCCTCTCTTCCCACCGGGTCTCTGGTCCCCCAGGAGTCTAGCCTGAGGGCGTCCTTACATGGTGGCTGGAGGGCTTCACGAGGACAAAGGCAAAGCTGCAAGACCCTTTGGGGCCACCTTGGGAGCTAGCACAATGTCACCTGTGCCACTTTCCATTGGCAAAGCAAGTCACGAGACCGGCTCAGATGCAGGAGATGGGAAAATTAACTCCCATTTTTTTTGTGGGAGCAACAGCAGAATGATTTGGCCGTGTTTTTTAATCTCCTCCAGGCTAGAAAGACCTAAGCCAGGTGACGAAATAGGACGGAAGTCAGAAATCAGGCCCACGGCCGTATTTGCTTGGTCTGAGCAGTGTTACACTTAAAAAAAAAATTTAAATGGAATTGACTTTAAATGCAGAAACCGGAGCATTTCAGGTAAAACTCTAGATTTTCCAACTTCTCGGGAAAAATCGGAAGGTTTGGGTCCCATTTCTGCAGGCAACTGGGTGTGGGCTGAGCAGCGGCCGCCCCCACTAGACGGGCCACAGGCTCTGGTGCCCTCGCTCCACTGCAGTTCCTGCCGCTCCTTATGCGCCCAGAGCCTGAGGCTGAGCGCCCACAGCCAGTTAGGGCTTTTCAGCTATTGTTGTCCTGACAATAGAGCTAAGAGGAAAGTGAAACCTCTCTCCCACCCGTGGCAAAAGTGGGAAAATGAAAGAGGAGCTGAGAAGAGCCCATATTTGGTGATTGTATTGTATATGCTATTCATATTGGGAGAGCATCAGCAGTCGATTATCTATACCTCTGCTTCACTTTGGAGCTTCTGAGGCCTTTTTGGCAATTTCAACCCTTCTGATACTGACTTGGGGCAAAGGAGAAGAGAAGTCCCCTATTAAGAGGCACCATTGATGATGCATCCTGAAGGATGAGAAGCTGGCGACCAGGAAGAGCATTAAGTGCAGAGGCACAGCATGTGCCAATGTCCTGTGGTCACAGAGGGCCTCTGTGGCTGGAGGGTGAGGCATTAAATGGCACAAAATGAGGCTGGAGCGGTGGATAAGGGGCACCTTGCAGTGGTTCAGAGGCCACAGCACAAAGGTTGGGTTTCATTCTCAAGAGAGTGGGACAGCAGCAAAGGATTTTTAAGCTGGGGAGTAACATGGTGGGATTTCCAAAGACTGAGAAAACAGATTGCAAAGGGAGGAGGCTAGGATTTGGAAGGTGGGTTTTTACAGAAGTTGAGAGGGATGGGCAGAGGCAGCTGGTGAAGAGGGGGTCTGTCTCTTTGACCCTCCTGCCTCCCTATTTTAAGACCCCTGTGATGACATTGGGCCCACCCAGATCATCCACGATCATCTATCTCCCCATTGAAGACCCTTAATTTTTTATTTTTGTGAGGAAGATTAGCCCTGAGCTAACATCTGCTGTCAATCCTCTTCTTTTTGCTGAGGAAGACTGGTCCCGAGCTAACAACCGTGCCCATCTTCCTCCACTTTACATGTGGGACGCCTACCACAGCATGGCTTGATGAGTGGTGCCATGTCTGTAGCCGGGATCTGAACTGGTGAACCCCGGGCCACCGAAGTGGAGTGTGCAAACTTAACCGCTGTGCCACCGGGCTGGCCCCTCAAGATCCTTAATTTAATCACATTTGCGAAGTCCCTTTTGTCATATCAGGTAGCAGATTCACTGGTCCTGGGATGAGGACATGGCCGTATTTGGAGGCAGGGGACATCATTCCATCTGCTACACGGGTTAAGGCATCTCAAGGCTTTTCCTGCAGTGAGAACGCTGAAGGGAGGTCCCCGAGCACAGCTGGCTCATCTGGCCATGTCTCCAGGGCTGGGTGCTGTGGGGACCCATCAGAGCAGAGGAAACTTAGTGCCACTCCCACTGTATTGTGCCTAATGACACAAAGAGATGGCATGAAGGCGAAAGGACAGCTGTAGGAACGACACAGGCCTAGGTATGAGACCCGGGTCCAAACCCCAGCTCTGCCTTAGACTAGCCATGTGACTCGGAACAAGTGACTTCAATGGCTTGTGCCTCTCTCATCTAAGTGAGGGTCTTCGCGATCTCGTAGGAGCATTGTGAGGATGACAACCAGCAGCAAAGGACGCCCCACGGGGCACAGGATGGGAGGGTGGATGGGCAGCCTAGAGGATGGGAGGGAAGACAGCTGAGGGGCGCCGCCCCAGGCAGATGACGCCCCCTCGGCTCTGCCCTCCCTGCCTCGCGGCTGCCCTGGGGAGACACAGCAGGCCGTTGGCGGGAGCGTCTGGCCATGCTGGAGCCGTTAGTCAGTTACCCCTTTCCTGGCCACGGCTGATAAGTATATCCTGCTGGATAAAAATACATCCACCCTTACGGTAAGACTCCAGGCTGGGGACTCTCGTGGCACCCCGCCTCCAGCCACCTTTCCTCATAAACAGTTCAGGAGCGGCCTCCGGTCCTGGGCAGGAGCGAACGGGCCAGGGACCTCACTGCCCTTGTCATGCTGTGCCCTGGAAAGGAGACTCTTGCTGCATCGGGGGGACAGCAGGCAGCCCAGGGAGTGGCGGAGGCACAGAGTGTGGCTCTCACAGCCGTGTTGGTGACCAGCAGTGCTGACTGAACTGGGACCAAACCTAACAGCCAGCAGAGGTCTCCCCGCAGGCCGGTCCCAGTTCTCGGTGCCACACAGCTCATTCAGTTCTGGTCACGACCGTGTGGCCTGAGGTCCTGTCATTATCCCCAGGAGACCTGAGCACAGGGGGTCAGGAAGAGCCGAAGGCGGAGTTGGTGGTGGAGACTGGACTGGAACCCAGCCGGGTGGGTTTAACTGGTAGGCTGGCTCCTATTGAGTCTAGTCTAGAAAAGTGGGTCCAAAGGCTCCTTTCAAGTTCCCGAGGGTCTGGAAGAGAACTGTGGATCACCCCAACACGGGGCGACATGCGCAGGTGGGCTGACTCCGAGAGCCACCCCGCCACACATCAGACATGCGGCCTCCCAGCCCGAACCTCGCCCACCCGGGGCCGTCTACACTGCACACCACTTTGGGTATGAAAGTCCATCCCCCATTTCCTCAGTCTTCCCAACGACGCAGCATCGAGTGTTGATCTTTTTCCTTGCTTGCTCCCTCTCTCATGTGCTCCCTCATTTCTATCCCTCATTTTTTTACTGAGGTAAAAACTCACATAGCACAAACCATCTATTCGGTGGCACCTAGTGCAGTCACAATGTTGCGCAAGCACCGTTTCCTCACCCAAAGGAAACCCCTTGCCCGTTGGCCGTCGCTCCCCAGCCCTCCCTCCCCTCAGGCCCGGACAACCACTCATCTACTTTCCGTCTCCAGGGATTTGCCTGTTCTGGACACGTCATACAAACGCCATCGTGTACCACGTGGCCTACTTCTGAGGAAGTGGGAGCGTGCATGCATCAGCACCTGCTTCTCTTTTACGGAAGAATAACATTCTGTTGTAGGATGGAGTGTACTTTGTGCATCCTTTCGTCCGCGGATGCGTATTCACACGGTGGTTCCCACCTTGCGGCTGACGTGAATGGTGCTGCTGCCAACATTCCTGTACTAGGACGTGTGTGAGGCCCTGTTTTCAGATCTCTCGGGTCTGTAGACCCAGGTGTGGAACGGCTGGATCATACGGCCATTCTGTGGTGAATTTTCTGCACAGCGGCTGCACATCCTGTACCCCGAGCGGTGTGCGAGGCTCCGACAGCTCCCCGGCATCGCCAGCACCTGTTTTCTGCTGCTGCTGTGTTATCAGAGTCGTGCTAGTGCGTGTGAGCTGTTTACCCTCTACATGCACAGCGCTGGTTTTATATAATTTCAAACAAGGAAATCCAGTCATTTGGTCTCATTTTAGAGACAAGAAATGGTGGTGCTGGGAGGGCAGAGACTGTTGAGGTTTCCTGGCAGGTGAGTGGGAACAGCGGGGACTCCTTGGTGCTGGGGGCTGGGGAGGGCTGGGGGCACCAAGCCTCGGGGCAGAGCTTCAGGCTCCCCGACAGCTCCAGCCACGCCCTTCCACATGCAGCCATCTCGGGCACCGGTTTCTGGCTAAGACCTTGTTTAAAGAAAGTGTTGCACAGCAACCCTCCCACCCCTCGAAGACAAAAAGGCTCGCAGACCACCGGACCATGTAACGTTCTTGCTATGGAAGACAGAAGAAAATGAAAACCAACCCCCAAACCTGCCTTACGCTCTGCCGTCCGACGGACGATGCATGGCCCACTTCTCCTCCTTCCCATGTGATTCCAGGGGCGATTCCAGCAGACCTGACTCATGTAACTCGGACGTGCCTGGCAGGTCCCCTAAGCTCGCCGCCCCTGCCTTCAGTGGGGGTCTGCCTTCAACGTCTGCTAGTACCTCTGTTCTCTGGAGGTCTACAGCCTCTGGGCACGGTGGCGAGAGAAAGTCATGGAGAATTCTGTTTTCCACAGACGGAATTCTCCGACATATAACTACACCTTTGACATCTCGAGGTCCTCTATTCCTCCTAAGTCTAATTTCTTTCTCCCTTCCAGGCAAAGGAAATTTGAAAGTGTGTTCTGGGGAAGACAGCATGGAACCTTATTCTGACGGGGTTGCACAGCACCAAGGCAATGACTGCGATTATCGATAACGCTAATTTAGCAGGAACCACACAAAAATTAGAACCAATTAGAATGCCTTCCCCATCAAATTGTTTTATTAGGTTAATTAAACAGCTTTAAGACAATTCATTTTGTTCAGTACCCTTCTAGAAAATATTTCAAGTTTTAAATGAACTTCCAATACATAAAACAAAATTACTTTACCATACACAAATTTCAGATCAAAATACAACACTCTGTTTCTGTTTTCTTACAGTTATAAAATCCAGTCAATACAAACTACATAGAAAAGATAAAACACTTCCACTGATCCTCAGGACAAGAGAACAGCACAATTGCAGTATGTTCCCAAAGCACAAGGCCTGTGTTGGCGCCGAGGGATCGGCCCCACGGGTACCCCACGATAAACTGAAGCATGTAAACAAGGTGCGTGCTACTGGGCTTAGGAAAGTGAACATGCCCTTTCTGCATCAGTATTACTTGTAAACCATAAAGCAACTTGGTAAGAAAGGTTACTAATTCAAAATTACTTCGACTTTGCTAAATTGCATACCAGCAAAGGAATAGAAAATTACTCCACAGAACACCACATTTGGACCACGGGATGCTTGAGACGTGACATTTCAATGAAATCACATTAGCACAGTTTCTCTACTACACTACTGAGTCTGGGGAGTACAATTTTACAAGTCGCGACTTCCTGGTACTTCAAATATTTTGCACTTTCTATCGAATGTCTGTCGTTTAGTTCATGTATTTTTCACTGCCAATCCCTGTTTTTCAGTAGTGGGTCTTTCTTTAAAGACCAGGGTACCGTACCACACACAGTACCACCTCATCTGAATCCATGTCTAAGAAGCCTGCTCAACCTGGAATCTCACCAGATAATAAAAGCTGCAGGATTTAAATTAAAAACTATTCTGTATGTACCATGTCAGAAAATAAAGACACATTAATTAAACAAAGATGTGTGTCTAGCAGGATGAATTTTGATACGGTATTTTGGGAATTTGGTATTTATACGGTATTTGTGGAATTTTCCTTATGGTATTAAAAGCATCAAAATGACAGATGAAGAGTGTGCTAAAAACTGGTTCTTGACAAGGGTGACTGGCCCATGTTTAGCGCCTGGTACCCACAGGCACCAGCCAATAGGAGCGACGTTGGCCATTCTGCTGGACCGGGGTCCACTGTGAAGGTTGGCCCTGAGTCTGGGAGAGTCAAACTGAATTTACAATCCTGTTTCGAGGAATTCCCTTGATAGTTTTCTCTCATAGCAGAAGACCTATGTCAGTGATAGAAAACAAATGGGTCTACACGTTTATAATGAGTTATGCGTGGATCTCATTCACAGATAGATACAAATGTCTTTGTCACCAGGAACGTACAGTGATAAACACGAAGTCTGCCAGAGCCTGCTGGAGGAGCTTCTGCAACACTGAGGAGGGCGGGGGTGAACTGGCAGCGCAGGAGGTGCTCGCGAAACCTGCTCATCGCTCCCACTGCTACGGAGAGAGGCTGCAGACCTGGCTGCAACGGTGGTTCAAAATTCTGCTGAAGCCACCGTTTTTGTTTTTGTTTTGTTTTTTTTTATGGTTGTCACAATTCACAAATGGTATGATTCAAAACAAAACGAGCATCACTATGTCACTGGTGAACTGAAGGGGTATAGGAGAGAAGAACCAAACAAAAGCTGTGTTACAAATGAGTCAAAACGAAACAAATCCCATAGGCAGAAAAAGCCACCGATGATTTAATCAAGCAAGTTTTGCTAAACAGCCTGTGCTTTTCTCAACTAAAGACCACTTGATACATTTCCCACCAGAAAATTATCTACTCCATGGAATCTGGGTGATGTGTTTTCATGTCACTTGAATTTTCAGGTCCCGCATAGGAAAACGATGCTATAAACGCGCATGAGTCGAGGCTTTGTTTTGAAGCTGATGATGACACTCTTTTGCCCCACGTACTAAGATCCTACCTAATTTTTTACAAAGCATAAGAGGCAAATTCGATGAGCATAGGCTAGATTAATAACACATTTATTTTATGGAATTTCTTCTGAAGCAAAAATTTCTTTTGAAAAAAATATGAAAAGATGATCCCTCCCTTATGGTAAAGAGGCAACTCTAATTTGCGATTCTATTCACAACTTGGAGTGTGGTGTGTTTTTAAGTCAGAGCTAAATAAGAGACAAGCGAACAATGGCCTCATTCTGCTCGAGCGGATGCTGCTAGAACGGGGCAGAACCGAGTCCGCACGGAGCTGTCCCCCGGCGGGCCTGCGCACGGCCAGGGAGGGCGTCGTTTACCGAGTTTCCGAGGGCCCCCCAGGTCCTGGGCAGGCCTGCCGGACTGGGCCCGCACAGTGCCTCCCGGCTGGGTGCTGAGGTAGTACGTGGGGCCTCTGGAGCCCCCTCTCCCGGCTCAGAGGCGTCCTGAGGGCTCCAGGGCAGCCAAGGAAGGAGGGACCAGCGGGGCCCTAGGGAAGCTGTTCTGTCTACAGCTGCTGAAGGAGCCACAAAACGTGAAGTAGGCGACGCCTCAGAGCGAGAGAGGCTCTGGAAAGCTCCCTGGGGCCTGGTGACCGGTCTGGCTCTCTTGCCGCCAGGGCCAGCTGGCTGTGGAAAGTGCTAGCCACAAAGGCCAGTCAGGGGCTCCCAGAAGAAAGACTTTTCAACAAATGTTTCTAGGCTACTGGTCTGAGGAACCAAGAAAGTCTTTTTTTCCCTTTTTTTTTTTGGATACATAATTCAAGCAGTTAAAAAACCAGGCTGGGAGAGGAATGGGATGAGGAACAGAGGGCAGGGTGGGGATGCGACTGCCAAGGAACGTGTATAAGTAAGTACTCTCAAAAACACAACCAAAATAACCTTCTTCCACCTTGCCCCGAGCCCCTCGGCTGGCACAGAAAGAAGTGCCGATGGCGGGCAGGGCCTCTTTTCTCCAAGATTCCACTTGGCGGTACCTTGGGGGACACAGGGAGGAAAACCAACACTGGGTCAAATAAGAGGTTATTAATAAGTGGAGATGACTGAGAAAGTGGGGAGAAAACACACAAGTAGGAAACCACAGACACCTCCGCCCCTGGCCTCCAGGCTGGATCTTTCCCAAGGCAGGTGGGCTGGGGAAGAGACACACAGGGAGCGAGGCACCTCCCTCTGCCCCCAGAGCTGACAGTAAGACGCAGTGTGCTTTCACAGGAGGGAGAGACAGAACCACAAGAGGAGGCAGGTCCTCTGGAAATTCTTCTCAAAGGATGACTGAGCAATCCATCAGCAAGGCCACCGATTCCTAAAGTTGGAAGGGGCTTGAAGAGGTCAGCCAACCCAACTGTCTCCAGCACGCGACCCCCGCCTGCCGCCCGCCAGCATCCCACGCCATGGGTCAGCCAGGCCCTGCTTAAAAGAAGATAATTTTTACATATCAGCTTTCTTAAATACATATATTTCGGAAAGTTCTGCAGAAGATGGATGTAGCTGTTGGCCACTGGCCGCAGTCAAGACCCTGAGCAGCTGGTGGGCAGAGAGGAAGAGGGGAGGACAGGGCAGAGGGTGTGGGTGCAAAGGGACAAGGACGCTTCCCCTCCAAAACGATGTGGAAGCAAAAGCATAAACATTATTTTCTTCCTTTTTACTAAACTGTTCACAGAACCTCTTATGTGCAAAGCACTCTGGCCATCAGGACTGATCCTGCCACAATGCGCCCTGACGCTGTGGCACCGCACGTCCCAGCTGCGGGGGCCGTCCTCGGGAGTGTTTCCAGAGAAGAGCGCTCAGGACCACGGAAGGTGCTCGTCTCATCACGAGGCAGTTCTGTTTGAAAGTCCTAAAACTGACAAAAAGTCCCGTCTCTCTAGCTTCTGCTCTGGCCAGAGCTTGGCGCTCTAGAGCCCATGTCTGCTCATCCTGAAGACTCGCCTACAGGCCAGCCCAGGCCTTCCAAGACTCTTGTGACAGCTTCCGGAGCGCCCTCCACCTAGCTCTCATCCTTTAGGGGGCCTCTCACACTGTAGTGCCTGGAACTGGCAGCTAAATGCAGTAGTCGGGTCCACCCAAGGCAGCACACGGATGGAAGGAGCAGACAGACTTCCTTCCTAACTCCCAGCCCCAGACAAGTCTATTATTTCTTTTGAAACAGTTGTCTTTTTTTTTCCTAAGATTGGCCCTGAGCTAATATGTGTTGCCAATCTTCCTTTTTTTTTTCTCCCCAAAGCCCAGTACACAGTTGTGTATTCTAGCTGTAGGTCCTTCTAGTTCTTCTATGGGGGACAGATGGCTTGATGAGCCGTGTGCAGGTCCATGCCCAGGATCCAAACCAGCGAACCCCGGGCCGCCAAAGCAGAGCGCACGAACTTAACCACTTGGCCATGGGTCGGCCCCCCAAACAGTTGTCTTATGTTCAAATTATCAATGATCCTCCCCCACCATGTTTCTTCTTTCTCTTTCTATCAGGAACTATCTTTTCTGAACCTAGACATAAGACTTTATATAGTGAGCCACGTTATTAGGCTGTGAAGAGCACTGCAGACCCCTTCATCCCTCCCTGCACTTTTCTCTACCTTCTTTATTTTTATACAAGCTACTAATAAAAACGTTATGTTAAGAAGGATGCTATTGGCGTGCCCCAGTCTTGCTGACAAAGGGCCATTCTTATCAACAGAGTCTGGGTGTGGCTATTCAACCCACTCCTCAGCCCTTTCAACTTCCTTTTCTCATTCACGAAGATATCAAGAATGCCTGTATCAAATATCTCACGGCATCAAGCTACGCTGGGCAGGCCACTTAGGGCTGCATCTACCAGTGCCATAGTCTGAACCGGAAAGGAAGCGATGTTATAAAAGGATTAAGGAGCTCACTTTTTGTACCACTTTGTTAAATAACCCTTCTTTATTTGAAGGTACAAAAGTTCTACACACACCTCCCCCACACACACATAACACATGTACCTGTAACACAAACTATCTTTGTTTGCTTGTTTTTAAGTTTCTCATAACATCCAAATTAAGAAAGCATAGTTTAGGTCTACTGATCTCAAACAGAGATCTAGAAAATATCCAGTTCATTTGACCAGTGTAGTCTGCTACTTTTGCTATTTGAGGGAAAAAAGAAAAATTCAACTTTGGTAAAGAGTTTTAAGAATTATTAGAGGACTTCATTAGGTGAATTATGAACTGGGGGTTATTCACAACAGCTCTAAATACTCTAACTACATATTTTGGGATGTTTCAGCTATCCAGAATCCTCTTGAATGAAACGTTAGAGAAGTAGAAGAGTGGTGGCAGGGGCCGAGAAAGTAACTCACTTTATCAACACAGATAGACATCACTTGTCTATCACGCGGCGGCAGACCTGAGTGTGAAGAAAGCATCAGGCCAGGGATTCTCAAGGGTAGCCCCCGCCCGCCAGGAGCAGACCTGGTCTGTGACCAGAGCTGCGATGAGTGGCAACAGCAGCTACGGTCGTACCCACCACCATTTGTGTGCGAGGCCCCAGCCATCCCAAGGCTCACCTCGGTTCTGTCACTGCGTCCTCCCAGCAGTCCTAAGAGGGAAATGCCCGCTACCTTCCTCCTCCAGGTAAGAAACCGAGCCGCAGAGTTAAAGGGCTTCTGAAGGTCACAGAAGGTCACAAAGCAGTTGCGGTGGAAGTCTTCAAACCACAGGCACCTGGCACCACAGCCTACACATGCTCCTAACTACTAGGTTCGCTCGGGAAAGTACGTAAAATGTTTACAGATGTTTTCCTCAAAAGAATGGAAATAAGAAAGTTTGGGGCTTTAAGGGGGTAAACCTTGGTTCTCTTGGAAATTACTTAAAAAAAGGTCTCTTGGCCTCCTGCCAGATCCACACGTTGCTGACATCCTGTCATCTGAGGAGAAAGTCTGCATTCTACTGTCAGGAGCAAGCCCTTTCCTCTAAAAAGCACAAGCGTAAAAATGAAATCTCGTCAATGTGTCAGGACAGTCAAGTTTTTAGGTTTTTCCTGGTACGTAAGTCACTCCTAGGATGCTAGGGTTTTTGGGCATGACTCTTTGGGGGCACCAGGGGTGCTGGGTAATTCCTATGAGAAATCTCCCCCGGAAGGGAGGGTCTGTCTACAAGAAGTGGCGGGGCTCACAGCTCCCAGGCCAGCGGACAGACGCTGGGAGGACAGAGCCGGGCACACCGGGCAGAGAGGGCACGTCCAGGAGGGCGTCGGGGACGCCTCACTGACACACAGAGGGAACCTGACCACTCAGGCGTTTAAGTCTGATGCACTTGTGTGTGTTCGGTCAGCCTCCTCCCTGCCCTCAGGAAGTACCTTCAGGGTTTCATTTTAAACCCAGGTTATCAGAACTAGAAGAGAAGAGGAATCTAGTCATATTCCTGGGAAACATTCATGAAAATACACCTACTAGATCCTTAAACTGCTCACAATAGCACCTTATAAAAAATGAAAAATAGTAGCCCCAAGCGTCTAAATCCCAAACACTGGGTCAGATTACTGATGGACAAATTCTCCTGTCTGATCCTGACAAGGATGGAAATCAAGCCCTCGATTTTACACAGCAGAGGTGTTTAAATGCACTGCTTTCCTACATTATGAAAACATAGCCTTTTAAAGACTCTTTAAAGTTCAAGTTGAGTTTCAAGTAATCACTTCGCAGCAGCTCGAGGAGAATTATTGTTCCTCCTGATTAAAAGTGCCTATTAAAAAAAAAAGTAGTAAAATGGAAAACACGCCTCAGAGAATTGTATTCCTCAAGGCCGCTTACTGCTTGCTGCCAGGCTTTTGTTAAAGGACAGAATGTGTTGAATTCTTCTAAACTGGCAGGGGATCAAGCACAACACGACATAATGAGGTAGTGAGAACAGAGTTTTTCCTATAAACACAAAGGACAAGGGAATAAGCGCATGTAAGTCTCCTCCAATTAAACAGGAAACACGACAAGGCGGGCTGCGCAGAGTCACAGTCAAACCAAGCTCACTGGTTCAACTTGAGAAAATTTACCCCAAGCTTCTAAGGTCCACCTTATGTGTAACTGATGAGTAAGAACAAGACAATTAAGGTTCTTCAAAACCTACGATTTGTATGGAAATGCTAAAAATAAAGTTCTAATAAAGATAATTCACCAACCAGAAAGCAAGATGAACCCACATGTACTAAGGATGTGAATTCTTCGCAGCGGCCATTTATTTACATGGATCCTAGGAAACGGCTCATCTTTCTCCACTTCATCCTCTGCAGCGTGTGCCCAGACTCTGGGCAGTCATCTCTCCCACCGCACCTTCTCTAATTCAAACCACAGTGATTTAAGGATTTACGACACCTTGGTTGGGCCGTGAGGACATCAATATAAAAAAGGATAATGAGCTCAAACTTCAGTTGAGTAGCAATTTAAACAGTTTAGTTTTTAATCTCAAAATAAAAAAGAGAAGGCAACAGACTTTTCTCACTAGATAATTATGCAATGTGCTTTATTTATTAGATATCTGATTTCACGAGAAAGGGAAGGAGCTTAAAAATCCAATCACTTAGAGAACTTCAATAACAGAGCTGAAAAGAACAAACTTTCCTAAACTGTGTGCACCAGACCGAAGAACACAGGGTCCTCGCTGAGCTCCTCACGTGTCACATAAATGCAACTACTGCAGGGAGACAAGGTTGAGATATGTTTAAAATTAAAATAATAACACAATTACTTCTGAAACATACACAAATTTTAAAAGTTTTACTGGCTGGCTTGCCAAAAAAAATAGAAAAAAATCTATGGTTCAATGCTATTAAGACTTCACTGCCAGTAGGCAGACAGGCTCTCGACCTGAGCCCACGTTCTTCTCAGATACGGGCAAGTGCGTCATTCCTCAGCTGCATACCGCACATTTCTATAATTTCTGAACCAGTTATCAAGACTCCCTCAGGGATTATTAGAAAGCGAGCAAAAGACTTTCGTCACCATTCTAAGACACGATGTCTTTGCTGTTACTCATTACGCATGGTAAGAAAGGGAAGTTTAAATGAAGTTTCAGCTCTTTCAAAGTAAAAACAGGTGTCTTTCAAACACTTACTACTTCTGTTCTTACGACCTTACTAAATTCTGACATTTCCTATAGCTAACTGACAAAGACGACCAAAGATCTCTCAGCTTCTAACTGTGCAACTTGCAAAGGATATGTTTGGGGTTTAAGTTATACCACAAATTATTATGATTAAAAATACCTGAATGTCTAAGAAAATTAAGTGAAAGTCTAACAGGCTGAACAGTGAAATGATAATCCAAAGACCCGGATTCGGCTTTTGGCTTCCACTCACATCTGCAGGGGGAAGTGAAGCTGTGTCTCCTGGGCCTCAGAGCCCGTGCTCGGTCCAGCGGAGAGCACTGCACTCAGCACAGAGACGTGAGGATCAAAACAGTCCTTTCCGGAAAGGACTCTGAGCCCCATATAAAGAGCAATAAATAAATCCAACACTAAATGTGATCAGTGTTATTAGGTGTGCGGAGGGCAGGGTCTCAAAACTCCCACAGAGCATCCGGAGACCACAGGGCTGGGTGTCCTCCATGGCAGGCACTTGGCATTTTTTATTTTGTACTAATTTCCCACTCTCTATTAGGAGGCCAGCCCATCTGTGTACAAAGTTTTTCATTTAAAATCCAGCAAAATGCCTCACTCTAGGAGACTGCTTTTCAATCCCATGCAGAATATCGCTCTGATCACATGCATCCTGTATTCACTGGTCAGACATTTCCTGACTGCCTCCTGTGTGCCAAGCGCTGGCATTAGCAGGTGAGTAAAACAGAGCCGTGCCCACGAGGAGTCTGTAGTCTAGAGGGAGGGCAGGACTACATCCACCTCGCTGCTGAGCTCCCCACAAATCCAAGCAGAATCCTAAGTAGCGCTTGATGAACATTTGTTGATGAAACCCAGGGCAGGCTCTTCTGTGCAGAGAGAGTCTCTTCTCTCGCTGCCTCCCCGAAGGCTCACAACCTCGAGGGGCAGCCCCTGGCCAAGAGCAGCCTTGCCCTGCCCTTCCACCAGGTGCTTTTTAAGGCGGTTCCAGCACCTTTTAAATTGATGCAGTGAAAGCGCCACCTCATTCTTGCCCTAGATAATCAACTGTCTTCATCTGACCACAGGAGGCCTCCTCTTGAATCAAGAAAGCCGACATTCTGGAAGGTAATACTGCAGTGTCTTTAGCGTTCCTTAGAAAATGCTGTGGGATCCCCGGTTTGGTACACTGAAGTAGGAAGCCACCAAATGGAACCCCAATGGACCCAGGCAGCTAACACAGTTCTCTAAAAACCTAACGCACTACCGTGAGGAACTGAGATGCCACAGCAAAGGCAGCCCTTATCCTGACCACGTCAACAGAACGAAGGGACTTCCTGGACATGGCCTGGGGAACTCCCCCCGTATAATTATAAAAATGGCACTTCCGAAGCAGGAGTGCAGAAAGCGCCCCATCAAAGTGATAGTGCAGTAGAGCAGCATACTTCAGTACTAACAGGATCCGCCAGCCCCACATGGTCTTTGCTCACGGGCGCAGTTTGCAAAGAGCTCCCTTTTAGCTATCAGCTCCTGACAGCAACGAAATCATGAGATAATGAGCTCAACAATGAATTTACAAATTTCTTAGGCCAAATGTTTAGAGCATACCAACTGCTAGTTGGTAAACACTGTTTTTAATCCCACTAAAGAAAAGAAATGCAAATACCAAGTAAAACTGACTACAAACTACAAGTAGATCAATATTTCCACTCAACATGAGTTTAACACAGTAGTAGAAACGGAAGGGCTACAGGCTCAAGGATTTATCTGAAGCACCAGGAGACAGTAATATATGTAGTTTGGAACTACAATTCAAAAAGTAAACATACACAGACAGACTTACCAAGTCACATCTCACTCACACACACACACACTCCCCCCTCACCTCTCTCTCACACTTTTTCCTCTCACAGGATATAAGCACTATCACACACACACACAAAGAAACCCCAAAACACTTCATTTTAAATTAAACACTTAAATTGTTACAAAAAATCTCCATTTGGATGTTAAACAAAGAAACCAACCAGCCTACTTTAGACTATAGCCTAAGAGAGATCCTTGAAATACTCACTGACTCTCACCTGAGACAACTTTCCTTCTGTTGGTGGGATAATGAAAATAAATTGCACTTCCCCCAAAGATATTATATCTAACATTTTAAGATCTATCCTCAGCCGCCAATTCCAACATACGCCTGGTAAAAGTGCCTTATGGAAGAAGAATTATCAAAAATTGATGAGGAGGGGCTGGCCGGGTGGCACAGCAGTTAAGTGCCCACCTTCCGCTTCTCGGCAGCCCGGGGTTCGCCGGTTCGGATCCCGGGTGGGGACACGGCACCGCTTGGCAAAAGCCATGCTGTGGTAGGCGCCCCACGTATAAAGTGGAGGAAGATGGGCACTCATGTTAGCTCAGGGCCAGTCTTCCTCAGCAAAAAGAGGAGGATTGGCAGTAGTTAGCTCAGGGCTAATCTTCCTCAAAAAAAAAAAAGATCAGGAAAAGATGTTTCAAGGCATAAGTGGAATGTTAAAACACAAACCTGCATGAAAAGAGTTAAAATTTATTTCACAATACTGAAATACCTGTAATTTACAAAAAGTCATGATTACTTTTGGGATATAATAAAATTGAGTACATCCCTACACTTCAACATAATATTTTTAAATATATATATTAGTAAAATAACAGTTTGGCACTTAGCAGCTTGTGTTGGTTACTGTATCCCATATTATGCGGCTAATTTATTTTTAAAAATATTCCCTAATTTCTGTAGCTACAGTGTCAATGAACTGAATGAAAAGGAAAAAAGAACTACTTCTATAAAATGAATTCAGCAAGTCCCG
Source organism: Equus przewalskii (assembly GCF_037783145.1). Classification (NCBI taxonomy): domain Eukaryota; kingdom Metazoa; phylum Chordata; class Mammalia; order Perissodactyla; family Equidae; genus Equus; species Equus przewalskii. The sequence goes on along the minus strand of NC_091833.1, from coordinate 28,948,928 downwards.
CAGGCACTGACAATACTGCAAGAGGGGCCCGTTCACTCCGGAACAACAGCGTGTCTCCTTGGAAAGGTCTGGCATAGATGGGAAGAATTTCAAACTTCAGAAATTAAAAGAAAAAGAAGAGCGTCTGCTGACTGCCATGGCTTTAAGAAGACATCAGTTACTCCTTCAATGTACCGCAACCGCAGCTTCTGAATGCCACGGCTCTGCTCTGTACTAAGTATTTTACCAAAGAAAATTTACCTTTTCAGCAACTTGTTTCCCCTAAATCTAACCGTAAAAAGAAAGTTTTCTTTCTTTGCAGTGGCCACACAGCCTGCTTCAATCAAAAAATATCCAAGTATCGTTGGGAAAGCGTGCAGACAACAGCTGACTGGCACACGGTGCAAAGAGACGAGGCTGGCTCTGATTGACTTATTGAATTTGATTGTGTTACACAAATATGTGGCAAGTCTGGCCCAGTGCCTCTGACAGAGAAGAGAAACCCTCACACCTTCTGCTTCCAGAACCTTCTGCCAGGACAGAGGTAGCATGCCACCAATAACGCTCTTTAGAGCCCCACAGGCAAGGCTCCTTCAGCAACTTTCATAGCATTGTGTTGACTACCAACAGCTGTAAGAAAAGAACTGTTCACCCTTTTTTCTGTTGGTGGTGGGAAAACATAATCGATGTCTCATATGCAAGTTAATAGCAAACAAACATTTCACACAGGAAGTTTCTAGAAGAAATTCCTGTTCTTAAATTTACACCCAAAGGATACATTTATACATTAACCATTAAGACAAAATGCTGCTTCTTAGAGCCATATTCTAACAGAAAAACAAAAGCTGTAGAAAACAATTAAAAATGAAGACTTCTATATTAAATTGACTAGAAATCTGATATTGCATAAAATTCAAATTATGACATAATCAAGCACTTTGAAGTCCCTGATTTCACACTAAGGTGGTATAATTTGAATGGAAAACAAAATACCTTATAAGGTAAGTGCTACTAATGACCGACTTCCCCCCAATGGGAAGCGGGAGAGTGGGCCGGGAGGGGACGGGAGGAGGAAAGCAGGGATTTGCTCTGCAGTGAACAGAATGCAATTAAGTTGAGGTAGTTTTTTCTACCAGCCAAACTTTACTGTAAAGTAATTTGTCTAGAACTCTGACTAGTGAACGGCATTGAGAAAATTCTACTACAAAGACTAGATTCTTAACAAAGATCCGCATTCTAAGACAAGTTTTCATCCTAAACAGTAGTAAACAAGACTTTGTGTGCTTTCAGACAGATTCTTTTTAAAAGTTTTTGATCCCTATATATTTTGTCTGGACAGTTTTTTTTTGTCACGGCAGACCTTTTTTCCGTCTGACCCAGGTCGTTCTTTTTAAAATCTCCTACTTACTATATCCTCATGTTTATAAAATGGTTTTGATTAATTGAAAAGAAGAATGTCACTGCATGAGATCCTTCACAACTCCAAGAGTACTACCCCAGAAATGATGGCATGACATATCTTGATCTAATTAACACAGAAGTTAGCGACTCCCTTTAAATTCACAGGAGGGCTGCAACCTGACTCATTAATTGATTAAATCTTTAGATTACTAAGATAGAATGTCATCAGAGAAATTTTATCTTAGTTTCAATTCATCATAATATAGTTTAAAAAGATTCTCAGGACAGAGTACTAGTAGTATATGGACACGAGCTGGCATACAGTCCAATCTAACGTTTGAGGCACAAACCTTACTTGGTTGGGCAGGGTCAGGCATAATGTTTCGTCCCGAGTGCAGGAGAAAGCGATCTTGGTATGTTAGGATATGTTGATTTGCATATACGGATGTTTGTTTGTTTCTTTACCAAAGCCAGGGACTCGCACACAGCAGTCAGTCAGATACGAGGTCCCTTTAGGGAGAATGCACCTTAGTATTTTAACGTCAGTATGTTACATTTTACCAATGCCCACTTCCCTGTTCCTTTTGACATTTACTAGCCTCTGTTTGTTTGCATCTAACTGGAGGAACTGATTCCTCCCAGGTAGTTTTTCAACAGTTACGTGTTCTCCCAAACAAGAGCTGCAGCTCTAGCCTCTAAGCATTATAAAACCACCGGAGTTACCATACAAAGCCCGGCACGCAGAGCAAGTTCCAGCTGCCAACTCTGCCCCCTCACAGAAAGCCGTGTTGTGGTGCACTTGGTCAGGAGCTCTGCTTCTGCTCCGCCTCCTCTTCAAGGTGAATGAACACGGATACGGAACAGGCCTTGCTGAAGCTGCAGGCGGAAAAGCTTGCAATTTGCAATACGTAAGGCTGCACATCCGGTGCGGCGAAGGTCGGAGGGGAGGAGTGGTTTAGTGTGGTGCCAGGTTCCCGTGCTTCTCTTAAACTCACGCACGTAGTCGTAATTGGTACCTAAACCATGAGAGCAAGCAAAGGTGACACCACATACCTCAGAATCACTAAGAGACGGTTCCAACAAAATCACCCTAACACTCTTACCTGTATCAAGATCTCCGATTACGTAAATACTGGCTCCTATGGGTACAGCTCCATACACAAAAGAAGAACTGGCAGGGATGCATAAATTCTGGTCATTAAGATAGATCCACCTGAAAACAAACGGACAGACAAAATTAAGGAAATCAAAAGGATGACCACAACATCTAGAAGACTAACAGAGACAAAACTTGGTGAGCCATCAACAGCACCAGGCGCTGTGCCAATTAATCTCAAGCCCACACTCCACTTCCGGGTAACCACTGTTTACTTCCTGTTACTATACGAAGGAGTTTTGCCTGTTCTATAATGTCATAAACACTGAATCATGCAGAGTACGCACTTTTCAATCAGCTCCTTTGGCTCAGCATAATGTTTCTGAGGTTCGTCCATGCTGTTGCTTGCATCAGTAATTTGTTTCATTTTATTTCTAAGCAGTATTCCATTATATGGATATACCAGAATTTGTTTATCCATTCATCTGCTCATGCTCATTTACATAGCTTCCAGTTTCTGATTATTGTGAATAAAGCTGTCTGGGACATTAGAGCGTACATCTTTTTTGTAAGCTGACACCGTGGAATTGCTTGGTTATATGGTTAAAGGTATATTTCACTTAACAGGGAAGTGTCGCACTGTTTTCCAAAGTGTTCTGCCATTCTGCATTCCAGTTAGGAATGCATGAGAATTCTAACTGCTTGGCATTATTGCCGGCTCTTGATATGGTTGGTTTTTTCATTTTATCCATACTAGTGATGTGCACTTCCCTGAAGACGAATGACATTGGGCATTTCTGCGTGTGCATATTGGTCCTTTTACGTATCTTCTTTTGTGAAATGTCTATTCAAAGGCTCGTTCATTTTTTTTTGTTTTTTGTTTCTTTTTGTGAGGAAGATTGGCTCTGAGCTAACATCTGATGCCAATCTTCTTTTTTTTCTCCCCAAAGCCCCAGTACACAGTCATATATCCTAGTTGTAAGTGCTTCTAGTTCTCCTATGCGGGGTCCCACCACAGCAAGGCTTGATGAGTGATGTGTAGGTCTGTGCCCAGGATCTGAACCGGCGAACCCCAGGATGCTGAAGCAGAGTGCACAAACTTAACCACTACGCCACTGGGGCAGCCCCAGTTTACTTGTTTTTAAAATTGGGTTTTCTATCTTCTTATTGAATTCTAAGACTTTTTATATTTGTGGAATATAAGTCCTTTGTCAGATACGTGTATCACAAATACTTTTCTCAACATGTAGATTGTCTTTTCATTTTCCTAATGGAGCCTTTTGAAGAACAGAAGTTTTTCATTTTAATGAATTCCAATTTATCCTTTTTTTCTTTTATAGTTCATCTTTTCTGTGTCCTTCTAGGAAATTTTTGCTTACTCCAAGGTTGCAAAGATTTTCCTCCTGTGCTCTTTTCTGGAAATTTCATGGTTTCAGCTTTTACATTTAGGTCTTACAATACATTTCAAGTTAACTTTTATGTATGGTATGAGGTAAGAGTCAAAGTTCATTTTTTTCCATACAGATATCTAGTGGTTCCAGCACTGTTTGCTGAAAAGACGTTTCTTTCCCCACTAAATTGCCTTGGCAGGTCTGTTTAAAATCAATTTAATAACCACTAGAAGGACCCAGGGCTCCATGAAGAAGCGGTTGATTCCACAGCTGACAGAAAATACAAGAGGAGCCTGGAGCATCTTGTGCTGCCAGATAGGAAGCGCTTAAAAAAGGACAGGGGCACATCAAAAGGACACCGGGGCCAGTATGAAATAGCACCCAGTGGGCACAGCTGGAACAAATCAAGCAACAAAATAATGACAGTATGAGATTTATAACTCAGAATAAAATAAACATCCATGAGTCCACACTGATAAAAATAAATAATCAAATACATTAAAAAAAATAGGGAGAAAGGACAAGTCGTCTTTACAGAATTCCAGTTAACAAATGCGGAAGGAATGAGAAAAATCACTATTAGGCAAACACCACAGAAATAACTACTGCAGGCTAGTTCGTGGACAGATAGGTGATAAATTAGTGGTGAAAGTTGAAGGAGAAACAGTGTATGTGCATATTCTCAAATTTTCTCTTCCAAGATATTTATTAATTACAAAGGCAAAATGGTAACTTTACAATGGAGAAACCCAACAGACGCCACCTTAACCAGGTGACCAAGGCTGCATCACCAATTTTAAGACACCCTGACACCACATTCTCCCTGACGTGGTACAGAGAAGGGCACAGCATCACTTCTGTTGTCTTCCTGCCAAAAGGGTATAATCTCAGCCTAATTTCGATAAATCATTAGACAAACCCAAATTAAGAGACAGCCTCTGAAAAAAGTGACCAATAATCTTTAAGAGTACCAAGGTCAGGAAAGAAAGGAAAGACTGCGGAACTGTCATAGATTCATGGAGACCAAAGAAACATAGCAACGAAGTGCAATGTTGGATCTTGGATGGAATCCTGGAGCAGACGGAGAAAAGCTATTAGGGGTCGAGCTGGTGAGACTGGAGTAAAGTCTGCAGTTTACTTAGTAATAGTGTGCCAACGTAAATATCCTGGTTTTGATATCTGCACTATAGCTATGTAGGATGTTAACATTAGGAGAAGCTGGGTGAAGGGCTTATGGGAACTCTATTTTAGCAACTTTCCTACAAATCCAAAATTATTTCAAAATATAAGGTTTTCTTGTTTTTTTTTGGTGAGGAAGACTGGCCCTGAGCTAGCATCTGCACCAGTCTTCCTCTATTTTGTATGTGGGATGCCGCCACAGCATGGCTTGATGAGCAGTGCGTAGGTCTGTGCCTAGGAGCCACACCTGCGAACCCTGGGCCACTGAAGTGCAGCACGTGAATTTAACGACTTGGCCACGGGGCCGGCTCCCAGTACAAGGTTTTTTTTTGGCTTCAAAAAACAAAACAAAACAATTAGACTCTGCTATGTAATAATGTTCACTCAAGGTAATCTGACCAATTTCCCTCTCATGGCTTAAAATACAGCCAGGTCATAGCAGTCCTCAGTCACACCTTGGAAATGTATCTAAACCCTTAAGAACTCCCGAGTCCAGGCTTGCTCGCATTTCTGGAGTGAACAGGTAGGCAGGCACTGTTCTTAGTATCTCTAACTCTCTGCCATGAAGTGTCCAAGAAGCCAATGGCTCAGATCTGAGCATCTCAACATTAGATACAAAGGTAAAATTATTTCACTAAGAACAGCACTCCTATTTCAATGAACACTCTCTCCCGATTGTTATAAGGTAGTAGCTTCCATGTCTTGAATTCCAAGAAATATGGAAGCAAAATGATTTGTCCAAGATAACATAACAACTCAGAAGAAAAGCTAATATACGCCGCCATATCTCTAAACGCCTTCACCTAACATTTGATTCTTCTAACATCTGAATGTTGACTGGTACCCAGCACTTTGGGGGGACTGGGAATACAGTGTGGCCACCGCCTCCAACATGCCTCTAATAAACAGGAAAAGGGAAACACCTAAGAGCTCCCACTGAAAAGTGAAAATGGGCACCTGAACAGGCCTTTGAAAGAGAGAGTGTGAAGATGTCAAACTACAATACTGGCTTATTCACATTTTATGTCTTCAGGGCTGAACATAAATAACTAAACTTCGACTCTTAAATTCTTCCCAGGTTCCGAACCGAACAATGCTGCTGAGTATCTGATGCCTCGCCTGCAGCTGAACCACACGCCCAAGATCAACCCCAGGAGAGAGGAACGCAACTCCGGCAAGCAAATCCATTAACGGGCCACGTGCGCTTACAAGAGTAACTGCGCTTCTAAACGAAGACACACATGATGAGACTATCTGTTGAAAAACACAACAGAATACAACGATATTTTGGAATAATTTTGTAGAGTTGAGAATTTAACGTAATGCCTTCCTGGAAAAATTAAACAAAGCTGAAGAAATTGGTCTATGTAGATGATCTATCAAATTTGGTCCAAAGCAGATCAATGATTCAGAGTTCCTGGGTTTCAGAAAAATAATCACAGGTGATCTATTTTATATAATGCTGAGGCTTCAAACGAAATCAACCTATACGAAAACTTACTTGGATCATGTCTTAGCTCCCTCTCATAAAAAGATATAAAAGGCATGTGATCTTGCATTTCTTTTTCTACCATTTATCACCCCATTGACCTTGGACAATTTAGCTAACCCAGTCTCTGTACCGTCATCTGTAAAGTGCGGATACCAGATGCCATCAACAACCTCAAATCATTGTTATTAGGATGAAATGAAATACCAATGCAAAGTACTTCACATAGTGTCTAGTACATAGCAGGCATCATAAAGGGGTAGTAATTTTTGTAATGGACAAGGCAATAGTATGCCTTTAGTTATAATGCTTTCAAACATGGGCTTATCAGGACTCGGAGGCCACAATGATGGTAACTCAGAATTAAGAGAATGCCCCTGAGAAGGAACCTTTGAAATACAGCATGGATCACAGCAGCAAGCTTCAGAGAGAGCGGAGTAGGAGGGAAAGACAGGCAAGGAGAGAAGGAGTGGAGGAGAGAGGGAGAAAGGGAGAGGGAGAAAGGGAGAGAGGGAGTGAGCTACAAAGAGGGGGGCAATCAACCAAGAGCAGAGAGAAGGAAAGGAAGAGCTTTAGTGAGGTGTCTGCATCTTGGGAGGAAGAAGCTCTTAACAAGCTGACCCTCCTGCAAGGAACAGTTGCAAACTCCGGACAAAATAAGGAAAACAACTGCCTGAGGGCTCTGCAGACCGAGTGAAAGCAGGCAGATTTGGGGAAGAAGCTGCTAGTTGAACTAGCATCCCACACAGAATTTTTCCATTCTTTGGTAGCTCTATCTGCAGGCAGCCGGAGGGCAGCACCTCTGGGTAGCTGAACCTCCTAGAGAAAACCCTGTCTTTCTTTCTGGCCACTGGAGTCAGTGTCTCGGAGCAACCGGGACTGCCAAATGTGCGGTGGTCTCAGAAAGATGAGACACAGAGAAGAACCCCTAAATGTATGAGTACCCACTCCTCTCAAGCCTGTGACTGACCCTGGAACCAGGCATGCTTGTACCTAAGGCTTCAAGGACTGATCGGAGGTTTGAGCTGCAGGTGTGACAGCCTGCAGTCTGAGTCTGCCCAAGTCCAGTGCCTGCTGAAACTCTCCGAGCAACACTCTGAAGCAGTAAGAGACTGCAGGGCCCCAACGACGTGCCACTCACCATGTCCAGGATGCAATCCAGAATTACTCAACAAAAAAAAGAGCCAGAAAAATGAGAACCCATTCTCAAGGGAATAAACAATCAACAGACGCCAACTCTGAGATGACTCAGATGCTGGGATTATCTATCAGGCTGGGACTTGAACGCAGCAGCTACCATAACTAAGCTCAGTAAGGGACAGGAAAAGACGCTTGTGAGGAAAAGATAGGAGATTTCAGCAGAGAAATGAAAAAACCTAAAATTCTACCTGAAGAAGCTAGGGTAGAAAGAGCAAAATAAACCCAAAGTAAGTAAAAGGAAGGAAACAATATAGATAAGAGCAGAAACCAATGAAACAGAAAACACACAATGGAGAAAAGCAACGACAGCTGGTTCTTTGAAAGGATGAACGCAGCGGCGGCTTTGTCAACAGAGGGCGCTGGAGGGACTGCACGGCTGGGCAGGGGAAAGGGCCTCTCTCTTGGGGTCGGCATGATTTTTTTCTTCCTCCTACCACAATGCTGCCTCCAGGGAGCAGGAGACCCAGAGGTGCTCACCCTCAGCGAGGTCCTCTGCCATCAGCTGGCAGCTTCCCGCACCCCAGGGCTCTGCTGAGCTGTGGGCCACAGCACGCCCTCCTCCACTGAGGTGCATCCCAGCCTTGCAGGGCGGGGAGGACTCCTCCCAGCCTGCTCCTTCTAAGGGTACCTTCTCTCAGCCCCAAAGGCAGTAGCGGCACTTCCTACACCAGCTATTTCTGCATTCATTAGAGTCTTCTTTCACCCATTGGCAGGTAACCCCCTCTTTCTAGTTAATGATTATGTAGGTTAAATTTCCCCCGTTCAGATCATTGGTGTGGATTCTGTCTCTTGACTGGACCATGACTGAACCATTTGTCAGGAGTGGGGTTCATCTTCCATCCTCGTGTTCACATGTCTTACAAAGGCATCTGTAGTATTTGCTACTCCCTAAGCATCAGATCCAAACAGGATAATGTAATGGGATAGAGCAACACGATGTTTTAACGGACCATCAGGATCATGAGAATCTCTGCAAACATATTATGGCAGGTGGCGGAACTGACACAGCCCTGAGGCGAGACTGTGCAGGAGTACTGTGGGCCCTGCCAGGTGAAAGCAAACTGCTTCTGGTGGTCCTTGCGAATTGGTAGGAAGGAAAAGCAGCAGCTACATCAACAGCTGCATACCAAGGTCAGGGATTCTGTTGCATAAAAATACAACATTTGCATAAAGATACTACATCTGGGACTGAATCTGCGATCAGTGTAAACACCTAATTAAGTTTATGAAAGTACAGTTATTTTCCAAACTTCACCTGAACTTTCCACTTTTTCTAAGTGAATTAAGGGAGCATATGATAGGTAGCTCCACTCTCGCATTTCCAAGTCTCTGAGGGCGGCACTAACTTCCGCACGTTCCTCAGGCATGCAGTGTTGCTTCTAGTTTGCTCTCTCAGTAGGAAGGGAGAGTTCCGGGGACTCCCACTTAGCCTTTCCTACCATAATGGCCTCCAACCCATGGATCAGAGAACATGTGGATTCTGCCAGTTGTCAAGTATGTCTATTCAATTATACATTCAGGGATCAAAAGATGAAACTGACAGATCTTGACTTCAAAGAACAGTTAACATGATTTATCCACAAAAATGAAAGGGGAGGCATCAAGGCTGAGCAAATGCACAGAGGCAGAACACAGGATGGTTATAAGAAGTGAGCTGAAGTACAGGACACGCGAAAGGAAGGAACTGAAAGAAGCTGAAAATCTTTCTTAGTCTCAGATCATGGAGGAGTCCCAGTGGGAGGCTAAATACTATTATCTTTATTTGGTACCCAATGGGGGAACACAAAGAATGCTCAGCAGGAGTGTGAAATGATCCAAGCCACACTAATCTTTCAAAAGCACAGGTAAGTGAAATGTATTAGAAGACTGGTGAGGAAGACTAATGACACTGACATAGCAAAGAGCGAGGGCACTGGGGTTGTTGCAGAGAACAGAAGGGGGGTGAGTGCGAAAGATATTACAGAGTTTAAAAAAAGAAGATACGACCTGGCGACGGATGAGGTGTGAGGCACAAGACAGAACCAAAGACGACCTTTTTTGAGTCTGGATGACTGGCAGGATGGTGGTATTCGTAAAAGAACAGGACACAGGAACCGAGACAGAGATGCTGTCATTCTGAATATATTAAGTTGTTACTACGATTTGTGTGTCTTATGGCAATTTCTTTGCTTTCCTTCAAACAGTTTTGTTTTTAGTTAGAAACATAGAAAATAATAAGATATGGCATTTTTCCAGGAAAGTTTTAACCTAAAAATAGGGAACAAAGGCAGGAAAGACACGAGATTACTTAAAAACAATAAACGGTCTCCAATCTAATACAGATTGCTCATCTGGCAACAGTTTCCAGAGTATGCCAATAACACATACTTGGAAGCATCTGTTCTTGTAAGAAACAAAAATATGTTATCGTTGTTCTATAGTTATTTACGGGAAAGTCTATATTTTTAAGGCAATATAGTGCAGTGGCTGAAACGGTGGACTCTGGCGCCAGAGTGCCCGAGTTCAAATTCCAGCTCTGCTGCCTGCTACCTGTGTGTCTCTGGGCGCTTTACTCAACCTCTCTGTGTTTTGGTTTCCTCATAAGAAAAACAGGAATAAATAGAGTAGCATTATGTCAGAGGGTTGTTTTGAAGACTGGATGAGTTGAGTGAGTGAATGTATGGCCTTTAGTGTTCCGTGTGTGTTTAGCGTTACCTAAACAAGTAAGAATCTACATATTATATTGACAAGAGAAATTAAGCTTTCTTCATTCTGTGTATGAACTAACATTGGAGAGCTCAGAAACAGGGAAACTAATGACACAGGAATTGCATTTGGAAGTGCTCTTAAAGAGCTCGGAAGGAGCAACTGTTTAACAATTATGAACTGAAAGCAAGTAACAGACTTACATCTAAAGCTTATCAACTATAAATATGAAACGACCTGATGGAAATACAAAGGTTCAACAATATACAGCATATCAAGGGCAGACTGAGAAACGTTACAGACAGATTTAAGTTCTGTACAACAAAAATAGGGACAGAAAATGGCAAAAACCATAAGGAACCTTGACAGCAGTGAGAGAGTTGCAGCTTTCCAGCTCGCACTGTCTAAACAGTAATTCGGTTATTATGAAAAAGGCTTATATCAATATTTTATCAGAAACCAAACACGCTGAGCACTGCTGGTTAATGAGGTTGGGCAGACGGTCTGGAGGTTCCGCCGGGCAGGAAATTAATGTACTACTTCACATCGCAGACAGTTAGCCCTCACCGTAAAACATTAAGGAGAGAAGTGTAGAAAAGTCTTTGAAATTCTGCCCTCTGCCCCCACCATAGCAAACATTCTCTAAATTGCTCTCACACTTTGTCTCATGAATTTTCCTAAGATAGTCTATCCCCGTAAGTGAAGGGAAAAAAACGGGCTATGTAAATATTCTAAATGTAAAATACATTAAAAGTTAGGTAATATTTATATGTATTTCTAAAACGTTGGTAACTGCTCATTGTTTGCCCTACTCTAAAATAATATGAAATTAAACATTACATTATGGCACCCCCTTCTGGCAACATGACTGAAATACTATCACAAGATTAATTTTGGCATGGCTGTTTCCCTGCAGGATTTGAACAGCTTACTGCAATAAAAATCCTGTTTAGTGGTTACAACAATAAAACGTGTGAGGGAAGGGAAGACAGGGAGGGTGGAAGGATGCTACTGACTCCACAGGACAAATATGGCAGCCTGTCAGATGGCTTACGAATATCTGCCACCACACTCCATCCATGCAATCAGCATCTTATTGAGCGTCTAATACAGGCCAGGTACCATGCTAGAAGCTGGCATCCAAAGTTGACCGAGCTGGACCTTGCCCTGAAGGAGATTATGACTAACAGAATCTAAGAGGGAAAGACGCACAGATGTTATGGGATCACAGACTGAGGAACCTAAGTCACACTGGGAGACAGGAGAAGGCTTTCTCTAGGTGGTGACAATAAGGAGAGTTTTCAAAGAGGTCAATTTAACTGGATAAACATGGGAAGGGAAATTTTAGGCAAAAAGGAATAGTACAAAAGCACAGGGTGAGATAATCTTAACATGTTTTGGAGGGAAAAAGTCACTCAGTGGGACTCAAGTGAAGCGTCAGAGTTGAACTGAGTGGGAAGAGCAGACAAACGCCGTATCACAGAAGGCCATATACGCTACGTTAGGAGTTAACCTTTCTCCCAGAAGCCAAAGGGAGTCAGTGAATGATTTTAAGCAACTAAGTGTCAAGGTCTGATCTACATTTTAGAAACATTTTTCTACGGCTTTAATTACCCATACTTCTGAAGTCACTGAATAACTATCTAGTATGCAGTAGCCATACCTCCTAAACAGATGACATGATTCAGTGAAGAGATTGGAAAACGTAACTGAGCAAAGCTAAAACATGACTCTCAGAGCCTAAAGCAGCAGCCGCAGAAGCTCCCTGAAGCCACTCGTCATCACCTTTTAAACTCATCATGGTAGAATTCTGACTTGCAGGTCACCATCTCACCACCCTGGATGTCCTCGCGACTTCGCACTCCCCCAAACACGTAGAGCTCCATGGCGACTCCGCAGGCGACAGCGCCAAACCTGCAAGGCCACACAGAGCAGAGTGGGTGCTGGGCTTACGGCTCGTGGCCCAAATACTGACTTCCTCTCCCGCTTCTCCGAGCTCTGCGACATTCAATGTTGCATGAATACGTGCGTCTTCCTTTCTCAGAAAATGGATTATTCATTTAACTTTACACAAATTCAATGCTAAGTCAAACAAAAGACTAGCGTGAAAGAAAGGAAGGCAAAAGCCAGGTGCAGGGAGGCTGTGAGGCCCACACCGCGTGCCCTCACCTTCTCTCCTTCAGGGGGCAGATAGCAGTCCACTGCTGGGTCCTCGGGTCATAACATTCCACAGATTCAAAAAGTTTTCCATATGATCCTCCGCCCATGGCGTAGATTTTCTTTTTCATAGCTGCATAGCAGCCGATCTGAAAGGAGAGAGCAACAGTGGGGGAGGCAACATTGATTATTAAAGTTAGACGAATAAATATTAACTTGTCTAGAAATCACTGTAAGATATTTAAACTATGGTGCTTTCCAAAATTACAACAAGGCTTTTAACAATAAGAAAAGCAAGGTAATATATGTACTGTTAATCCTTGGAAAAGGGTTAACTCCATCTAACAGCATTTCCCTAAGTGAGATAAGTAAATAAACCATAATTTTTAAAGGAGCTTTCCAGTCTCTCTAATCTTTCACCACTACTTGAAGATCCCAAGATGCAGATTCCACGGAGCAAGATGTCACTCAATTCCTGCCCCGAATACTTCAGCTGAAGGGCAGAGACAGTGAGAGAACCTACTAGGAGTAAAGGTCTACCCACAGCACTGCACAAAGCTTTGGCTTCCTGATGAGCCCCTGCCAGCATCAGGGACGTAAATAAAGACAGACTGCTTTAAACAGCCAAGGGGAACCATCTGCTTTCACTCTACTCAGTAAGCAATGTCATTCTTTACCTGTCAGTTCATGTTTCTCCCCAATCCTGCACGAGGAGTAAGAAAACAGGTTTGGAAGATCTGGTTGCTTCCTAGGTTAGTACACTCACGAGGAGTTTATCAGGTGTGGGCCCTGGGCACAGCGGTGCCACGCAGAGCCCACCGTCAGGGTGAACTCTCACACACTCCATCTCTTGTCTTGGTGTGGGGTGGTGACAGTGAAGGCAAGCTACCTACAGAGCTAGGATCCTACAACGTTACTTCTTTTAACACTGTCAAATGTCTTAAAAGGCATACATAGGAAATGAAGAAACATTAACTTTAAAATCCAATTTGTAATCACAAGATACAGTTCTCACCTTTCTAACCATGGTCAAATCAGGTTGCTTTGTCCAGGTTTTAGAATAGATATCATAACACTCCATGGAAATGAGTTCTTTTTCACCATCCTCTCCTCCTAAAATGTACAGCATCCCGTCTATCTCCACAATTCCAAAATTATGCCTTGCCTGCAAAGACATCAATGATCTTTATATACAAAACGCCAACTACCATATTGAAAGCTGCTATTTATACATTTAATAAAAATGACAGACATCATTATATTTCAGAGTCCCAGCAAAGAAGTGCCAGGCTCAAAACCAGCTCTCTCAAATATCTCAGATTTCCCTAGCAATTCACTCTTCTGTCACAAAAGACAGAGAACACAAGTCCAGGAATTTCTTAGAACAGGGGAATTACACGCAAGGTGAATTCACTGGCAGAATTGTTACTTTTTACTCACAATAGCTCACAACAAGAAACATAACTATTACTTTCTGGCTCAATAAAATTATGTGTGGTTAACAATGGGCTATGATTAAGCGTTTCTAAGTTGATGTATGAGAGACAAGAACCACAGCAACAGGACTGCCTGTTGGCTGGAGAGGCAGCGGGCAGGACAGGTTTGTGCTAAGGCCACCTGGAGTGACAGAAGCCTGAGGTATTTCATATTCACTCGTCGACAAGTTCTTCCTTAGTGCCCCCTCTGTGCTCAGCACTATTCTAGCACTGCACAAAGAGCGCTGAACAAACAGACAGAAAAAGTCCCCTGCCGTCAAAGAGTTTGTGTGAACAATTTAAAAATACCTAGTAGGTGAGAAGGTGCTACATGGAATGAAGAGAAAGAAAGCAGGGGAGGAGACAGGAGAGTTGAGGGGCCAGAGGGAAGGCCTTACTGACATGGAAAAACACTGAAGGAAGCAAGCAGCAGCCACGGGGTGTCTGGCAAAGGCCCCGAGGCAAGAGCATTCCTAGAAGGTCTGAGAAACTTCGAGGTCAGATTGAGCAGGGGGACGGCACAGAGGAGAGCTAGGAGGGTTGCAACTTCCTTTCGTATACTCAAACGCAAAACAGACAGTAATGATAAAGGGAAAAAAGAAACACGGCACACAAATGAAACAAGCATGTCTCACCTCGTTCATAGGTGGCAATGCAGTCCACGTATTTGCGTCTGGGTCATACTTCTCTCCTGAGCTCAGGGTCTGCTTATTTTCATCTTGGCCCCCAAATACAAACAAAAATCCTTCTGAAAAGATCAAAGGAGACACGCAAGAAAGTTGAAACTTACGTCTTCGACACCCACCTCCTGCTAAATACAAATGCCATAGTTGTAGGGATTGCGTGTGGAGAAACCTTCTCTGACAACAACAATGGCTTCGAGATCTTTATCACATTTCATTTGCTCCTTGGTGACAGAGCCAAATCTGTGAGTCACCCTGACCATTTTACTGCACTTAGTACCTTTGAGTGGACTCCCACTATCCTACAGCGTAAAAGGAAGAGTGACACCACCTACTCGGTCACCAAGCAACTCCGGGTTATCTCAGGTCACCTACTCTGTTCCCCAGCCTCTATGACTCTCACACAGCTTCTGAACCACAGCCCACATCTGTTCATTCAAGACCCCAGGAGCACTCAGATCTGGGTGCACTGTGCATTCAAAACAGGATCTCAGAGTAATTGTTGAACTTCCTATTTCGGGTAATGGTGAATTAGGTTATTCTAGCAACTCTAATGCAAAACATAGCTAAACTGGTGGATAAAACATTTTTAAAATAAAATAATCCTCTTAAGAGAAAAGCCAACGAGACAATATGGCAAAACGGAAAGGAAAAGTGGACCTAGAGAGGTTAGCACACACAGAAACCATTTTGCTTTGAGGACTTTTACCAATCTGGGAAAATTTCAACCTTTTAATGGCTTGGAGGGGATGAGAAAGACAGAAATCTAAATCCCAGGGCCACAGAGAATGTGGCTTCTGGCAGGAGAATCTCTCCAGAGTTCCAACTCACAGGACGAAGCCAACCTGAACCAGAAACCAATTTAAATCTCCTTGCTCACTGAGGAAATCTCAAGATTTGAATTTGATTTACAGCAATTCCAAATTAGTAGTGTTTTCAGGCAACTGGCAAAAACAAATGCCAAACTTCCACGGAAGAAAGTACCTTTACCTAAGCTTTAGATTCTAACACGCTAAGATTTTAAAGCATCAAATTATTCCTACAAATAATTTTTAACAAAATGATTAGCACTCAGCCAAAGATTCTCAGGTATACTAAGAAACTAGATTCTGAAGAAGAACCAGCAGAAGCAGACAAGAGGAAGCAGTCTTTCAAAGATTTCAAATTTCAAATAGTGGATACTCAGAAAGACAATAAAACAACAATGCCTACTGTGTTTAAAAAATAAAAGACAAATTTGAAGATAACTCTTGGAACAGGGGACTACAGAAGTGACATAGCAGATGTGAAAAAAGTTTAAAGAGAATTTACAGAAATTTAAAAAAACAGAGATAAAATAAAAAATTCAATGGATGGACTTAATGGCAGATGCATCGCAGTTAAAGAGAGAATTCAATAAATGGAAGATAAATCAAAAGAAATCATAAACGTGGCAACATGGAGAGGCAAAAAGATGGAAAAACAAAACAAAACAAAAAGAAGGGAGGAGGCAGAGGATGGAGTAGAAAGTCTAGACACGCTTAATCTGACTTCCAAAAGCAGAGAGAGAGAGGAGAAGAGAGCAGAGGCAATATCTGAAGATGTAACAAATAAAATTTTCCTGATGAGATGAAAGGCAAAGGCACAGAATCAAGATGCCCAACAATCCCCAAATATGGTAAAATTTCAAACAAAATGTACACCTAAGCACAGTACAGTGAAATGGCAGAAAAACAAAGACAGAGAGAAAAACTTAAATACAGCCCAGAGAAAGGACAGATTTTTAGACTGAAAACTGACTTAATGACAATGAAAACCAGAAGTCCGTGAAAAGACATTGCCAATGCGCTGAAAAATAACAGACACCAACCTACAATTCTATACCCAGAAAAAATATCCCTTAAGAATGCAAGCAAAATAATGACATTTTCAGACAAACAAATATAAGAGTTTGCTACCAGAAGACCCAGATTAAAGAAAATTCAAAAGGATGAACTTCAGAGAGAAAGAAAATTATCCTAGACAGGTCTGAGGAGTAAGAAGGAAGAAAAAATAAAGTAAGTAGTAAATACATGGGTAAAACTAAACTACCTATAGATATACATATAAAACAGATTAATAAAACAAATGTATATGTATATATGTAAATATTTATTTATAAATAATCATGTATTTAACACTGTACGACTGTGGAACATAAAAAATAGAGTATAAATGTATGATTAACGTCAGGCTTTCATTAACTTAATATCAGCTGTGGTTTATAAGGTAACCTTCAAAGAAATACAAACAAAAAATAAAACTTCTAAACTGGTAGAGAGGCAAAAATTCAATGACAAAAAATTCAATCACTTAAAAAAAAGGCAAGAAAAGAAGAAATGCAGAACAGGCTGGATAAACAGGAACTGCTCATTTCACAACTTCAGTCAACACAACTGGACACAATTCCTCTCTCAACGTTCAGAGTTTCTGAAATGCCAACCCCTCTAGGAAATCTTTGAAAATTAGTGATATAGGAGCCTTTGTGGCAGGTGTGCATGTGTGAAAATTATGAATAAGTGTACATAGTATGGGAGGGAAACTTGAGGAAGCTAATTCTGAGAAGACGGAACAAGGAAATGAGACGCACATCCTGTTGGCTGCACCATTCCATCCAGCTGTTTATTATTGACAATAACTTCAAAAATCTTGGAGCCCATAAAATGGTTCCATTTCTATCCTATAGTATAGCTTTAGACATTTCTACAACGTGGTGCGGGATAGTGTGGTACAGCTTTCAAGACTTTTAAGGTAATGTTAGTGGGCAAGCAGAGACCATTCAATAAGGATTCCAGGAGGGGTGCTGACTAGAATTAAGTGACATGGTATTTGTGGGGTGAATCCAGAAAGGCAGGTCCAAGGTGACGAGAAAGACAGCAAACAGCGGTAGGGCAGCGAGTGCAACCTTTCCTTTCCTATCAACTCCTTGAGTGAGAGCGTTTAACGACGGGGAGCTGTTTTCAAACTTGTGGAGGTCAAGTAAACCACAGTTTCTGCAGTAAAATAACCTTATGCCATTGCTAATGTAAGTAATATTTTCTAGTCTCATATGAAATTTTTTTACATGACACTTTCATTTCTCATATAATTACATATTGTAATTCTAAACTGCATGAATTCCAAAGATGCAAAGATCACGGCTCAAAGAACTTCTGTGTTCCAGGTATGGTGACACAGCTAACCGGTGCTAGGAGTCACTGCATTTTGCTCTTCTATCAGTGAAGTCCTCGAGTACTATGCTCCTCTACTAAAGTCTTAAAAATAGCTACGTATTAAAGATTTGGGAACAATAATGACTGACAGAAGACATTCTTCTCTTCATCAGTGTCTTGAAAGCTAGAGCTACACTGAAAATGTCATCATAAAGAGATAATAAAATCATATCTTTAAAAGGTTTTGAGTCATTCTGTACAACTCTGAAATTACACATTACTTGATCTCGTGTTTAAGTAAAATTTACCACAGAATGGTACCTGCTGAGAGCACTCCGTGGTTAATTCTTGGCATGCTTAAAGGGGCCAGTTCAATCCAAAGCTGCCTATTAGGGTCATAAAGAGGGCACATACATCGCATCGCTGCTGTCGGTTTCCGTGAGCTAAGGAAATAAATAATTGATTAGCAGTTAACGTGTTTTATATAGTTCTGCTTATAATATCTATGATTGGTTTTACTGCTCTACGGAATGTTTCAAGCATTTAAAAAATCTAGTGTTATCATGCTTAGATACTGAAAAATATTATGAATTCTTGTTCACATGGGAATATCCCTTCCCATTTACCACCTCCCCAATAACTCACACCCCTACTTACACTCTTTCCTCTCCACCCACAGTCACGATGCACTCGGAGTAACCCCGCGGTTTGAAGTTTGCCAGCATTGCCTCCCCTTGCTGTGGCTGGCTGAGCGGAATGTTGCTGCACTCCTTGACAATCTCTCGTACTAAGGGCTCGTTCAGCATCTGCTCCCGCAAGTAGCTGGAGTCTAACCCTGAAACCCAGAGCGCGGACACAACATCCTTCATGTGGGCCTGCAGGGGGCGACAGGATGGGGAGAAACAAGGGAGAACGCGACACACAGTGTTTAGAAAATACATTTTCCAACTTAAGGAAAACTAAAATTGTAACAGAAAAGCCAAAGTTCAAAAAAATCCTCTGAGTACTATATCATCATTTCTTCAGTCATTGTTGTTAAAAACCATCTAACACGTACAATATGAATGATACACTTTTCACGCTCAGTCATTAAATTTGAACGAACTGACTGCAGCACTCAACATTCATGAGGGGAAATTCTTTAATGACTAGTTTCTCTTGGTTTTGAAATAGTCATTTTAAAGCATACTCTTCTATATCCCACATTATAAAAGCCAACAGTCTTTACACACAGAGTTCAGATTAACCAAAGACGAAGAACTGCCTCTTGTTTCCCCAGCAACCTCATCACTTTAAGAAGAAAATCAGGGAGAAGCTGCTGACGGAGGTCTCAGTGAATGCAGCAAGCTGGAAACCCTGCTATCTCCTTTCCTAATTTACCAACGAGTGTGGAAAACAGAATGCTAACTGGACTAACTAGGCTGAGACCTGTTGCTAAACAGATGTACCCACAGGTCTGCAGAATTTAAACAGTGCAAGGTAATCATTAAAACATAAGTCAACAGTTATCAAGAACAATGAACAATGCAGTTGTACATTTTGAAAACTACTCTAAAGTCTGATATATTTCTAATTTTGAATACAGTAATTGAGGCTAGTCTTTAATTTATAAATACTGGATTTAAAGCCCTGTGATTGTGCTCCCTCCCGCAATGTATTAAGAGTTTAATTCTAAAGCCTGGTGTTCTCTAAGACCGTTCCTGCCCAGGCTGTCACTCCCAGAACGTTCCCACCTGGAACAGCACTGTCGCAAAACCTCCAGAGTGCTCTCCTGCTTTCTCCCTGAGTGCTGTCAATCATCCCAGGGAGAGCTCGCACCAGAAGCTCCTGAGGCCCACAGCCCTCCCCTCGGCCAGAGCTCACCCTGATGGCTGCATCAGGCCCCCTGTAGGAGCCGGCCCAGCAGCGTAGGAGGGACGGATGCTGAAAGAGAGAGTAGGGACTCTGCATTTCTATCATCTGCAACTTACGCTCGAAATGCATTTTCCCATTAAAAACAACGTACGAAGGATATTATGTTCCTTACAAATACTAATATTTTCTTTGCTATATTATGAGTTAAGGCGGGCTTTTGCAGACTGGTCTGAAAAACCAACTCCCGCTTTCATGATCCTATGGGAAGATGCTTCACAGGTATCTTTTAGATCACAACTTTCTAAGTCTTTCAAGTTGAAGGAGAAAGATAAAACATCCGTAATTTGGATCAAAAATAAATAAATAAATAAAAGGAAAGAGGTAAGGAAAACGTAAAGCGAGGCCCGGTGATAAACTACAGGTACCTTTCTTATTTCTGTGTCATGTGCTATCCATCGAATGACTGCTTCAAAGACGTATCTTTCATTGCCAACATTTAACTTCTCAAGAGAAATCACTTCTTTAAGCTTTTGTGGACTCAGTTCTAGGAACTCTTCTGTGCTGCTGACGTCTCGGAAATGAGTCTCCAGGTACTCCGTGGCGAGGTAATGGACGTGGTGCAGGCAGTAATGCAGGGCAAAGTCTCGGATCCCGATGCAGTTCTCAGCAGCGATACAGCCTTCTAGAAACTCACAGCACAGAGTCTTAAGGTCCGTCAGCAGGAGCAGGTCTGCTGCCTGTACAACATCTTGGATTGTATCTTCGTTTAGCCGGATCTGCAAGAGTTCATAAATATTTTATATTTGAATGTATATATTTAAAACCCAAACCGCTAATCTATTAGGCTGAACCACATGAAAGGTCCACTTCTGTAGGTCAAAGATAAGTGAATACTGGAACTTCATATGGTTCAACCTAGGAGCTTTTTCCAAGAAGAGTTTGAGGACACCAAGGAACGTTCGAACAACATGTGCTGTGCGTGGCTGGTTAATTTTTCCCAGCACTTCACTGCTTTACCGACATTAACTATCAATAACCCTTCCAAGGTGAACGGTTCATGTTGCTCACTTCCACACTTAATTTACAGAAAAAGCTTGAATGACTGAAATGCTTAGGAAATGGGAAGTTCTGCCTACTATGGTGAACTGAAGGTGATCTTTTGAAACACTAGCACCGGAACTGACGATAGTCTCGCCTCCAAGTACATATACTTCACTCTCTTGCTAAACAGGATGCCAAACACGACAGACGCCCCTTGAGGAGAGGGAGCCTGAGGAGCCTCATCCCGAATCCCGAACTTCAGACTCAGTGCGATAGACACAATTCGGTCTCAAAGCTACTTTCTGGAATAAATCCCTAAGTTTTTCTTTCTTTTAATCATTATGAACATTTAATTTTCTGATTGATGCTTCTTCCTCTCCCCACATCACAGTTTTTCCATGCAACAGTAAGGCGATGTAAAGAAACAGGCCTCTAAAATACTGCCACAGTCACAAGTGGTCCAGACTCTCCCCAAGAATGGGTACTTGTCCTCCACTCAGAAGAGTGAAGGAGAGGCTTCCGAGTAGAGCACAGTCAAGAAACGTTTTACCAAGTTTCATGCCACAGATACCAAAAAAATGTGTAGTTGCCAATTACCTTAGAAACTGAGCAACAAAACCGTGGAAAGAGGTGTGTCTAGTAAGCCACAAGTAAGGAGAGATTTCCCATTCAGATGACACATTATCAGCCACACACAGTGGATAGCTATAGACTATTCAAATACAGGTGTGTGAACAAATACTAAATTCCATCTCGATAAAACTAAACTGCCACAATCAGGAGTTTGTTATAACTTACGATGCAACTATGGTCTTTAAACCATAATTAATTGAAATTGGGAACAGAACACAGAAGCTGATCTGTAAATAAGGTTTCAAGTTTCACATCCAAGCCTGAACATGAATATGCTCCTGCTGGCTCACAACTTGTTATCACTGCTGCTGAATCTATCTTAGAAGTTAGACAATGGGTTGGTCTTGAGCCTGGTTTTGTGATGCTACAGAGAATCTCCAGTATTTTAAGGGGTGTCTCAAAATTAATCTAAATTCATGTTTTTAAAAGTCATACACATACATGGAACCTTACATCCACATACCCACCACCTAATGTTTAGAGAAAAGAGATATGATGAAATTAAACCAAACAGTTCAAAAAGGATGACAAACACTGAACTTGACTCTGGACAGAATGAATATATTTAGAGGAAGTAAGCACTACACTCAAAATACTTAGGAACCACGTAGGAGACACAGCCCTTAAGAAAAGGAAAGTAAAAGTAAAGTAAGATGAAGAAGGAACAAAGGAGAGAGCAGGAAACAAGCTCTTAGAAAGAGACAAGACAAAATGCATTCTCACGTAACCAAATGTAGGAGAGTCTAACGTCTTCCTGTTAAAACAACCAGCCCCGGTTCACACCTCAGAGCCTTCTTAAGAGTCCTTTAAATCACATAATAGGAGGTGGGGGTCAGAGGAGGGCAAAGAAAAAGAACGAAGTCTAATCACTTACTGCCTTCTTCCTGGGTTTCACTAAATCCCCAGAAATGTAAGCGGGTACAGAGGGTAAAGAGAAAGCAGAAAGAAAGAATGGGGGTGGAACAGGGATGTTGGTCCCACTGCGGCCACAGGACCAAGGCATCATGAATATGATGCAGGTGCCTGTCATTTGTCTGAATCTGGAACTCTGTATTTCTACAAAATAAGTGCCACCACCCAAGGAAACTCCCATTCCCATGCAATGGAGACAGAACGAGTTCCCCAACAGTGTGGGTTCAAAGCAAGACTGGAATCAAGATTTAAAACAAAAAGACAGCAGTGAAGGGAGCATCTGGTGTTCTTCACCTCTCGCGCTGGAAAGCGGAGCTCAGAAGGGTAAAAACAGAAGGTGGGGCTGGGTAGGGTCTTCCTCAGTCTGCTTTTCTTTTCTTGGGTGCCAGTACCAGTAGGAGATACTAGTCAAGCACACAATGACAGAAGATGGAGATGACAGGGATACTTGGTCACAGAATGGATGAAAGGAGACCCTCACCCTGAGCTTGAGAAGCCTCTACTTAGTCCTCCTTCCTTTGTGTCTCATCATACCTGCCCACTGAAGATGTAATCCAGGATCTCTCTCATAACCATTACCGATATCCCTTCAAGTTCAATCTTATAGGTTGATCCATCATCTTTTGGAGGATTATAGTATAACTTTGTCCTAAGAAAGGGAAAAAAATGTAAAATTTCTATGAAAGAACAGAAATAGCTATAAATATCTATGCACTAAATATTCTATAAAGTATATGACACTCAACAGTATATGAACCCCACCTAGAAAACCTGGTTTGTTGACTTTAGATCAATACATTTTTTATAACTTTCAACTACAAAACATTTGTTCCAGGTTTCAAACAAAACAGACAAAGAACAAGATCCATGTGAGCAAGGAACTTTACTTCACCTTGGGAACCCAGCCCCTTTCAGCTCATTTTTTTATGTATTTAATTAACTAGTTATATTCAATAATGTAACAAGGACCCCACAAATCTACCAACCCAAACAAAAAACTAGGACCTTGACAATAACCTGCTTCTAACCAACCATCCTCCCCATCAACTCCCATCTGAAGTAACTATTATCCAAAATCCTATGTTCAATTTTCCCTTGCTTCTTTTTTATTATTGTATCCATGAAATATATATAATACATAAAATACATAAATTTATTATTCACTGATAAATATATATTTAATTTAAAGTTGTTTTTAACTTTATAGAAGTATTTCATGCTGTCTGTAATCTTTTGGGAGTTACTTTTTTCACTTAGTATTATATTGCTAAGAGCCATTCACACTGCTGCATGTCACACTGGTTCTTTTGTTCTTTCTGCTGTATAATATTCTACTGTCCTGTTGATGGGCCTCTGGGCTGTTTCCAGGTCTTTGATATTGTGGACAGTACTGCTATGACTATTCCTGTCTATGTCTCCTTTTGTACTACATAAAAGAATTTCTCTTGGGTGTACTCCTGGGAGCGGAATGCTCAATTATTCTCCTAAGTCACTGGAGAATAATTCCAGTTTACAGCCTCATGTAATATGTGTAAGAGAAGCCATGGACCCACAGACTAAACATTTGAATCGGTCACACTTCCTAAGTTCTGCCAATTGAATGAGTGAAACATGGTCTCTCGTTGCGGCTGTGACCTGCATTTTCCTCATTATTCAGGTGCTGAACATCTCTTCATGTCTGTGCCCACATGTGTTTCCTCTTCTGTGAAACACACGTTCAGTTCAAGTCTTTTGTTAATTGTTTTATTGAGTTATTGTCCTCCTCGTATTGAGGTGTAGGAGTTCTTTATTATGTTCTTGATATTAATCTTTTGGTAGACTTGGCACTTTTTTTTAAGGTGATGAACAACTTGAAGAATAGTTTTTCATAGTCAATGTCTTTTTGTGTTTTGTTTAAGAACTGTATCTTACCCAAGGTTTAAAAGATATTCCTAGTTTAGCAAGGAGGAAAGCTAAGACACAACCTAAATTGCACTTAAAACCCCCTGCAAAGGCTCGGAATTGGTAGCAGGAGAAAGCTATGGAAGGAGGGTGAAAGATGAGCTAAAAACAGAAGAACGGATTGGCAGACTCTTAAGAAACAGTTGAATTCCCAGATCCTCCTTCTGCATATATACATAACTCCACCGCAGTTAGTAAGGCTCTCCTCAACTCCAGTGGAGGACAAGTGATTTATATTCTGAGGAGTATAAAACCGATAGTGGGTGTCTCTGGACAGGGGGATATCAGGCACACTGAGGGTGGGTGTCCTCCACCAAAACCTGAGTCAAGAGAGTTGTACCCACTGAATGCCGAGACCATCAGTCTTTTTTCTCAATTCTGCTCCTAAAATGCTGACACCAGACACATATCCTCCAGACAAGAAACTGGAAGACTCTTCTGGAGGATCAGCCCAGAAAGGAAGATCTAAAGATATGGACATAGACCTGCCCCAGGACAATGACCCATTGATCGCACAACAGTGACACCCACAGTCAAGAAGCCCAAGCTACCAGCTCTGAGCTGCCAGGACGTTTTGGAGCAGGACTTCTAAAATTCCTCATGTCACAGCACACGTAGAAATATCATATTACTCTAGGGAAAACAGATGATGTTATGTGTAGGCCAGAGGTGGACAGGGCGCCCCGGCCTCCCCAGATCCTGCCCAGCCACTCTGAGGGCTGACACCATCATTATCTTCACATAACTGCAACGCTTTTTGCACACTGGTTAAGAAATTCTGCTTTAGAGCCCCACTCTTAAAATTGAGCAAACAGGACTCAACAGACGTCTGAGAAAGAAATGACAGAACCAAAACCAACAGAGAAAAGGCAACTTGAGGAAGTAAAGAATACGCAAGGGAGAAGTTCAAGAAGATAACACGTCTCATTAACATTCCCAGAGAGAAAAGAGGACGCTGTGCTCATGAAACAAGAATAGGATGCTATAAAAAGGAACATTCAGAGAACAACAAAAAAATTTTAATGACTGAAAAAAAATTTTTTTTTATGTAAAGTCAAAATAAAACCTGAAGAAATCTCCTAGAAAAGAGAGCAGAAAGACAAAGGCAGAAAATAGAAGAGACAAGTTAAGAAAATTGGAAGATCAGTCTAGAAGACTGAACATCTGGAAAATAGGAATGCCCATGCAAAAAAGAGACTGCTACCAAGAAGTGCTCATAACAATGGGTGGAAACAGCCCCTTTCCAAGGCACAGCCTCGTAATACTTCAGAATACTGGAAACACAAAACATTCTTACAAGCTTCCAGAAAGAAAAACAGGTTACACACAAAGGAATCAGAATGGCTTCATACTTCTAAATGGAAGTTAAACAGCAGTGGGGAAATGACTTCAAAATTCTGAAGGAAAATCATTTCCAACCCAGGTGTTTATAACCAGCCAAACTACCAATCGAATGTCAGAACAGAAGAGAGTGACATTTTCAGCTATATACGGTCTCAAAACAATTTACCTTCCATGCACTCTTTCTCAGAACACTGTTGGAAAACACGCCCCAACAAACAAGGGAGTACATCAAGAAAGAGAAGACTCTGGATCCTGAAAAGACATGATCCAACAGAGGAAAGAAGTGAAGGGGATGGAGGGAATGGTGAAAGATGATCCTAGGAGGACAGCTACGTCCCAGCAGAAGGAAGCCAGTCCATTCTGGTGCCAGCAGGAGGCCTTGGGGGACCTTTAAGAACGTGAAATTGGTGGAATAGATAACATATCTGAAGGCACAAAGAGGATATTTGGGCAACTGCGTCTCCTCCTTATATCTCATATCTGCTGTTCCTGCCTCTATAGTTTCTACGGAACTAACAGTTCGAGTCAAAAGGTATTTCATTTCTGCTTGCTGCACCTTAGGGTGTCTATCTGCCTGACACTTTCATTAAAAGTGAAGAAAAAAATTCCAGTCAATTCTTAATCAAGAGAGAAAAACAGTATAAGTGGCAAGAGTAACACCTAAATTGTTGATATTTGGCTCTGAAATGCATCATATACTCTTTTTGGCAGTGGACATGTCTTCCAGGAATGTTTCGCTTAGGATGTTAGGACTTTCTGTATTTTTCAGTCACTGTGCTGGTTATTAATGTCTGGACCCTCAGATCCAAATTCACCCATTTTGTATGCTCACAAAAATGGATCTGAGCCTTTTAAATAATGTTCCTTCATCAACTGGCAAGATGTTAAGCTTTTCAGTAGAAGGTGCTGGAAACACACTGCAGGAGGAAAGAGTTCTGTTCCTGCTCCTGGTCTATCAGTTTGTTAGGCTCCTACAGTGCAGCCTGCTTTCTGGCATCATGCACCTGCAGTGCACAGCTGCCAGCAGCCCCTGTAGTTTTCCCGGGACCTCTTTCAAGCAGTTCTGTAGCAGAGTGTTTCTGGTGAGACACCTCCCCATCAACAGCTTTCCTAGGCACTTTAGAGGACAGATTTCCGGCAAGTTCCAGAGGGCCAATTTCAAGTAAGTTCCACCAGTGTGGCTCTCTGTCACTCAGTGAGCCATGACTGCACCTGTCCAAGAAAATCTGAATCTCAGCCCTGGGGGTGGTGACTGCTCTTTATATCAGCTATTCCTGTATTTCTTAGAGTTTTCGTTACTTCTTACCAGCCAATCCCTCTTTACTCCAATCTCCTGTTGTAGTCAATAATTCTTTATATTAGACTTGTCCAAATCACTGTGGAACCAGTCTTTCTCCTGTCTGGACCCAGACTAAGTTGCTAACCTATTTAAAGGTGGAAGCTCCAAAATGTGTTCAGATAGAGGAGCCTCAACCTAGAATTAGACTTGTTCTTATTCTAAAGTAATCCACATTCGAACAAGAGCTGGCATGCCAGTGGGTGGGCTGTGGACAGCGGCAGGAGGAAGCCTGGGCTGATGGGGAAAGAGGTTACAAGGAGACCTTCCACTGTTGCCCCTTTTTATTTTTCAACCACGTGACTGGATTCTTTTTTTTTTTTTTTTTAAGATGGCCACACTGTCATATATTTTCACAATGAAAAAAGATCCTTTTTGGGGCTGGCCCCGTGACCGAGTGGTTAAGTTTGCATGCTCCGCTGCAGGCGGCCCAGTGTTTCGTTGGTTCGAATCCTGGGCGCGGACATGGCACTGCTCATCAAGCCACGCTGAGGCAGCGTCCCACATGCCACAACTAGAATATACAACTATGTACTGGGGGGCTTTGGGGAGAAAAAGGAAAAAAATAAAATCTTTTTTAAAAAAAAGATCCTTTTTAAAGAGTATAGTTTTCTTTCAGCAGGTGGCAGAGTACAGACAATGGCTAAAAAGACAGAAAAAAAGGCTTCTTTAAATAGGAGCATTGACCATTTCAGATGTCTTTAAAACTGATCCTTTTTAAAGCCCAGAAAAATGAACTATCGTACTGTCAAAATCCCTAAAGATTCTAAGGGTAAATTACAAAACTTTATGTTAATTATGGTTTAATTTCAGATCCTTACACCTGCCCCAAACTCTCTTATCCTCCCATCCTGCTCTGATCTCTCCTAAGACTATCTGTGCACACTCAATTCCTACTCGTCTGCTAAAGACTAGTTTAAACGCCAGTTTCACAAAAAGTTTTCTATATCCCTCCATCCTGCCCCAGGCTGCAACTCCATCCTCACCTCCATGCGGGTAGAAATAATTTCTTCTGTTATAAATTTCCCCAGTACTTAATACTACAGGTTCATCAAGTTCTGTCTTTTATTGCGGCATTTAAGTGCATATCCCATTTTACTAACCTCTAAGTTCCTTGAGGCCAGAGTCCTCTTCATCACTGTAAACCTACAATCTAGCTTGGCAGTTTACAAAGAATAGATGTTCAATAATTATTTGTAAAATAAGTTTTTGAATTGATAGTACTCTTTTAAATATTTGAAGTGCTATCACCTGAGACTTATCCTGCATGACCTCAGATACAGTGAAGCAGAACTGGAATCAACAGGAGAAAGAATTTTCTAATAATTTCATCTATCCAATGCTGAAAGGATGAAGCACAGGGCTTCTCAAACTTGAATGTTCATACAAGTCATCTGGGGATCTTGTCAAATGCAGGTTCCAATTCAGAAGGTTTAGGGTGGGCCTGAGTTTCTGCATTTGTAACAAGCTCTCAGACGCAGATGTTGCTGGTCTCCAGACCACTCTGAGTAGCAAAGGGTTAATCAGTGCTTCTCAAATCATCCGTGGTGTGTTTTTGTATTTCTAATCCATCCCAGAGGAGTGTTTTGTAAAATATAATAAAAATGTAATGGAGATATAATGTACAACACGATGACTATAGTTAATAATACCATATTGCCTATTGAAAGTTGTTAAGAGAGTAGATCTTACAGGAAGAAAACTTTTGTAACTATGCATGATGACAGATAACTAGACACTGCAGTGATCAATTCACTATATATACAAATATTAAATCATTATGTTGTACACTTGAAACGAATGTAATATCATATGTCAATCATACCTCAATTAAAAAATGAGTTACTAGAAAAATGAAATAAAAAGACATATAAAATACAGGCCCCAATTATTTTATCATTCGACTCAACAGACATAAAATTACTCGGTCAAATTGTTACAAGAGTTTCTAAACTCTTACTCTTAATGTGCGCACTTATATTATTGTGGACAGCTCAGCAGATGACGTCTTACTTAGCAGGCTGGATGACCCTCCGTCTGCCAAGAATCTAGTGAAAGTGGTCTCTAGTCCCTTCCAGTCTTAGACAGTAAGACTCATGCAATCCACTGTGCAACAGTCTTGCTTCATGGCCTTGTCATTCAGTTACCTCCTTCTCTCCTCTCTTGGACAGTAACCATCCCTTTCTCATGGAGTAACCTCCTCTTACACTTGTCTTCTCCCTTTCTGTCTTCATTTTTTCCCCAACTAAATCTCCCTATATCTTTATATAGATATATCCAGATTTATGTCCCATTCTGTTTCGCATTTCTTTCCTTCAGTAAATACGCTAATTTTTCCAATATCTACCAACGAACAGTCCTTCTCACTCCTCTGGACCAACACATTTTCTCCATAGCTTTCCCTTTTCTACCTAGAATTTTGTCTTGCACATCGTTTCTATCTCCTCTGCCACAAATAACTGAGGATTCAATGAACTGGTCTGAATGAGTTAATGAATTATAAAAAAAGAAAAAAGCTAAGCTAAAGGGTTAACAACTGATAGTTTCGTTTCTGAAGTTCGCCCATACAGAACAGAAGGTAAAGTGACTGTCCTTTTCCAGCTCTCCATCTCCGCCCCAGGAAGTTGGAGGGTCATACGTAAATTTACTGGAAGTCACAAC
The DNA here is from genome assembly GCF_037783145.1 of Equus przewalskii. NCBI lineage: Eukaryota > Metazoa > Chordata > Mammalia > Perissodactyla > Equidae > Equus > Equus przewalskii. The sequence continues at coordinate 28,919,301 of NC_091833.1, read as the reverse complement.
ATCCTTGTTTTTATAATTATGTGATGTCAATTTACAAACTCTCTCCTAGAAGATGCAGTAGTCTTAAAATATCACTTTGAGAATCTCATAACACTCTTTGAAAAAACTACAAGTAACTGGGAGTATTATAAAATTGGGCCTCAGGTGCTCAGATATAAATATGCACGGCTGTCACATTCTTCCTCAGTTTCCTGTTTCTAGGGCAAGACATTTCCCCTCTCTGCCCGTCTTCTCATTTGTAAATAGAGGAGGTAAAACAAGGTGACTTGAGAGCTCTCCCATCCCTGAACGTTTCTGGACTACACCAGAGAAGCAGCTGCACAGACACTCTGCAGACATAGCCCTGGAGACTCGCGCTCTCGAGTCTGCGAGGATAAAGTCCAGCCACCTCACCCAGTTATCTAGATTTACAACACGCCTGCCGCAGAGGATGCAGTGTAAGTTTATTTTCCCTCCAATCACCTATCCTCTGGGCAAGCATTTATTTTCTGTTCTCTTAAAGTTGAACAGAAGTGAAACGAAATCAATTTTTCTTTTTCTGACAACACTGAAAAGAGGTTTTATAAGAAAAAAGTTGTTAGCTGCTAGCTAATAAAGCAGCTGGTATTATTCCAAGTTTTACATCCATGAAAAAGGTCTACAACTTTTAAATAAGTAAAATAGAGCCAAAGTAACCTGTTAGTTATAGACAGTCCTCTTCTTACTGGCTTCCAGATGCTGAAAAAGTTCCACGTGTCTAAACGCCATAACAAACAGATAACAAACCGACCCAGACAATCAGGCCAGGTCCTCCTCTTCCAAGATTCATTTTAGACATCACTGAATGGAATTTGATGTGACAGTGACAGAGAATAAGTCTAAGTGACTTTTCTTCCCCTCTGATGCAAAAGCTCGTCTCCAATAAAAGCAAGGAAACATAAATAGAAGGCAAGCGAATGTAACGTTCAAGAAGTCAAGATTTACAGAAATTCTGGGGTGATTCACGGGCATTATTCACGCAGTTTCAAATGATTCATATGACCTAAATTGCGGAGCTAGCAAGAGCAGGCTCGGAGACACATGCAGAGGGCCTGGCTCACCCCTTCACCTGCCCACTTACGCCAAACTCAGCATTTATGTTCCTGTGGGGAGTCTGTTTTACAGATGTGCCCCAACCTTCATCTTCATGAGCTCCTAAAAACCACATCAAAAATGGATTTTTAGGGCAGTGAAACTACTCTGTATAATACTGTAACGGTGGACATACGTCATTATGCACTTGTCCAAACCCACAAAATGTACAACATGAAGAATGAACCGCAATGTAAAGTATGGACTTTGGGCGACAGTGATGTGCCAATGTAGATTAACTGACTGCAACAAAGATGCCACTCTGGTGGCAAATACTGACAATGGGGGAGGCTATGCACGTGTACGGGCAGCGGGTATACAGGAAATCTCTGTACCTTCCTTTCAATTTTGCTGTGAACCCTAAACTGCTCTAAAAAACAAAGTCTATTTTAAAAAGTGTATTCTTTAGTCCTCACTGAAGTCAATGAAATATAAATTTGCAGGTAATATTTCCATCAACAGATGGCATCCTCTCATACAAGGCCTTTTATGGCCTGCTTTTCTGTAGGTGGGAAAACAGGAACCCGTCTATCCCATGGCTCCTGCCACCCAAGAATTCCATCTACATGGAAGAGAAGGGTTCACATGGATGTCTGAGACAAGACCAGGGGTCCCAGAGGGAGGCCCAAGGAAGGCCCCAGGCACATGACAGGACATAAAGCAGAGCTGTAGGTAGGCTCCCCTCCCACAGCACCATGACCTACACAGGCTAAGTCCTCACTGAGGCGCTCTTCCTACAGGGCCAAGGAAGTCACGGGTGTGGAGAGGAGAGGAGACACAGGACTGATGCTGCACGGTCCACCTGGGAACCGCCACCACTTAGAGCAAGGACTATAAAGCAGGAGGCGGTGAGACAGCAGAACCGCGGGCCGGGCCACGTTCCCCCTCTCACGACTCTGAGAGCTGAGCTCTATTACCAGCCGGCATTCTAGTGGAGGTTCAATACTGCTTCTTTTCCTCCATTATTCTCTTTAATTTCCCTCTATTCATTTCATTTCTCTCTGCCTCCAATTCCTTTTACCTAGAGAGATGATGGTTTTCACTTATTTACCATCAAAACTTCTTTCCTCACATAGATCCTGGAACAACTCATAATTTGAATGGGTTTTAAGAGCAACTCCCCGACCTGGCTTCCCAGAATCTTCTGGAGACCTTTCACAGAAAAGCAGATCCCTGGGTCCCACCCCAGATCAACTAAGTCACATCCAAGACTGTGTACGTTTAGAAAGTTCCCCAGCTGATTCTGATAAATTCCCTCCTGCTGGAATGTTCTCCCCACTTTCCACTTCCCTAATCACATGGCTTAATCCTTCCCTGACTTCAGGTCACTGCTCCAATGTCGCCTCCAAAGAGTGGCCCAGGCACCACGCTAGCTACAATAACCCCCCCTCCCTGCTTTAGTTTCCTTCAGAGAATTGACTACCGTCCAGTAAACTGCACTGTTTAATGTCTACATCCATGAAAAGAGGGGCTTTGCTCTGCTTACTGCTCCATCCCACACCTCCTAAAGCGTCTGGTGCTGAACGGGCACTGGGTAAATACGTATGGACTTAATAACAGCACACAGCCAGGTGGGGGACCCACGGATTGTAACGCTGCAACGTCAGCTGCGGAACAAAACGAGCACAGCTGTGCAGCAATGGCATAACTGACCAGCTGAGCAGCTGAGAGCCGCTCTGCGCTGCATCCGCTGATTCGTCCACACTGACAGGAAGGTGACGCTCTCCCTGGCATCCAATCCAGGGTGCGCTGGAGTCAGCAATGCAAGAACTGAATGGTCAACCGTTCCTCTACTGCAAAGCTACCCATGTGTCCCTGATGTAATCATCTGCCTTAGTGCTGGGGCCAAACGTGAACCAGACTCTCCGGCTGGTGGCAGAGGTTTGCAGTCTGTGAATAACCCTGCCTAGCTGTCTAGTATGCCATCTCACTCTACTTCACTGCTGTCTGCTCACCACCACTGGGGCACTGCATGGGAAAAACAGGAACTACAAAGTCGTGGAAAAATGCAAAGACGAGAAAAGATTTCCAGGAAATCAAGGGTTTACTGTCCAGGTGTCATCCCACAAACAAACCCCATGACAGTGAAACCGAAGCAGAGCCACTTCACCATAGAGGATGCAGAATAACTCTGAAGAGGCCAGAGGCCCATCCATCCCTGGCTACCTCCCCGCCCCTAACTAAGCAACACACCATCCACTCTGAAGATGCAACAGGGCCTCATATTCAGATCTTCTCTGAGCAGCCATGTCCAATACATCAATAACTGCAAGAAACAGGAGAATAGAAAGGTATGCCTTCGAGAGTCACGTGATTTGAACAAAGGAGAAATTTACCTGAGGGAAGATAATGTTTTCTGAAGAGAGAACATGGAAAGTGTGAATTATACCTTAAACAGCAAACAGCTCAAGGAAACTTCTGTAGTGTGTGTGTTTGGGGACAGGGAGGGAGGGAAGGCAGGACACACAGAATATCACAGGGACTGTGGATATGCACAACTACAAGTAACCTTAATTACACCTGGCAGAAACACAGCAATCCCTGGAAGGAAAGACATAAAGCGTGACCAAATCAATAAAAACCCTAGTGGTAGACAAACTTTGTTCTGTATAGTTAGTCCCTTCACTGTTCCAGGCACAGTATTAAGTACTAGGTATGGATTCAGAAATTAGATCTCAACTAGTGGGTGGTCCCCAACCTTGAGGAACTGACAAACCATCACTTCTAACTTAATGTCAGTAAAATGAAATGTTACAAGTCATTTCCAGGAGTTTGGGGTTTAACTCATTCATTTGAAGCCTCCAGCATTATGTTCCACGATAAATCTCTTTTCCCAGCCACTGAAAAGCCTATTCTTGTCTCAGTTGTCCACATCTTAGGAAACAGTACCATTTTCTACCCAACTGCTTAAGCCTAAAATTTAGGAGTCCAACTAATAGATGATAGAATGAATGATTGAGTTATAAAGTGTAAATGGATGCCAAAACTAGTGAGTGAAGGTTGATGAGAAATGGAATATTTACATAAACTCAAAGTATCACCCCATAATTTACTTATTAATTACAAAGAGAAAAACAGTGGATTAACCCGGTGGACACCATCTTTAACCATGTGATTAAACTAAGATTATCAATGTTGGGACACACTAACATCCTGTGACCGTGATAGGAGGCACCGAGGAGGATGCAGTATCACTCCTGGGCTATTCTTGCCAAAGGTGCATAACCTCAACCTAACTGTAAGAAATTAAACAGACCCAGGGAGGGGCCTTCTACAACATAACGACCAGTACTCACCAAAAGCGCCAAAGCCGTGAAAGACAAGGGAAGACTGAGGGACTGTCACAGACTGGAGGAGACCGAGGGGATACGACAAGTGCATTGTTGTAAATACTGTGGAGCAGGTGCTAAGCACCACAGAGGCAAAAGTCAGCTCTCTGGGGACAGCTGTCAGAGAGGGTTTCACAGAGGCGGCACCGGACCCAGTCCCAGCTGAGTATTTCACAGGCAGACTAGGCGGGAGGAGACAGAACACCAAGAAGCGGGGACAGCACAGGCACTGAAGGACAGGACTGTGCATTCAAAGAATGACAGAACGCAAGTATGCTTAGCAAGGCTAGAGAGGAGAGTGCAGATATGTATACGTGGGGGTGGTGCGGGGGGCCAGCTCCTAGAGGACCTGCACACCATACCAAGGAATCTGGGCTTCACCTTGACGCAAATGCAGCTGCTCATGAAGAGTTTTCAAAAAAATATTTTTATTTTGAAATAATTTTAGTCTTACAGAAAAGTTTTGAAGAACTGCAGAGTTCCTGTATACCCTTCACCTAGCGTCTACTACCGTTAACAGCTTAAATAATCTTAGTACAATTATCAAAACTACTGGTGCACTACTACTAAATAAACTAAGGACTTCATTCGAATCTCATCAGCTTTTCCTAAAATGTCCTTTCTCTGTTCTGGGATCCAATCGAGGGCTCCAATACCACATTTAGTTTGTGTTGTGTCTCTAACTTGTGATGGTTCTTCAATCTTTATTGTCTTTCAAGACCTTGATACTTTGGTGAGTACTGGTCAATTATTTTGCACGATGTCCCTTAACTTGAGTTTGTTTAATTTCTTATGATAGACTGAGGTTATGTATTTCCGGCAGAAACACTACAGAAGCGATGTTATGCCCTTCTCCGCATCATATCAGGGAGAACATGATGTCGCTATGTATTATTACTGTGATGTCAACTTTGGCCACTTGGCTAAGGTGATGTGGTTGGGGTTTCTCCACTATGAAGTCAGAGTTACTGTTTCTCTCTTTGTTATTAATAAATATATTCGAGAAGATAATTGAGAATACACAAATATCCTTTTTTTCCTCAAACTCTTGCCCACTAATTTTAGTATCCACTGGTGGACCTTGCCTGCAACAATGATTACTGTGGTGTTCAAATCATGGTTTTCTATTCTTATTCCTTTTACATTTATTAATTAAAATTCTTCTGTAAGAAAAAAGCTGTCTCGTCTCAATTTATTTATTCATACATTCATTCATTTATTCATGCCTAGACACATGGGTGTTTATTTTATGCTATGGATTATAATAAAATGTTATCGATACTCATTTTCTTGCTCAAATTGTTACAGCTTCAGCCATTGGGAGTTTTTTCGGGCTAGCTCCTGTGTGCTTTCAAAAAGCCTCGATCTTCTTTTGAGCACCTCCTTACTTTCCGGCAGAAATAGTCCAGGCTTATGGTGGATTTTCCCTGCCCCAGTGCCTGAATCACCACGTCTCCAAAGTCATGAGAGTTTTACTGAACACTATCTAATTACATTCTAGAAACGTCACTCTCGCAGCAGCAGTGTGGAAGACCGATGGGGACTGGGCATGGAGGCAGATAGACCAGAGAGAGACCCTGCCACACTTCAGAACTAACAAAAGCTGGAACACGAGCTGCGGTGACAGTGGAGATGGACCTCAGAGTTTTGAGAGGCTGAAATGATAGCTCTTGTCATCAACCAGATGCTGAGGGCTGAGGAAGAAGGTGGCATCCCCAAGAACCCCCAGGTTTCTCCTGGAGAGTCTGGTAGCATATTAACCAGCACAGTAAATGAAGGACAACCCATCTAGGGGGAGAGGGAGCTGGGGCTCACTGGGTTTAGGGTGGCCATGTAGTGGGCTGTCAGATAAACAGACCTGGGGCTCAGGAGAGAGGGTGAGGCAGCAGCATCTGTGGACCAGATGAGATTGTCGTGGAGAAGGAAGAGGGGGAGGACAGAATCTTGTGCCACATCACGTACAGGGACAGACAGGGAGGAGAGCCAGGAAAGCAGACAGTACGGGAAATGGCACAAAAGGTGCCACAGAAGCCTGGAGAGATCGAGTGTCAAGAAAATGATCAGGAGTGGTAAGCACAGCAGACAGGTCGAGGAAGATAAGCACTTAAAAGTTTTCCTGCGATTTGCCAATTACATTTAGCAATTTTTTAAAAAGTAGTTTTAATGGAGTGATAAGATAGGAGCCTAAGTGCAGAGTGAAGAGAAAACAGGACGTGAGACCGTGGACAACACAGAGACTCTTCTTCCAGGAATCTCTGGTGCAAAGCGAAGAAAATCATGCATGTGCTCAACAGAAGAGGGTGCAGGGTTTGTTTGCTTTTAACAGACGCATTCATTCAGCATTTGCACATCCTTACAGGCCAGGTACGGGAAAAGACTTAAACATACTTTTATGCTAGGGAAAAGAAACCAGAAGAGAAGGGAAAAAATAAAAAATACAGGAGAAGCAAGAGGATATACAACAGAACAACATCCTAGAAGAAGGAGGAGAATATCCAGGAGGAATCAGCTTTGCCTGGCAATCTCTGCTCCGTGGGAGACTGGCATGCAAATCATCATCACAGGACATTTACACAGCATTACAGATGATCTTCAGAGGGAAAGTTTTTATGTCCAAACTTTAAATGATCTAACACTGTAGACCCATGGTAGACAGACTAGAACCCACAGCCTGTTTTTGTATGGCCTTTGAGCTAAAAACAGTTCTCATATTTTTAAAAGCTTGTTAAAACAAAAACAAAGAATATGTGACAGAGACCACATGTAACCTGGAAAGCCTAAAATATTTCTGAACCTCTACAGAAAAAGTTTGCCAAACTCTGTTCTACATATTATTACAATAGCAAACATACAACATTTAAAAGCTCAGTCATGGGGCTGGCCCCGTGGCTGAATGGTTAAGTTTTTGCACTCTGCTTCAGTGGCCTGGGGTTTGCTGGTTTGGATCCTAGGCATGGATCTACATACCACTCATCAAGCCATACTGTGGTGGCATCCCACACAGAAGAACTAGAATGATCTACAACTAGAATATAGAGCTATGTACTGGGGCTTTGGGGAGAAAAGAAAAAAAAAAAAGGAAGATTGGCAACAGATGTGAGCTCAGGGCCAATCTTCCTCACCAAAAGAAAAAGAAAAAAAAGCAAAAGCACCCAGTCTTACAGATATGCAAAATAGGAATACCTTTGAGAAACCACATGCAAAAATGATAAGGAAATGGTGATAGATCTGAGAAAAAAAATCAGATGCACAATGCCAGGATTATCTTTACAGGATAATCCAGTCTTCCTGGACAGTAATCTGGTTTCAGATAACAGGAACAAATCTGTTTCTATCTTCAGAAACAGATACACTTGGGACACAGCCCTCAAAGTGGGTTTACTGCACCCACAAAAAATACAAAGAAAAAAGAAGCCAAAAGTTTTTTCTAATTTGCTTACAGTGTCACTATTCAGAAGAGAAAAGAACTGGAAATTAAAATGTTAAAGGGGAATGATAAAGCAAATTATATGGAACAGCAATATGATGTAATAACAAATAGCTGTTAAAAATGATGATTATGGACATGATATTGAGATATAAGAAAAGAGGGATATGAAATGACTTCAAGTGAAAAGATGAACCATAAATAATATGCATATATAGATTACAACTATAACAATATATTAAGTATACTGTTCAGAATCAGAATTTAGGGTGACATAAATAATTGAACTCTCATGTGATTTTCCATAATTTTTTGCGTAAAACACAGATTCTTAAAATTTAAGTTTAGTTCTTGTAATTTTGAAAGCAAAGCAGTCAATAAAATTTACCTCTTAAAAGACAATGTTTGAAAATGCATGTTAAAACTTTAAGATGAGTTCAAAGACAGAATCATGATGCAGCAACTTGTGAAGCAAAAAATTCTTCTTGAATGAAACAAGCCTGATCTCTTGTTCTGGTCACACCCTGACCTTTTGGAAATACACATAAAAGAAACACATTCATGCCACAACCTGTCAAACGGTTCCAGATTTTCTACTTAAGTTTGACTTTTCAGATGCCATTTAGAAGAGGCTCCATCTATAACCTCAAGACCTCACAGAAACGCTCATCTCAAGAGGAAGCCCCTTTGATTCGGGGGCACCCTTCAAGTCTTCTCTAATTCACAACTGGCCAACCTGGTTCTTTGTTGCCAGTGTACAAATAGCACTGAGTACCACACAAGTTCCGTATTTCAGAAGTAGGTCCATATTTCTACTCACTTTCCACTCCTTTTTTCCCCAATGGAAAGAGTTAGAAGGAAGGTTTATGACTTTTCAAAGGCAGAGAAGGTGGAATTCCTGAATAAATTCAAAAGGAAAAGTAAAAATTCATATGAATTTATTATTGTCTTTGTAGTCATTCTTTCAAAGCAATTCAAACCAAAGCATTAAGTGAAGGTTAAGAAACTGTCATTTTTCTTTTTAAAAAAGGAGAAGTGGGAGTAGAGAGAAACAAAAACAAAGACAGCCTCAAACATACCCCCTTTCAGTTCCCTTTAACAAGCGAGAGGAGCCGCAGAATGGGCCTCACTTTAGCATCCTAAAACCACCTTCCTGCTTCGGGCGCCTCCTTAATTTATAACCTACTGTTAGAAACTTCTCCAAAGCACTTGAAGCTGGAGGTGCCTTCCAAGATGTTGTCAAGGGAATGAATGCTTCTCGACTAATTCTTTAGTCATGTTCTAACAAAAGCTCTCTCATTGGAGCTGCTACTTCTGAATAAAGAATTTGGTTCCTTCTCCCAGGTTTCTTGGCACCAGAAACAGACTTTGTTGAGCTGGCTGTGCCATCGAAGACAGTACAAGATTAAGGACTCTCTTGTAGGTTAAGCTTGGTTGTAGGATGGTTTATTTTGTCGCTCTCCCCCAGACCCCAACACACAGTCACTTATATAGCAAAAAGTTTCATCGTATTGGGAAGCAGTGCACGCACATCCTGAATCCTGATTTTCTTCTTCATCCGTATTTACAGACCGCAGCCAACTCAATTCTCTTACGTGCAGAATTTCCACTAATGGATTTCGTGCCTCTGGCCCTAGAGATAAAAGACGAAGGCTTTAAAAGCACCCAGTCCTTCTGTCTGTTCTATTTCTCCCCACTGAACAAAAGACAGACACATGCTCCTCTGAAGGCACACGCCATACTCCACGAAGGAGCCTCTGGGAGGAGTGGTTATTTGGCACAGTTGGAAAAACGATAGAAAGGAAGGGACATCGGAACTGGGTCCTGATGGATGAAGATGAACTTCTCTGCCAGTAAAGAGTAGGAGGCCAAGAGAGGCAGAGACCAGAAACACGTGCAAAAACAAACCCACATAGTCAGAGATACGTGAGGCTCTCCGCAGAATTTTCAAGAACCAGAAGAGTGTAATTAAGGCATTTATAAAGCAATGTTACCTCAAATTCAACACCTCAAAGACAGATTGTTATCTTCCCACTTTCCTTAAGCAGCCAGGCTCAAAACCTGTTATCTCTTCCTTCTTCCTCATCCTTGGTTCCCACATTCAATTAGCAGCCAGTAGCTTTCTTCCCTGACCCCTGATACAGCCACAACTTGGTGCCCTGGACATTGTCATGGTGTGTTCATCTGAATCAGTCAGCCATGCCAGGCCCTCCCAGCCCTGTGAACACACAACAACTAGGTCACCCTCTTAAAGTAGACCATCTAAACTAATTAACCCGGCACTCTAGAATACTAACCTTACGTGCCGTCCATCTGCACTTCCCACCGATCCTACCCACCCTCTGGCCCAGTGCCATCAGCGTCCTCACCACCCCCAGCGCATGCCTATGCTCCCACGCTGACACCCCAGTCTACCTGAATGAGCCTCCTTGCCCTCTCTGCACCTGCCCACACTCCGCCCACCCCTGCTCCTCCTCTCCAAGGCCTCCCTCATACCCTGTTGCCTCCAGGAAACCTTATGTGCTCTCCCAAGCAGTTCCTGCTCCTTGGAACTCCGAGAGCCAGAAGTATCTACACAATTGCAAAAGCTTTTGTTCTACACTTTTTTTCACAATCAAACAGTAACCCTGACTGTCCCTAACTCAATACTTGCAGTAAGTGATGACAAGAACTATCTACTGGTAGTCATGAGGAGTGAACCTGGCCTCTCCTTTTTCTCACAAGTCCAAATATCTGCCAAATACCTCTACTCCAGCTGCACCCCAAGTGCACCGACAGACCCTAGTCCAGGGCATCCTTACTCCAGTCCGAACAATCGCAGGACCCTCCGAGATGGCCGCTGCTGCCACTCCTGACTTTTATAATTCCTTGTCAATACTGCAGAAACAGTGACCTTAAAAAAATGTACAAATAAGACTACATCTTCTCCTTCTTAAAACCCATCAAGGCCTATGCATAACCCTTAAAGTAAAAGCTAAACTCTCTTGCACAGACTAAACTATGTTGGAAGATTTTTTGGGGTCTCTTTCCCATACACCCCGCCACCTCCCTGGCCACTTCCCAATAAGCCCAGCAACTCAGGGAAATGTCGCAGCTGAAGTTTAATCTTACTGGGAGCAGTCTAAGTGCCAACCTGGGCTCAGGACTCGGGCCTGCCACCCCTCTAATCCTGTCTCATGCCACTCTACCCACTGCTCATCTCCCCCAGTCATGCTGGAGTTCCTCTGCTCCTGGGTGTGCCAATCTGTCCTTGTCTCTGGGCCACAGCACTTCTGGTCCCTGGGCCTCCCCCAGCTCTGCTCACAGCCAATTTAAATGGCACTTCCCCAGAGAGGTGCTCCCTCCACCAGTCTATAGCAGTAACCCAGCCATCTCTCTGTAATTAGACTTCATTGTCTGCCTCCCCAGGTGGACTCCACAGACGCCGGGACCCTATTGGCCCGGTGCATGGCAGTGCTGCACAGACGCGCTCAAGAAAAGTTCAGAGAACCAACGAGCACGTTAGGGAACCTTGACCAAGAATCTATGCTCTCTACCTAACGAAAGCTGTTTCTGTAAATGTGATGGGTTGGGGTTAATAGAGTAATGAATGATCAGATGAGTCATTCAAATAAACTTTTAGAGCAGATTTTCAGAAGTATCTACTCTAAAAATAAAGCCAATCTATCCTTTCTCCATTCTTGAAATTCTGATAGGACCACACCATGCTAAGAAATACAGTACTGAAAAAGTAAGTGAATATCAAAAATCATTTTAAACCATTAGTTTTAGGTTTTTTTCCTTTAGTAGCCCCACAGAGGTAGAAAAAATAAATTGAGCGATTTAGGTCTCCATATTAAGTCTCAGTTCTGACAGTCCGTAGGAGACCACTGAACCCAGACTTATAATGGCAGCCAGCACACAAGGGAGAAAATGGAGACTTGGAAGGTGTATACTTCATAAACTACTGAGATGTAAGCTAAACCTACAATCAAGCTCCTAAACAGTCAACTAATTAGAGAAGGTCCCTTCCCTGGGAACTCTACCTGTGATGAATTAATACACGCTCCATTTCAGTGCTTTTAGCCGATGCTCATTCTTGAACTGTTGTTTACTATTGGTAAACACAGCCTGATGAGCATTCAGGCTAAGGCAGTGCCGACATTTCTAAAGAACGTACCAAGGGCGGTGACAGCGGTGCATCTTTTCATAATCCCCTTTCCATCGACAGGAAAGAAAGGAAGCAGAGCAACTACTCTGTTCCTGCCACACTGCAGGAGGTGATGCAAACGAGAATTTTACTCTCTCCCTGTCAACAACAGGGATTACCACCCTGAGGCAGGGGACAAAGCTGGTAGCTCTGCTCACACAAGGCAGTAGCTGCTAAGGAGCCCGGCAGGAAGACAAGGAAACCAACCAACCAACCAACCAACCAACCAAGGACACCTGAAGAGAAGCCCCTAATCTGCTGGGGCGAGTCTAAACTTCCTGTGCTCGCTTTAGTGTAGAGGAAAAGCTGGATGCCCAAGGGAAATTCTTCCTTTTACTTTCCAAGTGGAAGACTACACAAGAAGATGATGGGTCCTGGGGCCTCCAGTTCCACCCCTGAAGCAGAAGTGGGCTATGGCAAGGAGAGAATGGAAAACAATTCTCAATAACCTCTCTTTCTAAGGATTCTCACGGCTCATCAGAACCCCACTTCCCTTAAGCTTCTGGTGAACGTGCTCTGTGTGTCGTAAGAGCCTCATGCCAACCTCATGCCCTAAACGTGAGACTTCCTCCAGTTCAGCGACTGACTGATAGAAACAATTTAAGTGACAAAAGTCTGAAACTATTTTGAGCTCAATGATACTAAATAATTTACAATTATTTGGAGGCATAGGCAATTGGTTACTGATGAATGCTAATATGACTATAAAACTATGTTTCACAATATTTCTACTCATCTTACCATGTTAACATAAAAATCACGAGCATGGAATGGTCTTCAAAATTGTTCCTAAAGGGGCCAGCCCCATGGCTGAGTGGTTAAGTTTGTGTGCTCCACTTTGGCGGCTCAGGGTTTTGCTGGTTTGGATCCTGGACGCAGACCCAGCACTGCTCATCAAGGCATGCCGAGGCAGCGTCCCACATACCACAACCAGAAGGACCAAAGGACCTACAACTAGAATATACAACTATGTACTGCGGGGCTTTGGGGAGAAAAAGAAGAAGAAGAAGAAAAAAGATTGGCAACAGATGTTAGTTCAGGTGCCAATCTTTAAAAAAAAAGAAAAAAAAAAACTTATTCCTAAGACAAGAAAATACCTAGTAGCTGAGACAATCACAAAATATCTATGAGCAAAAATATACAGTTAAGGTTCTATGTCCAGTAGCATACTAACCTTAAAAAGGAAAACAAAGGACATTTTATTGGTCTGTATTCTAACAGTCTATTTTCAAAAACTAGTCCTCCTAGCTTCCATTTATGATATACGCTGCCTCTCAAAGCTTTACTGCTTGAAGACTAACTCTGTTTTATCTAACAAAATGTTTCACCAAAATCTTATTTTCCCTAAGTATTCTATTTTTCTAACATCTCTGAACAGAGGAAAAGATACTATAATTTATTCCCACAGAGAAACGGAAGCAGCAATCATTAGACGAACATTCTACGGCTAAGCCACTCTTCAGCAACAAGTACTTAGGAAGAACACGCCAGTCTCTGCTCTTCTGAGCACAGGGGACAAGGGCTCCGCCCGAACGTTGGAGAGACACACGACCTTTACCCTCTACAGAGCTGTAGCTGTCACCTTTACCTGAGCCTTGGATTTCCTTCCTGCTTTGGACTCATCGTGTCCCAGAGGCAGAGAACCCATGGGAAGCACTCAAATTCAAGGTTGCAACTATAGCCTGCCACTTGTCACACCCCACGCTGCCACATCTCCACCCTTAACCTAGAATTCAAACTTACAAATTATTCATTTATATTACAGCTTCAGTACACAAATGATAGACTCGCATCGTTCCGAAGGATGATGCAGCTCCCTAAAGGACTGAGTGCATGGTACTCATAAGCCAAACGACTCCTTATTTGTCCACATTATGTTTTCTTTATGGATTATAAATAGATTGTAAGCCCCAATTTGATATCATGAGATGAAATGATTAACACTTTAAACAATGGATAAGGTGATTTGTAATCTGGATGCTCAGTCTCTATTATGCAAATGTAGGAAAACACAAACTATAAGAAGACGAAGCAAAGGACAGAGACAGAAGGGCGAGAACTTACCAAGTAACATGCACTAGAGCTGGGTTTTGCTTCTATCACATTACTATCACTCAACAATCCTCAGGATTGTTATACTCTTACTATTACAATCCTCAGGAAAGTTCCACAATAAACCCAAACATTCAACACTTCACTTTCTGTTAGATTCACTAGTCTAACAAGAATGTTATTGATTTGTTTCATCATTTGAAACCTTCCAAAAACCTCTGCAGAGTTAGAGCACCCGTCGCCTCATATAAATAAACAAACAGCTTTAAGCTGAAATGAGTAATCTATGCTAAAGTCAGAGCTCCAGTGCACAGTGCTTAGTTTCCTTAGAAGCCCAGAGAAAATACTCCTTTGATCTTCTGAAACTGAACATACTTTAACATCAGTTTTGAAAAACCTGCGTAAGAACCGGGTTTAACCAAACATGACTGCATATACTAAAAGAAAGGAGGAGGAAGAGGAAGGGAAGGAGGAGGAGGAAGAGGAGAAGAAAAGAATCATTTTGAACCCCGTGACTTAAGCTCTTCAGGACAGGTTTTATCTTTTTAAACAGTTGTTAGGGATGCCTTATAGTCGGTGGACGAAAACAAACAAGGCACAGATCCATTAAAAGATATTCAGGTCCAACGTATTTCCCATCACCATAAGAGTACAGCAAGAGACAGGTACACAGAGTCGATTCGATTTTAAGAACACTCAGGATTCAGTCAGAGTCTCAGAACCTGGAGCCTCTAACTGAACCCCTGAGCACTAAGAAACTTCACAGGCTACAGTAGCTATTCAAAATACTATGACAATCATTCAGGAGCTGCAAATATACAGGTGACTATAAACTCAAAGCACAAGGGAAGGAAAAGGGACTTGGGGCTAATAGGATGCTCTGCACATAGCAGACAATAGTAATGGATGTTAGGGTGAGTGTCAGGTACCGAAAGAAAGGATGATGACAATTTCTATGTTATTCCGAAACCCCGACCTCCTACAGAGATCATGTTAGTTTCCTTAAGCAGTTTCATTAGCATCGCCTTAAGCAGTTTCATCAGCATCATCTATGACTCAAATTTTAGATTTAAACGGCAAAACAGGCTCATCAATAATTAGGCCTTGGAGCACATCCAGATTAACAGCATAAAATAAATGCTTGTTACAAAACAACTCTACGGGGCTGGATTTACACAGCAGAATACCCAACCAAGTCTTGTATTACTGGGCAAAGGAAATCCTTTAATGTCAATGTACAACAAAACTTTAAGTGACACAATAAAGCTGTAAGAACAGAAATAGACCTCTTCCCCAGAAAATATACACGCAAAGCAAAATAAAGATAGCATAGAGCCACACAATTTAGACTTAGAGGGGATTTACTATTCATGTAGCCCAACCAACTCACTTCACGGATGAGGAAACTAAGGCCCAGAAACGTTGTCCAAGATGACCTGGACTGCATCCTGAGCCCAATGTCTCCACTCACCTCACTGGACCTGCTTTCTCTCAGAAAACAAGGGGGAAAAATTACTATTCGTATTGTTGGCTGACTTATCAAAGGATCCAAAAATCTTGGGAATCTTTCTTTCCTTTACTCTCCAAGACTAAAAGCTAAATGAACTAATGTTCCAACAGATCCCCAGAAAAACCAAAATTCTCAAAAATGAATATAGGACTGGAACCTGTGCAGAGCCACTAGAATGTCACTGCAGAATCGCACAGCAAGTCATCCTCAAATCCTTTGCACATACATCACTCCCCAAGAACCACACACAGCTCACAGGAGAAAGGAACCTGAGCTCCCTATCAGATCAATGGGATTGTGCCAGAATCAGAAGAGCCTCAGACACGAAGCAAAGCAAACTTTGCAATGTTCAAAATAAAGGGAAATTTCCTATAAGCCTCAGGGACTCTTTCCCGGTCTCAAAGGGCTGACAAAGGAAAGATTCTGTGGGTCGTTACAGCCAGGAATTCAATTTCACCATTCTTAAAGGTCGTCAGCTATGTTGAGATGTAGTTTTCCCAACAAACCAAAGGGAAAATGTCATTTGGGGATCAGAATGAGGAAAAGATGAGAAGAGGGTGTGCCGGGAAAGCAGCATCCCACTTACTGAGCTGAAGGACGGACTCTGGAAGCTCCTGCCTGCCTGCCTTCCGGTAGCACCTGTATCCTAAGGCTGCATGACACATACCCTACACAGACTTTTGTCAGGTTATCATTAGGGTTTTGTTGCTAAAGTTGAGTTTTCTGCCTTTTTCTTTTTATATTGAAAGTCTTTCTAGTGTGGTATGATGGGTAAGATGATCAGGAGGAAAAACAAAACGCTAAACCAAAGAGAAAGCACAGGAAAAGACTAAACCAGTCAGCTAGGCTAAGAGACTTTTCTATATCAAGTAGAAAGTATGCCGGATGAGTTGCGTTAATCCCTAGTGGGACGGACTGCACTGGTTGCCCTTGCCGACCATACAGAAGCAATACGTAACACTGTTTCCAAACCAGACAACTTCAGACCACTTAAGACAGTTACTAAGACGAGACTTATCAAAGACATTAAACAAAATTAATTTTTGTAAAACTTCAGAGACTACCGAACTTTTGAAAGCCCAATCCATATACATGAGATCACAGACCTACATGTTTAAGATTCAAAAGGGAAAATAAGAAACATCAAGTTCTAGAACATACAAATTCATTTTGTTTCAATATAATTCTTTAAAAGTTCCGTTCAACAAAACAGATACATTATAAAAGCCCAATATCATTGGTATCAAAAATCACTAAACAGTTTGTTTCTAAGTGGTTATACAGATTTGTCAAATTACTTTGTAGTCTTGAGATAGATAATTTTAAAAGACCTCCCCCAAGAACATTCTACCACTTCAGTAGCCAAATAAACTTACAGCAACTAATCAGTCACTGAAAAAACACATACTGACTGATTCACGTTTATCTGTAAAACGCCAACAATAGACGCCCTGCCTACTGCACAAGATGGTTGAAAGTGAAAATCAAAATGAGACAGTATATGAAAGTACTTGACACGCGCTTAAACCATAACATACTGCAAGCAGTAGAGCGAAAGCATAAATACGAGTAATGCTGTAACTTGGGATGGTACACGAGGAGAAGACTAGACATCACGAATCTGGAGCCTAATCTTAGTTCAACCATTAAGTACTGGTAACCTCATGGTGATACGAGACACTAATGCCCACTGAGCCCCATTGTCTTATTTGGAAAGTAACACAATTGGACTAGAGGAGATCTGAAGTCCCTTTGGCTCTGCTACTTTGATTAGTAATATTTCACACCCAAATTACTGCTATTATAAACAAGTAAACTTCACATTACTAAATATTTTCATTACGTGCCACCATGTCCCAGTTGGATACCCTACTTTCCCCAATTCAGCAGATACAGCAGTGAATATACCACCTTTATAGACCTACGCACAGACTTGTGAGATGTTCAAAGCACTACTACACAGTTCTTCAAAGGGTGAGTCAAAGATGAAACGGGATGAGGACACATTCTATCCCACACTGGTCAGACTAGTGAGCTGAAGCCGAGATTAAGCCATCCACCAACAACTCACAGCTAATAAAAGCTGGAAGCAGACAGCAGGCCAGGGCTCTTCTCCTTTAGGGACAAGTGAGCATCTGAAATGGAAACTGCACAGAGCCAATCCTCTAACGTCACATCTGCTGTGGTGGAAAGGAAGGCTGTTACTCATTCAACCCATTTGCTAAACCCCTAGGCACTGTTCTTTCTGGGTGCCAGGGACACAGTAACGAACAAAACAAAAATCCCTGGCCTCACAGAGCTTACACCGTGGTCAGGGAAGACTAACGCAGTAAATGAGGAAGTAGAAAGTATGGGAATATTATAGTGATAAGTGCTATGGAAAAAAATGAAGCACAGAATGGGGACAGAGAGCATGTGTTTGGCGATTTGCAATTTTCTTTTAAGCCTGCTGGATGCCATTTAAAGAACTGTGACAATGATGCATCTAAAGGAGTATTCCTAAGCATTTCCCCAAACGGGGAATACTTTGGACACAGGGAAGACTTCGGCCTGCTGATCCCAATTTGATATTGGTTGCTCAAACCTCTGAACTGCCAGGTATGAGCCACCTGTCATATTGTCAATCTAAATTCCATACTAACAAAGACTTCCCCAATCCCACTTTTAAATCCACAAAGAAAGAACGCAAATGGATCTACAACAGAGAGCCAGAAGAAGTTCCAAGGGCACTTGAACCGCTTCTGAGTTAGCACAAATGTCTCCTAATGAAAATGTAGTTTGTGTGCCTGGGTTCTGCTAGGACAAAGCACTAAGAATACAGTACATGTCATTTTGCTTTTTCTGACCTGTCAATTCTAGTGACATTCTCTACTATTAGTCTATATTTAACCAGCTTACTGGGCAGTTTCTCCAGCTTTTAGCATTTTTTTCCCCTCTTATTAAAAGAGCAACCCTGTTTGCAAGAAAGTTGCTATAAGAAAGACCCCTGCAAGAGCTGCTACACTTGGTTAAGCACTGTCTTATCAACATTTAACATGGTTAGTTGAGCTGGCAAATGAGGTTAAGCTCTGTTTTACTTTAGTTTTAAAATCCCCTCTGAGTCGCTAAAATCTCATGGTCCTCAAGTGGGAACCGCATCCTGAGAATTACAGTAAGTCTTTCAAAATTCGCTACAGCTTACTTTAACGTATGTCTATAACACACAATCCTCCTTTTAAACCCAGTTCCTACACGGGAGTGGAAAAGTCACGTGTGACAAGAAGAACGTCGGCCTTGGGGGTCAGATCGCCTATCCTAAGAAGATCCAATAGGGTTTTCCCTCTGCCCACACCGGGAAGGTGTTTGTCTGCCTGGCCCGCGGAAGAGGCGCTCCCGGCCCGGTTCGCGGCGCCGGGCCCGGCCCACTGCGCGGCGATTCGGAGGCGAGCGGCCGGCAAACTTCAGCCGGGATCGGCGGGCTGGGCCCGGGTGAGGGGGCGGCCCTTCCCGGGCGCGGCCCCGCCCTGCTCGCGGGTGCGGGTCCCGGGCCGGCCCAGGACGGCATCTGGGGGCCTCTGGGGCTCGGAGGCCCGGGCGAGCGCCGGGCCACGGTGGCAACCAGAGGAGAGAGGGCGGGGACATTGCGGCCCAGGTCTGGGGTCAACTCCAGGGAGCGGGGGTCCCCTGGGTTGCACGGGCCTGGCCCGGGGTGGCCGAAACCACAGGGGCTGTCCTGGGGGGCGGCGAGCGGGGCCAGGCCGGGGTGTCTGTGGGGAGGGCCACCGCGCTGAGCGGCGACCAGGGACCCCGGGGGCTGGGGGGTGGGGACCAGGGGCTCCAGGGACACGCCCGGCCCGCCCCGCCCCCGGGCTCCGGGCAGGCGGCCCCGCCCAGCCTGCCGCGGCCCCCTCCTCACCTGATGTACGGGCTGGCCGCCGCCAGGATGTTTTTCTGCACTGGGATCTCCTCCCCGTCGAGGACCAGGTGCGCGTCGCAGAAGCGGGACTCCTCGCGGAAAGAGCTGAGCGCTCGCAGCAGGCGCGCGGCATGCTGAGGGTCGGACACGGCGCTGCCCTCGGCCATAGCGGCGCCTGCTCGTCAGCCGGACGCTCCGGTTCCCGACGCCGCCCTGCCGGACCCCTCGAGCCGCCCGCGTCCGAGGCGCGCCCCGTCTGCACAGCTCGCGCGCGCGCGCGCCCGCCCGGCCCGGCTCTCAGCGTTCCGAACACCAGCGGGAGCCCCCGGAACGCGCCTGCGCCATCCGCGGCGCGAGGGGCCGGCACCTTTAAGGAGCAGCGGTGTTGCGTCATTTCTCCGCGACGCCCTCGCTCCCTCCCCTCGCCCGCCGTCGCCGGAGGCGGCCAATCAGACGCCTCGTTCCTCTGCCAACCGGGCGGTCCCCGCCCAAGTACAGCGGGCCGACGACCACAGCTGGGAGTGATCGCTGCAGCGGTGGAGGGGTGTGTGGGGAGGCTAGGACTCAGTGGTTAAGCCCGTGGCCTCTAGAGCCCCGAGTCTCGGCTCTTCCGTTCACTAGCTGTGTGACCATGGGTAAGGTGCCCATCCTCAGTTTCTCCATCTGCGGAGTGAAGATGATGACTTCTTAGTGTTGTTGTGGACTCCTGTGAGATAGCGAGTGTAAGCAAGGGCTCAGTGGGTGGAGCTTTCGTTATTTATGAGAGAAAAGGCGCTTCTTAGGTAAGAGCGCAGAGACCCGAGAAAACAAGACCTGGAAAGAGCGTTTTGGTTGCGGGCTGGGGAGGAGATGTCGCAGATAAAGCTAGAGAAGTAAACGGCACGCCTTACGTTTTGCAGGGCCTTCTTGTCTGTGGTAAGGAGGTTGGTCTGGATCCTGTGCGTGGTAGGAACCTTGAAAGGGTTTTAAGCAGGGGGTTTTATAAAGACCAGTAAGTTGCTGCGTGGAGAAGGAGGCGGGCGTAGGGGATGCTAAAGGCAGAAAGATGCTTAGATATTGCAGTACTTGAGGGAAGGGAATGGTGGCCTGGATGGAAGGGTGATGATGGAGGTGGGCAAAAGTGGATGGCTTTAAAAGAATAGACAAAATTGTGAGGGAAGGGAATACAGGATAATGTTACGGGTTGAGTAACTAACCCTATGGATGTTGGTACCTTTCAGAGAGAGAGAGAAGCGGAAGGTAGAAAGGCCAAATACTCAGATGCGACCATGCTCCCAACCCAGTGAAGATCAAGGTCGTGACAGGAAGCTATTCCACCTCACCTTGGCCTGCAGGGCAAGCCCCATGCTGTCTGGGGTTTCCCAGGAGGTTGCTAAGGGCAAATGGGAATGTGGAATGTAGCCACCATTTTGTACAAACATTAGATGCTCAATAAACTTCTAAAGAGTTAGCAATTTTATGAGGACCAAGGACCAGAAGAACGTGGTCAGCATTCCAGATAAGGCAGGATGGGGTTTTTGTGGGCTTGGTTCTTTTGCTTCAGCCAACTCAAAGGCTCAAGTAAAGTCTTGGATCTTTACCCTGAACCAGCCAAGGCTTTGGAGTCACTAGCAGGAATCAAGAGTATGTAACTCTGGCAGAGCCGCTAGCGGAAGAATAGATGGGGAGAAGCATGTTACTAGTGGAAGGTCCAGACATTCCAGTTCCTTCTTCAAACGCAGCTCACTATTTATGGGTGAAATGGGAAAAAGGTTTAGGATTGGCTTCAAAACAAAACGAAGGGATAGAGGGAAGCGGGTGGGGGTATAGATGCATCAAAAGTGGCTCTGGGTTACTAACTGTCGAAGCTGGGTTGTGTGCACATGGAGATTCGCTGTGCTAGTCTCTATATTTTTGTGTATGGTGTAAAATGTCATAGTAAGTGAAAAACAAACAAGCAGCTCGAGCTTATCTTCTCCACCATACCTGCCCAGTATCCCTGGGAGCGGTCGACACGCCTTTCTCCAAGTTGTTGCTGTACTTTGAACATTGCTCTGGCAGGAAACTTATTATAATGGGTTTATTTATCCATGTGACCTGCCAGCTTGTATATTTTAGTGTGTCTCAATTTCCAGGGGCTAAGCACAGTGCCTGGCCCTAGTAATGCTCAGTGAATGTTGGATGGAGGGATTAAAAAAAATACCAGGCACTTAATAAACGTTTTCTGAATTGTATTCTCTGTTTTTAGTTTGTGTTTGTCTTCTTTCTTAACTGGGTTGTTGTTGGGGTCAAAAATGATGTATACGATAAAGAGAGTTCTCTACACAATGTAAATATTTGATAAATACTTGTTGATTAATTGCTTGGAATGCTGGTCTTTTCTTCAAGTGTCAGAGGTTCCAAAACAAAACAGAGCTCAAATAACAGAATCACCCTCAGGTAACCAGTTATCCCAGAATGGGAGGGTTACCCTACGTGAAGTAACTGGAGGTGAGTGGGGATTAGTCAGGCAGGCTCTTCCTGGTAGAAGTGAGCCGTCTCTGGTGTTTTGACAGAAGGAAGGAATGGGAGGACCTGGGTAGAGGGTTGTAGACAGACTAGCATCGCTCTCTGGCTTGAGAGGGGCCCCTATGCACCAGGCAGCTAATCAGCAGAAGACCTTGTATATGATTTCAATCCCCCCGCCCCAATGTTTGCAATATTCCCCCCTAGCCTACCTGCCTGAATGACTCATATCCATCCTTCAAAACCCGGCTCAAACACAACCTTCAGGGAACCTCCACCCAGCTTCTCTGGGCAGGGTCCCTGTGCTATGCCGTGTGCTTGATTTCTGTACCTCATTTACCTCACTGCGCTGTAATTGACTGGTTTATGAGTTGGTTTGCGAGCTCCTTCAGAGTAGGAGCTGTCCTGTGTTCATTCCTGTTCTGAGGGACTTGCGCGGTGACTGGTACTTAGTTGGTGCTTCTGAATGCTTTTACATAATCAGTGGCAGCAAGTTGGGTAAATGAGCACAGTAGGCAGGGTGTAACACAATAGGGGCAGGTGGGATTACTGGGAGTGGGAGAACCTGTACCTTGTCTCAAGCGGGAAGCTGCCCCTTGGCTCCAGCTGATTGCTCTGTGGGCTGAGGGCCTGGTGGTGCCAAATCCAATGAATTTTCAAGAGATCTGAAAATTCACATTCACATGTTGAGTGTCCCAGTTTTTCAACATTAGCCACTAATTCCATTGGGGAAAAAAAGATGCGGCATGTGTCTGCAGACAGGATCTGGCTTTAACTCATCTCCAGAAATAATGGGAAAACCATCTTGCTTTACTGAGAAGGGAGTTAACGATAAAAGGATGCGAGGTTTTCAATAAAAACGGTTGAGCTGAATTCAGGTGCCCCAAGAAAACTCCCCCTGGTGCTGTAGGGAAGGCAGAGGGCCCCGGTGCGGGAGGAAGGATTTGTGGGGCAGAACCTAGCCTCCCATTTGCTGCAGGAGCCACTCCTGGTTGGGCTGTGGACTGTTTTGCAGCCTTTCTTGACGTTGCTCAAACTGAGCCGCCCTTGGTATTGTTTACAGCCATGAGAATGGAGTAGTTATTGTTTCCCCACATTCTGTAGATATCAGACATCAGCTGTTGTGAAACAAGTGATCTAAGAGATCTGATGGTGTTCCAGCAGTTTCCATCTCTGGCAACTGTAACTGACCCCTTCTGATTGAGAGGCTGAACAACCCGCAGAGAGATTTTTTTTTTGTCTGAAGATTAAAAAGGTTGTTTACAAGATTAACAGTAGTCATTCATTCAACAAATATTTGTTAAGCACCTGTCCTGTGATACATGTTGCAGACAAATGACGGTGGAGGTAGATGGGCTATCGCTGTAGAGGCTTTTTACTCTCTCTCTGCCTTTCTGATCATGTGTCATTTTTGCAACCAGAAGAAACAAGAAAGCAATTTCCATTTGCAGAAAGAGAACAAACAGCTTTGCTTTGAAAAACGAGCCCTCAAAGAGAAGAACCAACTTGGGGTTTGGGGGTTTATTTCTTAGTAAATGTTAGAAAGACGAATAACAGTCCAGTAAAAATTAATACACAAAAAATAATAGTTTGAAAGCTCTTTAGAAAACATCACATCTAACGGATTCATCTTATTGAAGAGAAAACTGAAGTAAGATGAGTGAAGGACTCAGTCAAGGTCACACATGTGACCTAGTTGGGGCAGAACACATGGGCCCAGGGCTCCTGCCTTCCAGCCCTGTAAGCTTTTCCATTACACCAAGTTGACTCTTCGCAAACGTTAATTTGGTTGAGACAGTCTCTTCTGATTCATTTTAAGGCGGTCTTCATATATTTATTGGGTAAATCTGTTATTGGCCAAATCTATATATAGCTCCTTTCTTTCCGAAAATTCTAAGCTCTTCCAAATTGCTGAGTCAGAGAACATCTCGGTATTTATAACTCTTGAGAGTTGATTCTCTATATTTACACAATATTTGGAGAAGTATCTCAGAAACCAGTGAACTAATTGCGTAGTAATGGAGGTAGTGACTGTTTCTGTCCAAATGCACAGTGTGCTCCCCAGCACCCAGCACGGTGCCTCACACACAATAAATATTTGCTGAATGAACACATGGTAATAGGTAGGGAGGACTGAGACTTTTTTCTATCCATGAGGGATTCAGATATTGTTTTCCATAATTTCCCTTTGGACTCCAAGCTGGTATATCCAAGAACCTGCTTGACCCCTCCAATTGAATATCTAACAGAGGTCTGCAACTTAACTTGTCAGAAAACAAGCTCCTAATTTTACCCCTTAAACCTCATCATTCCCCAAGTAAATGGCAGCATTGTTCATTTACCCAGGGACAGAAACTCGGGGACGTTCTTGATCTCTGTCTCTCATGCCCTTCAGCGATTCACTAGCAGAGGCTGCAGCTCTTTCTGCACACTGTGTCCTGAATCCGGCCTTGTCTTACAACCTCCACCAGTACCACCCTGGTCCAGCCACCATCAACTCCCCCTGGACTCCTGCAGTAGCCTCCCAGCTTGCCCCCTGTAGTTCTTTCTCCCCGTAAGTTAGTCAGTCAACTCGCTCCCCGGTGCAAAACCCTCCAATGGCTTCCCATCCATGGCCGACAAAGCCCTGTGTGCTCTGACCTTGTACTTCCTCTGTGACCTCCTTTCCTACCACTCTCTTCCTTGGTGTGCACTAAGCAATCATGGCTTCTTGCTCTTCCTTGAACAGGCCTCGCCTGTGCCTACCTCAGGGCCCTTGCACTGATTTCTCAGTTTGGAATTCTCTTTCCTCATAGTCTCTTACCTTGCTCTTTCCTTCTACTTAGATCAGAGCTCAAATATCCACCCCTCAGGAAGGCCTTCACTTACCCTTTTGTATAATGCCTTCCTTTAGCCTGCTTCGTTTTTCTTCCCTGCATTTAATCACTACCTAAGGTATGTGTTTATTTGTGTATCGTGTATCTCCTCTGACTGTAATATAGCTTTCATGAGGCCTGGCAGGAACTTCCTATTTTATTTATTGCTGTATCCCGAGCCTGTAAAACAATACATGGAATATAGTATGTACTCAGTAAATACATACTTCCTGAAGGAAAGAAAGAAAGAGAGGAAAGGAGGGAAGGAGGAAGGAAAAAAGAAAAGAAAATTTTCCTAGACCCTTTCATCCCTTGCTGCCTAATCTGACGTTGCCAGCTTGGAAGAAGACGAATTATTTAGAGTGATTCAAAGGACATGAAATGAAACTTGCAAACCTTAGAAGGTCACCATGTAACAGCTCTGGGCATAGGTTGCCCCAATAACTTCTTTCAAACCAAGTCCAGTCAAGAACCTTTATTTTCCCCTTTCAAGGTTCACCACTCTGCATTTTGTACCCTTTAAATCTAGTCTGGATATTGTATGTTGTTTATATGCCCAAAAGCATGTAAAGGTACTCAGTTTTTTGTCCTCCTGCCAGAATTCTAGCCAATACCCTGCTGGGTATACAATGAGCTGGTTTATTCTGCAGAATTTACATAGTGTGAGTAACTTGCCTGCTCCTCAGACCTGTTTAAATGTCTGTGGAATTGTATGAATTCTTTTAATTCATTGGATTTCCTCACTACCTCCCCCCTGCTCTCTTTCTCCTGTCCTTGGAGACTCCAATAAGTTACTCCACTTCTTCAGTTTCTCCCTCTGTGAGATTAGGATAATCAAAGTAACTTCACAGAGGATCAAATGCGATGATCCCGGTGGAGCACTGACAACAGGGTCTGGCACATAGTCGGTGCTCAGTAAATGCTAAGTGTTTGTTGTGGTTATTGTCACCATAGTTATCATCCTTGTCTTAATGGCATCTTTGCCCAGCTCGGGAATGATTAGCTTCTAGCTGACTTTCAAGTCAGAATCCAGTCTCTTCACCTCTGCGATTAGGGCGTCACCAGCTGCATCTTCTCCAGATCTGGGTTGACAATCTCACTTCTCATTTCTCCCACTACTGCTAGGCTTTAGGTGAACATAGTCTATTTTCTAACTCCATCTGACGTTTTCATTTTCTACTCCAGCTCTTTAAACATCCCCTTCTACTCCTTTTGCAGGCATGAAGCCTTCTATTTATTTATTTGTTT
The DNA here is from genome assembly GCF_037783145.1 of Equus przewalskii. Lineage (NCBI taxonomy): Eukaryota > Metazoa > Chordata > Mammalia > Perissodactyla > Equidae > Equus > Equus przewalskii. The sequence goes on along the minus strand of NC_091833.1, from coordinate 28,893,202 downwards.
ATTTTTTAAATCTTTTTTTTTTTTTAAGATTGGCACCTGAGCTAACAACTGTGGCCAATCTTTTTTTTTTCCCTGCTTTATCTCCCCAAATTCCCCCTGGTACACAGTTGTATATCTTAGTTGCTGGTCCTTCTAGTTGTGGCATATTGGACACCACCTCAATATGGCCTGACGAGCTGTGCCATGTCCACGCCCAGGATCCGAACCCTGGGCCGCCGCAGCTGAGCGTGCGAATTTAACCACTCGGCCACGGGGCTGGCCCCCTCAGTTTATTTTTTAACATTTAAATTCATTCTTATATTTCCTAAAATATGTCACACTTCTTTAATCAGCAAATTTTGAAACTAATTCATACTTTAATATATTTATTATCTTTTAAAAACATCTTCATTGAGGTATACAGTAAACATTTGTGCACTAATCTTCAGAGTACGGCTCAGTGAATTGTTCCATATGGGTACACCTATGAAATCACCAGCCGGATGAAGAGAAAGAACATTTCCAGTAACCCAGAAGGCTCCCTCAGGCCCTCTTCCAGTCAATACCTCCCAGAGGAAACCACTCTTCTGACTTCTACCACTGTTGATTGGCTGTTCCTGTTCTTGAACCTTTGTGTCTGCCTTCTTTCACTCGATACAATGTCTTTGAAATTCTTCCATTTTGTTGCTTGTAGCAATAGTTGGTTTTTTATTACTGTGGCTATACCATTGTGTGAATGTGCCATAATTTATTTATCCATTTTTCCTGTTGCTGGATATTTGGACGGTTTCCAGTTTGGGGCTATCATTATAAAGCTGTTATGAACACTCTTAAACAAGTCTTTGGGTGGCTATATGCACTTTTTTCCCTTGTTGATGTGCCCAAGAGTTCGAGTGCTGGGTCCTAGGGTGGGCAAATGTTCGGCTTTAGCAGGTACTGCCAAACAGTTTTCTGAAGTGGTTGTACCAAATTATCCATTCCTAATGGTTGTGTGCGAGAGTTCCTGTTACTCCACATCCTGCAGTAATTGCTGTGTCAGTCTTTTAGTTATACCCATTCTGGTGGGGGTATCTCATTGTTTTAGTTTGTATTTCCCTAATGAATAATGATTTTGAGCACCTTTTCATATGCTTTTTGATTACTTAGATATCTTTTTTTTCCTAAAAATGAGATTTTCAAATTGATTTTTAGAAGTTCTTTATTACATGTATGGGGAACACAAATTTCTTCTCCCAATCTGTAGCTTTCCTTTTCATTCTCTAAATGGTGTCCCTGATGAATAGACATTCTTAATTTTAACAAAGTTCAATTTATCAATCTTCTGTTTTATGGCTAGTGCTTTTCGTGTTCTGTTTAAAAATCTTTACAGTCATGATGATATTTTCTGAAAGCATTTTGTTTTTCTTTCACATTTAGGTCTATTATCCTCCTCAAATGTATGCATTTTTCTTAAATCCAGCTCAAAATTCAATTTTTCAGAGACTCATTGATGCATGCTTTTAATCACTCATTCATTTAACAGAATTTCTAAGCACCTGCCATATGCCAGGCACTTGTGGGAGAAGAAACACAATTAGAGTCAACATTTAAGGAACTTCCAGGCTAGTAGGGGAGAGGGTGAGATTTGCACATAAATGATATCTGGAAAGTAGTAATTTACTTGGAAAATGTGATATGGTCTAATTATTCAAATATGCCACCCAGTGAAACCACCTCTTGGAACATAGGCGTTTAGATCACATTCCTTACATGGCAGGGATTCTGCTTTCTCGTCCTTCATTGTCCCCCATTTCCTCCAGGTAAAAGCCCAAGTGCCTGTGCCTGGCACATGAGGGGTCCCACCATCTGGCCCGCTCCCCCTCCCCACTCCTGTCTCCTAGAGCTGTGCCATCCTCCATCCCAAACCCTCTGCACAGGCCCCCTGAACTCCTGGACAGGACGAGCTATTCATCCTGCCAGCTCTTTATATCTGCTTTTCCCTCCTGCCTGGACGCCTTCTCTCATGACGTTGATGCCTGAAAAACTGCTCGCTGCTCCAGGGTTACCTCTGTGAAGCCCTCCTGGCTTCTTTCTGTCTCATTGTTTGTGCCTTGAAATCTACCTCTGGAGCCAGATTGCTGGGTTCAAACCCTGCTTCTGTCACTTTCCGGTTCTGGGACTCTGGGTATGTCACTTAAACTGCCTGAGCCTCAGTTTCCTCCCTGGGAATAACTGTGGTTCCTGCTATCTACTGTTTGTGCAGAATAAGTGAGATGTCCCAGGTATGATTGATCATCGCAGTTTCAGGCACATAATAAGTGCTTGGTAAATGTTTGCTTAAAAAAAATCATACCCATCACGCTAACGACATTTCTCTGTTAACATATTAGTCTTTTCAGACTAGGAGTTTCTTGAATTCAGAGATCATTTCCCTAATTTTTCTCCAATCGCCTCTTCTAGTACCTGTTTGTGGAGTTCTTACTTGGTGCAATTTCCTGTGCAGGGGGCTTCCATCACCCCAAGGAATCTTTACAAGATAAGTATTAGGATCTCCATGCTATGGTTTAAAGAACTGAGGCTCAGAGAGGTGAAAGCCTGGCCCCCATCCCTCAGCTGATTCATGGAGGAGCCAGGATTTTGGCTCCCTGCTTCATTGCAAAGTTTGTGAACTCTGCCTCTCGATGCAGCCTCGGCACCCACATGGCGGGCTTGGCAGATAGTTGATGAGTGGAAGTGAATCTAATAACCCCAGAACCTACCCAAGCTTGTCAGAAAGAAACATGGGCTTATCTGCACTGCTAAAGTTCGGAGCTGGACGCTCAAAGGCCAACCGATCAGAGACCAAGACTCTTCTGGCAAAACCAACAGCATCCAGAGCAGGTGACTGTGTTTTCAACTTTTCCCTCTTGGGAAATGGCCGTTTCAACATTGATAATTCATACTTTGCAACATCGATAATTTGTACTTTGCGATTTCAAGGTGTGCTCTTTAATTGACACAATGCTGCCTTTCCAGAGGAACAGGTTGTCACTTTTCACAAAATTTGTCCTATTTAATGAAACTTTTTGTTTGATGTCTAATTAACTGTCATTGTTTCTATTGCTATATTACAGTCCCACGCTTTTAAAATGCTGTGAGGGAAAATCCTTTTCAGGCAGATTCTGGAAGCTTGGCCTCTCCAGCTCAATTGTCAATGTCTTAAGAGCAGGGACCACAGCATATTCGCCTGTGTCTCCCATGGCACCTGACTTGTTTAGGCAGGAATTCAGTAAGTATTTGTCAAATGCATTCTCTGTGTACTTGTTTCATGCTGGGCACATGGCTAGGCCTTAGGAGGGGAAAGGAGGAAGCAGATTTAGATCTTGCCCTCCAGGAGCTTCTAGGCTAACGCAGGAGATAAAACTTAAATATAAACAGCAAACATCTGAGATGGGAAATGGTGCTTGTGCGGGGGATTGTAGCAGAGAGGTACGTGGGCATACCCCCTTCCCAAAGCATCAGTTGGACTTAAAGATTGCTGGGAAATTCTTTGGTATTAAAACAAGCATGGGCATAATATGGAGTACACTGTAACATGTGCATGCATTTCAAGGTAAAACACGGATTTCAAGGTGCTGTGTTTGGTAGACCTGTCCCCCTACCTTCCTTTTAGGCTCGGTATCTCGCCTCTCCTCTGCCTTTAGGAGTGTTTTGGTGGGTAATGATGATGAACATTGCTGTTGGCATCAAACAGAATTAGGTTTTCAACCAGGCTCTGCTCCTTCACTTTCTAGCTGTGTGATTTTAAGCAAGTGCCCTGAGCTCTCTGGACCTCAATTTGTTCAAGATTTTTATGAGGATTAGTGTTTTATATAAAGCTTTTGTCACATACTTGGTAACTTTTATGCATGGTGTAAGGAAATGAATGTTTATGGGATGGATAGATAGATGGATGGATAAGTGGATGGATAGATGGATAAGTGGATGGATGGATAAATGGATGGATGAACGGATGGATGGATAGATAAATGGATGGGTAGATAAGTGGATGCATGGAAGGATAGAGTAGAGAACAGGCCAGTCTGTTGTGCATAGCAAAAAAGGCACGTAGTTCCTTTGTCATTAATACTTTGCAATTCTACAGCACTTTGTATCATTGAAGCACTTTCGTATTCAAACAAAAATAAAAAAATGTAGAGCCATTCAAATTCTACCTATGAAAAAAATTCAGCCTTCAAGAAATGGCCAGAGTCTTGCAAAAATTGATTGATCAGCTTGAGATTTGAACACTGCCTTGTTTAGCATCCTTAACATGATAGCCTGGGGACTTTTAGGAGGGTAGGATGGGGAGAAGGGAGCTTGCCTTTTAAACTACTGCCTTTCCTTTCTGAGCTGTGTACAGCCTGTGAATTTGAGCTATACGTCATGAGTCACAGAATCACAGAATCCTCGCAGCTGGGGCAGTGCAGAAATTCTTCACTTTCCGTGTTGAGAAGCTAACACAGGCTATGGACTCTACTCCCCTTAAGAACATACATACAAACAGAAAGTTCACATGCAGTTTCAGGAAGCCCATGTGTCCCCTGAACCCCCCCCACCATGTCCCCTCAGGTACTCAAGAGCCCTCTACAGTAAACATCTTGAGCCTGACCAACAGCAGAAACCATAACTCATCACCTCCAGGCAGACTGGTGGAAACAGTATAACCCAACATAACAAACCCCAGCAACAGGGACAACTTACCCTCCCAACTTTGCAATCATCTGAATTCTAAAAATTTTATCTTTCAACAAATATCCAAGGCTAAGCCATCTCTTTCCCTCCCAGACTTTCACAAGTCTTGGTGGAGACGAGAATTGAGGTTATCTGTGTTTTAGAAATCAAAATTGCCAGTGTGCTAATGGGACAGGGTGGAGAGCCGTGAACAGGATAATACGTAGGTTACCTGGAATTGACTGGCTTCTCCACAGGCAATGCCTTCATTGTCATAAAAGGAAGATGGGCCACGGAAGATAAAGAACCAGACTCGCAACTGAGAGAAACTCGGTGAGGCCATTCAACTCATACGTTCATTCAACACTCATGTATTGAGCACCTACCATGTGTCAGGACTGTTGTAGACCCCGAGGATATATCTGAGACTAAAACAGAGAAAAAAGTCCTTCCCCGAATGTAATCCTTGAGCTTACATTGTAGTGAGGAAGCTGGACAAACACAATAAACGCAATAAATAAGTAAATTTTACAGTATGCTAGAAGGAAAAAGTGCTATGGGGAGAAAAAGAAGTTAAGCAGAATAAAGGGATCAGGAGTGTGTGTGATGGAGGAGACAAGTTGCAATGGTAAATTAGGGTCTGGAAATCCGCATTGAAGCTGAGATTTGAGTAAGACTTGAAGGCGAGGAGACATGTTGCTGTGGTAATTCCTTTTTTTTTTTTTTTTTTTGAGGAAGGTTAGTCCTGAGCTAACATCTGCTGCCAATCCTCTTCTTTTTGCTGAGGAAGACTGTCCCTGAGCTAACATCTGTGCCCACCTTCCTCTACTTTATATGTGGGACACCTGCCACAGCATGGCTTGACAAGAGGTGCCATGTACGCACCTGGGATCCGAGCCAGCGGACCCTGGACCGCTGAAGTGGAACATGCGAACTTAACCACTACACCACCAGGCCGGCCCCTGCTGCAGTAATTCCTGAAAGAGACGAACGAAGATGATGCCAGTAACAATACTACATGGCTAACATTCACGTGTTCACTCAGCAAATATTTATTGAGTGCATTATGAGCTAGGTGCTTGTGGTGGGCTGAATAAGCGCCCTGAAAGATATCCAGTTCTTAACACCTGGAACCTGTGAATGTCACCTACATGGCAAAAGGAACTTTGCAGATTTCATCAAGTTAAGGATTTTAAGATAGGGGGATTATCCTAGATCATCTGGTGGGCCCTAAATGCATCATAAGGGTCCTTGTAAGAGAGAGGCAGAGGGAGATTTGATTATAGAAGGGAAGAAAGTGGTGTGATGCTAGAAGCAGGGGGAGACAGTGCGAGGTGAGGCGGCCCATGAGCCAAGGAATGAGGAAGCTGGAAAAGGCAAGACAACAGACTATTCCCCTGGAGCCTCCAGAAAGAAGAAGCCCTGCCGACACCTTGATTTTATTCCCATGACTCATTTTGGACTTCTGACCTCCAGAACTGTGAGAATAAATCAGTGTTTTATACCAGCAAGTCTGCAGTAATCTGTTACAGCAGCCATAGGAAACTCATACAGTGCTGTTTTGGATGGGGAGGTAGTGATGGGCGAAACTGACGAAAATCCCTGCCATGTGGACCACCCATCCTTGACCGCTTACTCTATGCCTGGCGCTGGCCTGTGCCGCTGATGCGTAGTATCCCTTTAATTGTCACATCAATCCTAGGAGACGGTTGCTATTCAACCCTAGAGCCCTTGAATTTAGAGACTTTGTTCTCTAACCACTTGAGGGTATTTTGGTCATGCCCGATTAGACTGTTGTTCTGAGGCTATTTTGGGTGTGCCAGTGATCTGCTTATGTCATCTTTGATGCCACTGGTCACCTGGGTGGGTTGGGCTACTCTGGGTGCCTGGGAAGCCGCCCCCTTCCTCTCTCACCACACCAGGAGTAAGGCCCTTCCCAAAGAGTGGAGGACCAACCTTCATTCAAGGGTACACGAGTGGCATCTTCTGCATGAACTGTCGCATAATCTTAGCTAACTCAAAGAGTGGTGACTAGAGGCAGATACTTCTTCTAGGGGCTTTAAGAACGTTAATTTCTTTGATCCTCACCATAGCCCCGTGAAGTGGCTTCTATTATTACCCCCTTTTCACAGATGAGAAAACAGAGGCACAGAGAGGGTAAATAACTGATCAAAGACCAGACGACTAGTAAGGGTTGGGAGCCAAGATTCAGCCTCTTCCCTGCCTCTAAGGCTCATTACTAAAATAGCTAAAATTTATTGAGCAACTACTATGTGTTGGCACTTTTCATTTAAGCTTCACAATAGCTGTTTGAATGAGGGACAAGGACTATCTCTGTGTTATGGATGATGGAACTGAAGCATCGTTAGGTTTTGAGAGGCTCAAAACGCAGACAGGGAGGTTGGAGCCCCTATTCTCAAGTCCTATGCTGTCCTTTTATTAAGCACCGCTTCATTCCAGGCACTGTACTAAGCCCCAAGGGTGAAGAAGTGAATAAGATGAAGGCAATAAAAGTCGTGGTTAAGAAGCTGGGTTTTGGAGTCTCAGAGACCATCTGTGTGATCTTGGGCAAGTGACTTAGTTGTTCTGAGCCCAGTTTTCTCATCTGTAAAATGGGCACGGGACCTGGACCGACCTCAGGGTTGTTGGAGGATTACGTGAGAACCAGCATGTGAAGTGCTAAAGCACAGGGTTTGGCATGGGTGAGTTGTCAATACATGTCGGCTGTTGTCACATTGTTGCTATTATTATAATAAGAAAGCTCAGTCCCTGCCCTTAACTGGAGAAGATGCCCAAACAATGTAGACATCACTGCTCCTCCCACATCAATTCTGATGGTAATTTAAAGAGCTCTGAATTAGGCTACAGCTTCTTGCTTGCCCAACCCAAATAGCAGACTGAAGACAAAAGCAGGGACCCCATGCCTTTCACTGGTCCCCAAACCACCCATCAGTTCTCCTACCTCCAGGAATGGGTGAGGAGCTCTAGGAACATCAGTCACCCTCAGCCCTCCGGGGACACAGTGAATGTACTCAAAGAAAGAAAATACTGGAAATCCCCCCAGGGCTTATGACTCTGAATTGAGCATGCACGTGCTGAACTTACATGGAACTTCGCTGGGACCCAGCGATGAAGATGGGGAATAGACCTAATCTCCATTGCAGGAGCCATGGGAACCACTGCTGACTGAGGTTTTTGTCTTGTTTTCCTCGTCTCTGAACCAAGGCCTTGCTGGGACCAGCAGAGAGCTGCCCTACAGTTTCTTCTCGTCGGCTGAAGAAAACGTCTTCTAGGGAATGAAGGAAGAAAAGGCGATACATTTGTTTTCTGCCTGGAAGATTTATCATCCCCAAAACGTGACTTTCATGCTGAGACAACTGGATATCCATATGCAAAAGAATGAAGTAGGGCCCCCACCTAATGTTGTAAACAAAAAATTAACTCAAAATGAATCATAGACCTAAATGTAAGCCCTAAAATTGTAAAAGTCATAGAAGAAAAAAATAGGAGTAAATCTTTGGGACCTTAGGTTGAGTAACTGTTTCTTAGATATGACACCAAAAACAGAAGAGATAAAAGAAAAATTAGATAAATTGAATTTCATCCTTTTATTCCTTTTTTTGTTGTTGAGGAAGATTGGCCCTGAGCTAACACTTGTTGCCAATCTGCCTCTTTTTTCTTGAGGAAGATTGTTGCTGAGCTAACGTCTGTGCCAATCCTCCTCTATTTCATGTGGGATGCCACCAAACTGTGGCTTGACGAGTGGTGTAGGTCTGTGCCCAGGATCCAGACCCACAAATCTTAGGCCACCAAAGTAGAGCATGTGAACTTAACCACTACACCACCAGGCTGGCCTCCCAAAATTTTTAAACTTTTGTACTTCAAAGAGCACCATCAAGAAAGTGAAAATAATACCTACAGAATGGGAGAAAATATTGCAAATCATATATTTGATAAGGGATTTACATCTACAATATATAAAGAACTCTTACAACTCAACAATAAAAAGAAAAATACCCCAGCTTAAAAATGGCAAAGAAGGGCCAGCCTCGTGACCGAGTGGTTAAGTTTTCACACTCTGCTTCAGTGGCCCAGGGTTTCACCAGTTCAGATCCTGGGTGCAGACATGGCACCGCTCATTAGGCCATGTTGAGGCAGCATCCCACATACCACAACTAGAAGGACCCACAACTAAAATATACAACTATGTACTTGGGGGATTGGGGAGAAAAAGCAGGGGAAAAAAAAAAAGAAGATTGGCAACAGTTGTTAGCTCAGGTGCCAATCTTTAAAAAAACAAACGAACAAAAAAAAACAATGGCAAAAGATTTGAGTAGATATTTCCCCAAAGAATGGCCAATAAACATATGGAAAAATGTTCAAGGTCATTAGTTATTAGGGAAATGCACATCAAAACTACAGTGAGATACCACTGCATTGTATCTAGGATGGCTAAAATAAAAACGGCAGACAATAACAAGTTAGGAAGGATGTGGACATACTGAAACTCTCAGATCTTGCCGGTGGAATTGTAAAATGGTGCAGCCACTTTCAAAAACAGTTGGCAGTTCCTCTAATTGTTAAACACAGAGTTGCCATATGACACGGCAATTTCACTCCTAGGAATATACTCAAGAGAAATGAAAACATACGTCCACATAGCAACTTGTACAGGAGTGTTCACAGCAGCATTATTTGTGATAGCCCAAAACAGGAAACAACCCAAATGTCCATCAACTAGTAAATGGATAAACAAAATGTGGTCAATCCATAGAATGGAATATAATTTAACCACAAAAGGAATGAAGTACTGATTCATGCCACAACATAAATGAATCTTGAAAACATTGTGCTAAGTGAAAGAAGCCAGTCACAAAAAAATCACATATTGTATGACCTGAAATGTCCAGAACAGGCAAATCTATATATAGAGAAAATAGATTTGTGGTTGCATAAAACTCGGAGCGTGGTGCAGAATGAGGGGTGATTGTTAATGGGTACAGGGTTTCTTTTTGGGGTGATGAAAATGCTCTAAAATTCGACAGTGATAATAGGTACACAATTTTGAATACACTAAAAACCATTGAACTGTATACTTGAAATGAGTGGATTTAATGCTACGTGAATTAGATCTCAAAAAAGCTATTTTTTTTTAAAATGTCAGTCTTTGTCCTCAAAGAAGCCACTGGAGACTTCTCTTTAGTTAACGCCAGTACTGTCTCTTACCCGAGCACAGATAAATTGGGGGTTCTGGCTGAAACCTGTCTTTTCTGCCCATCTTCTATCCCACAGTTACATTTTCCAAGTTTATCGCGTTGTCTCCTGATTCCAGCCTAGAAACATGCCCCTTTCTTCATCTGGATCGCCATTTCACCTAGCTGCCTGCTCCCATCCTTCACGCATCAGCCATTGCTGGCTCCTAAGACACCACAGAGTGCCCCTGGGGTGTGCCCCTTTCTCACCGCCATTCCATTGAGTCGTGTTGGTTTGTGTCATTGGTTTGTGTCCTTGGCTGTGTCCCTCACTATGCTGTATGCTCCCTGAGGGCGATTGAGATGCTGGTTTTGCCAACATCGTCTTGGTTATCGCCGAATGAATGAATAAATGAATGGAGTGAATATATGCCTGAAAAAGAACAAGTATCTGTATGGAGTGGGAAAATATGGAGGATAAGAAAACATAGGCAAAAGGAAGAAGGGAGGATTTGGATTAAAGTTCTATTACCATGTACCCCCTTTTTTTTCCTGTTTCCCGAGAAATGTGGATTTCCCAGTCCTACAGCCACTTTGATCATTTGAACCTCTCAGATTCTAGAATGGCTTCTCAGTTTCCTCTGAATCAAGCCAAAACCCTTGGCCTTTCAAAGAACACCCAAAACTTTATTTTTCTGTTCTTTGACTCAGAAACCCCAAGTTGGGAATCTAGCTAAAGAAAATAATAACAAGCCCCTGAATGCAGAGTGTGGTGTTGGGGGCGGGGGGTGAACTCTAGAAACAAATGCACAAAGTTACTGATCTGGCATTATTCATAACAGTCAAAAATCGGAAACAACCTAAATGTCCAACAGTAGGAGAGTGTCCATCACACCATGTCCCAAAGATGAAATAATATGCCCCCTAGAAGAATTGAGTGATCTGGCAAAATATGTGTATCGTACATTAAGTGGAAAAGCAGGTTATAAACTGGTAGGTAGGTTATAAACTGATCGCCAATATGTCAATTGTGCCCAGATAAATTTTTAAAACTGGAAAAAAATCACACCAGAATAATTTCAGGGGTTTTCTTTCAGTGGTGGGACTATGGATGCCGTTCTGATTTCTTTTTTTTAATGTATCCAGGTGTTCTACAGTAAACATATATGACTTTTATAATCAGAAGGGAAAAATTCCCCTAATTGTCTCACTTTTCCCACTGCTGTTCTTCGGGGAATTCACTCGATAGCTGCTTTCTTCAGTCAACTCACGACCACCTCGGAATCCTCACCAGGAGCTGCACCCCGAGCATGCAGGGTTTCAGGGCCTTGACAGCTGCTCCCTCGGGCCACTCAGGCAGCTCCCGAACCTGCACCCCTCCCAGAAGTCTTTCCTGAGCACCAGGAGGGAAGAAGGCTGGCTCGTCCCCACCCTGCCCGAATACAATGCTCCCACTTCTCTCTTTGCGTGACTTCTCCAAGAAAATCCCCAGCCTCTTTGCTGGGGCTTGAACTCAAGAGGCTGCTTCCTGATACGGCCCAGCAGCTGGCACGGTTGGCCCTGTGTGCCTCTGCACCTGGCCTCTGAGTCGAACCTCTCAGAAGGAAGTTGAAATGTCGAGGCCACGGGTCTCCCCATTGTGGGATGAGGAGGAAGGCGGTGATAGCTTTTCAATCTGCATGTCCTGATTTGTCATGGGAAAGACTTCTGTTGGCCATTTAAAAACTGCTCAAACAGTCTTAAAACAGCTTAAGAAGTGATGAAAGGTGTTCGCACTTAACCTGGACCAGCAACCTTGTTCGTGGAGTCAGCCCAATGCTGGGTAACTTTGGTGGAGAGGAAATGAGTGTGAAACAACGATGCGGATGTAGCTGGAATGCACCTAGGTTTTCCAAGTTGCTTTGTCCAAGTGTACATCCAGCTTATTCCTAAACTGGAATCAAATTAGAGAAACCTTTGAAGGAAAAAGTAGGTCAGTAAACATTTGGATGCTTACCGTGCACCTGACACTTACAACTCAGTGTACTTGTGAAATGCTGTGGCTTTATCTAAGCAATAAACAAATCTGGAGAGATTTTTCCCACAGAACTTCCTGGTCACATATTACACCCACATGAAGCATAACAAGGAAGGCTCAGAGAAGAAGGGACTGTCTTGTGGTGCTCTCAAGAAAGGCACACACGTCTTAGCTCCTGTGGCGTTTCGAGCTAATCACCCTGGCCCATATAGGAAATGCGATGGAATTAAGGATCAAGATAAATTGGATATCCTGGCATCAACCTTTGGTGTTTTTGAAGCTGATAAAAAAAGATTTGGTGTGGCAGCCTTCCTCATCAGTTTGGTATTTCACTTGTCATCTTAAACAGGGTAAACAAACCACAGACATATTTTTCTTCCCTGCAGAACGGCACCCTTTTTCGAGATTAGGTCTGGGTTCTGTTTGGCAATTGGAATCGAGTAGAACGGAGGTGGGGGAAGCATTTTTTAATTCCACCCTCTTCTCAAATATTTAAAGTGGAATAACGAGTAGGTGAGTGACTGTCACACGTCCACTCTTTTCCATTCCTGCCACCCAAATGCAGACCTAAGTCACACTTGTCTTAGGCCACCATAGGTGGCATTTCTTCCCAATCCATCTTGTCAAGGCTAAAGGCACTGAGATCACCAAAGGAGATTCTGAGGAAGAGTAGCGAGATGGTTTTCGTTCTGCCAAGTCCAGGGCTTGGGTTCTTGTTTAATGGGATCTACAAGCCGAGGGTGAAATGGAAATGGAGGTTTTGAGGGCCACACAGGGGAAGAGAGAGGAGAGATGAGGGGTGGTAGGTGAGAGGAAGCTTCATGGGGAATTTTGGGAGTTGTCATTGGGTTCCATGTGAACTGACTTCCCCATCCACCCAGAAGATCTTCAGTAAAATATCCATTTCTTGGTACATTATCAAGTTGAATCTCTTTGATGGAAGAATTCATTCATTCATTCAACAAATATTTATTGAGAGCCTGCATCTGCCAGACAGCGTTCTAGGTGTGAGGATAAAGGACTGAATGAAACACACCCAACACAGGACAACTTGGATGAAAACAACAACAACTTGGGTGAATCTCCAAGGAATTCTGCTGTGGGGGGAAAAGCCGTTGCCCAAGGTTGATCTCGTGTGATTCCATTTACGTAACATTTGTGAAATGACAACATTTTAGAAATGGTGGTCGCTAGAGGTTAGGGATGGGGGTCTTGGTGGGAGAGAGCTGTAGTGATGACAAAGCATCAGGAGGGATCCTTGTGTCAATGTGGGTTCAGTATCTTGACTGTGCTTTGGATACAGGAACTTACAAGTGGGATAAGATTGTATAGAACTACACACACACACACACATACACACACACACTAGTACAAGTAAAACAGGAAATCTAAGATCTGTGGGTTGAATCAATGTCAACATTCCAATTGTGAGGTTGTACTAAAATCTTACCACTGGGGAAAACTGGATAAAGTCCAAGTGGGATCTCTTTTGTATTGTTTCTTAGAACTGCACGTGAATCTACAATTATTCCAATAAAAATTTCAGTTAAAGAAAAAAACCCTCATCCTTTGGGATGGACCAGTGGTGCAGCAGTTAAGTTCACACACTCCTCTTGGTGGCCCGGGATTCCCCGGTTCGGATCCCTGGTGCGGACATGGCACTGCTTGGCATGCCATGCTGTGGTAGGTGTCCCACATATAGAGGAAGATCGGCAAGAATGTTAGCTCAGGGCCAGCCTTCCTCAGCAAGAAGAGGAGGATTGGTGGTGGATGTTAGCTCAGACCTAATCTTCCTCAAAACAAAACAAAAAACCCCAATCCCTGACCTGATGGAGCCTACATTTGAGTGGAAACTATGGCTTCATGGTGGCTGCAGAGCAAAAGCCAAAACCATCCTTCAGAGGTCTGCCCCCTCTGGGGTATTCCATGCACTGACACCAGAGATTCCTTCATGTCCTCAAGACATGTCATTGAATCCCCACTGGTGACTGAACAAAATCCAGACTCGGGAGGAGGCAAGTGCAGAATAAGGGTGGAATCCCAGCTCTCCTGAGCCCATGACGTGAGCACTTGGGCATTATCTGGGCTGCCTTTTGTGCCTCTATCCCGGGCATCCAGCACCCACAGACTATAAAGGTGAGACTCAGATGTACAGGGGGCTCCCAGGACTCATCTGGGACCCTGCTTGGCTTGTTCCCAGCTTCCTCCATCCCAACTACCAACCTCCCTCCACCTCTGCGCCAAATGCCTGCTCCATCCTGGCAGCACCTTCAGCTTGGGGAAGCTCCTTTCCCATACAGACATGGGCGTGGCTCACTGCCCTGGTTCTCAGCATCAGGCAAGAACCCCTCATGCCAGCCCTGGCCTAGGACTCAGTCCTGGATTCTAGCCCCTTGGCCACGGCCAGTGGGGTCAGTGTCCAGTCCCTTAACCTCCTCCTGTAAAGGGGGATTCCCACACCAATCTCTTGTCCCATTGATTGTACAATGGGGCATCTAGCTGGCTATCAACCGTCCAGCACCACCACTTCATTTTATTGCCTCAGAAGAACTTCAGAGGAAAGAAGCCATGTAAAAATAAAATGAGGTCTGAACAGACTCTAAAGTGTTTATTATTTTATACTATGCCATGCCTTGCATAGAATGACCACAGAGCAACACGCCTTCTCGGCCACATAATTTACGAACAGGGCATGATTGAGAAAGCTAGAACTCCCAGATGACAATCTAGTCCACTGGGAAGAAGGGAGAGGGGGAAGGAAGAGAGAGGAGGCAGGAAGGAGCAATGATAACGATTTCTCTGTCTCTTCTGTCATATGTCAGTGGCCGCTCATTCTAAGAACGATGATCACGTGATGATACAATTTCCGATTCATGGTCACGGTCTTTATGATAAAAGAAAGGGGCATTCTTAGAAGTGCTGGAGCTAATCAACAGATATTTGATCGGCTTTCAAACAAGGTTTTTATGGCCAAAATAAGATGAAAGAGAAGATACTGACAAGCTCTGTCTCCATACCGTTGTCTCAAAGCAACCGGGGAAAGAATAAAGTTCAAAATGAAACGAAGGACCTGCCCTCCACCCAGAGAGGAATAAGGCCTGGAGTGCTGGGAGGCTGCCAGGGGAGCTGTTCCTCCCGGGCTGAGTCTCAGGTCTGCGGGGCCCCGTGGCAGTCAGAAGCCCTGTCCCATGCTTCCTGGGAAGGGGTCTGCTTCCTCGCATCCCAGTCTGCATCTGGGATGAATAACCCATGGAGGTCCAGGTGCATATCAACATCAATGGATGCCCGAGCCAATTCTGTAAAGCTTTTGGCATCCAGAATAAGCAGAAAAGGTGGCTTCTGTGGATCAGTAGAGACAATCGCTGATAAGATAATTCCTTTGGGGAACAAAAAGAGACACTTCGTCAAAGCACAGCCTTGAACCTCCTCCAGCTGGAGGGATGTTTCTCAGCTATATCTTGCTGTCCTCTTTGAACTGAAGTATCTAATCAAAACAGAAGGGCAGTGAATTTGATATTCTGTGTGAGCAGAATGGAAAGGCCAGGGAAATCAGAGGGCTGGGAATCAGAAGACCTGGTTCCAGCACTGGCTGGACAAGTCCCTATAGCTCTCTGAACATCAGTCTCTTCATCTGTAGAGTGGGGATAACCCTCTCAACCCTCACAGGGTTGCTGAGAGGATCTCTTGCACAGGGAATTGTGAGAGCACTTTGTAAATTATTGCATGCATTGAAGAACGGCTATTTTCCTGCAGTTTAGAAACTCTGATCATAGAGAATCAGTTTTGATTCTGCATTTAGGCTAATATACGTCACTTGGCTAAACTCAGACTAGTTGCTCTCAAATGGCATTTGAATGAGCCCAGTTCACCTCATGCACGTGCAGCATGCCAGCAGCCTCAGCTTTTCCCTCTGTAAAATGGAAATATTCTAAGCACTCACTCTCAAGAGATAGAGGATTAAACAAAACAATGCACCCAAACTTCTAGCAAATGCTTGTGGTTCCTCCCAAGCCCACCAGGGTCTCAGAGCAGCTGAGCAGAGTTGAAGTCAGATCAGCTTGGATTCAAATCCTACCTCTGTAGGCACTGGGTGTGCCACCCTGGGTAAGTTACTCCACTCTCTGTGTCTCTCCTTTGGTGAAATGAAGACAGTGCTATTCCCTACCCATGGAGAGAATGGATGGGACCCATCCATGCAGCCCAGTGGGAGGCCAGCCTCAGCAGGAGTGGGTACCGACAATCCCCCATCTCGGAGAGGACAATGACGTGGGGTCCCCCACCCAGCGTGCCGTGCCACGCGTAATCAGCGGGAAGACATGGCCCAGGTGGACCGCTCCCTTCTCACCTGAGGGAAGCAGCTGGCAGGCTCAGTAGCAGAGCCTGCCCTCCCCAGCAGGTGTGGGCAGCCCCACCCACAGTTCAGGTTACCCTCCTTAGCATCCCCAGGGGTGTGGGCAGGGCGTTGCTGGGGCAAAGGCAGAATCAATGAGGGAAAGGAACACTTGGTCATTGGGAAACCTCGAAAAGAGAGGTGGGCGACATATGCATTTTTGTGTGCTCCACGAAAAAGTTACCTGCTTAGAGATAGTGAGGGGTCTGATCCGGCCATGGCAATGAATTTTAAAACCAAGATTCACACGACCCTCCGACACTCCAGGAGAGGGTGGTGTGCTCAGTGGAAAGGAAGTAGGCTTTTGTGTCACAAACAATTTAATGTCCCCCAAAGGGACGGCTGACCTTTGCCCCTGGGAGGTGACCTCTCAGCCCTGACTGTCCTGCTGATGACAGTGTCTTCGTTTACCTGGGGGCAGCCAGATAATCTATCCTCACAAAGTGAGTTAGGTGGAGACTCTGGGCTTGACCTCCAGAGGGGCTGGAGGCTAAAGGTCAACCACATGGGAGGTCAACCATGTCTGCGTGACCAAGCCCCTGATAAGCTCTGACACCAGCGCTTGGGTGGGCATCCTCCCTGGGTATCGTTGGGAGACGTCAGCATGGGCCGTGACTCCCCTGGGAGAGGACACTCGGAAGCTGCACACGTGCAATGTGCTGGATTCTGTCCCAGGCTCCTCTTCTCTTTCAACCAGCATCCTTTTGCTGTGATAAACTGTAACCACGAGTATAAGAGTTTCAGTGTGTTCTGTGAGTGTTTCTATTGATACCAAGGGTGGGTTTGGGGACCCCTGAATGTGCAGCTGGTGTCAGAAGTAAGGGTGGTCCTGGGACTCCCTAATCCCTCCATGTTGGACACAGACAGACCTGGGCTTCAAATTGTGACTTCATCAGCTGTGTGATGGGGCGGGGTCACCGCCCCCAAAGGATGTCTCTGTTTGCGGAATGATCACGAGCAGAGTGCAGCCAGCGGGTGGTCCTTCCCAGAGTCTTACCATCATCCTCGTCCTCGGCACCCGGTGTGGGCACAAACAGTGGTTCCGCCGGCCAGCAATGCTCCTCTTCCCATTTTAAGGACGACTTCGTGAGAATGTCATATTTTAGGATCTGTTCATCCAAAGAGGAGAAACACAGAGTGACCTGTTGGAGAGCATGCTTGTTCCCTGCGAACAGGAAGGCACTAGGCCCACTGAGAGAGGAGGTTAAGCCCCTTCAACGAAGACCCCAAGTGACATCTGGCCCTGGTCAGAAACGAAAGTAGTCAGCTTTCCTCCTCCAGCTGAAACAAAGGTCCTCCCTCCTCCACAGAGCTGACATTACACACTGAATTCTTTGAAAAATAAAGATCCTGAATGTATCTAGTTGTTGGCATTTCATTGCAATTTTTATGTGTTAAACAAACTAATGTATTCAATGCAAACCTTTAAAGTATAATATGATTCTTTTGTTATTTCAAAAGTGCAAGTCCTTGGACTTCTCTTTACCTCTAGCAGGCCCGTTTCCCTGTAGGGTGAGGGATTAGCGGGGAGTGACCTGGGGTGTGTGCGTATGTGTGTGTGGGAAGCTTCATTTTTCGTGTTGTGCATTTCTGCACTGTTTGCATTTTTTAAAAACGATTTTCCATTTTATTATTGCCAAATGAGGACATCAAGGACAAGTGACTGCACAGCACTTAGCATTGTCCCTGGGATACAGCAAATGTTCAACAAATAGTATTTTAACAAAGAAAATAAGCCTTCCAAGTTTCAGCTCGACCCTCTCTGCTTGAGAGGGTGAGATCCTTGACGGCAGGCATTGGGTCGGCCTGTTCCCTTTTATCCTCGGTGTCCACCACATTGTCGCACAGCTTTGACGCTTGATAAACATGAATTGAATAAAGAAATCAGTGAATAAACTTGAGCCATGACCCCTTTCCTGAGCGTCAGCCCATTAGGTACGGCTCCCTCTCTTGGATGGTCCATTAATGCCTCAAATGCATTTTGTCCCAAACTGACCTCATAGCCTGACCTACCTCCCGTCCCCAGGGACCTGCCTTTTCTGATCAAGGTCACTCAGATTGAGAATTCAGCTTCACAGGCGGACACCATCGTTGTAGGTTGCAATCGCACGGGGATGAGTACCTTGGTTGGGATGGGGCTCCATTGAACTTCAGCGGCAAAGACGTATCGGTATCGCTTCCCGTTGTGAGCATAATTGATCCGAGGCAGCTCTAAGCCTAGAGAGAAGACCCAGCTGATGAAGCCCTACCACAAGGACTGGAGGCATCCGCCTTCCGGGCCAAGCAGGCGTCTTTCCATTAAAACAGCTCCCAGCCAGGACCCCTGAACTTGATCAAGGCCCCAGACTGGATCAAAGGTGGTCACAGGGCAGGATGAGGGACCCTCTGATAATTACCCCAGCTCTGTTAGAAGGTTCAGGAACAAGGTAAGATAGAGCTAGGTTTTTAAGTATGTAAATATCTTTAATTACCCCAGATAGAAATCAAAGAGAATTGCATGATTAAAATCAGAGGGGACTGCAACTTTTTTAAAGCTCTTTAAAATAAAGTACTCGTGTGTACACACGTGTGTGTGGGTGTGAACAGAAACTTCTGAAGCTTTGGAAAGGAGTATCAATGGGGGAGAGTTAAAAAAACCCCTGGTAAACTCATATAATGACATTATGTAAAAATAATATTTACAAAGAATTTTAAAAACATGGGTAAATGTCCATATCATACGATTAAGTGTAAAAGGCTGGTTATAGAATTATTCCACTCTGTTACAAGTTTGGAGAAAAAGTTGAGAAGCATATATTATAACTTCCTTAGAGTTTATATTTTATATTGTACATTCTAAGTTTCTCATTATGTGAAATTTTCATTTTACCTTTTACTTTTATAATCCAAAAAAACCTTAAAATTTTGCCCATGTAAATGCATCTATATTTACATAGGCCGGTTGTGTCAAACTAAATTTCTAAGTCTGAATATTGAAAAGTCTCCCTCTTATGAAATATTCCAGGCCGTTGGAGCCAACTGCTGGGGAAAACACAATGTCCAAGAAAAGAGGAGGAGGGATGCAAATATTTGCCACGTGGAGGCCTCCTGAAAAGGACCCAAGGCATAAATGGGTATCAGGCTCAGTGGGGAGTTCAGGGAATGCACCACTGAGATGGGAAGACGGCCAATCCCACAGGTGAGTAATCGTGAAATTTCCAAGAGACAGGTCAAGATGAAAGTGAAGAGGAGGGACCACCCACATACTTAAATCAGAAAAAGATGCCCACAGTTGGCCCCAGAGTAGACCTGAGACTTCCCATGATGCTTCTGGGCCCCTCAACACCCCCCCCCCACCCTTACCTCCATCCTGCAAATGACCAGCTATAGGCACTTGGTTAAGTAAAGTATGATTCATCCCTGTGAGCTCTGTGCAGCTATCAAAACCATGCTCTTGAAGAATCTCCAGGATGTGGGAAAATTCTCAGGCTACATTTAGTAAAGGGAAGCAGATGTTTCAGAACATTCTAGATGGTATCGTACACTTTTCGTAAAACTATAAACGCAGAGGTTAAGGGTTTTCGAGTTAAAGAAACCTGGGTGCAGATCCTGGCTCTGCTGTCCATCTTTGGGCAAGTTACTGAATTATTCTCAGCTTTGCCATCCGCAGCTCTAAAACAAGAATGATATGTGCCAACACCCGCCTCTTCGAGTTGTTCTGATAACAGCTACCTTTGCTGGACTCTCAGTACCAGTCGGGACCTAAGCAAGGCCTCTTATGTGCATGAACTCATCTAGTGTCAATGATAACAGGATGAGACTGTCGGGATGAAAGAGAGGATGTCTGAGCAGCCCCAGAAGAGGGCCTGGTGTGTGCCAAGCAATGCCTAGATGATAAGAAGACTGGAAGGATATTTCCTAAGGCTTGTCACGGGTGGAGCGATGGTGAGGGATTTGTCCATTGTCATCCTTTTCAGTATTGCCCAAGATTGCTGCAATAAACAAGAATTCTCTTCTCAAAAACAAAAAGACCATAATGTTTTAAGTCTGCGTCAGCCCATATAACGCTGCGGCTGGTGAGCAGAGATGGAAGCTGATGCCTTAAGAACTGGGACCGATACACACACTTTCACTTGTGAAGACCCCAAGAGGCTGGGGTGCCACACAGAACCTGTTATAGGATCCATGGGACACTGTTTACAGTAGTTCTCAAGGGCAAATCTGAGGTCATCCTAGAAAAGTCCCCAGGAGTGTGGCCTTCCAGACACTTGCCCTGGCACGGGGCAGCGACACAGGGAGCAAGGCTCCCAGTTCAGAGCCACGCCCTGCCACTCTTTAGCTGACTGTCCTTGGGCGAGCTCGTTCATTCCAACTTCAGTGCTGAGCCACAGACCCCTCTAAGTCAGACTTTTGTCACGTGCTGGTGATACACTGACTGAGAAACGTGGTCCCTGCCTCATGGGCTTATATTCTAGGGCAGTGGTTCCCAATCAGGGCAATGGTGCCACCCCCACGGGACTTTGGCAATGTCTAGACACATTTTGGTTGTTCTAATAAAGGGTGGAAGTGCCTGTCTGGGAGGTGTTTGACGATATATGAGAGAGAATTGTCCCGGATGCTTTTCATTGGGGCATCCCGAGAGTGTTCCTCTTTGTCCCTCGTCCACGCACAACTCCTCTGCATCAGAAGCAGGTATTATCCAAAGAGGCCTCAGGGGTCCTCACCAAGTTCCGCCCCTTCCCTCGACCCAGGGAGAGAGGGTGCATTTTACCTTCATAAAGCAACTCTGGCTGGCAGTAGACTTGGTTGTCTTTTTCCTTCAGGGCTCTTGCTGTTGTAGATGTCAGTTTGATTAAATTGGAGCCCACTTCTGCATCCTGAAAGAATGAGTTTTTCCCCCAAATGAAAATCTGTTATTCAGAGCCAACATTCGCTTCACCGTGTACATCTAAAAACTGCTTTAGCATATCTTATCGAGTTCCGGCCTCACATTAATCACAGGGAGCGGCTATTAGGTTATTGGTATTCCGATCCTCAGCTAAAAATGAGGATTGGTGATTCGAAGTGACTCTCCCAAGATGGCATCACTGGTGGGTGGTAGGACTGGGGCCCCTAAAACCCTGGCTCTCTTTTCTACTCCGGGCTGCCCTTCCCTCACAGGTGAAATGATGTACTTCTAAGTTCTCACTTTTTAAATACTGGATGATCCACCTGTAAAAGGTCGCATCAGTCATTAAAAGGATGTTTATGAAGAGTTCATAATAACAGGGGAAATGCTCATGGTAGAACACTGAGTGGAAACGGCAGCAGAGTAAATTGCATACGCAGTTTGAGCTCAACCAGGCGAAAAAAAAAATTATATTGTAAAGAGCCTGGGAGAAATATACCAAATATTAACAACTGAGTGGGTGGTGGGATTAGGGGGACTTTCATTTCTTTTTCTATGCTTATCAATATTTTTAGTATTTTCTCATATGAAAATGTATCACTGCTGAAACGAAAACAAACGTAATAAAAATTGCTTAGGAGAAAAATATCTACCAAGGACATTCCTTGGTCTCAAGTTGCCACCAGATTTGGCTCTTTTCGATACCTTGTTATCATCATAGTAACCCAGGAGAGGGATGTAACACGATTGGTTACACGTTAATCAAACCTCCATCACTCCCTGTTCCCCTGCATACTAGCTACGGGGCCTTGAGCAAGTCACTTAGCATCTCTGAAGTTCGGTTTCCTCATCTGGATAATGAGGCATCGTATACACAGCGTGTAAATAGTGTATGCATCATAGAAACAGTATATGCGGCCCCAAGTTACTGTGCAGCTCAAATAAAATAATCCTTGCAAATGATTTACACGAGGGCCTGGTTAGCAGGAAGTGCTACATAATTGTTAGCTGCTGTTGACAATATCATTTTTTTTTTTTTTTACTATTATTATTACATTACTGCCACTACCACTAGGGGTGAGTTCGGGTTAGGCCCTAGAGGAGAATGAGGAACAAGACCCCGAGTTCCTGCCTTCCGGCAGTTGAGAGGGCAAGAATTAGTGTTATGGCTGACTTCTCATTTAAACTTTTCTCTGCTTTCCAAAATTTCCAAAATGAACTTTTATAGTCAAAAGAAACCTATTTGAAGAATAGCAGCTTTTTGCTGGGAAGTGGGAAAATTTACTATATCTTAGTGGTTGAACTGCAAGGGCCTTTTAAGATTTGTTTCGTTCAATTCCCCAATTTACAGAAGAGGAAACAGAGGTCCAGAGAAGGAAAGTAGCTTGTCCAAGGTCACACAGAGAGAAGCAGAGCCTGGGCCCTTCACATTGTGATTCTTCTGCTCAGAAGCAAGAGCATCGAAGGCAGAGGGCAAAGCAGGTGCAAAGGCCCTGAGGCTGGGCTGGCCCGTCCTGTCCGCATCCTGTAGGTCTCGGCTCAAACATCCCCTTCTGGAACAACTCAATCTGCAGTGTCTCCAAGGCATTTGTCCCAAGCTGTAATGATCTCCTTTATGGAGCTACTTTCTTCTTTTATGCTGTCTTCCTATGACGACAGTGACCAGATTTTGTTCGGTGCATGGCACATAGTCAGACTCCAGGAATAAAATGCCCAGTGAATGAGTGAATGCATGACTCAATAAGCTTTTCTTTCAACTGTCAAGGGCCAAAACATGCGCTCTGCAGGATGGTTCTAAGAAATAAATGAGACAAAGTGCATGAAAAAGCCACCTTGCGCTGGCACACAGGCAGTGTCTTACAAACAGAGGCTCTAAATGCCGCCAGCTGCGCAGCAGCAGATTGGTGGGAGGCCCTGCCTGGTACCTTGCTGGTCGCATGAGACGAGCAGGCCTCCTGTGCACGTCCTGGGCCTGATTCTCAGGGAGTCGATCTGCAGAGACGTCTTGTAACGCCAGCCAGAAACTGGTCAGACTGGTTGAGGGATAAACTGTGAAGTTTTCCACACACAGCGGTAACGAACATGACTCGGTGGCTTTCAGCCGCCAACATGCTCAGCTTGGGGAGGACATCGCTTTCCAGCCAGAATTCAACCAAATCTTCCAGGCTTGCTTTGGAATTCTTAAACCCGAGGGAACCCCCGAAGAAGCGGTAATCAGAGTAGCCCTGGACACACTGGCAGTGGAGTTCGGTAGCACTGGGTGTGAAAGTCCACAGCCTTCTACGTGCATGCGAGCAGGCCCCTCAGACTCCCCAGCCTGCCTCCTCCTTCGTAAAACACGGGTGCAATTCGTAACTTTTGGGTGGGTGGTGGGTATAAGCGAGATTGCTTTGACCTGCGTCTGAGGGTTATGGTGAGGGTTAAATTAAAACATGGTTATGAGAACACCTGGTCCAGGACCAGGCACATCGTGGTTTGTAACTCGGAGCCAGAAGACACGCTTTCAAATCCCAACTCAGATTCCACAGATAATTCTGCCATGTCGGGCATGTGACTTTCTCTCTCAGCTGCAGTCATGGGGCTAATAAATAACTCAGACGGCTGTCATACAGATTAGGCGACAAGCGTGCAAAGCATTTAACAGTGCCTCAAACTTGCAGGACCCAGGGCGAGAGTGGAGCCCCACCAACCCTATGTCTAAATACATCAAATTGTTAAGTAAAATACCGTTCTCTCCCCCTGCCTTGACACAGACCTTCGTAATGTTGTGGAACGGCGCTGTCCAATATGCAGCCACTAGCCACAAGTGGCTAAGTTAAATTTTAAATTAAAATGAAGTACAATTAAATATTCAGTTCCTCAGCTGTACCAGCCCCATTTCAGTAGCACACGTGGCTACTGGCTGCTGCGCTGGACAGAGAAGGTTCCATAATGGCGGCAGGTCCCATTGCACAGTGCTGGTCTGGGAGGATGGGTGAGCATCTAGGATTCTAGGACTCTCTGGTGTCCTGAGTTGGAATAGGGCAGCAGAATGAGGGCCAGCCTCTGGGCCTGGGCTCCCGTCCCTGACCCCTCTTTAGGAGGACAGAGGCAGGCGCTGCGAGCAGGCTCCGGCCTCTTTGGGCAGGAATTCCAGGATTCTGGTTCAAGGTTGGGGCGGGAGACAGTGCCCCTCTGAGTGGGCACGACCCCTTGGCCCTGTGAACTCCTCACCCTGTGGAGAGGGATACTGTCAGAGAAAGACCAGATCAGGACCCCCCAGAGTGCCAAGGCCAGAGTAGGGGTCCCCCTTACTGGGGTCTAACAGTAGAAACAGCACCTAACACGGGGCCTGGCACATAGTGAGCCCTCGGTAAACGGTGGCATCTCTTGTTATTGGATCTTCATTTCTGCATTTGGACAAGAAAAAAAACCACATCTACTGAGATGGGGGCTGAAGCCACCCGTTCTGGGTCAAGATGCCGCCCGCCTGGATGGCTGTGGGGATGGCAGTCAAGCGCTCATGAACCCACCAGGAGGCGGTGCACAGAGCCCTGTAGGCAGAGGGCAGGGCGCGGCAGTGACTGTCTGCACACGCCCACGCCCCTCCCAGCCCAGCCCTGCCTTAGACAACCCAGGAGCCATCCTACCCAAACAGGCACGCCCCCCTCCTTCCCCCTCAGCTGGCCCAAACGCAAGAGAATCTGGGGCAGCTGGGAAGTTCCAGACTTTTGCATATACTCCACTGTTGCCCGTTCCATGTGGAAAGCACTTTCCGCTCGGGGAAATGTTCCAGATGCAAAAGGAAGACCCAGTGCCCTTTTAGAGACCTCTCTTGGCATTTTTCGCTCATTCATTCATCGAAAATATTTTAGAGCTTAATGAGAACCCACCCAGTGCCAGACCCCCATGACAAAGAGTCCGGCCCTCTCAGAGCTTTAACACGAAGGGGCCGCTGACCAAGTTCATTATAGCTGAGACAAACATGGAGCAAAGAGCTGCAGGTGCCAGCAGAGTGTACAAACTCATCTGAGGGGAGTCAGGACGCTGAGACCTGAAGGGTGAACCGGAGTTTGCTCCCTGGCTGTGAATTAGAATCCCCTGGGGGCTCTGAGGCCAAGCCTACCCCTAGGCCCCGCCCCCTGAGGTTCTGCCTTTGCTGGTCTGGGCCTGATCTCAGAGCCCCAGGACCCGAATGGAGTCTGATGGGAAGAGGACAGGGCTGCAGGCAGGGGGACCGGGATGTGCAAAGGCCCCAGACCGAAAGGCATTATGAGAAAGGGCGACCTCTCCCACAATCCTCCCCTAACACGCCTTTGGATAGGACAAAATTGGAGCCGCCAGATCTGGACGTAGAGGCCACGTCTGCCCGCCCGACTTCCCTATTTTAATACACAGGTGGGGCAACTTGAAAGTGAAGCAAGAAAACATTTTTAGGGGACGATAAATAGCAATTAAAAAGCGTGGCCAGAGCTACCCTTCCCAGGGCTCGTCTTCTTTGCTAGTTTCAAAGCAGCGGAGTGACCACATGGCGCCTTTTAAAATATATGTGCTAAACTTCTTAGCTGGGCTCCAAGGAAGCAAATCACTTCTCAAGTGTGATATGAGGTTAAAGATCCCGCGGTGTGTGGACAGCGGCACGGAGTGTTTCCTCTCTGAGCATCATCCCCGGCTGAGGTGGGCGAGAGGCGGGGGCCAGGCTTTGTGACCCCCCCCCCCCATTGCTGCCTGGAACCAGGAGTCACAGTTCAAGGGACCTTACTGTGGTATTTCCCAGAGTCAGGAGCGCAGAGCCAGCGGCCCATGTGATGATCTTGTGAGACACGGCAACTCATTCAATAGCCCTGAATCACCTGGGGAGGACGTTCATTCCTTTTTCTCTTCCCATCTTCTCGCCTGGGTCAAGCGGAGAGTCTCACTGAGATGCCACTATGTCTTCAACACCTAATACTTTGGAAAGGCTCCTTTCAACAAAGAGGTCAGGTCTTGGCAAGCAACAGTGTCCGTCTAGAGCTTAAGACTTCTGCTTCATCCTCACCGCTTCACGCTCCTGCTCGTCTCTCTCTGCAGCCAGTCAAGCCGGCTCGCCATTGGGTGGTGATATGTTTCCTCCCAAATGAGTTAAGCCAAGAGGGGGTTGATGTAAATGAAAATGTGACTCGTAAACGTTAAACAGAGGTGACAGGAAACATGGTAAAAATCATGACAAAGACGGACAAGTGACTATGGATGGGAAATGCTGCAGAGATGGGAAAGAACTCTGACCCTGGAGTCAGAGAAGCCCGGGTTTAAACGCAGGCCCCGCTCACTGGTGGGCAGCATGCCTGGACCCTGCATTAAGGAGCATGGGCCTTCCGTAGGGGTGTGCTCCATTCCCCAGGCCTGCAGAGCCCCAAGAGGGGTCAGTGTGACCCATCTGGGCTCTTTCCAGAAGTTGGGCTGCTGGGGAGAACAGCAGAGTTATACCCACAGGTATGGGTTTAGAGACGGTGGGTGCAGGCAACAATCTTGGCTCTGTCACTCTGGGCTGCGTGACCTTGGGCACGTTTCCTAACCTCTCTGAGCCTCAGTTTCTTCATCTGTAAAATGAGGACCTCTCCCACAGGTTGTTATGATCACTAAATGAGGTAAGGAAAATAAAACGCTTAGCAAAGTGCCTGGCACATAGAGTTCATTTAGTAAATAGGAGCCATCAGAACGGAATAGAATTGAATTTGGTTTCATTTAAATTAATCAAGTCATGAAGTCAGTGAGTTCTGGAGCCAGAAGCCTCTGTTGCCTTCGAAACCAAGCCCAGAGCCTTGGCAGCGTTACCCTAATTGAGGACAATGTCTGGCCCCGTGGTCATTTTTAGTGCAAGAACAGGCTATTCAATAGCAGGGGGTCGGTCAGCAAATGGCGCTGAATCTCTGCCAGCAACTGTCAGGCAAACATTTAAAGTGATGCTGTAGAAGAACCATTAATATCATGGAGAGATGTTTAGATGCACAAACGGGGGAAAAAAGCAGTACACAAAACAGTACGGCCCTATTCCGCCCAGAGGAGTGAAGTTCTGACACGTGCTACGACACAGGTGAGCCTCGCCGACAGCGAGCTCAGTGGGAGAGGCCAGACACGACCGGCCGCACAGCGCGTGGTTCCACGTAGGCGAGGCGCCCAGAAGACGCAAACCCTCAAGACATAAGGGAGACCAGGGGCTGCCTGGGGCTGGGGCAACGGAAGGATGGGGGTGATAGTTAAGGGGTACAGGATGTTTTTTGGGGGTAACAAAAACGTTTTAAAATTGATTGTTGTGATGGTTGTACAACTGTGAATATAATAAAAGCCATTGAGTTACATACTTAAACGAATGAAAATGGGTAAACTGTATGGTATGTGAATTACATCTCAATAAGCCTGTTAAAAATTATGTACAGCATGATTCCCTTCTCTAAAATTAATATATATTAATTCTAAAATAGTATATATTAATTCTAAAATAATACATATGTGCATTATTATATGTAAATTAATATGTACTTACATATCTATTCTAAATATATTATATGTTATATATTATATTATATATTATATTATATATTAATGTTTTATTTTAAAAATAACATATCTTAAATACTATTTAAATATTTTAAAGTAATATATATGTACATAATTATTATATGTACAAAATTAATATATACATATATATTCTAAATATATATTATTTTAGAATTAATATATATATTATTTTAGAACTAATATATATTAATTTTAGAGAAGGAAATCATACTGTACATAATTTTTAATAGCGTTATCAATATGTAATATATATTAATATATATGTGTACATATATATCTCCCTACAGATCTATATCTGTCTATCTGTCTATATGGAGACAGGGCTTTAGGAGGCAATACAAATATAGCCACAATGGGTTTATGGGGATGTTTTTTCCTTTTTACTTAATCTGTGTTTTCTAAAGTTTCTACTCTGAATATGTTCCAAAACGATGGAAAACGTTTCTGTCTTCCTTTAAGGACAGCTCATTCTGGATTTCTGTGTCAATCAAACCAGGGCGTCGCTTCTTTGACAGGCGGGCTCACGGGGCCCTGGGACAGAAGCCCGCCTCTTTCCCGCGTTACCTGGGCCGCGAGCAGGGGCACAGCGAACCTCCTGAGGACAGGTACGGAGGTGAGCCTGGAGTGCTCCTCCAAGTCCTGGTTCAGGTTGGCCAAGTAGAAGAGCTGGTACAGACTGCTGTCCTCGTAGGCGACGACATCAAACAGGAGGCAGCCGTCCTCTTCATAGGCATTGACGTGATGGAAGACCACCATGGGGTCCGTGTAAAACTTGGTTGGCATGGGCTTCCTGGTCCTTTGGTCAACGATGTGAATGTAGGTCTGGAAGAAGATGCACAGCCAGCAGTCAGCTCTCCCTCGGCTGGCCTGGCACTGTGGCATTGGGGTCAGGACAAGGCAGCCCCACCATGCCCTAGCTCGTGACCCTGGAGCGCCCCTTCCCCATTCTGAAACTGTGTGTCCCACCTCCAGAGGGCCAGCCTCAGAAGCGCTGAGTCATGGCAGCTGTCATTGTGGCATCTCTTTCAGATGGAGCGGAGGGAAGCTTTGCTGCTGGGGCCTCTGCCTCTCTAGCAGGACAGGCCCCCCCCCCCCCCCCCGCCAGAGTGCACCGTCCCCCTACCCCCCTCACTTGACTGTGACTCCAGCTGGGCCCGCTCCCTGGCAGTGGCTGAGTTGGGGAGAACCTGCCAGGTGCCAGCCTTCTGGGCCTCCTGGGCTCCATCCACCGTGGGAGCCCCTACAACTGCCAAACCACGTCTGCCCTTCTGGGTCCTCTCTCCAACCTCCACCATTGCAGAGCTCCGCCTGGATGTGGTTGTCATGGCAACGCCCCCTGCCCTGGAGGGCTGCAGTGCCCGGTGCTAGTTACTGAGCCTCCGTGGGTACCAGCGCATTAGGCCTCTGCACGCACGTCTGGGGGTCACGAGGCGGCATCACTCCGGGTGGTAATTAGCCACATCTGCAGCCCCGTTGCCTAATCCAAAAGGGGGTGGTGTTTTCTTTCTTTCGGCAGCTCTGGCCTAACCACCCTCCTGAAAGGGAGGGAGGAAGGGACTACTCCAGGCTGTTCTTTTGCCAATTCCTCCCGGCTTATTTGCCTCTCTCTCTCTTTACGCCTTTTCTTTCTCATGACCCCAATCCCTGCGTCAGCCACAGGCACTTTTCAGAAAGTTCTCTTCCAAGTGAATTCCAAAGCTCTTCCCCAGGCTCTCTGTCCCGCCCCAGGGGCACGAACTCTTGTCACTGTGGGACTCTCCGAGGCCAGGGAATCCCCAGGGGCCACACATTGAAGCCTGGAAGGGCCCAGAAACCCCTGCGCATGGGACGTTCCTCAGCCGTGTCTGGGAAATGGCTGCAGAGCAAACCCAACTTCAGCTGGCTTTCCTGCCGGCCCCTGGCCCCACTCATTCACTCCACAAATGTTTATAGAGGGCCTACGACACGTCAGACACTTTGTCGGGAACTGGAAAGAGAAAATAAAACCAAGCTCCTGCTTTCATGGGGGTTATGTTCCGGTGCAGGGAAAGCCAGCAGTCAATGATCAAATGTATAATGTGTCAAGGACGATGAGCACTACTGAGGAAAACAAGCAGCACAGAGGGTGGAGAGAGCCTGGGGTTCTGTTATAGGGAAGTTCCTCAAGGAAGGCCTTGGCATCGGGGGTGTTGAGCTGAGACCTAGACTAATTGAGGGAGGAAGCCATCTGGGGAAGAACATTCCAGGCAGAGGGGACACAAAATGCAAAGGCCCTGAGGCAGGAATGTGTTTGGCTGGTTTGAGATTCAGGAGGCGCAGGATGTGCAGGAGGAGGCTGAGTGAGCAGGGAGTCAGTGGTGGGATGAGGGCACGTGGGGACTTAGGCAGGTGAGTGGACCCTTTGGATCTTATTCTGAGAAAGAGGGGAAATCACTAGAAGGTTCTGAGCAGAGAAGGGACCTCACCTAACCCCTTCCATCCCTCAAACACTTCACTCTCCTCCCTGAGAAGAGGGAATAGGCCTTAAAGAGGTGGCCAACCACAAAGGGGACACATATTTGCATATGTACTTAAAGGACTTGAAATCAATGCTCCAAAGAGATACATGCACCCTTATGTTCACTGCAGCGTTGTTCACAATAGCCAAGATGTGGAAGCCACCTAGATGCCCTTCTGCGGATGAACGGATAAAGAAGATGTGGCATAAATATACAATGGAATACTACTGAGGCAGAAAAAAAGACAAAATCATCCTATTTGCAACAACATGGATGGACCTTGAGGGTATGATGTTAAGCAAAATAAGCCAGACGGAGAAAGACAAATACTGCACGATGTCATTCACATGTGGAAGATAACAAATATAAGGATAAAGAGAACAGATTAGTGGTTACCAGAGGGGAAGGGGGTTGGGGGGTGGGTGAAAGGGGCAAGGGGGCACGCATGTATGGTCACGGATGAAAAATAGATGACTGGTGGTGAGCACGATGAAGTCTATTCAGAAATTGATAAATGATAATCTACACCCGAAATGACACAATGGTATAAACCATTATGATCTCAATAAAATTACTGGGGGAAAAAAAAGATGTACATGATCCTTAGGAAGAGGAGCAGGGGGGACAGCGATGGCTCCCTCTGGAGTGGCGAGTGTTGGGGACGGGGAGGTGGGAAGGGGACTTGAGGTGTTGCTTTCTGTACTTGTGTAGTATTTGAATAGATGACACTGAGAATTACTTGAGTTTTTCACAAGTAACAACAGCAAATAAATAAATACATATATAATAGGCATGCATACATATATTCATACACACATATACACACACGCACATATGTCTATACGGGTCTACGTACATACACGCACACACACACATGCATGCACACATACATACTTTTAGCGCTCATGTGCCTGAATGGAAGATGTTTCTGTTGTACCTTCTGGAGGAACGCTCTACCACTATATTGTCTTAATAATCTATGACACCTCTTCCCCCCCGACAGTACACAGTGGTGGCAGGGAGGCTGTAAGGACCACGTCAATGGACAGGGGAGGCTGGAGGAGCCCAGATACCCGTGAGGACTGGGCTTTGCTGCTGGGCCAGTGGAGACTGCCCGACTGATAAGAGCCGCCTTGCCCAAGGTCACACTCCCGTCCAAGGACATTCTGCTCTATTGACTTATTGACTTGGGGGCATCAAGGCCTGGCCCCCTTGCCCTAACTCAGGACCACTCTGAAGAACCACCGCAGCTTCAGAACTCTCTGGAAGGTTGGCTGATGCCTCCCGGGAGACTGCACAGTAGCTCACTCTCTCCCTCTGTAAGAAATCTCCTACAAGCCGACCTCCATCTCAGAGTCTGCTTCTGGGGACGCCTCGCTCTGGCTGTCCTCGTGTTGCAGGGTATGCCAGCCCAGCCGGGCTGGAGGTCCTTACCTTGTCCTCCCTATGGAAAGCCAGGCAAGAAGCCCAGGTCACTCCCCGGATGTATGCAGTCGCCATCTTGAGGATATCCAACTTGAAAGGCTGCTCCAGAAAAATGATGTAGTTCTCGGTGAATCCGAAGCTGTGGTAATAGCTCGGGGAGAGGAGGGAGCGGGAGGGGATGGAGCAGAACACCTCCGTGTGCTTCAAGGGGCTCTTCCCCTTCTTCCTGTCCTCTAGAGAAAAGCAAGCCTCAGGAACAGCAGGACCTAGCTGCCCCGGGACAACGCCACCGTCACCCGCAGCTGGGCCTCTCAGACTGACCTGGGCCTAAGAAGAACCTTTGAATAAGAGCCAACAAGTCAACCGGTGACAGGGTTGCTGCCCGGCTGACACAGGGGCAGAGGCTCGGAGCCCTTCCCACCCAGGCCCACCCCCTGGGGACACCTGGTTCTACAACCTGAAACACCTGAACCACTGGACCTCTGGGCCAGGCGTCTACAACTACAGCCCCGGGGCTACCCCAGCATCCACCTGCTTTTGTAATGAAGGTTATTTGAGACACAGGACCCTCCTTTACGCACGGTCCATACTGCTTGTGCTTCTGAGCCATAACGACAGAGTTGAGCAGTTGCGACAGACACCGTGGGGTCTGCAAAGTCTCAAGTATTTAGTCTGGGGTCCTTTACAACAAATGTTTACCAACTTAAATGTGCACACGGATCATCTGGGGATCACGTCAGAATGTGGAGTTTGACTCAGGGACCAGCCCGGTGGTGCTGCGGTTAAGCGCGCACGTTCTGCTTTGGAGGCCCGGGGTTTGCCGGTTCGGATCCCGGGTGCGGACACAGCACCGCTTGGCATGCCATGTTGTGGTAGGCATCCCACATATAAAGTAGAGGAAGATGGGCATGGATGTTAGCTCAGGGTCAGTCTTCCTCAGCAAAAAAAGAGGAGGATTGGCAGCAGATGTTAGCTCAGGGCTAATCTTCCTCAAAAAAAAAGAATGTGGAGTTTGACTCAGTAGGCATGGCTGGGACCTGACGTTCTGCATTTCTATCAAGCTCCCAGGTGTTGGGCCAGCTTCCCGGGCTTAAGTGTTGATATTTGGCTGAGAACCAATAAGGTCAATTTATTTCATAGGGTTTCCGCGAATTTCTCTTGGCATTGCCCATTCTGAAACGTCTGGCAATGAGACTAAGTATCTGCTACGTTGAGGGACTTTTTCTTATCTTGTGACAGCCAAGGTAGGCTGTGTGATTCCCATTTCACAGATGGGAAACTGAGGGTTGACGGAATGGTCTATCGTTATGGCCAATGGCACAAGGCTAAGGGAAGAAGACACAGCCCGCTTAGCCTGGCTACCTCCTCTGTTATTAGGGATTCCGACACACAGAAGGAAGGGAGGGAACAGAATGAAACCACCGAGTAGTCCAGCACCTCGCCCGGCGCCCAGACACCAGAGGTGCTCAGTATACGTTCAGTCTTCTTCCTCTGCAAGGGTGAGTCACACTGGCCAAATGGTCTCCCCACCCAGGCCCGGGGCTGGTTTATAATGAGTTATCTGCAAGCGTCCCCACCTTTCTTGTGGCCACCTGTGCACATTGTAAACAGCTGGCTGGTGGGAGGGCTGCTGTGGGGTTATGGGTTAGCTCTTTTCTTCCCCAAACAAATGGAACACAAAGCAATTGAAACGAAAAGCACCCTGGCCCTGGAGGCAGGAGACGGGTGTGAATTCCAGGGAAGCCATCCACATGGAGCCGGTGCTCGGAGGGGAGCTGCTTGCATGAAGCTGGTGGCCGCCCTGTAAGCTGCGTGACTGTGGGCATGTCACCTGATTCCCCTGGGCCTTATAGTTCTCCTCTGCAATAGGAGGTGGCAAACTCGAATGCTTGGACCATCCCCAGGTCTGATGCTCTAGGATTCCAAGCTAGACCCCACATCCCTTCATTGGCTTAATTAACGGGAGTTCCATTTAACAAGAATACTCATTGTACCTTCTGACCTCAGGGACTCCCATCTGTCAGCAGAGCCTGGTAATTTGCTCAGGAAGCTTGACAGGACTCGGGGGTGGGGAGGGGTGGGGGAGCCAGCAGAGATCACAGATGGAAACCAGTTTTCCTAAACCAGAAGGTCAGGCCAAGCACCTTTGTGGTTCTGCACTGTCTCCAGCTGCCCTCAGAGGCCTGGTCTCCTGGGTGCGGTTCCCAGGAGGGTCCTGGACAAATAAGGGCTAGGAGCCCCACCCTCCTCCCCCTCAGGAACGTGCAATTACAATTGGCCTGGGCTTCCCTCCAGGATCCCAGCCCTAAATGGAGAAGGTCCAGAAGGCCCAGAGAACAGGGTGGAGATCTGCAGGATAACCCAGCAGGGCTGAGCTCCCTGAACAAGCCGGGAGCCTGGCTTCAGGTGCTGGGACGAAAGTGGGAGGCACAGCCCTGACATACAAAAGTTCGTCAGAAGACTGAAAAAATGACCGGATGTATGGATGGAAGGGAGGAAGGAAGGGTGGGTGGGTGGGTGGATGAATGGGTGGATGATGGATAAATGGATGGATGAATGGGTGGGTGGGAAGATGGGTGGATGATGCATAAAGTAATGAACTGGAGCCTAAAGAAAAGGTTAAAATAGGATAAATGGATGAAAGGATGGATGGATGAATAGATGGATGGATGGACAGACAGGTAGATGGATGATGAAGGAAGGATGGACAGATGATGGATGAATGATGGGTAAATTAATGAATTAATGAGCTGGAGCCTAAAGAAAAAGAGGTGAGAATAGTAAAGGAATTCACTTCTTCTAGGAGGAAGCCCCATAGCTCCTCTTTTCTCCTAAAGGAGAGAAGTGAGTTCATGGTCATCTGAGTCATCTAGGAGGGAAAGTGTCAGATTCAGTCTTGCATCGTCAACTAAAATCAGAACTCTTCAGAAGGAGCCACCCTTCGAATCTGTGCTTCACTATATCCCAGAATGACCGACCTGGTACTGTGGCAGGGATCTTAAAGATCACATATTTTGTCTTCCCCTTGTCTACGATGGATGTGCCCATGTTGAGAACATTTCCAGCTGCATCATAATGAGGATGTGACGTTGCCACATTTACAGCCACATACTTGCGATAATCAACCTGCAAAATACGACAGTCACCTGGTTTTAAAAATGGGAGAGAATGAAATCCCATGAAAAGCTGACTGATTCTAGGTTCGGAGAGATGATGTCTATTTTTGCGCATCTCCTGATCTGAAAATAAGGCAGACTTCACCTTTAAAGAGGACATTTGCTCTTGCGACCTGATAGAACCTCACGGGGGGCTCCTAGAGCAAATCAGTTGCAGGAGGGTTGACAAGCTGCGTGTGTTCTCCGTGGCAGTTGTTCTGATCCTGCCCCTGGCCCTGCTGGGGTCCTCAGCAGGCACAGAGATGGGATGCCTCACTGCAGAGAGCAACCCATGAGCAACCACTAGGGCAGAGAGGCAGCCTTAGAGCTAATCTTGGCTACTGCTCTGTGTCATTCTGGTTAAGTCATTTAAATTCTCTCCTTTTGCATTCCACAGAGGCATAAATCTCCAGGACTCTCTCATAGGATTATTCTGGGAATGGAGAGGTTACAAAAACATTTGGTCAAAGACACTGGATTAACAAGCTCAATAATGACCCCCACTAGGAACAGGCCACAACCGTAGAACAATGGGGTAGCCGGGGAACTGACTGTCCGCCCTTCCTCCCCCAGAATAGCACAGCCTCCGGCCAAAAGTCAGGCAATTCTCCATTCTCTCTGAGTGTTTCCTCTCTGTAGCGTTGTGGAAAGCATACATCAATTGGACCCACGCCACCTCGCTTAAAAGGAGCTGGACACAATTTGACAGCTAAGAAAAGCACTGCCTTTAACAGATGGGTAAGATGTATTACGGAGACATCGAGGCTTCGAACAGCCGGCCGGAGAAAACTAAAAGCAGGTCTATTGATTTTCACGAAAGTGTTGACTTGATCCTGCCCAGGAAAGGCATCTACGTGGGCATTTATTTTTGTACCCTTGCTCTCTGCCTAATGCCTCCCTCTTCAGGTCAATACAAGGTAAGGCTGCTGGGAGTGAGTCCTGGGTGTTCCAGCACATTCATTCATTCACACTCCCATGGAGCTCCCACTCAAGGCCAAGCACTACAGACCCTGTTATCAGCTGAATTATGTCTTCCAAAAAGAAAGATACGTTGAAGTCCTAACTCCTAGGAACTGTGAATGTGACCTTATTTGGAAAGAGGGTCTGTATAGACGTAATCAAGTTAAGATGAAGTCATGCTGGATTAGGGTGGGCCTTAATCCAATGATTTATATCTTTATAAAAGACTTGAGTGATGCATCTACAAGCCAGGAACACCAAAGATTGCTGGAAACCACCAGAAGCTGGGAGAAGCAAGGAAGGATCCTCCCCTAGAGGCTTCAGAGGGAGCAGGGCCCTGCTGACATCTTGATTTCAGACTTCCAGCCTCCAGAACTGTGAGAGAAGACATTCCTGTTATTTTAAGCCACGTAGTTTGTGGTACTTTGTTATGGGAGCCCTAGGAGTGAATTCAGACACAATGATGAAACGATGCTGTCCCTGCCCGCAGGGAACTTAGACTCTAGTGCTAACTGCTGTGCTGGGGAAGCTTAAGATCCAAGGGCATCAGAGGAGGGGCTCCTCCTGTAGGTTCCTGCGGGCCACCTGGCCTCGCCCAGGGGATCTTTTCATGAACCAGGAAGTGATACCGGTTGTCAATTCATTGATACCTTCTCCAGGGTTTCCAGAGTCTGTGGGTTGATTTTCCTGATGTAATTGGTCTCAGTGGTCGCATAGAAGTCTTCTCCACACTTCATGATGTTAATCAGACAGTTGTCTGTGAAATCGGGGATGGTGTGGGACAGGTAGGAGAAAGCTCTGGGGAGGACAGCAAAGCAACGGGGTCAATGGCTGTGTCCACCCAGCTGGAAAGTTCTGCTCGAGATGACTTTGGTTTTCCTACTATTTACAACACTCTACTTCAACTAAGGGAGAAAAAGCACTGGGTCCCAACAGGTCATTTGATGGAATCCTGGTGACTCAGATATCAAGTTGCCCAAAGATCCTAACATGTTGAATCAGCTAAGAAGTGAGTCAGCTGGGACAACATGGCCGCCAGTGGAGCCCTCCTGGGATCTCAAAAATCCAAAGGTCTCCTGCACCAGAAGCAGCAAGAGCTGGTGGGTTGTTCTGAAATATCTTAAGCAGCTCTACAGAAATCATACATGTACCCATAATGGCCCCCACAGACTAGCAAAACCCCCCTTTTGGCAGGAAAGTGAGTCCATACTGGTTGCCTCAAATTTGTCCAGGAAATTAGTTTTTTAAAAAAGGAAAGCATACAAATTATGACTTAGGAACTCAAAATTAATTCGACTACAAGGCGAACTCAAAGCAGGAAGAAAGAAAAATTCTGGATCCACGTGTTGGTTAGTGCTCCCCCTACTGGCAAATAGTGCAACAGCAAGGATGCCTCCCAGGTCCCCGTTTTAAATTCATTCCCGCCCCCTCCCCCCCTCTTACTGGCTCCTCCCCCATCTGCAAATGTGAGTTGGATGCTTGCTGTGTGGCAGCCCCAGCAGTGGATACTGGAACTGGAGAGATGATGTCAGTTTTGGAAGAGCAGAAGCACTCCTCCATTTCTGGGCCAGTCTACCCCGAACATTTCATGACTCTTCTACGTCTAAAGAGTGTTATAAGAGATACCGATGGCAGAGCTGATCCCCTGGCCAACAATTTAATTTAATTGCCCAATATGTAATACATTTACATGCATCATAAACCCAGATCATTTAAATATATACAGCTAAAAGTCTTCCCTTATTCTTTTCCCCCACTTCTCAATTTCCCACCTCCCTTATGTATCCAGTGAATTTCCTTATGCACATACAAGCAAAAATAAATCTAGACTTCCTCCTGCTTTTGTAGACAACATATAGCATACTATAGGCTTTTTCCACTTAACAATATATCTTGGAAATCTTTCCATTCAATACATAGAGAGCATCCTCATTCCTTTTGGCTTCTGCCTGATATTTTCTTGTATAGTCTTACTGTTATTTATCTAACCACTCCTCTGATGATGAACATCTGGGTTATTTTCCTCACTGTAACAAATAACGCAGCCTTGAATAACCTCGTGCATTTGTCATTTCAAACACAAGCAAGTGTCCCTCTAGACTGAGGGGACGTATACTGGTAATTTAGATAGATAATTCCAGATTGCTCTCCTACCGGTCATGTGGGAGAATAACCACTCATCTGTCAGATGCGTTTTGCCTCTCTTGCTGTCAGTGGTCAAGAACTGCATAGCGTATATGAGCCCAGGCAACCATGGGCAGGTTTTCATCCACCCGAAAGAGAATGAGCAGAGATGCGAATGCTGGTTGTTTTGATCATTAAGGATATTGAAAAGCACGACCAGATTCAAAATGGACATTTACTTGGAAAATATGTTTTTGCAGGGGTCCGGATAGGCCATCGTTCCAAACTCTGACACCACGATCCTGTTGGCCTCGACGTTGGCGTTGTAGGTATCGCTTCTCAGGTATTTGCTCCTGTAATAGACTTCACCTGAAAGAGGAGCAG
Source organism: Equus przewalskii (assembly GCF_037783145.1). Classification (NCBI taxonomy): domain Eukaryota; kingdom Metazoa; phylum Chordata; class Mammalia; order Perissodactyla; family Equidae; genus Equus; species Equus przewalskii. The sequence goes on along the minus strand of NC_091833.1, from coordinate 28,855,024 downwards.
CGGAATCATTCCAGGTGGACCCCTTTACAGGGCTTTAAAGTCGATTTCGGCCATTCCAGGGGTTTTACCGGGGGAAGGCGGGGTGAGTCCACGAGGACAGTTCCCATTAATGTGTGTGCCCCATATAAGGAGCGCTGGGGGCGTGCTCTCACACACATTCCTTCCCTTGAGACTTACAACAACACGGCAGGTAAGTATTCCTATTAGCTCTGTTTTACGGATGAGGGAATTGAGGCTCAGAGAGGTTCAGTCACCTTGCCCAGCACTACTCAGCAGAGAGGCACTGACCCAGGCCGTGACCATCCCTTCCGCCATGTTGGTATCCCTCCAGGTAAGGTCCACATTTGGAGGACTGGTCCAGAAGGCCTCACACTTGGGCTGGGTTTCCCCAGGGCCTGGTTCAGTCCTGGGAGCCTTCCATGGGCAATTTCAGCCCCTGGAGTAGCATTTCATACCTACTGCAACCGGAGGGTGACCTAACACCCAATCCTGCATGCGGAGGAGGGTCAGCCCAGGTGCTGGTGTCTAATTCACCTAGACACCAGAGACAATCCGACTCATGGCATAAAAGAAGAGACTCTGGACCAGCCCATCAAGACCAACCTTAGGTTCCTCTTGCTGCTGTAACAAGTTACCATAAACTTAGTGGCTTAAAACAACACAAACCTGTTATCTTACTGTGTTGGAAGACACAGTCCGAAATGGGGCTCACGGAGCTAAAATCAAGGTGTCGGCAGGGCTGGTTCCTCTGGAGGCTCCAGGAGAGAACCCATTCTTTGCTTTTCTCACTTCTAGAAGTTGCCTGCGTTCTTTGGCTGGTGGCCACATCACTCTGACCTCTGTTTCAGTTGTCACATCTTCTCTGACTCTGACCCTCCTGCCTTCCTCTTTCCCTCGAGATAACTCTGATTACACTGAGCCCACCCTGATAATCCAGGAAAATCTCCCATCTCGAGGCTTTCACTTAATCACAACTGTAAAGACCCTTTCACCAGGTAGAGTAACATATAACATGCTCACATGTTCCTTTTGGGGAAAGAAGGAGGAGAGAAAGGAGGAGTGGAGGGGGGAGGGAGGAGAGAGCAGAGGAGGCCTAGCTGGGAATGGACGGATCAGGAGAGGCTTCGCGGAGGAGGTGGCACTTGAAATAGCCCTTGAAGGATGAGTAAAATTTGACCACCATAGCTTGAGGGGCAGGAATAGGAGAGAGGGTAGGGTGTTCCCGTTCATTCTTCCCAGGCAATCTGTAAGGACAGGCCTGGAGGTGGGGAATGCAGCCCACTTCCCGCAGGAGCTGGGTCAGGTGGGCTGGAGCAGCAGGTAGGGGCTCCGGAACAGCAGGAAGGAGATGAGGGTGAGGTGGGGGCCCCAGCGGGTCCGCAGGACTGCGAATACCAAGGCTTTGGAACTTCATTTGGTGGGCAATTTGAAACCTCTGGATTTTTTTGTTTTCTTTGATTTTGCTTTTAATTAGCAAGTGACGTTACATCGATTTTTCCCCCCTAAGGAACACATTTCTTGCGGTAGTATAAGATACACTTCCGATGTTGGTACAATTATAATACGCAAAAAATTAGGGCTCAGGACATACTGATATTTTGTTCCCGTAAAAAAAGGTTGATCAGAGAAGTGCCCATCATCGATCCACTGCTGCAATGACGGGCTTAGATGTTCTTACCACATGAAGTACAAAGGGTTTGGGTGCTCAGTGGCCCTGCAGACCCATTTCTCAGCTAAAAAAATTGAGGCACAGAGAGATTAAGTGCCTTGCCTTAAGCCACTCAGCTAGTGAGCGGTAAACTGGATTCAAAGATTGACACAGCGACCATAGTCAGTATGACCATTCTGCGTGATCCTTGTTATTAAAAATACACCTATAGAAATGTGCTGCCATACTGTACGGTTTGATAAAGTGTCACAAACTGAAGCTACCCCTGTAAACGATATCCCAATCAAGAAACAGGCAGCCCCCTCATGTCTCGTCCAGTCTCTAGCCTCTCTCCCGCAGGGGAACCACTATCTTGACTTCTAACAGCCTTGACCAGTTTTGGTCTTGGGGTTGTGTCTTCCCATCCATCTCCAAAGGATGTGAGCGGATGTTTCAGCGGTAATGACTCCACCTGTGCACTTCTGCGGAAATAATAACAATGACGGTAATGGTAATCATAATAAAATTGGAAGAGGCCATGAAAGACCTTCTAGTTCTTTCTCTAGTCTTCGGGAGGCAAGTCGTGTGTCCCTAAGGGGCAGACAATCATCTATCCTCTTCTCAAACATCTTTTGGGAGGTGGCTACTGTGAATGCATCTCTCTGAGATATTTCAGTAGAGGGAACTCTGTTCCTGGGGCAGCAGGAAGAAATCTGAAGGGATGGTCAGGGGCCCTGGCTCCGGGGTTAACAGGGCGCTAGGTTCATGCATTCAACCAGTACTTATTAAACACCTTGAAAGGCCAGGAAGTGGGGAATATAATGGTGAGCAGGACAGGCAAGATCTCTACCCCTGAGGAGGTTCAGGTCTCCACGTGGATGCCGTGTGGATGTGTACCCTTGCTCTCATCTACTGGCCGTGCCCTTGACTTTGTGTCAGAATCAGGGCTCAGTCCTCTCTGCTCTGACGTGAGGACCACATGTTCTTTACAGAGCTGATGTGATGTTGGAGCCTGTAAAGCATGTAGCACATAGTAGGTGCTCAATAAAGGCCACATCCGCTGTTGAGATGCAGTAGGTAGAGTGGGCAAGGCTTTGGCTCCAGGGTTAGTCCCAGTCCAAGGCTTGTGACCTTGGGCGGGTCTCTTCATCTCATTGAGCCTCAGTTATCTCAGCTGGAAGTTGGGGATCACACAGTCCTCCCCAACTAGGGCTGGCAGTTTTAAACGAGATGGGATGACAGAAGGAGCTTGGCCCGTTGGCACACAGCATGCGCTTGCTAAGTGATGGCTGCTGGATTGTCCAACAAAATCCTGGAGACAGGAAGACTCACCTGTGGTCGGTGAGGCCACACCCACTGGTCCTCAGCCGCGTGCTACACAGAACCTGCCTTAGGGCCACTGGTCTCCCCGGAGCCAGCCTGTCCTTTGCTGGTCACTCTCTCTGAGAGTCGCCACCCACAGGCGCTGGCTAAGGTGCTTTGGGACCTGTAGTGCTTTGCCTAAAATGCTGAATTCTGTTCACTTGAAATGTAAACACAGGGCCCAGGCTGGTTGTCGGCAGGCGGCCCATTTCCTATAAACAACCAGCCCCAGAGCACGGAGCCCTGGGGGCCCTAGGAAAATGTGTCTCTGGAATTGCTCAAGCTGACACTCAACTTTGAGGACCATGCATTCCCCACCACCCTGCTCGAGGGAGAGCCCAATTAGCCACATTCCTTCCAAACGGACACGAGTAAACAAACAGGCTTCTGGCTGGGAGCTTTGAGAACTGGTTCCCGTTTGATAGTTTGGGGGGGTGGGGGCGGGATCTATATATCTCTCTCTATATACACACAAACACATATATTTATGTATATGTGTGTTGTTTTCAAAGGAAGCTTTCCAAAAGGCTACTTTGGAATTATAACAATTGAAAAAGTCAGTTTCAGAAATGTTAAATTCTTGAGAGCTCTTTTCGCCTCGAAATCTTGGTGACCCTGGCTCTTGGAATTCACATGTTCAAATCTTCACGGGACAACAACCTCGCCTCTCCGTAGAAAATGATCGAATATATTGCTGAGGGAGACCCGGGTGCACTCGTCTCTCTGCCTGCGTTAGGACATTTTTTACTTTGCAGTAATTTTAGACTTACGGAAAAGAGCGCTCCCCCACGCCCTTCCCCGGCTCCTCCTTCTCGGCTCTGCCTCTTCCATTCAAATCTTTGTGAGTTTTTACAGCATTACCCTCTCCTAGCCTCTGCCAAAGGCCACACACCACGTTTCTGTCTTTCGCTTTCTTGCTCTAGAGTCTTTTCTCGTTGGTTGGCGCTAGTTTAGCTTCCCCATGCTGGCTGTACACTGGAGTCACCCGGTGCTTTTAAAAGATTATGGGAGGCTGAGCCCCATCCCGTGGCTCTCTGATGAGCTTGGTCTTGGGTGGGATGGGCAGCCAGGCAGGAGGGCCACTGGGGAGGTCTTCTCAAGCTCAGTGTGCTCGGGGTCATCTGGGAAATGCATTAGAAACACAGACGCTCTGTCTCTATTCCTTGGGATTATGAGTCACTCAAGCCCTGGGTGGGGTCTCAGGATTTGCAGCTTCAAGGAGCATCCTGGGGGATTCTGAGGCAGCAGGTCCACAAACCACCTTTTGGGAACTACTGGCTTCGGGTTCTCTGCAAATCAGAGGACCCTGAAAGCCCTGTGCGTGCCCTCCAGAATCGTGTGTAGTAGGGCTTAAAGTTTCAGTTTTATATTTCCACTGCTAGACAATGGGGAGCCGTTGAGAGTCCTAGAGGAGAGGAGAAATGAGGCCAGGCCGTGACGCACCAACATTGGCTATCTGGCAGCCTCGAGAGGATTGGGCTGGAGAAATGGGGAGAGACAGTAGCTGGCAGAAAGGGGGAAAGGGAGCAGAACTGCATAATGGTTAGGACTCGGGATTCTGGATTTGGAGAGCACGGGGTCTGTATTTGACCACCACCGTTTCTCAGCTGTGTGCATTTGGGCAAGTTCCTTGGCCTGTCTGGGTCTTAGACTCACATCTGTAAAATCAAGATGGTAGCAGGGGTACCCTCCTCAGGAGCTGTAGTGAGGGCTGAGTTGTGGATGGGTACAAAGAACTTAGGCAAGTGGCCAGCAAGCACCTCCTGAGGCGAGTGACAAAGAGATGGGTTGGGACATGTTGCTTCCTTCTACCGAAACTGTCTTTGCCTCATCCATACCATTCTAGCTCCATACAGAGCTTCCAAGTGCCCTCTGGGCTGGGCCCCATGCTTGGTGATGAAGATACAACCATTTGAACAGGAACCCTGCATTCTGGGGCCCTCCACCCTGTACTGGAGAATGACAAACTGATCATCACAAAGCAGAGTGAGGGCATACACCCTTGACACATGCTGGGTTCAAGAGCAGGACAGAGAAGGGGCCGGCCCGGTGGTGCAGTGGTTAAATTCTCATGCTCTGATTTGGCAGCCCAGGGTTCCCAGGTTTGGATCCCACTCATCAAGCCATGCTGTGGTGGCATCCCACATACAAAGTAGAGGAAGACTGGCACAGATGTTAGCTCAGGGCCAATCTTCCTCACTAAAAAAAAAGAAGCAGGACAGGGAAGGCGTGATATTGGGCATACTCTCCATACTTCTCATCTTCCAGCCAGCTCCAGATTATGAATAGGACTGAGTCTTTCATGCTGCTGTATTGTGTATACTTTTTATTTTCAGTGTATTATGATGTTGTAACATCTTAAGAAACCTTTCTGGCTGGGGAGAGACTGTTTCTCCCTGGATTAGCCAATTCCTAGAGGTGGCAAGGGGCCCAGCAAGTCTTTGATATGCAAACGAACCAGCCCAGGGCCAGACCTCCTCCACTTGGTCCACGCACCCCAGGAGGCAGCATCCCTCGGCCTTAACCATCAGGGCCAGGTAGCAGGCACCTAGGGACCACTGCTAGAGCCCAAGCCTGAGGGTGTTATCCAAACTCTCCCATCCTAAACCATTCCCTCCGCCCTGTCTGCCTTTCTCACGGGAACCCCAGTGATGGCCCCAGCCTGAGTGTTCACCCCACTCCTGTCTGCTGCCTCCTGACCCCCTGGTGTTATCCCATGTGGCCTTGGGAGGCGCCGTGTGCTCCTGTCCCCTGAGCCTCTCCTTGCCTCCTCTTGCGGCTGCACCTGACTGACCAGCCCATAAAAAGATACAGAACAGCTACTTACCTTTGACAATGGATTTTTAGTTTGAAAACCTACTAGAAGCCTTGAGAAAGTCTAAGCAGCATGGGATGGCTTTGGTCACTTGCCTATTTATCCCACTCAGGGGTTTTGGTGGATGGCCAAGCTTCTGCAAGACAGCCATGGCTCCGTCATCCCCTGCCGGTGCCCTCGTCCCTCCTGGTCTCTATGGAAGGAGGCGGGAGCCACCACCCAGTAAGCTGTGAGGGGTCACTTAAGCAACCTGCCATTTCTCAAGTAGTTGGTGTGTGTGTGTGCTGGGGTTAGGACAGGGGAGGTGGTTGCAAACTTGAACTCCAGACAACAAAAGTCGGATCTCAGCCCTACATAGGTGCCCTTGGACAAGTCGCTCTACCTCTCTAAGGTTTCAACTTCTATGTCTGCAAAGAGGGGACAAGGAGACTCCCACCCATCGTTAATGTGAGCATGGGAAATGCACCGCGGAGGACCGGTGAGGCAGGGCCACACAGAAAGGAGCCACTGTACCTTGCCCTCTCCCACACCTCAGCCAGAACGGCGTTCATTTCCCCAGGAAGCCTTAGTGACTCTGTCTGAAAAGGAGGGCATCGTTGAGGCTTAGGGCTGTCAGGAAATACGCAACACCCCCTGTGTAGCTGAGTCTCAGTAAAATCTGTAGGTTTTTGCAAACTCAGAGCTCATGGTTTTCACACATGTTGTCTCCATTCATGAAATATCAGAGCAAGTCACTGGCATAGAGTCTGCACTCAAAAAATAATTGCCGACTGACTTGAAAGAAATAACAGTTATACAAAAAGAATAGCTAATGCTTATCAAGTACATATTACGTGCCAGACATTCTACAAAGCTCCTTACACATATTAGTGTATTTAAATTCTACAGCAGCTCTCTGCGATATGCAACGAATATCTTCATTTTGTAAGAGACTCTACGGGAGACTGAGACACAGAGAGGGTCCTTCACTTGGCCAAAGTCACACAGCTTGGGTACCTATGAGCTAGGATGGTGGATCTGGGATTCAAACCTGGCAACAATGATGGTGGTTTGTAACCGACTGAGCATCTCCCAGGTGTCAGGCCCTTGCTAGGCCCCCAGTACTTCTAGTCATCACCACAGTTCTCCAAAGGGGAAGATCAAGCCTTTATACTGAGAAGGAACCGAGGGCCGAGGGTGGCGGAGTGACCGTAGTCTGCCATGCCGGAACACAGGGGTTAAAGAAAAATCTCACCCAGCTGAAGCACTTGGACATGAATTTGCTCACCGTGTGACTCTGAGCCTGCTAAAGCCTCATGCAACCCATCCTGGACCTCGTGGACCAGAGCTCACCTCGTGCTCGTGTGACATAAGCCAGCTCAAGGGCCAACAGCAAACAGGTCACAATCCACTCTTGAGCCAGTCACCTGATCTTAGGGTTTCGCCCTCATTGTGGCACTTTCTCCTTTCTGCCCCATATTCAGTCCGCTCAGGGAGAGCCGCTGACTCAAGCTTGGGGCTTGAGTGACCTGACTCTCTCTCGCCCAGGGAGCAAGCCATTCAGCTCGGCTCTTTTCAGCTCGAGTCTTCCTTTTTGGATTTGACGTGTGTCTGATTCCAAAGCCTGCAGTCTCCAGCCGCTCCTGCCCGCCTCATGGAGAATGCCAATTCTCTTGCAAGTTGAGCTCTTTGAAAAAGAACCTTGGCACCTCTCCAGGGAGGTTTGTGCTTAGGGTGGGCTGAATAATGGCTTCCCCAAGATGACCGTGTTCTAATCTTTGGAACTGGTGACTATGTTACCTGATGTGGCAAAAGAGACGGTACAGATGTGATGAAATTAAGGATCTCGATAAAGGCGATTATCCTGGATTATCTGGGAGGGCCCAATGTCATCACAACGGTCCTTATAAGGGGGAGACAGGAGGGTCAGAGTCAGAGCACTCCTTCTCTGGCAGTGACAGAAGCAAGGAGAGAGAGGGAAAAAGACAGAGAGAGAGAGAGATAGAGAGACTGCAAGATGCTACACTGCTGGCTTTGAAGGCAGAGATGGGGCCACAAGCCAAGGAATGCAGGCGCCTTCCAGAACCTGGAAAAGGCAAGGAAATAGATTCTCTCCCTGGAGCCTCCAGTAGGAACACAGCCCTGCCAACACCCTGATTTTAGCCCAGTGAAGCCCATTTTAGACTTCCAATTTCCAGAACTGTGAGAGAATAAATTTGTGTTATTTTAAGCTACTCAATTTGTGGACGTTTGTTCCAGCAGCAACAGCAAACCAATACAGGGTTCTTACCATCTCTGATGGTGAAGCTGTGCAGCAAGGCCAGCCCATCAAACCAGTGGTTGTATCTGGTCTCTCCCACTGTGTGCATCCCAGGCCCGTTGCGAAGCAGCATTCCCTGCAGCCATGTTGGAATCTTGCCTATTAAGGGAAAGAATGTTCAGTTTCCGCGTCCAAACCAAGAAGCCAGAAGAAATGGCCGCGGAAGGGAATGGAGGCCACAGAGCCCCAACACCACTCTCTGCATCCGTCTGTTTACTCATCTCCGGAAACACGCCTGGTACTGTGCTAGTACCAAGGACACCAAGACGAATAGACATCACCCCGGTCCTCAAGATGCTCACCATCCATTGAGAGACAGAGACGGAGGAATCAACAGACACTCAAAATACGCTGTCACAGAGGCCATGTGACACGCTCTGCAGGGGTGCTGCATGGAACAGGACCAGATTTCAAAGACTTGGTATGAAAAAAAAGTAAAATATCCCATCAGCAATTTTTAAAATATTGATTAGATGTTGACCTGATAGTGTTTTGGATATGTTGTGTTAAATAAAATATACCATTAAAATTCATTTTACTTATTTCTTTCTACTTTTTTGAGTGCGGCTATCAGAAGACTCAGAGTGATACCCATGGCATGCATTCTATTTCTGTTGGACAGTCCTGCTCTAGAGATAGGGGGCTGTAGCAGATGCTGTTGGTGGCCCGCCCGTGTCCCCTTGGCATTCACGTCCCCCTGAAGGCTGCTTTCTGTAAATAGCTGCAGCTCTCTGCCTGGGGGCTTTGTTCTCACCGTGGGAGCTGCTCAGCCCACACACCAGACAAGCTGGGAGCACCTTGGAGAATTAATGCCCTGGGAAGTGGCTCTTGCCTAACAATGGATGGGGAGTTGGGGGAACAAACGCCACCACCCCTGGCCCTCAGCTGGGACAACGCAAGCATGTTCTACATGATGCCTAGAGCATTCAGCTCCGATGGCTCCTGGTGGCCAATGGCTTGAGAATGCCCCTTTTATTGGCTTCCCTCCCACTTGAGCTTGGCATCACGACCCAAATAAACTATTTACACCTGACTTCTTATCTCTGGAGAAACATGAACCAAGAGATCAAAGACCAGTTCAAAGACCAGGGGATGTGCAAACTGCTTCATGAGACTGAGCGGTGATTTTCAAGCATGGATGTCATTAAGTTATGAGTCTGGGGACTTAAGCAGAGGTCAAGTGGCAAAGGTCGACAAGACCACACCAAGGGCTTTGATTTGGGCCTCAGAGGAACGGGACACCTTTGACAGTTATCATGGAATGACAGCATCGGGTTTTTATTTTGTGATTATTTTATTGAGACAAAATTCACATAACATAAAATCCACCATTTTAAAGTGTACGGTTCAGAGGTTTTCAGTACATTCAAAATGATGTACTGCTGTCACCACTATCTAACTCTAGAACATTTTCATCGTCCCCAAAGGAGACCTCACAGCCATTTTGGGCAGACACTCTCCGTTTCCCTTTCCCCCCAGAACCTGGCAACCACTAATCTACTTCCTGCCTCTACAGATTTACTTATTCTGGACATTTTGTATAAGTGGAATATGCTCCGACTTGAGGTTTCAAAAGTTGTCTCTGGGGCCAGCCCTGGTGCCCTAGTGGTTAAGTTTGGTGTGCTCCATTTCAGTGGCCCAGGTTCAGTTCCCCGGGTGCAGACCTACACCATTTGTCAGTGGCCGTGCTGTGGCAGCAACCCACATACAAAAAGAGGAAGATTGGGAACAGATGTTAGCTCAGGGTGAATCTTCCTCAGCAAAAGAAAAAAAAAGTCTCTGTGGTGTGGAGTGTGGATGGCAGGGCAGAGTGAAGAGCTAAGGGGAGGTAGGAAGACCAGAGAGAGGACGTGGGTGGCAGTGGTGGGGACAGAGAAAAACAGATGGAGCAGAGACTTGGAGGCTAGAGACCTGACAGGACTCAGTTTGACTAAATTTGGGGCGTAGGGGAGGGTAGCACTCAGAAACACCAGGCAAGCCTCATGCCTAGGACAACCAAGTGAATGGGAGAACACTTCACAGAGACCCAGGACACAGGAGAGGGAGCAGGTGAGGCAGAGCAGCCGGAGATGAATCTGAGAACATAATAAGAGCTCCAGCTATAATGAGAAGAACGTTGATTGGCACTTACTTGCCAGGCACTCTGTTCAAGGTGGATTCAATTATTTCATCATTGCAGCAACCCTCTGTGGTAGGTATACAATGACTTCATTTGCCATAAGAGGAAACTGAGGCAGGAAATGCTTAAATAACTTGCCCAGGAGGTCTCAGCCAATAACGCACAGCCAGACATGAAGCCAGAGCCGTGGCCTGGCCTCCCTGGGCAGACGTGTCCACACAGGCACAACCTTTAGGTAGCTGTGGGCCAGTGGACGCTGACCCACTGATTAGACTTGACCCAGGGCTGGAGGCCTGCACGAGAGTCACCCGTCTTCCGATGGCTGCCTGGCCTCGGGCATGTCGCTGCCCGTCTCTAGCCCTCAGCTTCACATCTGCTGAGCAGTGTGATTTATAGCTGTGGTCCTCACACTTGGAAGCCCCCAGAGGGCTTGTGGAAACATGGATTTCTGGGCTCTACCCACAGAGTGTCTGCTTCAGTGGGTCTGGAGTGGGGACTAGGAATCTGTGTTGCTAACAAGTGCCTGGGTGATGCTGAGGCTGCCGGTCTGGGGACCATCCTTTGGGAACAGCTGATGTAGATGGAGGGATCCATTCAGCTTTGCAGGTTCTAGGATTCTTGTTTTTTAAAATTCCCAAGGATTTCCATGCAGTCACTAAACACAGGGTGTGAAGGGAGGTGTAACAGCAAAATGTTCACGGCACCCCAGAGCATGAAAGGACAGGTACTGTAGAATCCTTTTTTAAAATAAAAAATTAGTAGTAAATGTGTATGTTTTTTGAAAAAAATATTTATATTTATAGCCTATCAATCTATCTTTGTACTATCTGTAGCTATCGTTTAAAAACTCAAAGAAGGGGCTGGCCCCCTGGTGTAGTGGTTGGGTTCATGTGCTCTGCTTCAGTGGCCCAGGTTTGGAGGTTCAGATCCCGGGTGCAGACCTAGCGCAGCTCATCAAGCCATGCTGAGGCGGTGTCCCACATAAAATAGAGGAAGATTGGCACAGATGTTAGCTCAGGACCAGTCTTCCTCAGAAAAAAAAAAACCCAAAAAACTCAAAGACAGATTCAAATATGAATAGAGCTTAAGAGATGGAAATATAGCTGACTTTTATTTCCCTCTATGTTCTCCTTTGCGCTTCCAAACTATATATATGTATATACATATATACATATACATATATATGTAATATATACCCACACATATAGATATAAATTGTACATTACTTTTGTAATCACAAAAAATGTACAAAAAAGCTATTTTTTGTTTCAAAAGCCGCCAGGGCTGTGCCCCGGTTGAAAAGCTGCAATCTGACTTTCCTCACAAAGAACGCTGTTGTCTCCCACTGTCCATGCCTTTAAAGAGGAAAGTGCCCGTGTGCCTGAGCGGACCTACTCAGCCGTTCCCACAACACTAAGCCGGCTCCACTCTGGGACCCGGGAGTTCAGGACAGTCACTGCTCTTAAAGTCCAAACAAGACAGCACCAGGAAAGCGGCAACACAGAAGAGCAGGAGAAAGCCAGAGAGATAAAGGAGACACAAAGCCCACGAGGGGACGTTCCTGCGGAGGGTCCCACTCCTGGTCTGTTTCCCTGGCCCTGCAGCACTCAGGCGCCGAATCACACCTGGGGGCACCTGAGAGGCGATCACGTGGGGCTCAGTGCGTGTGCAGGGGTGGGAGCTCACCCACGCTTCTCGTGCCATTTTGAAATTAATTTAGGGTGCACACATATGCACAGACATATCCTGCATTTGGAATGGACCACATCTTGCAGCATCACCCCGCTGATTATATGCCGTTTGCAGCAATCCCGCGATTTTCCCCTAGAAATAGTGAGAACGACTCTCTTTGGAAACTGTGAGTTAAAATGTATAAAAGCACACCTAGATTTTCAGAGAATGTGTCTGGATTATGGGTCATTTCCCCCCGATCTACTGTTTTCCAGGTTTTCCAAAAATAATTTACAATAAGTGTGACTTTTATAAACAGGAAAGAAGTGTACATGTAAACATAAAAGAAGAGCCAATTATTTATACCAACTGCTCACCTGTCACTCTGGCCCTCACAGGCTCCAGCTGTTCTTTCTTATTTCTGCCAAATCCAACATCCATAGCACGGGGCGCGGGTGCGAGTGATATTGACAGTGAACAGACGCTCCTTTGCGTCTGAGCAGCTGCTCCCGGCCCCTCCTTTTCTTCCCTTCCTGTTCTCCCTCCCTCCCTCCTGATGCCACTCGTTTTTCCCTCTGCCCTTTCCCTCGTGGCCGCTTTGATTTTTCCCTCTCTGTGGGCCTGGTATCTCTTCGCGGGCACGGGGAAAGCTGCGCTGGCATTATTTATGTTTGGTCAAAGGTCAGTTCCCCAGCCATGTGTCCTAGCTAATCTCTAATCCTCTTACTGTAGCCCTAACTCTCCCTTTCCAGTTTCACTTTTGGCTTAACCAAGAAAAGCTGGTTTGTTGCTGGGTTTAAATTGGTGGGATAATTTAGCCGTGCATTCTGCTTAGGTGTGTTGTCTGAAATAATCCAACTCAGGAGGTGGAGATGGTTTATGATCAGACATATTATGATCCTGACAAAGAGAGACGGTCAGGATCATCAAAGACACTTGGAATTAGGAGAGCCAAGAGCATGCCAATCATGTTTATTCCTGCTGCATCACGGGAACTACTTTGGCTGAGATGGGAAGGAATGTTTTGTGTTTTGTTTTTTGTTTTTGAGGAAGATTAGCCCTGAGCTAACATCTGCCACTAATCCTCCTCTTTTTACTGAGGAAGACTGGCCCTGAGCTAACATCCGTGCCCATCTTCCTCTACTTTGTATGTGGGATGCCTGCCACAGCATGGCTTGGTGAGCAGTGCCATGTCCGCACCTGGGATCCGAACTGGCAAGCCTGGGGCCACCGAAGAGGAATGTGTGCACTTAACCGCTGCACCACTGGGCCGGCCCCAGGGAAAGGTTTTTGTTTGGTTTTTGGTAAAGGTCCCTGAGCCTCCATCGCCTTAAAAAATCACATGTAAAGAGCAACTTAATTCATTATATTTCTTTTTTGGAGTAGTAAACACAAAACATTTCATGTACCCATTTAAACAACAAATATAGGGAACCAAAACCTCTACTCAGGACCTATGTGGAACAGTCAAAAGCAAACTTCAGCTTAACTTCCTGGCCTATCAGGAGGGAGAGATAATGCCTGTATTTGATTTTAGGGTTTCCCTATATTTGTGCATCTCAATGCGATGCCATGGCCTAAAATCCATATTCAAGATGCTGTGAATGCTGGGTGATGAGTTAATGAACTCATCTTCACTCACGTTAAAGGAAGAAGCAGCCATTCCCTTTCTGGAGGAGTAAGGGACGAGAACGGGCCTTCATGCGGCCAGCTGAGTATAATGATTGTCAGGTCTGGGCAGAGACCCCTCCCAGGATCTCAGCGCTCAGTCCTGAGAGCCGCCCGGTCGGTCTGTGCTTCCATCCTGGCTGCGCATTCCAGTCACCTGGTTGGGGCCTTTAAAAGTGTCAGCGCCCAGCCCCACTGATTCAGAATCTCTGAAGGTGGAGCCCAACGCTCAGCATTTTTAAAAAATGTCTCCAGATGATTCTAACGCGTGCAGCAGGCATTGAGAAGCCTGGTCCAGGGGAAGACGCCACGTGTTTGAGTTGATCCCGGACTCACATTCTTCCCTTTTCTGTGCGTCTGGGGTATATTTCTTATCCTCTTGGAGCTGTCATTTCCTTAACTGTAAAATGGGGATATGATGATATCGAAATCTCCAGGTTGTAAGTCAAGGGCCTAACAAAGCACCTGGCCCCAAACCATTATCAGCCACTGTTGTTACCCTTTCTTCCCCATGCTGTCAGAAGAACTTCCCTTTGACCCACATTTTCCAGCAAGTCCCATCAAAACTTGCCAGTCTGTTCTGCTGTCTGGTCTAAACATGTATATCCGTGTCAGGGTTATTTATTCGTAGGCTGTGAAAGCTGCATCCTTGTGAGGATTAAAGGAGAATGTCTGGCACACACCGAGGGCTCGGGAAAAACTGCACTGCCAGGGGCGGCAGCTCGGGTGTGGAAGGAGAGAGCTCGGGGCTCAGCGATCAGAAGACCTGGGCTGGGACCTCAGCCCTGCGGTTTAAAAACTGTGATGACCGTCACATGCTCCCTCTGAACCTCACTTTACTCTGCAAAGCAGGATGGCAATGACATAGGATGGCAATATCTATGTTGCAAGGTTTGTTGGGAGGATTATATTGAAATTATATAAATGAGAACAGGGCCTTGTTCTCTTTTCTTGTCCATTTTGTATGTTCAGAAAAGCAATGGTCCCCATCCGTGTTCTGAGTCAAGTGCTTTACGAAGCACTCTGCCTGCACCAGCTCGTTCTGGGCTTACATAATCCCATGAGGTGGGCACTCTCACCGCCCGTTCTAGAGATGAGAAAGCTCAGGGAAGATCACTAGCTTGCTGTGGGTGACACAGCTACTAAGAGATGGAATTAGGAAGCAAAGCCAGGCAGCCTGACTTCAAAGCAGATACTCTGTGACAATTCCATACATCTCCAAGGCGTGATGAATGTGTGCTAGATTTTTATTGAATGAAGTAATGGGTGGATGCGTCAATGGGTGGAGGACCCCAAGAGGGCCCGTCTTGGGTTGATATCATCGCCTTGTTACCTAACACTGAAGAACCAGGGCGAGCCCTCTCCATCCAGATCCCAACCCCACCCCAGGAACAATTACATGGTGAGATAAGGATATTTTTATAACGGTGGTAAGAAATTGATCATCACAGTAGATATCTGTATGAGTTTTATAGGACTCCCACCACAAAGTACCACAGACTGGTGCCTTAAACAGCAGAAATTTATTTTCTGGCTGGGATCAAGGTGTCAGCATGTCTGGTTTCTTCTGAGGCCTCTCTGCTTGGCTTGCAGACAACCTCCTTCTTGCTGTGTCCTCACACCGTCGTCCCTCTCTGTGGACATGCCTGGTGTCTCTGTGCGTGTCCAAATTTCCTCATCTTACTGGATGGGACCCACCCTAACAGACTCATTTTAACTCACTCACCTCTTCAGAGATGCTGTCTCCAAATACAGTCACTTTTTGAGGTCCTGAGCGTTAAGCCTTCAACATGTGAATTTTGGGGGGACACAATTCAGCCCATAACATATCATGAAGGCACGACAAAGACACTTTGGCTGAAAGGAGCAGAATGTCTGCTGAAACCCTGAAGATGGGCATTGATCTCAGACAGTAAGTCATCTGGGAACCCTGGGGGGCTCGGAAGCTCACCTGGGTCACCTCGCCAGGCACCACGCTGCCATGCTCAGAGGGCTGGCTTGTTATCCTTGGGCTTGTCCAGTTTGGGTTATAAATGATTGCCTTCCCTCCAGGAATCAGGTCCTTGCATGATGATGCGCAAAAGCAGGGAGATAGGTGGGGACAGAGGAAGCATTTTCATCCTGGAGGAAAATCTTTCCCAGAATCCCCTGAGCGGATTTTGTTTTAGTGTCATTGGCTGAACTGTCACATGACCACCTCTAGACCCATCCCTGTAAGCAGGAACAGGAGTGCCCTGATTTCCTTAAACCCGTTGCGAGCCTCCCATGAGGTGGCACATTGCCACCTGAATCATATCAGGACTCCAGTAGCAAGGAGAAAGGAGGGGATGGCTTAGGATGGGCAGCCAACAGGGTCAGCTACAGGCAGAACAACATTTGTTCATTCTCACAATCATTCATTCAAGGTACGCTTACTGAGGACCTACTATGTCCTGGAAATACAGCAGTGAACAAAACAGGAAAATAATCCTGCGCCTTCTTGGAACATATGCCGACCACATGCCAAGTTCTGGGATGTAGAGTGATTAATGACCTCAGTCTCTGTCTTCTTGGGCTCCCACGATATTCTTTTTGCTTGGGGTCCAAATCTGCACTCCACCCCCCGCCCCAAAAGGACAGGCATTTCCCAAAGGGATTAGGGTCGTGCGGTGGTTCACAGACAGCCTTCATATTGGACCTCCATTCTTCCTTTTTATAAACAGAGATAACAAGCAACAGCAGCTCTTCTCCAAGAAGCTCTGGCATTGCTCTGGACCCACGCAAGCCTGACCTCTGCTTTCTGTGTCATTGCTAATATGGGAAAAGTGGGACAGCAGACTCATTGCCAGTAGGAGCTGTCTCCTGGCCTGTCCTCCAGCCTCTGATAAAGGCCATTCACTGGATGCTTGACACACGCCAAATAGTGTGCTAAGTGTCTTATTAGAGTCTTTTATTAATCCCTACGCATCCCAGCAAGGGAATCATTAGCAATCTCATTGTACAGCCTCAGAGACGGGGAGAACTTGATCAAGGTCAACAGCAAGTCAGTGCATGTTCTTCCTCACCACACAGTCATACTTCCCACTTTTTTTTTTTTGAAGATTTTATTTTTCCTTTTTCTCCCCACAGCCCGCCGGTACATAGTTGTGCACTTTTAGTTGTGGGTCCTTCTAGTTGTGGCATATGGGATGCCGCCTCAGCATGGCTTGATGAGCGGTGCCATGTCCGTGCCCAGGATTCGAACCAGCAGAACCCTGGGCCACCGAAGTGGAGCGTGCAAACTTAACCACTCGGCCACGGGACCAGCCCCTACTTCCCACTTTTTGAAGCTGCTGATTGAGGAAAAGAAATACATAGGAGAGCAAAACTGGGTGCCCCACAGACAGTTTCTGTAATGCATTTGCTACCCTAAAATGGGACTAAAGCTGACCAGCACATAGGAGAACAGAGTACTGGGGATGTGAAGGGATGTAACTCATCTCACACGAGAGTTTTGGCCATTTATTGCCAGAACAAACCACTCTAAAATCTAGTGGCTTAAAACAACAACCATTTTTATTATCTCTCCGGGTTCTGCAGGCTCAGTCCTGTGGGTGGATGGGGCTCTGCTGGGCGGTTCTTCTGCTTTCACTGCTTGGGGTTCCTTACGTGGTCACGAGTCAGCTGGAAGTTGACTGGGGTGCTAGGAGGCCCAGGCCTTGGCCTCTCTCCCTCTCCATGTGCTCTCAGGGCCTGTGCTTGACCCTCTCCATGGGACCTCTCCAGCAGGACAGCTGGACTTCTGTCATGGCAGCAAAACCTCCCAAAAGTATGTCGGGAGAGAGGAAGCAGAAGCTGCCAGTCTCCTTTAGGGCTGAACCCAGGACTGGCCGTTTCACTTCCACTGCCTTCTATTGGTTAGCACAAATCACAGGGCAGGGAGTGACCACACCAGGGTATGAATATGCAGTCTGGGCTGTGTGGTCCCTGGGGTGGACCCATTTGCATTTGAGCCTCAGCTCTTCCACTTACTAGCTGAGCATCTGAGCCACCTGCTTAAATCTCAGAGCCTCAGTTCCCCATCTCTCAAATAGGAATTACAACACCCGCCTCACCAGGTGGCTGCGAAGTTTAAATTAAACAACGGAAGCTCTGATCACGTCTGTCATAGTGCTTAGAGTATAGTAGGAGATTATAGCCTGGTCTTTTCCTTTCTTTTCTTGGGAAAGAAAGAAAAATTGCAAAGGTCAGCCAATAGGACAATCAGAAATATTAATTTTTTTGAGCACTTAGAATGTGTACAACTCTGGCCTATCATTGGAAGGAAAATAGATACCAGCAACCTACACTGGGATTTTAAGTTTCTTCTAGTCTGGTTGTGAAGACACATACAGGGTAAGTGATAACTAGCTGCCTATTTGAGCTGCTCTAGAAGAGGCACAGGTAGAAATTCTCATGGGAGTTCCGAGGAAGGAAAGCTTACTCATGCTGGGGAGGGTTAGGACAGAAGGCTTCCTGGAGGAGGAGGTACACAGCCGGGCCCTTGAGAGTGGGAAGTATCTGGATGGGCAAAGAGGAAATGGTGGCCTTCCTGGCAGGAGGACCCATGTGAACAATGGCATAGAGCTGGCCAGTTCTAGCAGGGGGCCAGCAAGGAGGCCAGGCTGGCTCTGCCAGGGACATAGCGAGAGAGAATGATAGTTATAGGTGCCATTTATCTGAGCTTCCTATGTGCCGGGCATTCGTCTACGCCTTTTGCACATACGAACTCATGTCCTCCTCACAGTAACCCGAGGATAGGTGTCTAGCCCCATTTCACAGCTAAGGAAACTGAGGCAGAGGACTTAAGTAACTCGCCTGGCAGCCCAGAGCTGGGCTGTGAACCCAGGCAGCCCGGCTCCAGAGTCTGTACCTGCAACCCCCACTCTTGTCCACTTCCTCTGAGATGCGGGTGGAAAGTGGTTTAGGGACTGGACTGTGCAGGGTTGTAAGAATTTGGGCTTTATACTGTAGGCAGTGGCGTCCTAAGTCAAGAGGCCATGTCCAGGGAAGGCGTTAATGTGGGGCTTAACTGTGCTGTCCGACACAGTTGCCACTAGTAGCACATGGCTATTTAAATTTAAATGTACATTAACTGCAATGAAATGAAATTCCTCCTTCACACTAGCTACATTCCAAGGGCTCCAGAGACACATGTGGGTAGTGGCTCCCGTATTGGACGGTGCAGACACAGAACATCTCCATCATCATGGAGAGTTCTATTGACAGTGCCGAGCTAGCAGGAGAGCTGCTAAGTTGGCATTTATATGTGACTAAGGTGGACGGAGACAGCTATGACTGCATAACAAATCTGTTTGGAGGGTCCAAGTGTCAGAGAAGTCCATGGTCAGCAATGGTAAAAAAGTGAATTAGTTTATGCATTCATTCATTTATCTGTTCCACAAATATGGAGTGCCACTCGTCCAGCGGGAGCAGTTGCACGTCAGAGGTGACACAGCCCCCTATGGCAACAGAAAGGAAGACGGGAGACAGGCTCCAGGGCTGGGAGCATGGTGAGGAGAGTGGATGTCCATAAGGCTTCCTGAAAGGGGCAATGCTGAACCGAGAGCTGAAGGATGGCAGGAAATTGGCCAAGTAGACAACCTGGGAAGAGTGATCCTGCAGAGGGAACGGCTTGTGCAAAGACTCAGAGACATCACAGGGTATGGCCACGCACATGTTGTTCCAGATTATTAAAGGATGGGTGTTCGCTGAGTGGGGCTGTGGCAGGAGAGACGCAGGAGAGGGGAGCAGAGGCCAGTGGAAAATGGCGGGCAGGAGAGGGAGGGAAGAGGTGAGCTGTTCACTGCCTCGGGGGACTGGAGGCTGGAGTTGCTGAGAGGGAAACAGGAAAAAGGGTAGAGCCAGAGGAGGGCTGGGGTTCCACGGAGGCGTCCACTGGCAGGGCCCTTCCCCCACGTGGGTGGGTATCTACTGGGACTTCCTGCCAAGTCACACGTTTGCACGAGTTGGCCAGGCTGCCTCCAGCAGCAATCCAGAGCCTGTAGAAGAGGATTTGCTTCCAGAGGGTGGAAGGCTCGGTACAGAATCACACAGGGTCTGCTCTTCAGAGGGTCCAAGATGCCCCCAGGGCCAGCAGGAGAGCTTCACCTCCGCCCTTCGGGAGGGAGAAGGAAGGAGGTCCCCAGCTGTGCGACCCCCGCTCTGTATTTTGTGCACATGATGTCTTCTCATCCTGGCACAGACTTGGCAGGCACTCTTCTGCTCCCCTTTCTATCAAGCAAGCAAATGAAGCTCGATTAGGTTGTGCTCCTGGGCCCCAGATCACACAACATGTGGCAGGGGAGGGAGATCAGGACGTGGGATCCTCTGCCCCCAGAATTTCGGGAAGGATACAGGAAAAAGAGACTCCCCTTCCTGAGGCCACTTTTCCATGGAATGTGTTGCGTCTATAAAACAATCTCGAGGGGAAGAAGTAAAAGCTGAATTCAAGAAGAGCTTTTGTGCTATAAAAAACAACAGCCTTATTTTGCAATTCTGTATCTCCTATTACAAAGTTATCGCCTAAAATGAGTTAATATTTCCCTTTTGGAGATCATGTTATCCTATCTAAATTACACTGCAGTTTTCCAATTAAGTTAGCTTCTAAATGGTGCCTTTAATTAGCCAGGGTGATAAGCTGAGCAGATAACGGGGAAATCTCAGAGAGCAGGGTTCAAGATGACATGCAAAGTCCTGGTGAAGGTGGCAGCTACCTCCCCAAGGGAGAGGCATCAGTGGTGAGGTCCAGACAGCCGTGCGCTCCACGGAGCTGTTCAGGAAGCAGGATGTAGGGAGGGGTGGGAGAGGCGCTCTGGGACTCCTGGAGCCAACACTTCACCACGAAACAAAAGACCGTAAATTATGCCATTAACATTTAGGAGGATCCATTAATTGCACAAAGTCCTCCAGGACAGCAGAGACTGGGGTATTAGAGAAAAATGAGAAATCGCAGCTCCTGACCTCAGCGAGCTCAATGCCTAACAAGGGAGAGAGGAATGCAAATAATAATTATCATAATCATAGTATGCCACCCTTGGGAGGCAGAATTGACAAGATGGAAATACAGTGGGCATCACTGGTAGAAAAAGAAGTGCCTTCAAATGCCTGGGCTGGAACACTTCAATTTTCCACTATGTGCTTCAGGGCCCGATCAGTGAGGCTGGACAAAGATTCAATTTAGATAATAACTACTAGGTGATAGTCTGGACTGAAGTCTCGACATTTCTACCTCCTAGATAATCTTTCGGATTGTTGCCCTCTCCCCCTGCCCCCTAGCCGCTCTCCTGACTATGTTTTGACTTCTTGGGAGCAGCTTTCTCTTGGGTCTTCCTGCCTCCAGTCCCACCCCCTCCAATCCATCTTCTCTGCTGCCACCAGGTGGCATTCAGACCTGGTCGTGTCACTCTCCTATTTAAAATCCAGAGTTTAGCACAGGGTCTGGCACATAGTAGGTGGTCAAGAAATATTTTTTTTATTTTTTATTTTTAAAGATTTTTTTTTCTCCTTTTTCTCCCCAAAGCCCCCTGGTACATAGTTGTATATTCTTCGTTGTGGGTCCTTCTAGTTGTGGCATGTGGGACGCTGCCTCAGCGTGGTTTGATGAGCAGTGCCATGTCCGCGCCCAGGATTCGAACCAACGAAACACTGGGCCGCCTGCAGCGGAGCGCGCGAACTTAACCACTCAGCCACGGGGCCAGTCCCGGTGGTCAAGAAATATTTAATGAATGAATGAATGAATGGCACATGGCCTCGTTGTGTTACATTATCATTGGATTAGTGTCCTAGGGCTGCCATGACAAAATGCCACAAACTTAGTGGCTCAAATGACAGAAATTCATTCTCTCACAGTTCTAGAGGCCAGAAGTCTGAAATCTAGGTGTTCGCAGGGCCGTGCTCCTGAAGTCTCTAGGGGGGAACCCTCCTTGCCTCTTCCAACTTCTGGCGGTTGCCAGCCACCCTTGATGCTCCTTGACTTGCAGCTCCATCACTTCACTCTCTGCCTCTGTCGTCACACGGCCTTCTCCCCTCTGCCTCTCTCTGTGTTAAGATTTCCCTCTTCTTACAAGGACACTAATCATTGGATGCAGGCCCACCTTAATCCAGCATGAGCTCGTCTTAAATTGACTACGTCGGCAAAGGCCCTACTTCCAAGCAAGGTCTCACTCACAGGTACCAAAGGTTAGCGCTTCAACTATCCTGTTGGAGGATAAAGTTGGACCTACCATAGTCATTAAGCAAAACAATTTAAAAGTGCACATTAAAGAGGCTGTAAGTGGATTTATTTTTACAACCAAGTTCATGTTTCTCTCTCACTCCCTTGCTTTTTTGTTTTTTAAAGCTAAAAACTTTTAAATAGTGCTAAAGTGGAAGTGGATTAATCTGCTATGAGGACACGGAAGATGTAACCGTTAACTCTTGTAGAGTCTAAGAATGCTTCAGAGAAGAGGTTTATATTTGAGCTCTTATTGAAAAAGGGTGTAAGTTTGTAGGCAAGTGCATAAGAGAAGGCGTCTGTAGAGAAACGGCCTGAGCAGAAGTGTGGAGGTGTGACCAGCCATGGCGGACTAGCCCGTGGGGGATGATGCAGGGTGCAGTAGTGGATGTTGGTTCTGGGGTACCGACAAGAAGCAAGGTTTTGGCATTCTGGGGCCTCCCCCTGAGACACCATTTCTACCAGTTCTCCCTCTGCGCCCCTACCTCCACCCCACGCCCTTCCTTCCTGGCTGGTCCTTCAAGATCTAGGTTGCCAGCCACCCTACAGAAGCAAAAAATTACATGTGAGCAAATCTGTAGGGCTCGCCTACATACGCATTTAAAAAACCAAGAGAACGCTGCCCGCTATCCTGATGACTGAAGACATTATCAGTTGCTCAGAGCTGGTCCCCGAATACAGAATTGAAACCATCAGGAAAGTGCGCAGGACACGGCTCAGCTGTGTGAACAGATGTCCCAGGATTTGATCAGCTGTCTGTGTTCAAGTGGGGTCAGCAACATGAACAACAGAAAGGTAATTAATTTGATTTAAATAGGCATTGAGTCCAAAGCAAGAATCATGAAGATGCTCACTCCCTGGGGCCAGGCATCCCAGTCCTGGGGATAGACCTGTCTAAGCTTGGGCTCTCCTGGAAGTGGACCCCAAGACGAGGACTCAAGTGCAAGCGGTTTATTTGGGAGGTGAACCCAGGAAATGCCAGTAGGGGAGTGGGGAAGTGAAACAGGGAGGAAAGACCTTAACAGTACGTTATCAAGGCCCTCATCATCGTGGGCAACTGAAACTCCATCTGGTTGGGGGACTCTGGAGACGGTGTGAACGTGCCTTAGGGTTATCTTGAGGGAGGTGGAGGATTGATCCACCAACTCTAGTCAGTCAAGGGTGAGAGTTTCTCCAGAGAGGTGCTAACTTCCAAGCACTTCCATCCTGTCCCACGTGTGCACGGGGTGGCATAGAGCCACAGGTGCTTGCATTTAGAAGCCCTGCATGGTAAGTGTGAGAGGTTCAGGGGGACGTTGACAATGTCTGCTACAACCCTCAGGCGTTCTCTCACCCCAGGCTAAGGGGTAAGTGCAGGAAGATGTTCACAGCAGTGTTGACTAGAATAGCAAAACCGAACGGATGAAAACCAGATGACCAAAACCACACAAAACATGCAGCAACATGGGAATGGTGTTGTAAATGTCCATTGGGAGAAAGGAGGTCCAACACCACCACGGCGATTTCAAAGCCCTTTAGCAATGTGGAAAAGGCTTACCACTGAGCGCTAAGTGGAAACGCAGGATGCAGTATGAACTAATTTACACACACACCAGGGTTGTGCCTGGGTAAACATCTCTCTTCAAGGGAAGGGGCGTTCGAAGGAACTGCAAAGAAATGAAAATGCATTAGGGTGATGGGACCATGAGAATTCTTTAGCTATGCTGTTTTTGATCGAATGGAGGGCAAAGATTCAATACAACCAATAAAAACACCAATTCATACAGAGCTATGTGCTCCGCCATCCCCGGCCACCGTTTCCTGGATCCCCTCCCAAATAAAGCGCTTGTACTTGAATTCTTGTCTCAGTTAGCTTCCAGGGGACACCACACTAAAATGGGCCTATTCCCAGGACTGGGATGTGTGGGTTACAGAGTGTGAACAGCTTTGTGATTCTTTTTATGGCCTCAATGCCCTATTTAAACCAAACTCGCTCTCTTTCTATTTTCATTTGCTGATCCTGCAAGTCAGGATTCGGAGTCTCCGGCAGCTGGATCGGATCATTAGAAACACATTCCCACAGGTCCAGCCATGTCCCGCTTCCTTTCTTCAGGTCTACAGAGGTTAAGGCACACTGGCAGCTGACATCACCAGGACGAATTCCGTGCCCAGGAGTCTGCAATTTATCAGAATGTAAAGAATGAGAAAATGGAATTTGGCCTGCAGATTTGCGTTTGTTATCAAATGTCTCCAGCATGTTCCACGAAGGACATAAATTAAGCCTTTACCCAGGAGACCCATTATCTCTGCGTGTGGCCTTCCACATAATTTTCTAATGGAAGTCATTAGACATTTGGCCCCGGAGATAAGAGACGGGTTCTGCCCAGCCTGTGTTCCAGCCTGTGAGTCAGCGATGACATCAAATCCTGCCCTGGGCTCTGTCTGGCAGGGCCATTCCGGAGGGCTTGGAAGGGTTTCTGGGAAAGGGAGGGGGGCCAAGCTGTCAGCTACAGGGAACTGGGAATTGGGGCTAGGCTGGCAAATGTTCATTTAGTCCCACTATGTGCCAGCCATGGGATAGACAGAGATTAAGACATTATTCCTTGCCCCCAAGAAACTCACAGAATAAAACAACCCAAATGTCCATCAACGGATGAATTGATAAGCAAAATGTAGTCTCTCCACACGATGGGGTGTTATTCAGCCATGAAAATGAGTGAAGTCCTGATACGTGCTCCAACAGAGGTGAACCTTAAAAACACTGTGCTGATGAAAGAAGCTGGATACAAAAGGTCACAGATTGTATGATTCCATTTATATGAGATGTCTGAAACAGGTAAATCCATAGAGACAGAAAGTGGTGCCAGATATGAGACATCTGTGTTCTTAAAGCGTTTGGCCACCTGCCATGGCAAACGGTTTACTTAACACCTGTTTTGAATGCTTGAGAGTTCTGCCATGTTGCCTGGCTCCCTTCTCCAACCTTGAATTACTAACTTTTTTTTTTTGAGGAAGATTAGCCCTGAGCTAACATCTGCCGCCAATCCTCCTCTTTTTGCTGAGGAAGACTGGCCCTGAGCTAACATCCGTGCCCATCCTCCTCTACTTTATATGTGGGACGCCTACCACAGCATGGCTTGACAAGCAGTGTGTAGGTCTGCACCCAGGATCCAAACCAGCCAACCCCCAGCCACCAAAGTGGAACATGCGAACTTAACCGCTGCACCACCAGGCCGGCCCCAAATTACTAACTTCCTGAGCAGACCATTTCATCCACGGCTGTGTTTTGCTGTAATCATATAAACCATGCCCTTGGTGTCTCCCCTACCCCAACTCAACCCAAATGGCCTACCTAGGTATTTTCCTAAAGAAAAACTTCTCTTCCCAAGGGGAACTCTGGTGTTGGTAGTTTAAATAATTTTTCCCACCACTAAAGTAACACAGTAACTTGGTCAAACTGTGTTAATTTTGAAAGCTATCATGAACAACAAACATTTCTCAGGAAGGCCAGCAAAGAACTAAGGTGGTGACGTTAGTTCTGGAAAACCCTTCATTCCACAGTTATTATATGAACTCTTTTTGAGTGCCAAAAACAGGAGTGAAGTACTCATACATGCTGCTGTGTGCAGGAAGCGTGCAGATACTATGCTAAAGTGATAGGAGCCAGTCACAAAAGGCCACATATGATATGATTTTGTTTATAGGAAATGTCCAGAACAGGCAGATCCGTAGAGACAGAAAGCAGATTAGTGGTTGTCATAGGCTGGGGGAGGGAGAAATTGGGTGTAAATGCTGTGGGTACAGGGTTTCTTTTGGGGAGATGAAAATGCTCTAAAATTGATCATGGTGATGGTTGCACAACCTTGTAAATATACTAAAAACCACTGACTTGTATATTTTAAATGGGTGGAGTGTATGGTATGTGAATTATATCATAATAAAGCTTTTATGGAAAAAAAAAAAGAAACCCAGAGGAGAGAGGTATGTTATATTAGGTAAGTTTTACAAAGTTCAGAAAGGAAGTGACATTTGAGCTGAGTCTTAAAGGTGGTTGGGGAAGGACCAAGGAGAAAGTGGGTCCTGGCAGATGGAACAGCCACACAGAGGCGTGAGGAAGGTCCCCAGCAATGAATGAGGATACTTAGGAAGAGCTGTGACTTTGAGCTTGTGGGGGAATGAGCGGCCCATGAGATTTTATTTGAGTTTATTATTTTTGAGCAGTTAATACAATCACATGGCACAAAATAGAAAAGTTTCAAAAATGGGACCATTGAAACAAAAGCCCTGCTCCCTCCTCTCTCTCCCACTCACCTAGCTCCCCCACCCAGCCAACGCTATCACCAGTCTCTTGTATGCCCTTCAGGAGAGACGTTATACACATATAGGTAAATATTCACATATGTTTTTGTGTAAATGGGATTGGATCATCAACAATGTCTCATACTTTGCTTTTAATATTAGCAAAAATCTTAGAGATTTTTCCATGTTTGTATATAAAGAATTTGCTCTTTTTTTTAGTGGGTGTGTAGGATGTACTACATTTTGTTAACCAGTTTCCTAGCAATGGACATTTAGGTTGTTTTCAATATCACCTTCTTACAAAATTCTGTAATGAATAGCCTTATACATATGACATTTCGCTTATATATGAATTTATCTGTAGATGAAATTCCTAGAAGTGGAATTGCTACCTTACAGCTTGTGCTTTTAAAATTTCGATGGATGTTGTCAAGCTGCCCACACCAGAGATTTGTCAAACTGTCCACAACAGAGGTTGTACCAATTTACATTTGCATCAGCAATGGGCAAGGGAGCCTGTTTCCTTGCATTTTGGAGACGGGTTTGGAAGTATTGTCGGGGGTCAGTTCATAAACAGCCTTGTATACAAAGCTAAGAAGTTTGAACCTGATCCATAGACGGTGGACGCCATTGGAGGGTTTAGGCAATGAGTGGGGATGGGCAGGCTTGAAGTTTTAAAAGCTTATTTTTGTGATGACATCAAATAGATTTTGCAGGAAATTTTTATCCTCTAACAGGCATGAGTGGTAATGTGATGAATCAGAGAGTGGAAAACATCTCCATTAGGACTGGAGCCACGCTGGGGAGAATGCGTTTATCATTCGGGCACAGCAGCCACTCTAGACAATAGGATCGGATATGAGCGCAATTTGGTCTCTCTACCGTCCCATAACTTTCACTTCCCTGCCATTTTCATTTTATCACATACTCCCCACATGCTGATGGCTTCTCATGAAACATTTGGCCCTCAAAGGTAATGACATAAAACCAATAGCAAGGACTTTTTATCGGAAGCAGACAGTTGACCAAATGACAAGCAGACGGGTGAGACAACAGCTTTGTCTTTCTCTAGAAGACCATTTTGTGAATTAAATTGGATTTGGAATAGGCATTGAGCAAAGAGCTGTGGGAGGCAAAAACACAGACACATTCACCCAGAGTCTTTTGTTTCTTAAACAAGAGGTAGTGGCTATTATTTGATGTAAAGAGAGAAGGAAAGACGGATGACAGATGGTTGTGAAGGCACCAGCATATGAAGGACCCGAGAGGGAGCTCCACCCAGACGCTCCAGTGGTGGTGGTTCAAGGATGAGCACAGCAGGCTTGGTACTCTTGGGGCTTGCTCTGAGGTTTATGGCCGCTACTGCTAAGCCAGAGGACGGCAGTTTTTGCTCTAAGAGCCAAGTGGCTTTCAGAGACGCTTGCTATGAATTTGTGTCTCTTGGCCGCGCCTTCTATGGTGCCCAGAGCTGGTGCGAGAGGCAAGGAGGCCACCTGGTCTTTATTCGTGATGAAGACACCCAGCGGTTTCTGCAGAAGCACATCTCCCAAGACAGGGAATGGTGGATTGGACTCACAGGGAACTCCCCGCGGAAGGGAACCCCAGAAGGTAGGTGCTGTGATAATTATATTTTACGGGAAGCTTGTGGCTGTGATTTTCACCATGACTTCTTAGCCAGAGCTCCATGGAATAAATGGACATGTCCCACTTCTCACGGTGAGGACACCCTCCTCTTGGGTTGTTTTGTGGATCAAATAAAACGATTCACGTACCCTACATAGCACAGAATCCGGCACACAGCCAACACTCTAGAAATGTCCATTTCTTTGCATGTGCCTATTAATAATAGTAGCTGTGACTTCTTCACTTCTTGCTACAATAGTGCGGGGCATTACCCTGAGAGCTTTGTGTTCATTATCACGTTGAATCCTATGATAACTGATGAGATAATTGTTATTATTGTCCCTGTTTTACAGATGAGAAAACTGAGTCTCAGAAAATAATTATTAAGCTCTTTCCAAACAACTGCCTTTCCCCATTTCTTATGGGATTAAAGCAGGTGAAGCGCTTAGCACGGCTCAGTTCACATTAGATGGTCTCATTTTAGTGGTCCTCCTGGAAACTCTCACTCATCCTTTCCTCCTCGAGGGCTCCTTCCCCCAAACCCAGCACAATCTGGTGAGTCCTTCTCTATGCACCTGTAGGACCTTGTCCACACCTCTATGCAACACTTTTGGTAACTTGAGTTTGTAGGTGTATGTCTTCCTTCCTAGATTGCGAGCTCTGCAAAGGATGGAACCATATTCTGGCCATTTTTGTTTTCCCAGTGTCTGTACATAACACAGAATGGACATTCATATTTAACCCTTACACCTGCCCCATGAGGCAGGCATGCTATTCTTACTTTCTGGAGGAGGAAAATGAAGCCTAGAGAGATGAAATAACTCACTCAAGATGACGCAGCTAGTGAAGAGCATTGAGGTCTCGAGCCAGTGTCTCTTCACGTCACATTGCCCCGTAGAAGCTACTGGGTTTTAGAAATGAGTAACTTGGTCTGGGCTAAGCACCTACAGAAATACACCAGAGTGGACGGAAATGCTTTTTTGCAAGGGCGCGGTCGTGGAAGATCATTTTGGGAAACTCACAGCCAAGGGATTCGAATTCTAAAATGAGTCTTCAGGCAACATCTATTGAATGGTTCCTTGATTTGTTGATATAGTGATTGCCGATTTCTGTATACTGAGCATCCATTCTCATGCAGTTAAAGGAGTTGTGTCTATTTAAAATCTCCAAGGGATGCTGCACGGCTGTTACAGAAAATGAGGCAGATCTGAGTAGGCTGATATGCAACAACCTTCCAATACTTAATGTTATTTAAGAAGCAAGGGGCAGAGTGCTGTGTGCAATATGATAGCATTTGCATCAATAGGTTTCAGGCGCTCATAGGTGCTGATATACGGATAAAATTCTGCTGGAACAATTCACAAGAAAGCCAACAATAATGGGAGTCGTCCATAGGTTGAGAGAGGGAAGATGTTTTCTCTTATACCCTTTTGCACTCTGAATTTTTTTTAACCATGAATATGAATTTCTTTTTTTTAATTAATTAATTTTTTCTAAAGCTTGGCACCTGAGCTAACATCTGTTGCCAATCTTCTTTTTTTTCTTCTTCTTCTCCCCAAAGTCCCCCTGTATGTAGTTGTACATTCTAGTTGTGAGAGCCTCTGGTTGTGGCATGTGGGATGTCACCTCACCATGGCCTGATGAGCGGTGCCATGTCTGCGCCCAGGATCTGAACCCACAAAACCCTGGGCTGGCGAAGCAGAGCGCATGAACTTAACCACTCGGCCACAGGGCCGGCCCCTGGATTTCTTTTCTTTTAAAAGATGAATAAATACATTTTTGAGTCTTTACAGTAAATATTTTATATCCAGCGTTTTCTAGATCTCTGGCATCCTTGAAATGCCTCTGTATTCCACATACACGGCACTTCAAGTCATGTCAGGGGATTCGAGGCCTCTCTGAAGAGCCCTGAAGCAATGAGATCCACTTCTGTGTCGACTCAGCACCATCCAGATGCATTTGACAGGGGCCGCTGCCTCTGTGTGGAACCCCTTTGAACATCCCACAGCACCCTTCTGGGTCATTTTTAGATCATGGTCAGACGTTGCTGGAAGCACCCTTTATTGAATCAAACCATCTGATATGGGCTCTCTGACTTGGCCTCCGGGTTTTTAGGTCAAGTTCTTAGTGTTTGAGCACTGGAAGATAATGGAGACCCCACTTTGCTGGCCTGGGAATGAGGCCTTCAGCCTGTCAGCCCTGACTGAGCACTTACTGCACACCAGGAGCTGAGCTCGGGGGGTGCCTTGGACCTAAAGGGGATCAGGGGAATGTTTCCAAGTCCTGGCGGTCGTGTCCCCATCCCAGGGCCGGGCGTCTGGCTGGACACCTCAGCTCCGAGCTACAGCCACTGGCGCGGAGGACAGCCTGCTCCTGCTCCCAACACCTGCGGCTACATCGGGAGAGACCCTTCTTCCGGGTGGGCGGCCTCGGACAACTGCACACACCCATTTGCCTTCATCTGCGAGTTTGGTGAGCGGGCCTGTTGGGGTCTCCCTCCTTCCTCTGTCTCCTCCTGTCTCTCTTTTTCAGTCTCTCTCTCTCTGTCTCTCTAAATGCTTGCCTGTCTCTGTGTGACGCTCTGCGTCTCTGTGTCTCTCTCCATCTCTCCAGCTCTCGTCCCCTCTCCCCCTGTCCACCTGCCTCCCTCCTGGTCTCACTTCTCTGTGTCTTTCCCTCACAGACACCTGCACCTGGGGGAAATGCTTATTCATCTTTGCTCTCCTTTTTCAGGCTTCTTGGGAGGGGAGACGTGGTCCCAGGAGGCTGTTCTCACTCACCCTTGATTCCTGCTCCCTGGCCAGCCTGGGTCTGAGCCCCCATCCCCCACATCACACCCCCTGACTCCCAAATTCCCCCATGCTCTGCTCTTGTGCCCTTTCCAGCTGCTGCCCGTGGTTGGCTCTCTTTGCAGGCTCTGGGGACCCCCTCCTGGAGACTATTGTGTAAGAACCCCAGCAGGAGTGGCCTGTGACTGCATGCTGGGTCCTGCCCACCATGCGGGGCCCTGCCCACCATGCGGGGCCCTGGCATCAGGGCCTGGTCTTGGAGCTGAGCCACCCCAAGGTCCCTTGACCCTCAAGTCAGGCTTGACAGAGCTTCTGGGCTTTGTGGGTCCAGCTGCTTCCAGGCTCTAAGCTCCTCATCAGAGACTCCCAGCTCCCAGGCCTGTTCTGGATTTGGACACTTAGACGGTCCCCTGCTCCGCCACCTCCACCTGGCTTTAAACAGATGCCATGTAGGCTTAACTCCCTGTGCTGTAATTCTGCAAACCCGGCAGCTTCAGGTTATGCAACTTCCCTCTCTTCTTATCACAGCCCCTTGAATCCCTGCCCCTCCCCCACGCAACTTCGAGCCTGTCTCAGGCTCTGGTAGCCCCTAGGGTCTCAGAGCCCCTGCATGAGGTTGCGCTACGAACAGCTGACATGTATCAAGCAGGAGTTGCAGGCACTGAGCTGCGCATTCTGTGTGCATTTATTCACCACCACAATGGAAGTACCACTACTATTCTATTGTAGGCCCATAATAAAGCTCGAAAAAGTGAGGCTCAGAAAAGGTAAGTTCCTTGCCCAAGGCCGCACAGCTCGGAAGTGACACAGATGAGACTTGAACTGGGTTTGCCTATGGGCAGAGAGAGAGACTGGAAGATGCTATGCTGCTGGCTTTGAAGGTGGTGAAAGAGGCCACAATCCAAGGAATGCAGGTGGCCTCTAGAATCTGGTGAAGGCAAAGGAACAGATTCTCCCCTGGAGCTTCCAGAAGGATCCAGCCCCATCCACACCTTAATATTAGCCCAGTGAGACCCATTTCGGACTTGAGACCTTCGTAACTGCAAGATGATAAATTTGTGCTGTTTAAGCCACTCGGTGGTAATTAGTTACAGTAGCTGTAGGACACTAACACAGATTTTGGTCTCAACCCCCACCCTGTGGTGTCCCCAACAGGCAGACAGGCCTGAGTTCGAATCCAGCGTTTCCCACTTTCTAGCTGTGCACACCTGAGCCAGGTCATTCTTTTTCAACAAATGTGTACTGTGTGGACCATGTGCTGGGAGCCAGGCTGGAGTGGGGTCTCAGCACAGTGACCCCGTGTTGTCTGATGTTCCTAATGGGGAGCATACTAGCACAGCTCAGAGGACGGGCAGGAAGACCCCATGAAATCGCTATTCATTCAACAAATGCTTGTTTAGGATCTGTTATGTGCCAGGCATTGTTTTCAGATAAGGCTCAAGGAAGGTGCTCAAAACATGCAGAATAATAGTTGCCATTTGTGTGGCCCTTACTCTACATGCACATACTCATTCAATCCTAGGGACGTTGAATCCCAGGACAACCTTATGGGGTGAGGTATTTACACCCCTCTCTACAGAGGAGGCACAGAGAAGCTAAGTAACTTGCAGGTCACACAGCGAGTGTGTGGCTGAGCTGGACCTGACTGCAGGCAGCCTGGTTCCAGAGCCATGCTCACTCACCACGTCATACTCCTCCCCGCTGCTGAGCCAGCTCCTGCTCAGTCATTGCATCTCACAGTCGTGAGCGCTGAGACTCCTTCACTTCCCTTAGCCAGGCCCTCACTCACCCGTGACCATGAGCCCCCCCTAAGGTGTCACCTTACCTTTGTCACAGGTGTCGGCCAGAGTCTGGCCTGTGAGGGCCACAATGCCACCATGCACTGTGGCTGGGGGGAGGTCATCCACATCCAGGACGCCTTCTACGGGCGCCAGACTCCCCATTACTGCGTCCAGGATGCCGGGCGCCCCTCAGACCTGGAGGACGGATGCGGCTGGGTCAGCGTCAAGGACGAAGTGGCAGGTAGGCCCAGGGGCTCCGCGGCTCTGCCTGAGAGCACAGGGCAGCTCCCAGTGTCCTGCACCCTGCAAAGGGTTCTGGATGCCTCGGGCAATCTTCCTATCTCACGTTGGGCTCCGACATTGGGAAAACTGGCCAGTCTCTGCCCCCAGCACCGAGCAGAGAAGCTAGGGGGCCACGGTTCAACCATTCACCAGACATCAGACCCACCCCAGTGGGATAAGTGGGCATTCTTATCCCCTATTTGGGTGCGAGAAACACCACTTTCTCTTTTTAATTTAATTTTTTAAAAATTTTGAAATACTTCAAAGATACAGACAAGAATAAAAAATATTTCAGTGAACTCCCATAGACTCCATTACCCAACTTGGTCAAATCTTATGTCATATTTACTTAAGATCCCCTCATTAGAGAGACGAATACATTACATATTCATTAAAGAAACAAATACAACATTAGATATACAGCCGACGCGCCAGTGCAGCCATCCCTGGTCTGTTCCTGTCACGAATTCAGTGTTTATTAATCACACGTGTTTTTTTTATTGCTGCCTCCTGTTTATGCGTCCCTAAGCCTTGTATAGTATTGCTTTGCAGATGTTTAACATTTATGTAAATGGTGTCATACTGTAATGTCATTCTGCAATGTGCTTTTTTCTCCCTTGCTTCTTTTTCTTGTGTTTTTTTCCCTCAACATCATGTTGTCATGGCGTCTTATCCATCTTGATCCACGTTGTACTGGTATATTCGTGTTGTCTGTTGTATAACCACACCGTAACTTGTTTCTCCCGCGGTTGAGAGCAGACTGCGTTGTGTCTCAATCCTTGCTACTATGAATAAGGCTGAAACAAATGCTCCTGGTGGCATCTCTCATTCAGGTGGGAGAGTTTCTCTAGGGCTTTGTTTTTCTAAATCAGATTAAGTCAGCCTCTGAGCTGCATTTGCCTGATGGCAAGGATTCAATTTCAGGTATTATGGGGGTTCTCTGCACCCTCCTGGGGGTGCAAAGCCCTCAGAAACCTCTTCCGTCCAGGACACAGGGGAGGCCTCTCCTCTTGGCCGGGTGATCACGGTCAGGACTGCAGGGTCCTGTCAAGTCACGTGGTCCGCTGCTTCTCGGCTAAATAAAATCACAGCAATCTGTGCCCAGGCTGGAAGATCTGGGGCCGTGGGCCCAGTCTCCCCACATGTGCCACAGCAATTGCCCTCGGAGCTCTGCCTCTGCCCAAAGGTCCTGTGAGGTCAGGGAGGGATACCCAGCACCCCCAGAACCTGCCAAGCAGCCTCCTCCCCAATTTGGGGAAGCACGCTGCATCTCCCCTGCAAGGTGACTTGCTCCTCTCCCGTCTGTGTCTGGCCCATGTTGTCCCTGCTCCCCTTAGAGCAGGTGTGGAGGAGGGAAATGCTGAAATCAGCTACTTGGCTCTCATCCCCTCTCTTTGTGGCTCTGGCATTCCTGAGCCTGTGGCCCCTCCAAGGAGGAAAGGTCTGGGCTGGACAGGGTGATGGGTGTGCCTCCCTCACAGAGGCATGGATGGGCCTGAGCAGGCTATTTCCTCCAAGGCCCAGATGCAAGTTTCCAAACCTTGTAGCCACACCCCAGAGAGCACACTGCAGGGGAGCCCTCATCCTTTGGGGAAGGGTGGGAGGAGCGGTCTAAGCCCCAAGGGGATCTGTTTGTACCCAAGTGCCACAATCACTCATTCATTCAATCAGTTGGGCAATAAACATTCAGTGAACACCAACATTGTGCCAGGCTCTATCCTGGGCTCTGTGGATGCAGGGATGAATCAAATGGCCTGTTTTCCAAAGAGCTTGCAATCTAATGGGGAGACAGATGTGAATACAGGCAATTACCTAGCACTGTGCTCCATACAGTATAAGGGAGCAATGGTGCTGTGTATTTACTCATGCAAAACTTTTATTTTTATTTTTTTGCAAAACTTCTTTCGTATGAGCTATGTGCCAGGTACTGTTCTGTGTGCTGGCGATACAGGAGTGAACAAACAAAACAAAACAAAACAAAACAACACTCCTCTCTCTTGGAGATTGTAGTCTAGTACTGCAGATGCACATTGTAGGGGTACAGAACTCAGACTGAGAGTGTGTCAAACGAGGTCCCAGCAGGAAAACAGAACTCATGCTAGGTCTTTCAACAGAGGGAATTTAACACAGGGAATTGGTTACCCAAGTAAAGGAAGTGCTGAGAGGCCAAATGGGGTGGTGATGCAACCCTGACATTAGCATCAACAGAAAGCCACTACCACCTCTAAGGGCTAGAGGGACAACTGGAGGGGATGGTCATACCAAAACCAGAAGTCAGGGCCATCCAGCAGGTGCTAGAACCACGGTGGAAGCTGCTCTGTGGGAGTGAGGACCACAGAGGGAGGGCCTGTCCAGAGGGAGCTGGAGAAACAGAGGAGCTGCAGTGAGAGAGAGGATGAAGAGGACCCTGTCGTCTTATGTCTTCCTGTCTGGGGTAGGCAGAATTCTGGCCTCCAAGATTTCCCACCCTAGTTCCTGGAATTCTGGGTATGATGAGATTCTATGCCCGTGAATATGTTAATTTACATGGCAAAAGGGACTTTGCAGATGTAATGATGGTTGCTAATCTTAAAATACAGAGATGATCCAAGTGGGCACAATTTAACCACACAGGCCCTTAAAAGCGAAGAATTTACTCAGGTGTGAAGCAGAAGAGAGATGCGGCAGATGGAGAGGTCGGAGATTCAAGTGTGAGACAGATCTGATGCACCGCTGATGGCTCTGAGATACAGAGAGCCACATGCAAGGACTGGAGAGTGGCCTCTAGGAGCTAAGGGTGGTCCCAGCTGACAGCCAGCAGGGAAATGGGACCTCAGTCCTACAGCCACAAGGAGCTGAATTCAGCCAACAACAAGAATGAGATTGGAAGTCAATTCTTCCCCAGAGCTGCCGGAAAGGCATGCAGCCCAGCCAACACCTTGCTTTCAGCCCTGTGAGACCCTGAGCAGAACCCTGCAGACCCCACCCAGACTTCTGATCTCCGGAACTGTGAGATAAATTTGTGCTGTTTTAAGCCACTAAGTTTTTGGTAATTTGTCACAGCACCAATTGCAAACTAACACACTACCTCCAGTCTTCTGCCAGTGCCTGCCATTAGCCAAGTTCTTGGAAGCCAGTGCACAGGGGAATTTGGGCAATGTAGTTTCCCACAATTCAGAGCCAACCAAGGTTAGGGTAGATCTGTGGGCCAAAGGTCAAATGACCAGCCAGCTTCCCAGAGGAGACAAGACCTAAACTGAGACGTGAAGGTCTGGCAGGAGTCAACCAGGAAAGGACAGTTGGGCGTTTGGGGAGGGGTGTTTGGGGGAGTGCCAAGAGCCTGTGTCAAGTCCTGGAGATGAGAAGGAGCATGGTAGGTGGAGAGAACTGCCAAGTGCTCAGCATGGCTCTAGCACAGGCAGAGGTGGGGCCCCAGGGCCCGGGGAACACAGACTCTACCCCAAGGACATTGGGAAGCCACTGGAGGGTTTT
The DNA here is from genome assembly GCF_037783145.1 of Equus przewalskii. Taxonomy (NCBI): domain Eukaryota; kingdom Metazoa; phylum Chordata; class Mammalia; order Perissodactyla; family Equidae; genus Equus; species Equus przewalskii. The sequence goes on along the minus strand of NC_091833.1, from coordinate 28,819,006 downwards.
GAGCATGGGAGAGACATGGCCAGGGGAGAGCCTCCTGCAGGCTGCTGTAAGTCCAGACTGACACTGGGGCTGGAAGACAAGGGAGGCTGACGCCAGAAACCCGAGTGAGGGAGGCTGGTGGTGCAGACGAGGGCAATGACGATGGAGAGAAACGGACGGATTCCAGAGACAGGAGGAAGAACTGACGGGACTTGGTGATCGATGGGAGTCCAGGATGACCCTGGCATTCCAGGCACGGGCAATTCTGTGTGCTGCGAGAGCAGAGGCTGGAGGAGGAGAGGCTGGAGGAGGAGAGGCTGCAAGAGCAGAGGCTGGAGGAGGAGAGGCTGGTCGGGGAAGGAGGAGGAAAGAGATTGGATTAATATCCTAGGGCTGCCCCAACCAAGTACTACACCCTGGGAGGCTAAAAACAGCAGAAATTTATTCTCTCGCAGTTCTGGAGGCCAGAAGTCCAGAATCAAAGCGTCAGCAGGGCTTCACTCCCCCTGAAACCTATAGAGGGGAGTCCTTCCTTGCCTCCTCTAGCTTCCGGTGTTTGCTGGCACTGCCAGGCGTTCCTTAGCTTGCAGATGCATCATTCCCACCTCTGCTTCCATCTTCACGTGGTGTGTCTCTGTGTCCAAATTTCCTTCGTCTTACAAAGCCACCAGTTCTCTCGGATTAAGGGCTCACCCTAATGAGCTCATCTTAACTCGATCACCTTTTCAAAGACCCTACTTCCAACGCAGGTCACATTCATGGGTACTGGGAGTTAGGACTTCAATATAACTTTTTGGAGGACACACTTCAACCCATCAGAGATCAAGACTACATTTCAGGATATGAGCAGCCTGGGGTACCCTGTGACATCCAAGTGGAGATGCCATGTAGACAACCGGACATGCAGGTTAGGAACTCAAGAGAGAGGTGAGATGTACATTGGGGTGTCATTGGCCCCCGGCTAATAGCAGGGGTGCAGGAAACAATGACACCAGGGAAGGAACCAGGGCCAGGAGAGCATCTGGGGATGGGGTGGGGGCTTGGCTGGCTAAGCAACTGGACAGGCAAAGAGTATTTAAATATGCCAAAGCCTGCAGCAAGCATGGGTTTCTAAGAGGCTAAAGACAACCAGGAAGGTGAGGCACCGCAGAGCAAAGCCATGAGGGTGCTCCCCAGCCAAGGAGGAAATCGGGGCCACAGCGCCTGCCTGTCCATTCTCCCAGGCTTCTCTGTAGGCATTTAGTTCATCTACAGAGGCAGGAGGGAGGGGTGTGGAGACGATCCTGAAGATTCTGGCCTGGGCTCTCCACACTCCTCCCTCCTGTGGGCACCTGGTGCCCCTGATAGACATACGATTCCTAAACTTATCCCCTCTTTGTCAGTTCTCAGGGTGCAGTTTTCTAGGCCATCTGACTAGATGCCATTGGACCAGTCGTTCTCAAAGTGGGGTCCCTGGGCCAGCAGCTTCAACATCACCTGGGAGCTTGTTAGAAAAGCAAATTCTCAAGTTGCCCTCCACATCTACTCAATCAGAATTGCTGAGAGTGGGGTCTGGAAATCTGTCTTCACAAGCCCTCTATGGGATTTGGGTGCACTCTAAAGTTTGAGATCCACTGTGCTGGACCCTGAGCTGCTTGAGGGCAGGAACGCTACTTCTGTCTCCTCCTAGTACCTAGCACAGTGCCTGGTCCCCAGGAGACACCAACAGATAACATGGTGGGTGGACAGTGGGCGAATGAATGAATGCGAGCTCCTTCATCTCTGTCTGAACTTATCCCTTTATGTCCTTCTCACGGTTCCTGCTGCTGCTGGGATGTGGGTGCTTCCCAGGCCAGTGCCAGGGGCTGCAGGCGTGCCAAGTGGCAGCAGATGGGACCTACTTTGGAGACCTGTGCCCCACCCGGGGCAGCTACCTGTGGGTGCAGTACCGGTGCCGGGAAGGTGAGTTCCCAGCTTGCCTGGGTGTGGGAATTCCCTTCTTATTTCCACGCCAGGTCCAGCCCCTCTCAGAGCAGAGACAGCAGCCACCCACGGAGGTCCATCTGCTGTGTGCTAACACTTCTCCACCCTGCAGCCTGACCTCCCCACCTGGCTTAGCCTCGGGGTAAAGTGTTTGAGGGTCCTGTTGCAGAAACCAGATATCAAGCTGGAAGTCAAAAAAATATGTTATTCTTTTTAGTCCCAGGACCCTTCAAATTAAATTTCATGGAGTGACCCAATGAACACAACAGGCAAAACCAAGGTTACTTGATTGAAAGGAGTCAAAAAATCTCTCCCCTACTCCACACCCACTCAACCACAGCCCTTCCCACAGGCTGCCATTTTAGAACGCACAGAGACTCTTTTTTAATTGAGATTATGATAGTTTGTAAAATTGTGAAATTTCAGTTGTATATTATTATTTGTCAGTCATCTTATAGGTGCGCCCCTTCACCCTTTGTGCCCACTCCCCACTTCCCTTCCCCCTGGTAACCACTAAATAATTCTCTTTGTCCATGTGTTTGTTTATCTTCCACATACAGGTGAATTCGTACAGTGTTTGTCTTTCTCTGTCTGGTTCATTTCTCTTAACATTGTACCCTTAAGGTCCATCCATGTTGTTGTGAATGTGATGATTTTGTCATTTTTTATGGCTGAGTAGTATTCCATTGTATATATGTGTATATATACCATATCTTCCTTATCCATTCATCTGTTGATGGGCGCTTGGGTTGCTTTCAGATCTTGGTTATTGTGAACAATGCTGCAATGAACATAGGGGTGCCTAAGTCTCTTTGATTTGTTGATTTCCAGTTCTTTGGATAAATACCCAGTAGTAGGATAGCTGGGTTATATGGTATTTCTATTTTTAGTTTTTTGAGAAATCTCCATATTGTTTTCCATAGTGGGTGCACCAGTTGGTATTCCCACCAGCAGTGTTTGAGGGTTCCCTTTTCTCCACATCCTCTCCAACATTTGTTATTTTTTGTCTTAGTTATTTTAGCCATTCTAACAGGGGTAAGGTGATATCTTAGTGTTGTTTTGATTGGCATTTCCCTGATGATCAGTGATGCTGAGCACCTTTTCATGTGTTTATTGGCCATTTGTATATCTTCTTTGGAGAAATGTCTGTTCATATCCTCTGCCCATTTTTTGATCAGGTTGTTTGATGTTTTGTTGTTGAATTATGTGAGTTCTTTATATATTATGGAGATTAATCCCTTGTCAGATATATGATTTGTAAATATTTTTTCCCAGTTGGTGGGTTGTCTTTTTGTTTTGATCCTTGTTTCCCTTGCCTTGTAGAAGCTCTTTAGTCTGATGAAGTCCCACTTGTTTATTTTGTCTTTTGTTTCCCTTGTCCAAGAAGACATAGTATTTGAAAAGATCCTTTTAAGACCCATGTCAAAGAGCCTACTGCCTGTATTTTCTTCTAGAAGTTTTATGGTTTCAGGTCTTACCTTTAAGTCTTTGACCTGTTTTGAGTTAATTTTTGTGTGTGGTATAAGACAATGGTCTACTTTGATCCTTTTGCATGTGGCTGCCCAGTTTTCCCAACACCGTTTGTTGAAAAGATTTTCCTTTCTCCATTGTATGTTCTTAGCTCCTTTGTCAAAGATTAGCTGTCCGCACAGGAACTTTTGAAAAATAGGAATCTTGAAAGCCATGCAAATAACCCATATTACCATAATTTATGGAAGTTTTGTAAGTCAAGAAGGAAGAATCCCTCCCTTCAATTCTAGAATCCTGTTTCCCATAAGGAAACCACAGTTAACTGTTTAGAATAAATTCTTCCCTGGCCTTTAAAATCTTTTCACAGACATGGCTATGTATGAATGCATATATGTAAAAATATAATCGTGTTAAATATGTTAGTCTACAGTTCAATTTTTTTCACTAACTAGTATATCCTGGACATCTCTCCAAGTCACTACCCTGTTCTTTTAATGAGTACCTAGCATTCCATCATAAGATTATGTCAAGATTTATTTAACCAGTTCCCCTATTGATGGACATTTGGGTTGCTTCTGATTTTTTGTTATACGCATCGCTCTGCAGTGCTCTCTTGTGCGTATATCTTGGCCTGGGATTATTTTTAGAGGAGAAATCCCAAGTAGTGGAAATGCTGGGTCAGAGGATGTGTGCATTTTAAATGTTAATAGATTTGCCAAATTACCCTCCAAAATGGCTGTATCTATTTACACTCCTGCTAACAGAGTAGGAGAGCGCCAATTTCCCCCGAGGCTGTGAAATCACATTATGCTATTGTCCAGCAAATTAATCGGTTGGAACAGCAACTTCTACTGAGGGCTGAGTAATGGTGCAAGAAGCTCTGAAGGAAAAGATGAGTCAGGGAATGTTGGGGTCCCCAGGGGCCATCCAGGAGAGCAGGGTCCGTGGGTATAGGAGGAGAGAGGACCACACAGAGGAGAGGGTGCGGGAAGGGGAGGGGGCCTTGAAGACACGCTTTACCAGCGGCGTCAGTTGGCTGGACACACTTGGGTGGAATAAGAGAGAGCGATGTGTCTCCATTCTATTTTCTGGGAAGTGGAGGCCACGTGTTTTGGCAGCACTTTCCGCTTGGTGGTTTTGCTAATGGACAAAGGGTGCCCTTTGGGGATCCGCCAGTCACAGTGCTGCTGTCATCAGACAAATGCACAGCTTAGGGCAGGGGGTGAATTGGGTCTGGCAACCACATGGGCCGGATTTTCTGTCCCAACCTTGATTTCAAATATCCTGTCTGCTAGCGAGTCAGTGTGTTCTAATCCCAGTCGGCTTCTGACCTGGGAAGGGGAGGACTTCATCCAGCAGTCCTGTGCCCAGAAGGGCCGAGCTGCCTCCTGAGTTTCTCAGGAGGTTGTCAATCAGGACCCTGATGGCTTTCTGACTAGTTCAAGAAAAGTCCTTTCATTGGCATTCGGCTTCTTAGATCTTTCCCTTCTCATCTGTGCTCAGAAACTGAGAGATTATACTGCACAGGTTAGCCCGGGGCTGTGTGAAGCCCCAGCAAAGTCTACCCCCCACCCATCCCTCATGCCCACTTCTGAAGCTCAAGGTTTTGTAAAATTTAACATGCACTAAATGGCTTTCCGTGACTCATCGGCCACGTTAGCCAAGTAGGTTTTCTTAAACATGCTTTGCCTTTTGTCTTTTTAAACATTATAAAATACACTTAGACAATCAATAGAATCCTGGTTAAATAAATTAGGGTACATCGTACAGCTATTAAAAAGAACAAGGCAGTTCTAACTGAATTCATATAGAACACCTTATAAGATAAACTAAGTGAAAGAAATGGAAGGTGCCAAATAGTGAACACAATGTGCACCATTTTTACAAATAGAAAAGTCTGTCTGTGCTTGTGATTGTGTAGGCACCTGTGGAAGAGGACTCAGGATACCGGTAACAATGGTTGCCTCTGGGGAGCAGAACGGGGGCCTGAAGGGTGGCAGTGGAGCGGGGGGCTTCCTTTTCACTATATATTCTTTTATATATTTCAAATTCTGTATCTTGGTCATGTGCTACCTATGAACAAAAAATAAAATTACAAAGAAATTTAAAAAGTAAAACTAAAATTGTGAAAACTTCAAAAGGCTCACCTAAAGATAAAGGACAGGTGAAGAGAAGAGAGTAGATTTTAAACAGAAACATGCAATTTTGCTTTGTGATGGCACACCGCATTTTGCATTTTGATTGGCAGGCCTACGGCTGACAGTGTCCAATGAAAGTTTCATCTTCGACGGCGTCACCATCTCCCTGACATGGCTCCTCTCTCCCTACGTGGGAAACCTGTCCTGTATAATTAGCATGGGAGACGGCCACACTTTGGATCCCTACTACCCCCCGAGGTAAGAGGAACCTCTGAGCCTTGAGTCAGGATGCATACATCAGTTTTTGCTGTTTAACAAAACATCCCCAAACTTAGTGGCTTACAATAATATTTATTATTTCTCATGGTTCTTTGGATCAGCTAGATGGCTTTTCTTGTCTGAGCTGGCCCATCTGGGGCTGGAAGGCCCAGGGAGCCTTCACTCATGTCTGGCAGGTAGCCAGACGTCGGCTAGGAGCATGTGTCGCTCATCACCCAACAGGCTGGCCTAGGCTCCTTCGCGCGGTGGCAGAAGGGTTTCTGGCAGTGAGTGAGAGCATAGCCCAGTGTGTGAGCATTTTTGAAATCTCTGCTTGTTTCACATTTTCTAATGTCCCGTCAGCCAAAGCAAGTTCCAATCCCAGAATCAACATGTGGAGAAATAGATGCCACCTGTTGACGGAAGGAGAGGCAGAGCCACAGCACGGACAGGCATATACCCGGGAATGGGAGGAACTGGGGCTCACGGGTTTTCTCCTTACGGAGGCCACACCCACAGTCACGGGGAGCTGGGTCCTTTTGGCTTGACTCTGCATAGAATCTTTCCTGGGTCATGGTCCAAGGAGTCTGTAATGGGGTGACGAAGATGCTCACCTGGGTGTGGGAATGCTTTCTGTCGGTAAGGATAATAAAAATAATAGTAGCAACATTTAATAGTCAAGCCAAGTAGTTCTCACACATGATCTCATTTAATCCTTACAGCAGCCCTATGAGCCAGGGCCGTGCTGTCTAACATAACAGCTGCTCGCCACATGAGCTACTGAGCACTTGAAATGCGCTGGTCTCCATTGAGAGATGCTGTAAATGGAAATACACATGGGGTTTTGAAGACTTAGTCCCTTCCCCCCAAAAAGAGTGTAAAATATCTCACTAACGACTTTTTTATATTGATTGCACATGGAAATGATAGTATTTTAAATATATTTGGTTAAAGGAAATAAATTATTAAAATTAATTTCACCCATTTCTTCTTACTTTTTCCAATGTGACTATTAGAAAGTTTAAAATTACACATATGGCTCACACTGTATTTCTATTGGATGGTGCTGAGCTAGAGAATTATCATCTTGTTTTCACAGACAAAGTAATTCAGGCTTAGAGCGGTACAGTAGCGTTGCCCAAGCTACACGGCTAGCGAGTGGCAGCGAGGGGATGCAAACCAGGACAGACTGGAATCAAGCTCAGGCTCTCAGGCTCCGTAGAGAGCACAGCGTGCAGCCTCGGGGCCTGAGGGCACCGTCCTCTGCATCCTCCAGGGAATAGTACCTCCCCAACCTGAGGCAGCTGAGCCTGATTCATAACATTTCAAAGTCCTACCTGGACCTGGGGTAAGCCCCATTCTGCCCTGCTGGGTGCCCCAGTGGAAGGGCCGCCTCCGACTCTTCCAGAATCTTCAGATCCTGGGAGATACAGGGAGACCCCATTCAACATGGATGCCCAGGGGAATCACGGAGGCCCACAAGCCCCTCTCCTAACCCCAAAACATCTCTGGTTCTACCCTATGCGAGCTGGAGCTTCTGAATCCAGCCCCGTGGGTGCCTGGCATTCCCAGAAGCCCTGGGTGGGGTGGGGCAAACAGGGGCCAGCTCTGCCCACTGCCTGGATCTGATCTAGAGAGGGTAGGTCTCAGACTCAGCAGTCCTCGGAGGTCTCAGGCCATGACATGCAGAGGCTGGGGTTCTGGTCCCAGACTTTGCTAACGTGGTGTGAGACCCCAAGACAAGCCCTGGCCCTGGGTTTCGCTCTCCTTCCCCGTCGCATTTATATTGATGGCTGCCTTGATCGTTCCATGGAGTAAAGCGAGAAATCACATGTGAAGATGCTTTGGGGGAAAAAATGTGTAAGTGGTATAGATACCTATGGCATTGTTCTGTGGATTTCTTCCCATTTGCTACCATTTCATCAATAAAACAACAAATGCTACAGTACACAATCTTTCAGCCCTAAAATTTTATACAACTTGAATTTAGCGTAAGTCAAAATTGACTGTCTGTAGCCCTGCTGAGACCTTTAGTTACACAAGGATTTTCCAGTAATAAACAAACATTAGTTAAAAACTGGAGCAAATGGGATAAAATGCAAATATTTGTCAACTCTGGATGTGATTCAAAGGGTGTTTGCCATATTGCTCCCTGGAATTCTCTGTGATTACATTTTTTCATAATCTAAGAGAAACCACAATAAGCAATGCTTTACATATTCAGTCCTTCTGGGCATTAGCTATAAGCAAAAGCCATTGGCATTTTTTTTTTCTCTTTCAAAAGAAATAGATGGTGACACTGTCTACCGTCACCCCACCCAAATAATTCAATTTCATCTCTTTAAAGACTTGTAGGACCTTGAAACTATCTACCCACCTTCTTATATCATTTTTACCAGCATTGGGAGATATATTTCTGATGCTTTCTTATCAGCACTAGCAGCCTCAGCACTCAATTTACAGTAGGAAAAATGGCATGAAATTTAAGTATACAGAAGTCACATACTTTGTGTGGATGTCACTGTGCTCTTCTTTTACGTGTTTGTACAGAATCCTACTTTTGCTTAACTCTTCTTTAGGCTAAGACCAAAATCGATGCCCCATCTCCATGGTAGACACCTCACATAAGCTGATGGGGGAGACTGCAACCTCAAAGAGAAACAGTGTAACACAAGCCAAAGGATCTCTCCTTTAGAAGCTCCTTCTCGCCTTGCACTCCCCATGTCTTGCGTTCATTTTCATGGAGGGCTGTTTCGTTTCTTTTTGCCGTGGAAAACTTTCTACGTTTCTGAAATTGTTTTATCTGCCTTATGGAACAATTTGCATAAAGTGGAATTTGTCCAAGTCCGGCGTTGGGTAACTCAGTGCCACCTACTGACTGATCCAGGGATTACTGTCATTCTTGAATGTTGGGGGGGCCAACTTCCCATGCCATTAAGTGGCATCCAGTTCACGTCAAATATCAAAGCAGTGTGTACAAATCAGTGAGTGACAGAGTCTTGAACTAACTTTTAAACTTTTCATTGAAGCAAAATATATGCAGAGAAAAGCGCACGCAAAGATATTCCCTGGACATCAATAATTCACAAGATAACACAAGCCTCAGAGTGACTTAGATGTACACAGGCAGGTGGGAGGTGCAGAGGATAGAACTCTGTAGAAGGTGATGGTCAGAAAGGACTTTAGAGCTGAAGTTCTTCCCAGGAGCCAGAAATATGAGGCAGGAGCAGTGGCTCTAGAGAAAGGAAAGTCATGGATGGAGAGGGGTGTGGCATCCTTGGGTACCTGTGAGCACTTCATTACACCAGGTGTTCAGGGGTATATGGGAAAAACGAAAGATGGTGCAGGAAAACTCAAAGGGGTCAGGTGATGAAGAACCTTTGATGCCAGCCGGTTTAAAGAGACTGTTTTGGGGAGAGTATGCAGGTTGGGTACCAGGAAACAGGCTCTGATTCAGGGATGCAGCAGGTGTACTGGGCAGAACTGAGCTGGGGCAGGAGAAGCTGGACTGGGAGGCAGTAGCCACACAGGTGCCACCAATCCCCACAGAGAGCTCCGGAGCTGGGACCGGTCTTGAATTGAGGCAAGAGAGGGAGACCTCTGTACCCCGAGAATGAGCAGCCATTGGATGCAGGACGTCTCTGGGGAGGGGATGTCACCTTGGAGGAAGCAGCTCCTTTTGGCTAAGGGGAATTCCTGGAGGTGGATTCAGCCACCAGCCGGGTGCTGGGCTAGTGCACACCTCCGTCTTAAAGGGTAGAATCTGGGTGACGCGCCACAGCATCCGCTACAGAGGATACAGAAGAATCTTTAGACCAAAGAGTTACTTGATCTGTGATTGTTAATATTATTGCGAGTGTTACTAATACTTACTGGGTAATTTTAACAAAAAATGGGCTACCAAGAAGAAAATAACTGATGCAGAGTTAATTCTAAACAATGGGTAATTGTTACTATTGGATTAATATTATATAAAAGTATATAATTCTTTAATAGGTAAGTGGCATAAATGTCATCCTATTATACAAAAAGCTACAATCTTTGAGTCTATTACATGCCAGATACTTACTCAGCCATGGGCTCATTTAGACCTTACAACGACCCAGCCAGGAACAGCTCTCACCTCATTTTATGGACAAGGGCACAGAGGCTCAGAGAGGTTAATTGGGTCACTACATTACACAGGTAACTGATGGAGCCCTAGGAGATCTCTTTTCCAGTTTCTTACCCTTTCCAGCCCACCACACTGACTGATTTGGTCACACAGCCTCATCCACCAAGATGGCTGGTGACTTGTGAGCAACAGAAGCAAAATGACACAGACTACAGCGTTCTTAACAATAGGACGTTATCAACAAAGACCCAAAACGTGAGCTTTCTTCTCCACTTTCTTTCTTTTTAAAGAAAAGTTGCATCCCATTAATGTCAAATATCAAAGCAATGTGTACAAATTAGTGAATGACAGGGTCTTGAAATACTTTTTAAATTTTTTTTTTTTTTGGTGAGGAAGATTGGCCCTGAGCTAACATCTGTTGCCAGCTTTCCTCTTTTTGCTTGAGGAAGACTATCACTGAGCTAACATCTGTGACAATCCTCCTCCATTTTGTATGTGGGACACCCCACAGCATAGCTTGATGAACGGTGTGTAGGTCCATGCCCAGGATCTGAACCTGTGAACCCCAGCCACCAAAGCGGAGCACACAAACTCAACAACTATGCCACCAGGCCAGCCCCAAATTTTTAAGCTTTTTATTGAAGAATAACATACATAGAGAAAGGTGCACAAAAAGATACAGCTCAGTTAATTTTTACACAATGAACACATCCATGTAACCAGCACCCAGATCAAGAAACAAAATACAGTCAATCTCCTAGAAATCCTTCAGCGCCCCCCAAGGATACTGATTTCTAGTATCATCAATTAGTACGACCTGTGTTTGAAACTCATATAAATGGAATCTTAAAGTATATATACTTTTGTGTTTGAATTCTGCTCAATAGTGTCTTTTAGATTTATCCATACTTTTGTCTATAATTGTGATTTCGTTTTTCTCGTTGCTGTATAATCTTCTATTGTGTGAATATACCTCACTTTGGTCCGTTCTAGTGTTGATAGGCATTGGAGAGGTCTCCCATTGGGCTATTGCGAATTGTGCAGCGTGGTCATCATCTAGTACGCATCTTTTGGTGCACATCTGTATACATTTCTGTTGGGTTTATGCCCAGGAGTGGAATTGCTGGGTCATAGGATCACAAAACAATTTTTGAAGTTGCTTCCATCCCTTTGTACTCTGAGCAGATCGTCCCTTTGCTGGCAGCAGTTTCCAAAACCACTTTGCAGTCTTCTCCCTTGGGTGAGATCACTGGCAGAGAAATCAGGAAAAATCCATTTCTCTGCTTTTTTAGTCCTGGGCGATTTCCGTTGGCACCAAAGTTCAGAGAACGGAATAAACCGCTTCTTTCAGACACATCACTGAAAAACAGGCTGGATTTTGCTATTCAAAACCATGTTTCACATTTCTATAAAGAGTTAGCATTTTCTTGTTCTGAAATCTGCATGGTCTGGTATTAATAACAGCCACTCCAGCAGGCTTTTGATTAATGTTTGCCGGTGTGTCTATCTTTCTTCCATCCTTTTATTTCTAACCTATCTATATCATTATATTCAGAGTGAACTTCGTGTGGACAGGTATGGGCAAGTCTTGTTTCTTTAATTTCCAATCTGGCTCAATAATTGGTGTGGTTAGACAATTTACAATTCATGTAATTGTTGATATAGTTAGATTTACGTACTGTTTTGTTATTTGTTTTCTGTTTGCCCTCTCTGTTTATGTCCCCTCTGTTCCTCTCTCTCCTTGCCTTCTTTTGGATTCTTTTGAATATTTTTAGTATTCCATTTTAACTGATATAGTGGCTTTATTTGTTATGTCTCTTTGTATTACTTTCTTAGTAGTTGCTTTAGGGATTACAATATACATACCTAGCCTTTCACAGTCTACTTAGAGTTAATACTTACCACTTCGCCTAAGATGTTGAAGACTTACTGGCATATAGGTCCCTTTGCCTGCCCTCCTTTGTGTTATAATTGTCATATGTAGGACATCTACATACATTGAAAAACCCTTTCAACAGTCATACATCTTTTAAAGAACTTAAGAGGAGGAAAATAGTCTACACATTTGCCAGGATATTTACCATTTCTTGTGCACTCTCTTCATTCCTGAAGTTCCAGGTTTCCCTCTGATCATTTCCCTTCAGCTGGAAAAATTTCCTTCAGCAATTCTTTTGGAGTAGATTTTTCTGGCAACAAATTCTTAGAGAATTTCTTTATTCCTAAGAATGCCCTTATTTTGCTTTAACTCCTGGAAGATATTTTTGCTGGGTATAGAATTGTGTATGGACAGTTCTTTTCTTTCAACACTTTAAAGATGTCGTTCACTGTCTTCTGACCTCCATGGTTTCTGAGGCGAAACCTACACAAATCACCATTTTCTCTAGATATAATGAGTCATTTTTTTGAGGCTGATTTCAAGAGTTTTTCTTTATCTTTGATTTTCGGCAGTTTGATTATTATATGTGTGTGTATGTTTCTCTTTAAATTTTTTCCTTTTGGGGGCTTGTGGAACTTCTTGAATCTTTAAAGTTGTGTTTTGCCAAATTTGGGACATTTTCAGCTATTATGTCTTCAAATACATTTTTCTACACCAATTTCTTTCTCCTCTCTGGTGCTCCAATGACACAAATGTTTTACCTTTTGATATTGTTACACAGATTGAAGACCCTTTGCTCATTTTTAAAAATTTAATATTTTTTTCTCTTTGTCCTTTAGATTGGATAATTTCTCTTGCTATGTCTTCAAGTTCACTGACTTTTTCCTCTCTCATCTCTATTCTGCTATTGCACTCATCCTGTGAATTTTTTATTTCAGATATTGTTTTTAATTTCAAACATTTCCATTGTTTTATTTTTTTTTTATTGTTTCTCTGCTGAGAATGTCTATCTCTCCACTCAAGAGGGTTTCCTTTTACCTCATGGGGCGTGGTTATCATAGCTGATTTAAAGTCTTTGTCTGGTAATTCCAACATCTGAGTCATCTCAAGGCTCACATCTATTGATTATGTTTTCCCTTGAAATTTGGTCACATTTCCCTGGTTCTTTGTTTATCAACTAATTCTGGATTGTATTCTGGACATTTTGAATAGTGAGTTCTGAGACTCTGGGTCCTGTTAAAATTCTCTGGAAAATGTGGATTGTTTGTTTGCTTAGCTTTAGCAAGCAACCGACCCAGTTAGATTCAGACCACACACTCCAACTTGCCTTCTGTGAGCAGTGGTTCCCAGATCAGTTCAGTCTTCACAGCCGTTTGGGTCTGCCCTGTTCGTGTGCCACTCGGCTGGTGGTTTATGTTGTAGTTGAGTTCACAAAACCTTTGCTATGCTTCTTTCGGTCTACTCTGCACATGTGTAGTTTCTTGGTGAGCTCATGATTTATGCTGGGTCCCACACTGAATTAGGAGATCCTCTTCTCTAGATCTGTCCTTTTCAGGATCTTCCCCACAATCACCAGCTCTCATAGGCCCTTTTTCATGGTTCCCCTTAATAGAAAGATCAGTTTTCTCTTAGAGATTTTGGTGTCTGCATCACCCCACTCAACACAGCTCCAGGAGAGCAGACAGCCTGGGGCAGGGCCAGGAGAGAAAAAAGAGAAACCACACAAAACAAAGAAACTAGGTCTCTTTTCCTGGTCCTCTGGCTAAACAGAGGAGATTTCTCTTGGGGTTTTTGTTTCTTCACTCACTGTGCAGTTCCATGACTCAGGCTATACTTGAGACAAAGCCAAGAGATAAAGGAGATCAAAAACCAGAAATAAAATAGGAAACTCTCATTTTTATGGGTGATTCTTAAAGTTCTGACTTTCCTCCCCAATCTGCCTGCTCTTGTTTACTTTTCAGAGTCTTCAAGTAGTTCCTTTTTACATAGGCTGCAGTGGGCTGACTCTATCTGGTCAGGACCAAGAGTCAAATTACTGTTTTCCAAGCTTTTTCATGAATATGTTCATTTGTAAACTATTTCTCAAGCATCTGCTATGTGCCAGGCTCTGTGCTAGGTGCCAGGCATATAACAGAGAACTAGACAGACACTGTCTGTGCTGACAGCCTGGCAGGGAAGGGTGACAGTGAATAAGCACAAAAGGGATTAATGTCACCGAGGAGAGGCAGCGAAGCTACGGCGGTTATAAAGAGAACCTAAGGAAGCCTTCGCTGGGGAGGTGACGTTTAAGCTGAGAACCGAAGGAGGAGCATAAGGAAGAGCCAAGAGATGGGCAGGAGCCCCCCCAGCAAGGAACAGCACGCTTATAGGCCTTGAGGCAGGCGAGAGGTGGCACGTTCTAGAAACCAAAAAGAAGTGTGAGTGAGCAGCATAGTTAGAGGAGCGGAGCGTGGTAGGAGGTGGGGAGAGGTCAGGAGGGGGAGGTCATGTGGATCTTTGCAGGCCACGTTAGAGATTTTAATTAGTCCCCTTAGGAAAATGAGAAGCAAAACATACGCATAATTTTGATATGTTTGGAATCTGATCCCATTTGACGGATGGGGAAAGTAAGGCTCAGAAAGGTAGGGTGGGCATAGTATTTTACAGATGAAGAAGAAAGCCCAGAGAGGGGGTTTACATGAGCCACAGAGGGAGTAAGTGGCAGAAAAGGGACTTGCAGCCAAATTTTCGACTCCGCGGCTAGTCAGAGCCATTTCCTCCTCTCTCAGCCATTCCGGGCATCTCGATGTAACCTTTGTAAATACGGAGAGCGTGGTTGTGTAGCATCTTTTCCTTCATCTTCTTATCTTTGCAGAGCAGGGGAGGTGTGAGGTGGGTGAGTGCATGCGTGCACGCACCTGTAAATGCGTGTGTTTGCGTGTCCCCCGTGCTGGTAACGTTTCTGACCTTTGCCGGCAGTTTGTCCAGCCACGTGACCCACCAGTTCACAGCCCCCGGGGACTTCACCGTGTTTGCTGAGTGCACCACCAGCGAGTGGCACGTGATGGCCCAGAAGCAAGTGACAGTGCGGGACAAGATGGAGAAGCTCAGTGTGACTGGGTGCTCTGGTCTGTCCGAGTCAGGAGCCAGCCTTCTCTGCCAGGTTGCCTTCGGGGACCCTCTGTGGATTCAGGTGGTGCTCGATGGAGGTGAGTGTGTGGATGGTCAAGGCAGGGCAACCTCCCATATCTATTCATCTGACTCCCAGGCTTTCATAACTACTGACAGCAATCACTTGTTGAGTTGGTTTTTTAGCTATTCATTTATTTAGTGCCTACTGTCTGCCAGGAACGGGTCTAAGTGCTTTACGTCTACTAGCCCACCCAGTACATACTATTCTTATCTCCATTTTGCAAATGAAGAAAGGGAGGGACGATTCAGAAATCTGCCCAAAGTCACAAGGCTGGTGAGCTAGTGAGAGCTCCCAGCCTTCCAAAGGCCCTTCTTGGCATGCCCATCATCCCATGGCAAGAATTAAACTTCTGAGCCACTCCCTACTGGGAGAATTGCAATAGGACTGGGAGTGCTGCCAGCTGGGTCTGAGCCCATCTCAGTGCAGCCAGCATTCACTAGCGAGGCACAATTATGTTGCCCCCAGTCAGGGCTGATTCAGCTGCTAACACTGGTACCCACAGCAGCCCTTATGGCTGGTGTCCAGTCTGGCTGGTCACAGTTTCTTTTCTGATTGGTATCAGAGGCCATTCTGATTGGTCATCATGTCCATTTTGATTGGCCGAAGTGTTCATTCTGATTGGCCATGGCACCTATTCTGACTGGTCATAGCAACATTTCTCATTGGTCACAACGTCCATTCTGATTGGTTGCAGCGTCCGTTCTGACTGGTCACAGCACCCATTCTGATTGGTCACAGTGTCCATTCTGATTGGTCACAGTGTCTATGCTGATTTATCAGACCATCCGTCCTACTTGGTACCCAAGAAGTTCCAGTTGTTAAATATTTGAAACATCACCCCTTCTCTCAATAGAGACCCTCCCAACTAAGACCCATCTTCACCTAAGGTAGCATCTTTCCTCAAGGCACAGGTCCAGTTTGAGATCTGGACGGAAGCCTGTTGATGTAAACCGTGTGGCGCGGAGCTGTGGAGGTGACCCGAGCTGCAGAGGTGAGGACATGACTCAGTCCGACCTCACACCACCTAGAGCCTCACTTATAGCAGTGAATTAATGGATGAAAATCACGGGGTTTTCAACACAGTGCTTGGGGCTCCTTTCTGTTCTGGTGCGCTTGTTGGCTGAAGGCGGGTGCTGTGTGCACCTGGGGAGACTTATCTCACTTCAAACTTCCTCATTTTTTTTCATCCTACAAATATAATTGAGTGCCTACTTTTTGCCAGGTGTAGGGGGAGGCAGCAATAAACATGAAAGTCAAGGTTCCTACTCTCAGAGGGCTTATATTATCATCAACATCATCATCACCATCAACATCATCATCATCATCATTGTCTTTATCATCATCATCATCATCATCACCTTCTCACTCAAACAAGAGCTAGACTAGCTTGGGTTCTATTGGAAAAATCCTAATTTGATGGTTGAAATCAGATTTTAAGAGTCAACCACAATAGTTAGCATCCAGCTGGGACAACCAGCCCCAAACTGTAAGGAAGGCTCACCTTAACGTGAACAGGCTACACCCTCCTGTTGGGCAGGGTCTCAGGCAGTCAGCCATGGAGATGAAAGGAAATGGGCTCATCTGCTCCTGCTTAAGACAAGACTTAAGGCCAATCGTCATATATAAAAATCAGCCACATCCCTCAGACATGCACCCTTTTCAGCATCTGAAGGAAGGAAGAGATGCCTTCCTCCCTCCAAGGATATCCCTGTCAAAAAAAAGTTCTAACAGTTTTATTACAAACTTTTAAGTTTATGGGTAACACATGCATAGTATAAATAAATTAGAACATTTAGATGAGCAGAGAGGACCCCAAAGGGGAAATCACTCATTAACCCAATACTCAGAAATAATCACCATCATATTTGGGGGTGCAGTATATCCTTATATATGTCTTTATTTATTTATTTTTAATTGAGATATAATTGACATGTTATATTAGTTTCAAGTGTACAACATAATGATTCAGTATTTGTATACATTGTGAAATGATCACCACAAGAAGTCTAGTTATCATCCATGACCACACAGAGTTATGAAAACGAATGTCTTTATATTTGTAACCATATCCATGTCTATATCAGGAATCTGACTTCAGAGCTTGAGTCTAAACTGTCTCAGTAGAATCAACTGCATGGTTGTTACTGACATTCTTAAATGTTTCTTACCCTCTCCCGACCTCCCAGGAACAGAGGTGACTTACACTGTGCTGTCAGGTAACACAACCCTGGCTGAGTCCAGCGTGCGGTGGGGCCCGCTCCCCCACAATCTGACCCTGGAAAGAGCAGTGCAGCAACGGATGGGCCCAGGGATCCACCACCTGGAGATCGAAGCCACCAGCAGCATCATCACCTCTGCACCCTCCAGAAACATCACGGTCCACTTCATGGAGCCTCTTTTGGGGCTTCGGGCCTCCTGGGCTTCTGACCTCTTAGAGCTTGGACAGGACCTACTGGTCAACGTCTCAGTAGCTCATGGCATCCCAGAGGGGCTGACCTTTGCGGTGGCAGGACTCAATGCAACCTTCTCCCAGGAGGAAGAGAGCCTCGGGGGGCCGTCTGGGATTTACCACGTGGCAGTTCCTCGGGAAGGTACTTAGGCTTGGTGGCTTGCCTTCCACACCTCCTCTTCCCTTCCTGATTTGGTGTCCAGGGTCCTGCCAGCCAGTTTTCAGTGTGTCCTGGACACAAACATGGTTGACAGCACCCAGCCTGGGTCACAAAATAAAGAAGAGACAGATATTATCTGCCCTCAGGGAGCTTACAGTCACAGGGGTTCTCAACTTTGGCACTTCTGACATTTGGGACTGGGTAATTCTTTGTTTTGAGGGGCTGTCCTGCATGCTTTAGGATGTCTAGCAGCATCCCTGGCTTCTGCCCACTAGATGCCAGTAGCACCCGCCCCCTAAGTCGTGACAACTAAAAATGTCTCCAGACTTTGCCAATTGTTCCCTGGGGAGTAAAATGATTCCCCGCCCTCCCCCCACCCCCCCCACATTGAGATCCCCTGGAAGAGAGCAGGAGTATTCAGATTTCTTCCATCATTTCTAGAGGAGAGTGGGGTTTGGGAAACTGCAATCCAATCGCCTCCAGTCTCCTGGGAGGAGAGGAGATAATAACTGAAGGGTGGGAGAGAGGGGAAGTGTTATGATGCTGGCTGGGACAGAGACAGGGCAGCAGACTGGCTGGCACCAGCCAGGGGGAGGAGGCCACAGCAGACATTTGCACCTAATCTGGAGAGAACAGAGAATTCTTGAGGGCAGTATGGTGAGGTCAGCAGGCAGGAATGTGGTGAGGGTTACAGAGTCTCCAGCCCACCCAGGATTTTGCCCCCAGGGTCCCCGGCCCTGGATCTCAGAGATGAGCAAGAAAGGGGCTAATGTGGAACAGGTACGGGGCTACCATGCCCTCAGCAAGGGATATAGCAAAAGAGAGAGCAGAAAGGACAATACATTCAAAAAGAAAAATGCGGCAACTTTGCCAGTTACCAAGGGTCCAGCTTGGAACAGGAAGAATCTAGAAATGAAATGGAACGACAATGGAAAATACACACAATACATAGGCTATAATTCAAATGCAATCATTTTGGGTCTCCTATAAAAGCTACTCAGGAGGGGATAATGGATAAAATCTCTGCACGCCCTGTGATTTTTTGGCTCACTCTTAGATGATGAACAGTCTTCTCACAAAAAAAACACATTTGGATGACTCCAGGGATGAAGGGGGTAAGGAGGAAGGAAAGGGAGCCAGGTCGGACAGGAAGGCTCTCACCTGGTGGCCTGGCCCAGTCCTGGCTGGCCTTGCTCTCGGGGCCCAGCAGATGTTTGAAGCTGCCTCTTGTAGGAGTGTCTACGGGCTCCTGAGGGCCCCTGCTGGCCCCTGGGACCCCAGCTTCCAGGATGGCGTGATGCCTCTCCTTCAGCTGGCCACATCCGCCCAGCTGCTGCTTCTCCCGGGTCACCAACAGGGTCACTCTCTCTACCCGCGTCAGCACCCCCTCTCCCCAAGGAAAACATCTGGTCCATAGAAAATTCTTATCCGTTCCTTGGCTGCTACCAGCTGACCATAGTTACTTCCCAAAAGTAGAAATGCCGCCCTTTAATCCGTCCACCCCTCCACTGCCCACACTCCACCCTGCCCCAGCTCATGGGTCACAGACCATTCCTTCAAGTGCATGAGTAAGGCACCTGTCCATGGGGGTCCCCAACCTCAAAGAATCCATCTTTCTAGGTTACAGAAGAGAGTAAGGTAGCACCCGTCACCCCTTCCCCATGAGGCAGGAGGGGCGGGATACACATGTCTTAGCAGCTCTCTCCATACCTTCTTACAAATCCTTCTCTCCCCTCGCCCCTCTCCCGACCCTTTTAAAATCCTGTCTCATCTTCCCCTCCGCTGTAAGCCCCTCTCTAATCTGACTCATGAGCACGACTCATCCTTTGAGCTTTACCTCCAGCTCCCGCCCCACCCCAGGAACCATTTCCTCCTCCCCTGAGGTTGAAGTGACCACCCCACCCCGTGCCCACAATGCCCCCGTGCTGCCTCTACCCTGGTTTGGCACTCAGTGTCCTCCATATCTACTAGATCTTAGGGCCCTGAGGACAAGGACCATGTTTCTTCCTTCTCTGTGTCCCCAGAGCCTTGCGCCATGCCTGCCACACAACAGGTGTTCATTAGATGCTCAGAGGATGCAAAATCAGATGCTGCCGTAAGGGGACTGAGAAGCACAAGCTGGAAGAGTTGTCGCTGCACAAGTTAAACAGTTCATTACAACACCCATCATTCTCCACCTTTTGCATTGCAGGCACCTTTCTGGTCACCGTGCTGGTGAGGAATGCCCTCTCAAACTTGAGTTTGGAAATCGGAAGCATCACTGTCACAGGCAAGGATGCGTGCAAGGGGGGATAAAACTTGTGACCAGGAGTCTAGGGCATTGCACTTGCTTGAGGTCTAGTGAGGTGCCCCTCAAAACAGAGCTCTGGACACTTATCTTGTTCTACAGATGTTAAGAATTCTCTGGTTACTCTAAAAACGCAAGGATGTATGCAGTAAAACATTCAACCATTGATACAGAATTCTCAGACAAAAGAGTTTGTATTAGTTACGATGCTTTAGGCTGCAAGTAACAGAAAGCCCAACATAAGTGGCTTTAAGTTCAAGTCTTATTATCTCGCATACTAAGAAGTTAGTTAGATAAGTAGTTCCAGGGTTGGTTCAGTGGCTCAGTGTCACCAGCAAGGACCCAGGCTCAGTCTGTTGCTCTGCTGTCCCATCCTCAGAGTTTTTGCTTTGTCCTTAGGTTTGCATCTCATGCAATCAAACTGGTTGCTGCAGTTCCAGACATCACATGTCAACCCAGCATTATTTGGCAGCAGCAGAAGCCCATTTACTCCTGTGCACCTCTTTTTATTAGGGGGAAAATCTTTCCCACTAGTCCTCAGCAATCTTCCCCTCAGATGTCATCAGCCAGGGTCAGGTGCCCCAGCTGTAAGGGATGCTGGAAAGCAGGTACCCAGCATTTTCAGGCTTTGTGGGAGAAGGTGGATTCTGATAGCCAAGAGGAAGGGCAAGGTATTGGCTGTTGGTAGGCAGCCAACAGTAACTGAGCCAACAGTCTCAAAGTTTGCCTTGGATGTATTTACCAGGACTCTTCGAGCAGCACGGGACAGAAAAGCAGTTCAAACTGGCTCAAGTCAAAAGGAAATTTTATCAACTCAGAAAATGAAAAGTCCAGGGTTTAGGTACTGCTGTATCCGGAGACTCAATGTCTTCCGAAAGCTGCCCCTCTCCATCTCTCGGTTCTATGTTGGCTTCATTCTGCTTCCTTCTTCCCAAGAGATAGAACGATGGCCCCAGACTGCATTCCTCAACCCCAGAGGAGAAAGAGCACCTCTTTGTTGATATTTCCAGCAAAAGTCTTGAGGCTGCCTTTTACTGGTCCAAGCTCGGTTCATGTTCTCTCCTGGACCTGCTGCTGAGACCAGGGAGAAGCGGTACTCAGTTTGGGCAGACCAGGATCACAAGTCAACCCCGGAACATGATGTAGGGTCAGCTTCACCCAAAACGAGGACTGAGAGTGGGGAGGGAAAGCTACCCAGTGACAGTATCACCTGTAGGTGCTGCTATCAAAAGAAGGGGGCATGGATGCGTGGACAGGGGGAGAAAACCATCAGATGTCCATTCTACTGTCTGCAGCCCTTCCTTTCCATGTCGGGAATTTGAGGCCTAGAGAGATTAATTGGCTTTTCAAAAGTAACTCCGCTATTCACGGCAGGATCAGGTAGCCACTGTTTCTCTTGGTTTCTTCATCTGGGCATGTTCACCATCTTCCTTCTTCAGGTTAAGAAAGGCCTCCGTGTCTGGCATCTTAGCTTTGTTTTGCATGATTTTATAGACCTTCAAAGTTTTAGTTGTGAGAATGAGCATTCACCAGGAGAGAATTTTTTAAACATCAGTAGTATCCAGATCTTAAAATATCCAATGCACTGGGGCCTGGTGAGTCACATGGAATAACCCTACGTTTCTATCTTAATCATCACACTTTAAGTAGACATTAATCACATTCGCATTTCAATATCTTCAGAGCATATCAGTTGAGAGTAGGTTGTCCATCTTTTTAACTTGGCACACTAACATTCTGTACAGATGTGTAGATTACACAGCAATGATATGTACAGTACAGTATTTCCTCCTCCTGGAGCCTTGAGAAATAGGGACTGCCTTGTGGATGAGGAACCCAAGACTCAGAAAGAATAACTAACTTTCCCAGATTCACACAGCCAGTAGGAAGCCAATGAAAGGATCTAGAAACAACCATGGTGTGCTGGCTGGCTCCTACCACCTTGCCAGGGCTGGTTGTGCCCACCTCTTCTCACTCCACATTCAGTGAGGTCAGCTTGGTAGCTAGAAATCTATGTTGGTAGCAACATTTCCACCAAGGAAATCAGCAAATGCTACAAATCAGGGCTCCACACTCACCCCCTCAACTGGTAAGCAAGCAGTAATGCATACAGCTGCATGTCTGACCCTAAATCTTGTGTTTTATTTGCCTTGGCAGCTGCCTGGCTCTTTTTTACCTACCTAACAGGCATCTTTAGCCTAGTGGTGAATACGATGGTTTTGGTTTTGACCCATTTCCTTTGACCCGAATGTTTTCTATGTTCCCCTGAAACATTCCCAAAGACAGGCAGATACTCCCGGGGCATCCTCAGCATCCTCACCCTCTGACTCTGCCCTTTGGTAACCTTGTAAACACCACCAAAGTTTGACAGCCATTCCCACTCTGTTCACAGCTCCTTCCAGTCTCCAAGAACCAGCTGGAACAAAGGCTGTGGAAAAGAATGTGAGTATAGATCTTCCTTGACTTACAATAGGGTTATGTCTGGAGAAACCCATCGCAAGTTGAAAATATCATGAGTTGAAAATTCATTTAATACACCCAGCCTACTGAACATCATTGCTTGGCCCAGCCTACCGTAAACGTGCTCAGAACACTTACATTAGCCTACAGTTGGGCAAAATCATCTAACAGAAAGCCTATTTTATAATAATGTAATAATATGTAATAATGTAGTATTAATATGATGTGTTGAATATCTCATGTAATTTATTGAATACTGTACTGAAAGTGAAAAACAGAATGGTTGTGTGGGTGCAGAATGGTTGCACGTGTATTGGTTCTTTACCCTCATGATCACGTGGCTGAGGGGGAGATGGCAGCTCGCTGCCATTGCCCAGCATCACGAGAGAGTATCATACTGCATATCGCTAGGCTGGGAAAAGATCAAAATTCAAAGCTTAAAGCATGGTTTCTACGGAACGTGTACTGCTTTTTGCACCATCATAAATTCCAAAAATTGTAAGTCGAGGACCAACTGTATTTTTTTAAACACTTAACCTCACAAGAAAAAGATGTCCAAGCATTCTGTTCTAGATTTGAGTTTGGGCTTCTTGGTGCTAATAGCAGAGACCCAGAAGGACTGAAATCAAACAAAGCATGTTCGGTAACCACAACAGCATTATGTTATAAATCAATAATAAATTATCTGTGATATGTAGATATCCTTTAGATATCTTGGCAACTAAATAGCACACTTCAAAAAAAATTTAATGGGTCAAAGAAAAAAATCACAAGGGAAATTTAAAAAATACTTCTTAAGTGATAATGACAACACAATCTATCCAAATTTGTGGGATGCAGCTAAGGCAATGCTTAGAGGGAAATTTATAGCTGTCAATGCTTCTATTAGAAAACAGGCCCAGGTTCTTTAGTTTTTATGCAAGACTAAGTCTTTGATTCCTTGCTGTTGACATTGCTCATGCATGCATTTATCCAATAACAAAGACTTATTGTGCATCTGTAGTGTTCAAGGCTTGGTATTAGGGGCTGGGGATGCAATGGTGAATAAACAGATGTGGTCCAAAGCTCCGTGAAGCTTTGTGGGTGAGACTAGCAAACAAACTAGCATATAATTAGGAATTGTGACGTGTCTAACCAAAACCAATAGACTGCAGTGACAGCAACTAACAGAAGGTGGTCTAGCAAATGTGATCAGACAAGACCTCTTCAGAGGTGACAAAATTTAAGTGGAGACCTGAAGATAAGGCAATCAATCAGCCTCGCTGGAAAGCAGAACAAGAGCTTTCTTGGTGTGTAGTTGAGAAGGCTCTGATGCCTGTGGGGGAGAGGGGAGGATGTAGGAGATTACAGAGTGATGGACAGAGGCCAGACAACATGGAGTCTCAGGTGTGAAGGCAAGAGGACTTGGGTTTTATTATCAGGCCATGGGAGACCACTCAGGGCTGAATTCTGCTGTAACTTCCTATTATTCAAGGCCAAGGCCTCTGAGCCTGAGCTGTTTAACAGATCCTACCAGAATTGACTCCAGGAGCACAGTGTACTCCCACCGATCCCTCTTCCTAGAATCCACACTCTCTCCATGGTTGCCCAACTCACCCTCACTCCTCCTCCTTCATGAACGCTCTGGGTCCCATCCTCTGGGGAAGCTTGCCCTGACATGGGCTGTCTGCTTTGCAGAGGTAGCAGCTCTGTGCCAGACACAAGGGGAAACATGTCACTGGTTCCTCTCATTTGATCCACAGCAACCCCAGGATTCAGACACTAGCAAACCCTCGGGAGAACAGAAGATCTTAACCTATTGCCTCCCTCTTCCACTTCTCAACCCCTGAGCCCCTCTGTTGTAGCAGTTAGCACTGTGTGTTTGAATCATTGGTTTTCCTTGTCTGTCTGCCCTAGCAAACTTAAGCGCAGGGGCTGGGTCTCTATTCCTGTGTCTCTAGGCATCCAGCACAGGGCCCGGCCCAGAGCAGGCTCTGTTAATACAGCTGAACACGTGGTGAATCTTAGCACTGAGCCCACACTTGGACTAAATTATTTACCCAGTGATTCATCCCGTGAGGGGAGCTAGGTGGATCAGACAGGGTCTGTCTCTATTCCACGCCTTGCACTGTGGCCACCCTTGGCACGGATCACTCTGGGGCAGTGGGTGGGGTGCCAACTGTGGAGGGGTGTCTCACCAGCCAGCTGCTTTTTCTGCAGAGCGATAAAGAGGATGTGGAGGTATATGTGGAACCTGGGCGGTACGTGGATCCTTTCACGACTGTGACTCTGGGCTGGCCGGACAGTGACAAGGATTTACGCTTCCAGTGGTCATGTGGTAGGTGACCTTAGAACTCTGGAACTGTCCTTTGTCACCACAAAGTGATGGATACTGTTCTTTTCCTTAACCTTCACACTGGCATTAGTCATGCCTGACATTGTATGTACCTTGTGTGTGCCAGAGATTACAAATTCCACGGAAATAGGAGGAGGGTGAAGCAGGGGCAAACCAAGGTGGGGTGGCCCTGAAGGCCGGGGACAAGGAGATGCATTATCTGTAGAGAGTTAAGAACAACAAGTCAAGCCTAAAAGTCAGTCTGCTTTTTTATCATCACCCAAACAATGCCAGTGATAAAGTACTCCTCCCCTCTTGGATGGATCCCTCCCACCTCCATGCCCTTGGTTCGCCTCCAGGAAGAGTCTGGAAGGAGGAAGTGATGAGGCATTTTCTGACAAACCAAGATGGCAGGACTAGTGCTCATTTTTTCGAAATGGTTGTCCTCCTTTTCCTAGGGGTATATCCTAGCCACACACACATCGTTTTAGAAATAAAACGAAAGTCATTCATACTGCACCTATTGCTTTTGTTACCTTCTTTGTCGTTGAACAATATATCATGCCTGGATATATTAATATTTTAGTGTCATGGTATCTTCTTTTGCATCTCGATTTTCATAGTCACTGCAGGATACACTTCATGTATGATCATTTATTCACCAGTGCCCTCTTTTTGGACATTTGTTTCAAATTATTTGCCTTTATAAACACACATCTTTATAGTTCAATCTTTATTTGCATCTGTGGTTACTTTCATAAGTAAATTTCTAGAAATGGAATAACTGGGTCAAAAGTCATATAAAACTTGAAGGCTTTTGATATTAATTGCTAAGTGGTCAGAACATCCTACCGAATATTAGTTCTTGTCATCTGAATTAGTAGAGGACACAAATACAGAGTTTAGGTGACTGGGCTGATGACCTGACCCCTGGACATGTCCTGTGAATGACTGTCATATTGGGGGTGATGGGAGAAGAGAGATGATTGATGGATAAACACAAATCAACAGAGTTGAAGGGCAAGGGACACAGAGACTTACCCAGCTGATATCATAAGGCGGGAGATGACATACAGCCTCACAGGTACAGACCCTCAGGTCCCCATTTACCCCACGGGGACATACAGCTGTGGACAATCGCTTCCATGTGGGGTGACAATTACACGAGGGACAAGGAGCTGCCCCAGACGCTCTCGCAGGTGGGGCTGTAGATCCTCCTGGCCCCTCTCCTGCTGTGTGCCTGTGTGTTCGTCAGTGCAAGTCACTGATGCAAAACAAGCCGACACGTCCTGCAGGTTTGCTCAGAGGAGGTCATTGTCCCAGGGGCATCCTTCTGCAGCACCATTCCTGCAACCTGCAAGTGAAATTTTTTAAAAATCAAAATCTCTATTTGGAGCCAATTTTCTTTTCCCATGACCTTTTCCTTCTAAAAACCCCAAATCAGAGGTAGCCACATGTGTCAAGCTCAGATTTCCAGGATGGATAACAGTGCTTGCCCATCTCTCTTCCTCAGGGCGTTGCTGGGTTCAGTGGAGCGAGTGCGCTGAGAATAAGCTGCTCCGCACAGACCAGAGGGAGTTGGTGGTTCCGCCGTCCTGCCTGCCGCCGCCCGACTCTGCCGTCACCCTGCATCTGGCTGTCTGGAGAGGCCAGGAACTGGAGAAACGGAAAGAGCAGTGCCTCTATGTGTCTGCCCCTGTGAAACTCAGGCCTCGAGTCAGGTGGGGCGCAAGAGCAAACTCCTGTAGTGTCACCATTCATTCATCATTCGGCCAACATCTACTGAGAGCCAGTGGCACTGACCTAGGGGCAGGGCTTTCAGGGGAGGGCAAGACCAGACCCAGTCTCACTTCTCACAGGGGTTACTGCCTGGTGGTCAGTGATGTTCTGCACAAACGAATGACGGAAGAGAACACTTTGACAGCTTCCCTGACTTGGGGTCAAGAAAGGCTTTCCTCAGCAGAGATGTGAAGAGGGAAGAGGAACTAACTTGGACAGGAAAAGGGGGCTGGAGAGAGGACAGAATGGCAAAGGGAGAGAGCGTAGAATAATCTAGAAGTGAAAGAGGATGGTGTGGCTAGAGCATGGAGCAAGAGAGGGGCAAGAAGAAATTGGAAGAGTAGGCAGGGTCTGGCTCCAGCAGGGCCTTGCAGGTCATATCAAAGACAGGAGTTTGGTCTTTATCCTAAGAGTTCAGGAAAGCCATCCAAGTGTTTCAAGCGGGCTGGGAACGTGATCACGTCTTGCTTCAAATGCTCTGTAGCAGGGTAGAGAACGGGCTGGAGGAGGGCAAGAGAGAGCTCAGGAGATTGCTTAGGCTCCTGCAGGAACCAAGGTGAGCTCAGGTAGCTTGGTCTATCAGCCAGGTCCCTGCAGGGGGCAGATGGCTCACTCAGACTGGAATTGATGACAGCAGGATAAAGCGTCTATTTTCAGATGTGGGCAGGGATAAGGAAACAAACCAGGGATGACGATGCAGGATGACAACAGGGGGAAGCTACCATCCCTCTTAGGACTGCAGAGGTAAGAGCAGAGACAGCGTTCCTGGAGCCCCCTGGTAGCTGCAGCTGTGAGAGAGAAGCCCCCCAATAGGAGCTGTGGTCTTGACTAGAGGAACACAACCTCTGCCAACTGCAGCCCATCAGGTAAGGAGCAGGGGAAGTGGTGAATAAATACTCCGGCCTCTCTCCTCTCACTCTCCAGTCCCCAAACAGTGCTTGCCATTGGCTGGCCCGACCAGAAGCCAGAGGGTGCGGTAGCTTGGGTGACACAGTCTGTAGCATCAGTCTCCTGGTGCACACAGCCACAAAGAGTTGATGGAGAGTGGGCTGCAGGGGCAAATGGAGGATGTCCGGCACACTTTACTAGGATAGACCTGAAGACAGAAGTAGGGAGATTCGAGAGCTGTTATAAAGTTAAAACTGAAAGGACTTGGGGATGGATTGGCCACATAGCAGGAGCCAAAGTGATCTCTTATTGGCTCGAGGGAGGGAGGACGATGTTATAGAGAAGGCCTGGGACTCGGATCAAGACAGGTTGGTTCGTGTTCCATGCCCCCACTGGAGAGCGGCGTAACTGGCACAAGTCACGTAAGCTCCATGAGCCTGTTTGCTGTCTGTGATACGGGGATTCTGACACGACACTCACAGGGTTGCAGTAAGCAATGAATAAGCTGGTAGCAACGGAAGTCATTTATAAATTGTGGCATGCATGCTGTCAATCACAGCATTCATCTATTATTATTAGAACTGGAAAGAATCAGACACGTTGTCAGCTCTTATCCCCTCACTTTGCAGGTGAGGAAACAGGCTCAGAGAGTTCAAGTGACTTGCGCCAGGTGGCCATTCATAAGGGGCAGGGACGGGATTCGAGCCCAGGGTCCTGTCTCGGCCTCCTGCATTTCCACATCATTATCCTGCACAGCGAACGAAGGGAGATTCGATCAGGCATTAATCAGTCCATCTTCATGACCGAGGCTATGTCCCGATTTTGGCTGGGACAGGGGTTGCTTTTATTCCAACTTTCACTTGAAAAAAGGCCCTTTCCAACCTTCTCAAAGGACTAGAGAAGAAGCGGACAGAAGACCAGGCAGGTGGCCACGATGCCTGAGTGAGCCTCCTCACTCTGTTCTCTGTCTCCCTCTCAGCTGTGACAAGAACTGTGGACCAGTGAATGCCAGCGAAGAGGTTATACTCAGGGTCACCATGGGGGATGACTCTGCAGAGGCCAGGTTCAGCTGGTATTTAGATGACACCCCACAGGAGAAGGTGAGAACACTGGCAACCACTCAAAATGGAACCATCTTCCCACTTTGATGGACCAGACCTGTGTCACATGCCCAGGACTGAGCTGGGGGTGGGTCAACTCCACTTACAGCCCGTGTAGTAGGAGTTGGGGTGGGGGCGTTCCCCAGAGGAAAACCAGGGCGTGGTCAGAAGAGAGCACAGATGCACGGAGCAAAAACAATGGGCAAATGCTGCAGCAGATGCCATTGGTGCCCCAGCCCAGTCCCTCTTACCAGGCTGATGCACCCACCCTGGCTGCTGTGGAGTGGCCGCTGGCCAATAACTGATGGACATGGGGGCTAAGAGCCTAGCCCTCTTGCCTCTGAGGGAGACGGCTTCTGTGGTGCAGCTCAAGCTCCAGAGCTCCCGTGGGATCAGGCTGAGGCTGGCCACCTCCTGGAACCACTTCTCTGCCCAGTTTCATTCTCTGCCCCATTCTGTTTCCCTCCTTCCCCTGCTGGTGCCCTTGAGAGCCCTCCCTCAGTAAAAGACCAGCACAGGAATCCTCTCAGGCTCTGCTCCTAGGGAACCTGAGCTTGGACAAGCATCCTAACAAGGCTGGAGAGTGGATGTCTGGGCTGACCTTGGGGAAGCAGGTGGTGCTGCTGTCCACCCATCAGAGGCAAATCCGGAGGCTCAGGAGCCATGCCCTGCTGAGGTCCAGCAGCCCGGCTGCAGCCTCAGGGCTCTGGGCTGTGCTCTTTTTCAGGCTGAGCCCCTACCGGCAGCCTGCAGACTTGAAGGATTTTGGCCGCGTTCTTTCACCCTCCTTCAGAGCGACACCTCCACGCTGCTGCTGAATAGCTCCTTCCTGCAGACCTGGGGCCCGACCGTCCGAATCCGAGTCACAGGTAGGAAGGCCTCCCTTCAGTCTCTTGTCCCAGATTCTGTCTGCCGCAAAGAGTAAACCAAGACAAACCCAGAAGCCCTGAAACACGGGACATCAGTGTTGGGTCGGGGCCGTACACAGGCTCTGGTATGAAGCCCACCACCACCACTTTCCAGCTGGAGACTTTAGGCAAAGAGATCTAATCTCTCTGTGCCTCAGTTTCCTCACATGTAAGCTGGGTGCAATGAGAACGCCCGCCTCCGGATTGTATTATGCGGGGTGGATGGGACAACCCCAGTGGTACAGAGCAGATTATTCTGGGGTTGCGCAGCCTGGGTGTCCTGCCCAGACGAGGCAGCGCATCTCCCGTAAAACAAGCCCAGCGCAGAGGGAAATGCAGACTCTCAAAGAGATAAACAATGGGGGTGACGATTCTCTTTTGGATGAATTCCTTTGATTCAGTATTTCTCGAAGTGGCCCACAGATCATGCACCCAGGATAACCTGGGCTTCTTGTTTAAAATGCACACTCCTGGGTTCTCCCCAAACCTTCTGAATTAAGTCTAGGCCAAGGAATTAGTTTGAATTGATTAAAATTCTCTCTATGCCCAGTTTTTCTAGGCATGCACTCTTTTCGGAAAACCAAGTGCTTATATCAGGTGGTGTGGGGTGTTGGTGCGGGTTAACTGGGGGCGCTATGTGCTGCTGTGGGGGTCTGGGAAGAGTGTGGACGTGAGGTGGGATCAGCCTGTTTCCGGATCCTGGCTGTGGCCCTTCCTACCCGGCTAATCTCGAGCGAGCCGTTGTTTCCAGTATACCCCCTCCTCACCAAAGTCGTGGGAGGAAGCCGTTATTATTAGCCCCGTTTTGCAGATGAGGAGCTGACTCTCAAAAAGATCAAGTCCAAGGTCACATGACTAGTAAATGGCAGAACTGAATTCAAGGTCAGGTCCGTCTGATTCCGTTTCTCTGTCTCTGCCCAATGTCTCAGAGTGAGACCCTGGGAGGCCCTGCACTAGGGGGAGTTGTTAGAAATGTAGGTTTCTGGGTCCTGCCCCAGAATCTCCAGAGACGTCTGAGGCTCTGGGTCCAGGGGGGCCTGGGAATCTGCATATCTTTCAACGAGCTCCCTGAAGCCTGGTGGAGTTTGTGTGACCCCCAGAGCCCCCTAAGCACCCTCTGTCTTCACTCCCTAGCAGTGACCGGGGACGCCTATGGGGAGGACACTTACGTGGTTAGCTCTCTGCCTCCCCCTGAGGTGCCCACCTGCGCCATTGCCCCGGAGGAGGGCACCGTTCTGACGAGCTTCGCCATCTTCTGTGACACCTCCGCCGCCCTGGGCTCCCTGGAGTACTGCTTCTGTCTGGAATCAGGTACCAGCCCGGGACCATGCTCTCCTCTCAACTCCTGGGCACATCCCCTCCCAGAACAGGGGCCTGTCTTTCTCTGGGAGCGCAAAGAATATGTTCCACGTGTGAGAGAGGTTTGCAGGATGAAGCCTCCTCTAAACCTTAACCCCCAAGCCCAGGCATGCTAACCCAGCCACACACCTCAGAGAGATGGGAAGTGGGTCCCACCAGGGTCTCCTCCACAATGATGGAGGCCGAAATGACCTCTGTCCTGGCATGAGGGGTGTGGAGCTGGTTAAATGGATGAGGACCACATGGGGCCGCCACCAGGGCACCACCCCCCCAGGACTCATTTGGAGCAGCCATGACTCCTGGAATTCTGAAGCTGTTCAGAACAGAGAGGATCTGGTTCACAGAATCGTCAACGATTTTACTGGCCCCGCTTTGCGGGAGGCAACAGGGATGGGGTGATGTCACCGAATGTGCTGAGCAGAAAGGAGACATTTTTGCAAAGGTTTACAAGGGACAAAACATGCAGACCCTGTCCCCCCTATTCCCAGTGCCCTGTACAGTGTCCTGTCCCCACAATCCACACCCCAGGACAGCAGTAGGGCATCACCAAGAGAGACGGGGTGAGCAGCCTGCATGGCAGCTGTTCTCCCAATTTGGGGTGGCTGGTCCTTGGAGCGCTCCTCTGAGTCCTTGTCTCTTTCCGATGGGCTTTGGCATTTCATGATGCTCGCATGTGCTCTGAAATGCTGTCGTCAGATTGGAACTTTCCTCCAAACCTAGGCACCAGGCGCGTTGCTGGGGTGCTCCCCAACATCCAGCATTAAACAACACAGTGTCATAAACTGGACACCTTGACTTGGGAAAGGAACACATAAGCTATCCTGGACCCAAAGGAGTGTGGTTTTTATGGGGTGTCCCGTCAAAAAGACGTGGAAGGCAGTGCTGTGACTGAGTCCGAGCCTGGAGGGAAATAATTCAGGGAAGGCAGGGAGATTTCATTTCAATCCTGCATCTCCCCAAATGGAGAAGACAGGCTAGCTGCCCCAGTTCCGACTGGTTATTCCCCTGTAGTGCCTGCCTGTACCACACACAGGTGAGCAAGGGGGCAGGGAAGTGTGGTCACAGAAAAATGAGTCGTCAATTGCAATTCAGTAATTTCATGCTTGTCTGCACACTGCAGTGAACAGTGATTCCAATGAGAGGTGGGTCCCCTTTAAGGATACAAATGATTCCTCCCTTCCTGCCTTCCTTCCTTCCTGCCTTCCTGCCTTCCTTCTTACAGCAAGTACGTATCGACTGTCAGGCTCTGTTCTAGGTGCTAGATATGCAGTCGTGAATAACATAGAGGAAGTCCCTGCCCTCACTGCATTTACAGGTAGTGATGGAGACAGCTGGTAAACAGACCATACGGGTGCTGTTTGAGCAGTCAGGGAAGGCCTTCTACAGGAAATGACTTTTGAGTGAGCTCGAATGTTTGAGCTCATTTTTATGATCCCCTCCTCCCTTCCTCCTCTTTTTCCTCCTCCTTCTCTTTGCAATTTGGTTTACCACCTTGAGATTGTTTTTAAAGCCTGTCAGTGGGAGATTTGCTCTGAAATTTTTCATGGATTTTAGTAAAATTATTCCAAGGTCACAGCAGCATGCAATTACCGAGAGAGG
The DNA here is from genome assembly GCF_037783145.1 of Equus przewalskii. Lineage (NCBI taxonomy): Eukaryota > Metazoa > Chordata > Mammalia > Perissodactyla > Equidae > Equus > Equus przewalskii. The sequence continues at coordinate 28,786,734 of NC_091833.1, read as the reverse complement.
ATCCGTGTACGTAGCTGTCTTCTCCCTGAGAGAATGGAGACCCCCGAGTGTCTGCTGTGCCTTCATGAGCTGTGTGCGGCTTTTGTGTCCTTGTCATCAACCTCTACCTTGGTGGGTTTCCAGTCTCCCCAGGGTCTGGAGATGCCCCCCGCCAAGCTGTTCAGTTTCCATTTACCAGGTTCCTGTCTCCACTGTGGCCCTGAGCCTGCCCTCCCGTCAGTTTATCTGCCACTTGGAAAAGAAAAGAATGACTTCCTGCTGACAGTGGTCATTTCTGTCTCCAATCCTGCGGGACACAGGCAGCAGACTCATGCAGCGGTTAAGGTGGGTGGTAGTGGCCATTGTTGCTTCACTGAGAAAACTTGTTGACCTGTCTGAACCTCACCAAGAGGGTGGCTGAGTTGAAAGGAGCCGTGGGCATGACCAGATGAGCCATGGATTCATCCATTCCTTCAACAAACATTTACAGAGCGCTACTAGGTGCCAGGCCCTGGGGACACAGCCATGGACAAAACAGACACGGTCTCTACCTTGTAGATCCTACGTCTTAGTGTCCAGAATAGGGGTAGGATCCTGGGGACTTCGGGGGAAGCCTGAAGGGAGCTGGAGCAGAAGGACCCAGGAATGAGTTAGACCAGCGCCTTCAGAGTCTGGAGGAAGGAGGACCAAGATTAGCCAACAGGGCCGCAAGGCAGAGGCTGGATAAAAACCCAAGTAAATGTCAAGGATCAGAAGCCAGATGGAGTGGGAATGGATTGAGAGCGCGATGAGGAGGGCAGTGACAGGTGGGGCAGTGACTTGTCCAATGCTTTTTTCTGGTGGCCATCAGCTGCCTGGTGCAAGTGGGGCCAGCTGCCCTCAAGCCTTGCAGCCCTGCTCTGATTTGCCACGTGAAGACCCACGACTTCAGGCTCCAGGTTCTTGAACAAGAACCCGTGAGTTGAGGTCTTCCCTGCACCGAGCATGTTTCTCGTTTCCCTGTTAGGTGGGACTTGGAGACACCTGTGCTGAGGATGTGGCATTCCAGGCCGCGGTGTCAGAGAACATCACCGCTGCTCTGCAAGGCGAGCGGGGCCCTGAGCGGCTCTTCCAGCTGGCCAAGTCCGTGTCATCCATGCTGGACCAGGCACGCCAGGGGCAGGGCTCCGGGCAGCCACTGAGGATGGACGTCAGACAGAAGGTGCTCGAGACTGGCCCCTTTTATCCCTTCTGCTGGGCCCCCCGGGGTCTGTATGCAGCCATTTGGGGTGGGGAGTGGCGTTCATGAATCTGTGGAGAAGCGTTTGGTATTTCCCAAGCTGTTGACATCACCTCCCTCTTCTGGTCCATTTGGTGAGTGACATAAAATGAAGAAACCCTGCCTTCTCTGCCCAGCCCCATGCAGTCACCGGCTTCTAGGGTGGGAGAGAATTTAGAATATCGCTCCAGTCCTTCCCACTAAACATGAGGAAACTGAGGCCAGAGGAAAAAGTGACCTGGCCTCTGTCATATGGTAAATGGGCTGGGGTTGGACTTTAGATGTTGTTCCAGCTCTGTCACTTTCCATCTGTATTGACACAGGCAGGGGACTGAACCTCTCTAAGCCTCAGTTTCCCCATCTGGAAAGTGGGGATAATAACAGTATTTCCTCATAAGGTTGTGGTGAGAGTTAAATAAGAATTACATCCACTGTAACTATGGGTCAAACCATACGAAATTGGTTCAACGTTCAACCTGTTTTCATCCACAAAATGGCCATTTCACGTGTTACAACCTAATATCATAAACAACTGCTACAGAACGTGTGATTACTTCCACTCCCAGTGCATGCTCCGTGAATATATGTGGGTGTGAACACACACACACACAGCATCACACACACCTGCTGGGCATGGAAAAGAGAAGAAAGACTTCTCTGGTCCCCTGGAGGGTTTGCATCAAAGGACGTAACACGGTGCAGGACACGTGGTCAGTACTTAACACAAAGAGGCAGTGGTTGTCACAGTGATTACTTACAGAGAAGTAGCTAACATTTATTGAGCACCTACTGTGTGCTGCTAGGCCCTGAATTAGGGCTTCATGGAGGTGTAATTCCTATTAAAACCCTACAAGGTAAATGGTGAGATCCCCACCTATATTACAGAGGAGGAAACAGGGTAAGAGAATCTTAGTAGTTGCCAGGGCCCACATTTCTAGTAGGTGGTGAAGACGGGGTTCAAACCCAGGTTGGCTCTTCCCACGTCCACCTCCAGCCCTTTGCTTCACATTAGCCCCCTCCCCCATGAGCCTTCCCCCCACCTCCCCAACCTGGTTCTCATTCTTGGCTGCACTCACTCTGAGCATTACCTATGGCAAACATCCCTTTAGATGTCCTGTGGTCCCTGAGCACACGGACTACCTGGCCTGACCCAAGGTCTCCTTGTGAAACATCGGGGTCCTGGCAGGAGACACATGTCAAACTCCAACTGGCAACTGAGAAGATTTTAAGAAGGGCTCTGGGGCCAGCCCGCTGGCGCAGCGGTTAAGTTTGCATGCTCCACTTTGGCAGCCTGGGGTTCGCTGGCGGACATGGTACCACTTGGCAAGCCAGGCTGTGATGCTGTGGTAGGCGTCCCACATATAAAGTAGAGGAAGATGGGCACAGATGTTAGCTCAGGGCCAGCCTTCCTCAGCAAAAAGAGGAGGATTGGCAGTGGATATTAGCTGAGGGCTAATCTTCCTCATAAAAAGAAAAGGGGGGCTCTATTGAGAAAAGTGGGGCAGAGTTTAGGGAACAAATGAGAGAGAGCACAGAACTCCAGGGGCACGGCCTGAAGTGGCCAGAATCCGGAGAAAGCAGCTGTGTGTGGAAAGGGCTCCCTGGTAGCAGTGGTGGCTTTTGAAGAATGAGGCAGTCAACACACAATGGCCTGGCAGGGAGGGCACCTGGAGGATAACTTCTAGCTCTCTCTCCTCCTGCCTGCTCACCTCCCACTGAGTGAATGCATTGGCCGGAGGGTGAGAAGCCAGCGACATCTCCGTGCCAGCAGCCTCCAGGACCATGATGCAGAATGGGGGGAAGACCTGCAGAGGCAAACTTGAGATTATCCGTTATCTCCTTCTAGAACATTCTGACAAGCGTCCCCTCATGCACTGGTCTGTTCTTTCATCCATCCAAGCCACAGCCCGGATGCACCCGGAGCTAATGGCAGACACGCTCAAACTCTGCAGCCGGGAAAGACTGCTGGACGGTTAGGCTGAGTGAGCTGTGAGTAGCAGGCCACGAGGGCGAGGACTGCTCATTCGTACCTGTGCCATCCCAAACGCTTGCCGCGAGCCATGTCTGCTTACTTACACTTAAATTAAAATGAAATAAAGTTAAAAATTCAGTTCTCTAGTTGTACTAGTCACATTTCAAGGGCTTAATAGTTGCATCTGGTGAGTGGCTACCACATTGGCTAGCACAGGGATAGAACATTTCCACCAATGCAGGAAGTTCAGCGGGGCGGGGCTGAAATATTGTTAGTTTTTCTCTGTCTCTGCCAAAGCCAGCCCATAGCCAGCCCCTCATTAGGGCTTTGTGGCTTAGAAAGCACGTTATCCTGAAGCCCCAGAAGGTCTGGCTTAAGGCAAGAGTTAGGGACCCTTATAAGGGTAGAAGGATCCTCGTCCCCATGGCTCCCAAGGCACACACAGGGACCCAAGCCTGCAACAAGCTCTCCCATCCACACTGGGCCAACAAAGCAATCAGATTTCTGAATTGCATGCCTTTCTGGTCACAAGTGCCACCCTGATTCATCATTTGTTTTTAAATAATGCCAAATTTTACAGATTTGATTTGAAGTGTTGGAGAAAGCTTGAGACATCCTGTATTTGTTTCCTCTTGCTGCTATAACCAATGACCACAAACTTAACAGCTTAACAAGACACATTCACCTATTTATTTATTTTTAAGATTGGACCTGAGCTAACATATGTTGCCAATCTTTTGTTTTCTTCTTCTTCTTCTTCTTCTCCCCAAAGCCCCCTAGTACATAGTTGTATATTCTAGTTGTAGGTCCTTCTGGTTGTGCCGTGTGGGACACCACCTCAGCATGGCTTGACAAGTGGTGCTAGGTCTGCGCCCAGGATCCAAATCAGTGGAACCCTGGGCCACTGAAGTGGAGCGCGTGAACTTAACCACTTGGCCACAGGTCCAGCCCCACGACACGCATTTATTATCTTACAGTTCTGGAGGTCAGAAGTTTGCAATGAGTCTCACTGGGCTAAAGTCACCGTGTTGGCAGGATTGTGAACTGCCTGGAGGCTCTAAGGGAGAATCCATTCCTTGCCTTTTCCAGCTTCTAGAAGCCAGCACATTCCTGGCTCCATTTTCAAAGCCAGCATCTTCAAATTCCTACCCCACTCCCTCCTCCCTCCACTGTCTTCTCCCTTCCCCTTACTCCCTCCCCATCCTCCCCCTCCCTCCCCTCCCCGACTCCCGCTCCACCACCTCTGCCTCCATCATCACATTTCTCTGACTCTGACCCTCCTGCCTCCCTCTTATGAGAACCCCATGATTACATTGGTCCCACCAGATTCTCTCCCCATCTCGGAATCCTTAACTTAATCAAACCTCCAAAGTGATTTTGCCAAAGTGCCTGTGAGGTAACACCCTGACAGGTTTTGGGGATTCGGATGTGAGTACCTTTGGGAGGCTGTTATTCTGCCCACCACACATCCTATGAGACAAACAGAGATCTACAGGCTTTGGAAAACCCCAGATGAGGCTGATCACTTGCTGTGACCCCAAATCTTTCTGAAACAGCTTCATCAAGCCACTGGAATTATATTTCCTCTCTCCATCTTCCTCCCCCTGTGCCAAGGTCAGAGAGCGTATCCTGGGGTCTCTGTCTGCGGTCACTGCCACCCTAGGAGACATGCAGAGGGTGCAGGGGCTGGCCGAGGTGCTGAAAGAGGTGACCCACCGCAGTGAGGAGCTCACGCCATTGGCCCAGGTGAGTAGTTCCCACCTGCTGAGCCAGGCCCTGGGACATGCACCTCCACGGTGGGTGGCTGACAACTAACCCCAGCACTGGCCAAAGGTCCCTCAGTCACAGGGCCGCCAAGACTTCCACCATCTTGTTTCCAAGGGTCCCGTGAGGGTGGTATCAAGGGAGGGAAGATGCCCCTTCTGCAGTCGTGTCTCACCCTGGTTGTGATGGCCCATGTGCTCACACACCTCATTCCCCAACCAGCCAGTGAGCACCTCAAGGGAGTAACTGAATCTAACTAATCCTTGGGTGGTGAAGCGTGTGTCCAGATGCTGCTACTGACCTGCCCAGGCCCCACTTCAGTGCATACCAGCCTGACGTCCAGCTGCCAGCTCCTGCCTTTCTTTGCCTGGGGCCTTCTCTGCCCTCCCCTCCAGAGCCCACTCTGCCTCTCACATGGCAGGTTGGACGTGTCAGGGGACGGATGCATTGGTCAGTGACTAATGGGCTGGGGTACAGATACCTCGACTCCCTCACCTTCTTGGTGGATAACTCCCAAGAAGGAGTGAGCCCCAGGTAAAAGGCTTGATCCACCCACTGGTCGGGCTTCCTGCCCTTCCCTGTCTCACTCCCTGACTCTGCTGCCCATGTTTCCGTGGCTCATCTCCAAATAAATGACTGGCTTCAGATCCTTGCCTCAGGGCCTGCCTCTGGAGGATTTAAATTAAAACACCATGTTCCCAGCATTAGGTAGCCAAGGGGTTAAAAAAGAAGCCATAGGACAGTAAAGGGGAGGGGATCCTAGCCCTGCCCCGCCCACTCTATCAGGAGGTTGTGTCCCTCACACTCTCTGGCCTGAAGCCAACACTGTTGGCCTTTATTTCTGGGGCCCTGATGCTGTTAATGTCATACTCTCCATTTGCTCATGCATCCATTCCCTGCGCATACAGCTATGCATGTACCTATATACTTCTGTCTCTCCATTCTTTCATTCATCTATCTATGCATCAATTTAGTCATTCATTCAACAAATGCTTCCTGAATGCCTAGTATTGCAAGTCATTGAGAATTCAGCAGCAAATCACACAGACATGGCCTCTGCCCTCATGGCACTTTCAGACCGCTAGACTGACACTAAACAAATAATTTCACAAATACATATATAATCACAAAATTGGAATAAGTGCTATGTCCATTCATCCACCCATCCATCCATCCACCCAACTATCCATCACTCACCCATCCATCCATCCATGCATCCATCCATCCACCCTCCCCTTGCCCCCTAGTCACATGTTTACTGAATGCCTACTATGTGCTGGGCACTGTGCAAGGCCCTCTGGGAAAGATTCGGAGATGAACTAGACTACTCTCCTGAAGGAACTCAGTGTATTGTAGGGTGGGAAATATGTGGTCTCAAGTCAGTGATACAAGCAGCTTGTGTGATGGTCCTGTCCAGACCTTCCCTACTGTGTGTCCCCACCTTGCTGCTCTTCAGTGCAGCCCTCGCCCCTTGAATGGTGTGGGGGATGGTCTGTCCCAGGCAGGAGCTCATGCTGTTTCTCCTTCTTCTTTGGGCGAGCGCAGCGAGAAGCCAGCTGGGCCTTGCAGCATGCCAGTGAGGCCCTGTTGGCAGTGAGCGCCAAGGCCCATCCTGAGGACGAGAGGCGCCAGACGGCCACCAGGGACCTGTTCCAGGCTGTGGGCAGCGTGCTGGAAGCTTCCCTGAGGGACAGACCAGAAGAGCCTGCAGAGGCCAACGGCATCCACGTAGGTGTCTTAGCCCAGGTGCAGACCTCACACCTGCTGCGTGCCCAGCTCACACCAGCATTTCTAGGTGGATCTCTCTCCACATCTTGCAGATGGGGAAACTGAGGCACAGAGGTTAAAGTCCTTTCTAGGGAGCTGGAGGAAAGGTTCCAGAGACCAGAGCTCCTGGAAGGCAGCATGGTATATCAGGCCAAGCGCAGGCTCTGGAGGGAGGTGGCCTGGGTTGGAAGCCTGCCTCTCTCACCTACAAGCCTGTGACCTAGGCGAGTTACGCAGCTTCCCACAGCCTCCCTTCCTCTGCAGTGGTAGAGCTCGGTCTCATCCCAGAGAAGCTGCCAAGTGCCAAGATCACGTGTCCACTCTCGCAAGTCTGGCTTAAACTCGTTTAGCCAAGAACATGTTGTTAACAGAGAGGCAGCCCCCAGAGCAAGGACAGATGCAGCACAGCCTCATGTGGCCCCGGCCCCTTGCTGGGGTGTGAGGGCCCTGCCTCCTGGGACGTCATCACGTCGGAGCCACAAAGCCCATTGCTTGCTGCTCCACAGTCCTTCACCACGTGGGGCCTGCACCTCTACTGAGGAAGAACACACACAGTTACATTCTCACGCATGGCCACACATTCACACAGACACACTCGAACACTTACACCCACACACTCACACACATCCACAGTCAGTCACATACACATTCAGTCACACAAATACACTCATACACTCACACATACACTAGCTGACAGGCACTCACACTCTCACACATACCCTTAAGCACACACTCACACAGATGCACATTTACACTCATATTTTCATACACAACCACACACTCATACACGCTCACAAACACACAGACTCTCACACATGGTTGCAGTCACACAAAATCACAAACACACACTCACTCATGCTCAAACACTTATACTCACACACACCTCAAATGCACATGCCCATTCGCTCAGACGCACATTCACACACAGTCACACACTTACACTCACACATACTCACATATACACACTCAAATACTTATAGTCACACACACACTCTCAAACACACTCACATATAGTCACATCCTCACACACACACACACATGCACAATCTGTGCCCTAATAGGAACCCTGTCAAACGTCAGCCCTTCCCGGGGCCTCATGCTGGCCTTGGCTTCAGCGAGGCCACATCTTCATCTGGGGGTTTGGGTGGGGTTGGGAGCAGAGTTAGAGCCTGGGTAACACTGTGAATGGCTTTGCCTGTGGCTTTCCATTTCCCTACAAATAAGACCTGGGCTGGGGGTGGCTGGCAGGGTCAAACGGAGCAACACAGAGAGGCACATAGTATGATGGTTCGGGGCACAGCCTCAGGAGCCAGAGGCCTTGCCACCTCACCGTGAGTCCCAGCACTTCTCCTTATTAACGTGTGACCTCCACAAGTCACTCATCCTCTCTGTGCCTCTGTTTCCCCGTCTGCCAAGTGGGAACAGTAAGAGCCCCTGCCTCACAGAGTCGTCTGAGGATGGGCAGGGCGCGCATGGTCCTGCGGTGGAGTCTCTCTAAGTGCTCACCTTCGTGCTCCCCAGTGCCTGGCGCTCAGTAAACGCCATTCCATCACAGTCTCTGCCTCGCTCCTCTGCCCTCTCCCAGTCCCTGCCGAAGGTCCCGCACCAGCCTGGTGACAGTAACCGAAGGTGGTGTACGGAGACGAGTATGCAGTGGTATCCCCCGCTTCCTTTTCCAGACGGCCACAGTGGCCCAGCTGCTCGGAGCTGTGGAGCGTGTGCAGGCTGCCCTCCTGCTGGGGAGACTGCCTGGGGGCCTTCCAGCCATGCTCGCCACCCCATCCATTTCCGTGTACACAAACAGGTAACCAGCTGTACTGTGGGTCCCCAAGAAAGCCATCCCCTGACCTGGCTCATTCCACACCCATATCCCAAGACCCCGTGACAGGCTAGGGGACCAGCCTTGGGGTGGGAGAAATGATGGGACCTGGAAGTGGGAAGGGCTTGTCACTGAGAGAAGGCCCTCGTGTTGGGTATTTGTACAGCACCGGAAAGGAGGCAGTGAGTGCCACGCCCAGTGTCAGAGCCAGCCATGAGTCCCGAGAGATGGGTCATGTTGGAGCTCTGCAGGCGAGAGGCTGATGAAGGGGACCCACCCACTTTTAATGTCACCTGGGTGTGTCTGGGCACGCCCATCGCTGCGTGGACCCATGGGGATTCCAGGTGCACCTGCCTTAGGAGTTTCTCCGTGGAGTGCCTGTCTCTCACTGAGTACCCAGTACCTGGGGATGCCCTCCACCTCCCCTTCCTCCCCCTGACAAGCAGGTGCTGGACCACACTGCAGGCACCATGGGGGCCGCACACTGAACGTCCTTCCTTGGTTCTTCATGCCAGGGCTGCCCTCATGGGTCCCAGGGGCAGTTTCCCAAACCAGCATCCTGATCAGAGCTAGGATCTGAAACCAGGTCCCCAACCCAATCAGACAGAACAAGGCCAAAGGCCAGAAAAGATGGGGCTGGGAGCCCAGGACATCAGAGATCAAGTAGGTAGGGGAGATGAGCCTGGAGAAATGTCTACGTCAAAGCTCATTTATTCACTCGACCCATGATATATTGACCCCCACTGTGTCCCAGGCACTGTTCTGGGCGCTGAGGTGCAGCAGAAAAGCAAGCCAGCAAAAGCCCTGGGCTCATGGAGCCTTCAGCGCAGGGTAGGGGGGGTCAGCTGCCCTTTATGCTGCTCCTCCTGACGTAAACATGCAGGCCACCTATGGGGATGGAAATAGAGCCGCCCCCCCCCCGGTGGTAACGTGGGGCTCCCTGTAGTACAAGAGGTGTGCGGGCCTTCCTCTGACACCGACTTTCTCCTCTTGCCCCCGGTGCCTCTGCTCTCACCTTGTGGCCAGAATCCAGCCCTGGAGTTGGCGAGGCTCCTCTGTGCACACTGCTGCTGCTAGCTCTGTGACCTTCACCCTGCCTGCCGCGTCCTCCCTCGGCTCCACGGAGGACGGTCAGGAGCCTGTGGACATACGGGTAACAACAGGAACAACCTCCTTGGGAAAGGTCCTTTACAGTTTGCAAAGCACTTTCACATGCATTTGCTCATTTATGTAGACAACAGCCCCGTCAATGACCCAGTATTATTATGCCCATTTTACAGATGAGGTTCAGTGACTTGCCCGAGGCCAGAAGCAAAGTGGCAGAGCTGGGATTCAGACCCAGGCCTTCTGACTCCCAAATCCACCCTCTTTCCACAGTGTTGTGGAATTTCTCCAGCAGCCTTGGTTCAACTAGTCATTGGAAAGGAAGCTCTTCAGACTTCCTTCCGTAACTAGAAACAACAAACCCAGGATTCTTTCCATTCTCAAGTTAGGGCACATCTGACTCTCTGTTCCTTGAGTTCCAACAAAAGTAGACAAACATCTGTCTCTTAGAGACTTGCCAGCTTTGCCAGGAAGAAAGGCTTGGGCTGTCTTACAACCCAGTAACCAGCCCTGTAGCAAGTCTGATTCGGTTCTCCAGGCCCAGCTCTCTGAGGCCACAGCCCTGAAGGGCAGACGCACGCCAGGAAAGCCAGTCACAGCTGAAGGCGGGGCCTCCATTCACACCAAAGGGCAGGGGCCACTTGTCCATGTCACCTTGGGAAATTTCCTGATGTACATAGGGACCCAGTCATCTTCCAGCCTTCAGAGGTCTTGGCCAACACTCCTGTTCTTGGTTTCAGATGATGAGTTTCCCAAAGAGCCCCTTCCCGGCCCGAGGTCACTTTGATGTCAGCGGAACTGTCGGTGGCCTCTCTCTGACCAGTCCTAGTGGACAGCTCATAGCCGTGAAGAATCTGTCAGAGAATATTGAGGTAGAAGTTGGGGGTGCTGTCAGAAGTCACCTGGTTGGTTCCAAATGTTGGTGGGTTATGAAAAAAAAATGATTAAAGAGGAGAATCATTAAAAACGTGCCTTACCCTATCTTAAACATTACATTTCACTTAAAACTATAAATACATATCATTGTCAAACTTTGGGTGTACAACCAAAAAGTTTCTTTAAATCTGTTGATTGAAATTTTAATCATCTACATTACCTAAACCACCCTCATAATATAGCCCTAAAATGTCCAGAGAGATTTTCTTTAAGGTCAAGCAAAAATATAAGCACACCATGGTGCAAGATGAGTTCGAATTCTTTCGAGATTTTAATGATTTTTTTCCTAATCTACCGTTTTCTCATCAATGACTAATTCCATAATAATTTTTAGCAACTCTATCGTCTTCTCAATGCATTCAACTTAAGTTTTTATGCAAATAGTTCTTTCTTTTCCCACTCCTACTTTGTCATTTTATGTCACTCTATGAAATATATCGTAAAGTTGGCCTTTACAATCACAAGCACAACAGATGTAAGTAGGTTTGGGATCAAACACCGCTGCCCGTTGGTGAGCAGACAACTCCACTGGCAGGAGGGAGCGGCTAGGGTTACTGTAGAGAAGACGTCACAGGCTGGGTGCTCCGTAAGCAGGTGCTGAGAAAGAGTTTGCTGAGCAAGATGTTTGTAGGGATCAACACCTGTGAAGAGTGAGGAAGGCAGGCAGGATTGGGCAGAAGGGGGAATGAGACTTCAGTCCAGACCTCACAGGCCTTGGTCCACCCAGAGAGGGGCTCTGCAGCAAGTATTAGCCGCCAGGGTTGCATTAATCGTGTTTCTTATTTTCTGTATCTTACGATGCTTGGATATCATAAAAATCTTGCTGGCCGGGGAGAGACTGCCCCTCCCAGGGCCAGCCAATCCTTAGAGATAGCAAAGCGCTCTGCCTGGGCATGCCTTGCGTACGCAAACCAACCAATCCCCAATCCCCCTTAATCTGAGTCCCACACACCAAGCTTGCGTTTCCCTGGCCTGAAGTCATCCCAGGGGCCGGGCACCAGGCAGCCAGAGCCCACCCTACAGCTGAAGCCTGCACAGTTATTCTGACTGGCCTAGTGGTTTACTCTGCCCTGTCTTGCCTTTCCTTTGGAAACCCCAATAAAGGCCACGGCTTTCCCCTGCGCCTGCTTCTGCCTCCTGCCAGGCGCTTCCCCTGTGGCCCTGTGTGGCACGGTGGTCTCCTCCTCTCAGGAAATGAAAGAAATAAATTCTTCTTTCCATGGCATTGACCTCTCCATGTCGTCACTTAGTCACCTCCATAAATTAAAGTCCCATGGGTACAAATGAGACGAGTGGCCTGCAGGAGGCTAATATGTCTGGGCTTTATACCGCCCCTCACTCAGTCACTGGAAGCAGGTGGCCCTAGGAAAGGAGTGCCTTCAGGTGAGGCGAGTCTCTGCAGCTGGGGCAGACCCTGAAGGAGCTGAGAGCCGGAACCCGTCTGCTGACCACAATCCCCATGACCAAGCAGCAGGTCCTTCCTGGAACGGGGAGCTGGGTGACGCATTCCCGAGTCTACCATAGAGAGCTACTAGGAGCAAACAAACAGTGCATAGTGGGCATCAATCAGTCTGTTTTAAAAGGGAATGGAGAGCATCGGTTAACCTGGAGAACTGATTAAATGGAGAGTGGTTATGAGAATTGTCAGAGTAGCGACAGCGACAATTGTTGAGCGTTACTGTGTATCTGACACTTGGCTAAGCATCTTGCATGCAATATCATTTTTAATACTCTCAATGAGTCTGTGTGTTCGATAACAAGAAACTGAGGCTCAAAGTGGTTTGTTAATTGGCTGGAGGTCCCAGAGCTATTATAGGGCAGAGCCAAGACCCAAACAGGAGTCTCTCTGCCTCTTAGTGCCTGTGCTCCGAACTTACACGTACTGGCTCGACACTTTCATCAACGCCAAGAATGCACATGGCATCTTTATACAGATTAGAAAAAGTCTCCCGTCTTTCTATGCAGATGCAGCCCTGAGCCAGGGTGCATAGCATGATAAGTGTGATAAGCTGAATAAAGGCCCCCCAGATGTCCATGCCCTCATCCCTGAGCCTGTGAATATGTCACCTGACGTGGCAAAAGGGACTTTGCAGATATGATTAAGTTAAGGATCTTGAGATGAGGTTATCCTGGGTTATCTGGGTGGGCCCAGTGTCATCACAAGGTCCTTATGGGAGTGAGGGAGAGGGGAAGCTGATTCCAGAAGAGAAAAAGGCGATTTCATGACAGTAGCAAGAGGTCAGGGTGATGCGAGGATGGGCCATAAGCCAGGGATGTGGGTGGCCTCCAGAAGTTGAAAAAGGCAAAGAAGTGGATTCTCTCCCAGAAGGAACCAGCCCTGCTGATGTCAGCCCCACGAAACTGATTTTGGACTTCTGGCCTCCAGCACTGTAAGATAAATTGGTGTCGACGTGAACCACCCACTTGTGGTCATTGGTTACAGCAGCCCCAGGACCCTCACAGGATGAGCACAGCAGAACATGGATCTCAGTTCCCCAGGGGCTCACCCTGCCCAGCTCCATGCAGCAGCCCTGATGCTCGCTGGCCTTCCCATCCTGGCACACCCTTGATTTGACCATTTCTGATGACAGATCCTGCTGCCTCGGCTCTCAGAAGGACACAGCGAGCCAACCGTGTTGAACCTGACCAGTCCTGAAGCCGTGTGGGTGAACCTGACTTCAGGGCGGGCGGCTTTGGGGATCCAGCTGCACTGGAGACCTGACATCCCACTCACGCTGAGCCTGGGCTACGGCTACCACCCCAACAAGACCAGCTACGACGCCAAAACTCACCTCCCACCAAACGCTGCTCCAGGTAGTCCTCTCACCCGGCCAGCTTCTTGAGCTGCTTCCTAGGGTGAGGGGGCCTTCCTTCCTAGGGGAGGTGACCAGCTTAAAACTTGAGAATCAGAAGCCATAGGGAAAAAGAAAAAGAAAACTCTTGCTACATTTAGTGCTTATTTATGTTGTTGTTTTGGTATTATTATTATTATCATTATTATTATTCAGCAACTTTAGGTGAGAACTTACCATATGCCCTAAAGAAGGTGACAAGCACTTGCAGAACTGACCTCATTGAAATCCTCAAGACAACTCTTGAGGGTGGGGACTATTGAAATCTCCACTTTCAATATAAGAACCGAGAGGTTAAGTAACTGGTCCAAAGTCACACAGCCAAGAAGGGAGAGAGTCAGAAGAGACAGACCATCAGGGTTGGCTTCCCTGTCAAGTCACTTGGTCCCCCTCTCCCCTGATGTTAGCCCCAGTCTCCATGAGACTTCAGCCTGACATGGAGCCCCCTTTTCTGCAGATGAGCTGTGCACGTGGATCCTGAACCCAGAGGACCTGCATTTTGGAGAGGGTATCTACTATCTGACTGTGATCCCCGAGTCTGACCTGGAGCCAACCCCCGGCAGGGACTTCACAGTTGGCATCACCACCTTCCTGTCCCATTGTGTGTTCTGGGATGAGGACCAGTGGACTTGGGACAATTCTGGGTGCCAGGTGAGGAGAGGGCAGTGACGAGGAAGACAGAGCAGCTTGGGTGGGTATGTCTAGCTCATTTAGGGTCCCTTTTTAGTGCCTCTGGTGTACCATCTTGGGCCCCTCCTCGGGGCCTTTGCATATGATGTTCCCTGTCCCTGGAATGCCCCTCACCCCCTAGTCTAGTTAACTGCTCCTTCAGATCCTGCCTTAAGTGTCACCTCCTCCAGAAATGCTCTGGACCCTCTGGCTGGGTCCGATTTCCTACTGTAAACTCTCAGAGCACAGGCGACCGCCTCCCCCACAGCAGTACGCAGAGCAGTCATTGACATCGACTTAGGAGATCATGGAAAGATGTCTGTTCCCCTGGTACACCTGGGGCCCGTGAGGCAGGAACAGCGCACTCTGCTCCCCGTTGGGAAAAAATGACCACTGAACGAATGGACAAATGACTGGAAGCCCTGCTGAGTCTGGGTTGCAGAGGGAGCCCAGGGTGTCACTTCCAAGAAACCAAACTCAGAGCCCAGTCCTTCATTCTGTGCCAGGTGCTGTGGTCCGTGCTTTCCTTGTCATCTCATCAAATCTTCACGACAACCCTCTAAGAGAGTTGCTATTCACAGTTTACAGGTGGTAAGACAAAGGCTCGGGGAACTAACTTGCCCCAATCCCTCACCTAGGAGATGGAGGAGCTGGGTCTCAGACCAAGGTCTGTCTGTCTCCAGAGCATGAACCTTGAGCGACAGGCGGCCCTGCTTCTCCAGCGCCCAGCCCAATCTCACTGAGTCCCTAGAAGCACGTGGCTCTGTTAATTGCAATCAAATCCTGTCTCAGGTCAGCTCCGCTCTGCCTCCAAGGAGCCAAGGCCCGCGACAGTGTCCTGGTGGCACATGCTGGCTTTGAGGCCATGAGAAGCCATCTCTGGGGTGTCAGTGCTCCTCTCCCCCTCCCCCTGCCTTTGCATACGCTGTTCTCTCCCCTGCACGTCCTGCTTACTCACCCCGCCTGGAAAACTCCTATCCACCCTTCAATCTCTCACTCCAATGCCACCTTCTTGGGAGGCTGGCAGACATCTGGAGTCTCGCTCTGTTGGACGTCCATGGCACTTCATACCCTGAGAACAGCAACCTCCAGGTCTAGCAGAAATTTATCACACCTGTCTCCATCTACTAGACCAAAAATCCCTTCTTCCATTTAATTTACGCATAGTTACCATGTGGTGGGGATACAATGGGGAGAAAAACCAGGGGGCTTTCAGTCCAGCACAGGACACAGACAAGAAGTAGCTGGCACACCCCTGTCAAATGACAACAGTCACAAGTAGTGTAAGAAGCCAGCTCCCAACAGAGCCACAGAAGGGGACTCAGAGGCGAGCTCCTTCCAGGTTTGCTTCTGCTGCAGCTTTGGCCTCCTTGTCAGCTCCTGCCCTGGCTTCCGGCTGCCACATATAGGGAGTTCCCCCAAAGCACCAGGAAGAGACCAGGGTGCACTGAGATGTGCAAGAGATGGCGGGTTCCCCATGATCCCAGCACAGGCCTTTGTACCTCATGAATGAGACCCTGCGTGTGTGATGACCTTCTAGAGTCCTCACTCCCAGAAGCTGTCTGGTCCTCACGTCACTGGCACAGCACGCCCCCTGCCGGCTGCCCTTAATGGCCTGAGCTCAGACAGTGGGACGGTGTAGGGGCTGGCTGTGGTTCTGCCGTCAGACAGACTTGGGTCTATTCCCACTTTATCAAGACTAGCAAGGTGACCTTGGATGAGTCACCCTGCCTCTCTGAGCTTTCTCGTCTGAAAACGGGGATAAAGGATGGCTACCATCACAGTTGGGGTGGGACCTAGCTGAGATCAGGGGTGTAAGGTAGCTGGTGTGGTCCCCGGCACGTAGTGAGCACTCCACAGGTGAAAGTGATTGCTATGTTAGACAATTTGAGCATAGAGAAGACACAACTGCACATGAAACAGAAACCAAGGAAACAACCAACACAGGATTGGGCGTGGTGGTTGGGTGGGGAAAGCATGGGGACAGACTGGGGGAGAACCACTCAGTTACATGTAAGTTACTGGAAAGCGCCTAGCTTTTGAGTAGAGTCGTGGGCTCTCAGGGGCTTATTATTAAAAATATACACCTACTAGTGCATACATACGTGAATGTGGGACATTCAAAGGTCATATGTGGGAGCGTGTCATAGACCCCAAATTATATTAATCCAATATTGTGTACTTGATGCTCATTATAGATATATATATAGACACAGATATAGCTATAGGTACACAGAGATCTTTGAGGAGCCATAAATAAGTAAATGGGATCATTGAGTTTGGATAAATACTCTAAACAGCTAAAGAAGGTTCCAAATCTATGGACTGCGGACCTTAGGAGGGGGGAAAGCCAAAATTATTGCAAGGGGTCTGAGAGCCTGTATTCTTGCTCATATATTTTTTCCAAAGATACTAAAGGTGCAACTATTATCACAAGGGTATGCACAGATTAATTTCCAATGTTCAAAGACACCCTCGTGCTGGAAAAGGCTGGGAAAGCCACTGCCTTCCAGATCTTCGTGAAAACTCAGGAGGGCAAAGATGTTAGGCATAAATCAAGGCTGGTTCCTGGGCTCCCAGCGCTGAGATGGTCTTGTCGCTGGCACCTGCTTGGGTTTCTCCCTCCCCATGGCGGGTATGCCAGGTGCTCCCGTAGAGCCCACAGCTGTGTGCCAAATGCTGACCAGGATTGGGAAACAGTGAGAAAAACAATGGAGCAAACATGGAACTAAGCCCCACGTGGAATCCTTCATAAATGGCGCCACGCCCATGTGGAGAGGTCGGCCTTTGCTGGGAGGCTCCTTAAGGGAAAGAGACAACAGCTACCTGCTGGGGCACGTTTGGGCTGCGGCAGGTCCGTCCTCCCCAGGCCTTGAGCAGAGAAGAACTTTCCGCATGCCAGCATTTTCTGCTCCCTCTCACCTTCCACCTTGCGGTGGACTGTGGAATGAGAAGTTTGTGCTGGGCTGTGGAATTGAATTAAATCTTCTTTACCCACCCAACAGCCCTGGGGGGTGATCGCAAGCTGGCTGAAGGCTTTAGAGAAGGCCTGCCCCTCAGTGTGGGGTGTGAATGAAGAGCACATGGGGTTCCCCACCCTGGCCCATTCCTATCTCCTGCCCCTAACCTCACTGTCCCACAGCACAGGGGACCACGAGCCCAAGCTCCGCCTACATGCCCCACCCCCAGAGCCACATCTTGTCACCCTTACACCTGGGGTGGGCATAGCAGTAGCCAGTCCACTATGGAAGGATGATCCTGTGGGCCCTGGAAGCAGGGAATTCCAGGTCCAGGTCCCCACACCACAGTCTAGAAGTGGGGTGTCCCACGGCCAGGACGAGGTAAGGCAAGTGAGGCATCTGGAGTGCAAAATTTAAGGAGAGGCTCATTCTCAGGGTCACGTAGGGCCTGTCCTAGTCCAAGCTAGGTGGTATGGGCTGTGGTGGGCATACCCCCTCGGCCCCCTGACTCCTCATCCCGTGCAGAAAGGTGCAGCTTAAGGACAGCTAGAGCGGGACTCCAAAGCATGAGCCCAGGGGCCTAGATCTGAGCGGCGTAACATTTAGGGAATACGTTCATGGTGCTCAGACACCAGCTCAGGCTTTAAACATTTGTCCTTCCCTTTTCTTTGCATGGTTCTCCCAGTCTCGGTCTTTTTTTGCTCTTCGGTGTAAGATGACCAACAGTCCCAGCTTGCCAGGGACAGAGGGGGCCCCCAGGACTCAGGAATTTCAGTTTTAAAAGCAGGAAAGTCCCTGCAAAAATGAGACGAGTTGGTCACCAAGAGGTCTTCTCAGCACCCAGTCCCTTGCCTGGCCTAGAATGAGCCCTCAACACGTATCTGTCCAATGAACGAGCATCAGGTGGGAGAAGGTGCTGGAATGATGCCCAGTGAAGTTGTGATAAGGCTGCTTATGGAGGGTGGGGGACAGAGGAGCCTCCAGCTTTACCCACAATGCCTCTTAGAAAAGACAAAGCGGACTGACGAGATGGACAGTTGCCTGCTGAGAGTGATAGATGCCAAGATGCTTGTTATAGATAATATTCCCTGCATTTTAAAATTAATTTTTAGTTAAATAAAAAAGCCCAAGAGGAATCTTGAAGCTGGTGTCTCAGTAGCCTTCCCAGGCCCTCCCCAGGACAACGTCCATCCCTCATTGTGCTCCCTTGGGCTCGAGCCAGCCAGGGATGTCCTCGCATTTCCACTGGGGCCTCTTTGGGGTTGCAGGTGGGGCCACAGACCACCCCCTCCCAGACACACTGCCTCTGCAACCACCTCACCTTCTTTGGAAGCGCGTTCCTGGTGATGCCCAATGCCGTCGATGTCCGCCAGACCGCTGAGCTCTTTGCCACCTTTGAGGACAATCCCGTGGTTGTGACCACTGTGGGCTGCCTCTGCGTGGTCTACGTGCTGGTGGTGAGCTGGGCAAGGAGGAAGGATGCTCAGGATCAGGCCAAGGTGAGGGTGCATGGGCCCTGGGAATGGGAGGGAGGAGCAGGGCTGTCTCCTTGAAGGAGCTCCAGGAGATGGAGCCCAGGTGGGGAGCGGAGAGGCCAGCTGCGAATCCAGGCCTTGACCGCTGGGGTCATCCCATGCAAGCCAGCCCTTCAGCCTCTTTATCTGTAAAATGTCCTTTTTCATCAAATTATCAGGAGGATTATGATACGGACCGTTTATGGAGGATTTACTGCAGGGATTACCCTATTTAATGCTCACAATAGCCCTAAGAGGAAGGTACTGTTTGAGGGTTCCCAGACCACCCTTGAGTTCAATGATTTGCTAGGAGCACTCACAGAACTCAGAAAAGCTGTTGTACTCGTGATTATGGTTTATGACAGTGAAAGGGTGCAGATTAGAATCAGCAAATGGAAAGGCCCATGAGATCGGGCGACAGCTTCCAGATATACGATCCCAGTGGAGTCAGGCAGGCAGACTTAATCGTAGCAATGACGTGTGACAATATGTACAAAGTACTGCCAACACGGGAAGCTCACTCGAGCTTTGGTGTCCAGGGTTTAATTAGGGGCTAGTCACATAGGTATGGAGTGCCCATATGACTGACTTTAGTTACTCAGTCTCCAGCAACACTCCTCTCCCACCCAGAGATCCAACTGATACAGCATGGCCGGAAGCCCTCACCATAAGTCACACTGTCAGCATAGACTATCGGGTGGGGCCCCAGGTCCCGAGTATTCAAAACACTCTTATCATGTGGGATATCACAATGACTTAGAGGTCATCTTTCAGGAGCTGGCCACGAGCCAGTCCTTTCTTTGGAATGTGCAGAGTTTGGACAACCCAAGCCTGTGAGTTCACCCTTTAACCCTCACGCCATCCTTCTATCCAGGTGAAGGTCACAGTGCTGGAGGACAATGACCCCTTTGCCCAGTACCACTACCTGGTGACAGTCTACACCGGACACCGGAGAGGGGCAGCCACTTCCTCACAGGTACCTGCCCATGCAAGACCCCTCAGTCAGCACGTCCCACCCAGCAAGGCACTTGCCAGTCCACTGTCACTTGAGCACAGCGGAGTTTGTGTTGTAGGATTTCTTCTCTTTGGGTTTTTATTTTTTAGGGGAAAGAATCTTTTTCTCAAAAGAACACCCTAAGACCCAGGATTTAAAAAGATGGAGGAGTGGGTGAGGGGAGAGTTGGGGTCTAGTGCTGTGCCACTGGCCATCCTCCTTATCCTATCAAAGAACAACTCACACAGTCAGTTGGTCACCTGCGTGCAGATGTGCTCACGAATGAAAAGCAGTCAGGAGACTGTTGTCAGTGAATACAGAGAAACCAGAATTTATAAGAGAGGGGCAAATGGAAAGAAAGAAAAATGTCCACCATTAGGAAACAATGCGTCTTAAATTACATTTATTAGGTAAACTGATTAGCTGGCATCTAGCTACTGAGCTGTTTGTCCTTGAGCAGGCTGACTAGAGGCAGTGAAGAAACTATTTCAGTTGTCTGTGGATTCCCAGAAATCCTTGAGCGTTTAGCTCTGGAGCATACAGCAGCTTGTCTCTGTAACGTCTCAGAGCCTTAGTTAAGTCCGGCCTGTCCCAGATCCCTCATTGGAATATATCATCCCCTGCAGCGGCCTCCAAGGTTCCCTTACTGAAACCGAGGGCTCCGTGGAACACAGTTTGAGAACCGCTGGCACTGTGTGTACTGTCCTGGAGAAAGCTCCATTTAAAAAAAAAAAAAAATGACATTAGGCTTCATTAGAGCAGGGCATTTGTCTGTTTACTTTTTATTTTTTAAATCTTATTATTTCCATTTATGTATACATTGGTTTTATTTTTATTTTTTAAATTGTTTCATTTTCATTTATTGCTATGTCTTAGGTCCTCGACCAGCTGTCTAACACAGAGTAGGTGCTCAGTAACTATTTGTTGAATAAATGTAAGAATCACTTTTATCCATCTAATGAAACATTCATCTCACTTCCATTTGACACTGAAGAAAGGAAGTGAAAACCTGTGATCCACAGGCCATTTCTCTTTGTGGAGAGTTGTGGTCACATTTCAATATGATATTGTCTTGGTTTGGGTTCTCCTAGCACAGTGGTTCTCAACTGGGGGTGATGTCGCTCACCCCAGGGACAGTTGGCAATGTTTTGGGTTGTCACAACTTGGGAGAGGGGAGATGATACTAGGATGTGGAAGGCAGAGGCCAGGGATGCTGCTAAACATCCTACAGTGCACAGGACAGTCCCCAGAACAAGGAATTATCAGGCCCAGAATGTCTACACTAGAGAAACCCTGTAGAGGCAGACTCTGAAACAAAGTTTCCAGCACAAGTAGTTGATTTGAGAGGGGATCCCAGGACACCCCAGTAGGGGAGTGGGAAGCCAGACAGGGAAGAGAAGGAACCAATGAAGGGTGTCCTATCAAACTGGTTACCCCTGTGAGCAACTGCAGGCTAATCCCACTGGGGAACTCTGGAATCTATTAAGGAATGTGGGCCTCAAATTCATCCCAGCCGAGGGCTGAGGGAGCTGGGATGTTTATCCACCAATCCCACCAGTCACTGGTGGAGGATGGTTTGCAGGGGCCATTAATTCTCCGCACTTCCAGCCTGCTCCTCTAACAGCCAGAGAAACCCCCAGGGAGACACACAGCTGCCAGCAGTTGGATGTGGGTGCAGGGAGTGCTGCAATGGTGAGGCTGAGGGATGTCGGTGGAGCATAGTGATATCTGCTATGGCTGGTTTTGACTCAGGAAACCAGGCATGCCCATCAGCATCACCTGGATAGCTTCAGAAAAACACAGATTCCTGGGCTCTGTCCTCAATATTCTTACTTGACAGGTCTGGAGTTGGGCCTAGGAAGATGTATTTTCAATGTAGCAGGCACTCATTCATTCATGTCTCAGTGCCGGCCACTCTGGAAGGCACTGGGAATGTCATTGTTAGGGAGGAAACCAGTTCCTGCCCTACAGTCCTTACGAATAATGTATGAGAAGTTTGAAAAGGTCACCAGGGAGCATTTTATAACTCATCTTGAAGACATAAATGCAGAGAGTGTCACCCCAAATCTTCATACAACTGAAAAATAACTCAGGCAGGCCCACGATGGGAGGAGAGGAGAGGGGAGGAGAAGAGAGAGTGAAATGGCTATGCTTCATGGGTTTTCATTGGTTTTTGGACACTTAAAATGAAACATGGCCAGTGGGGCTCAATCACCACCTGGATTTAGCCACTCCTGATCTCCATATTTCAGGTGACTGTCACGCTATATGGCCTGGAGGGAGAGAGTGAGCCCCACCACCTGTCAGACCCCGACATCCCTGTTTTTGAGCGAGGAGGAGTGGATGCCTTCTTACTCTCCACCCTGTTCCCCCTGGGGGAACTGAGGAGCCTGCGGCTGTGGCATGACAATTCAGGGGACCAGCCCTCCTGGTAAGTTAGGGGTGAGCAGACCACAAGGACCTACTATGTGTCAGGCCCAGGGCTGGGCACTCCGTATTTGTTGCCTTGCTGATCCTCCTGAGCCTCTACAAGACTGAATCTGCATTTCACAGATAAGGAAACTGAGGGTCAGAGAGGCCCCCAGTCCACAGATTGAATCAGTGGTTAGGAGAAGGACAGGAAGTTGCAGCCTTGGGGTCCAGTGCGATCCCCACCCTTGGCACTGTTGCAGCATCAACCTATCATTTAGCCCCTAGTTTCCCCATCTGTAACATGGGGATAGATGCCTATTGTGAAGACATACCCCGCCCAATGAGAGGAGACTAACGAGACTTTGAACTGATTCTCCAGTAAAAGAGGCAAGAACAGCTGCCACTGCTGAGCACTAAGCTAGACCTCTCTGTGCCTTTTCTCACTGGATCCTCACAACGACCCTCAGGGACAAGGACTGTTACCATCCTCCTTTTACGGTGGGAAAATCCAAGCCCAGGGAGGATAAGTGACTTGCCCAAAGTCACACAGCTGGCAAGCTCAGAGCCAAGACCCGTCCCTATTCTAGAAGTCTGAGGCCAAAACTAGTGACTCAGAGGAGTGGGTTCCAGCCTGACTGCCCATCAATGGCTGGTAGCTTTAGAAAAACACTGCATTTCTGTTGCCGTCTTTGATTGACCCAAGGGATTAAACATGAACACTTTAAGTGCTGTAGTTTGGACTCTGAGATGGAGATGAGCATGCAGGGGGTTCCTCAAGGAGTGCCTGGGATCAGCGAGGAAGGGAGGGAAGGAAACAGGATGGGCAGAAGGAGAAGAGCTTCGACACAGCACAACAGCTTGGCTGACCCTTGGGGGCCCCGGGGCTGTCCCATGCTGGACGGAGATGCCCAGGTCTTGATCACACCCAGGCCCTGCACCAGTGGGTCACTGGATGTCGGCCTCCCTAGGAGGGTGTGTGACCTCAACAGATATTGCTCTTGCATGCCTTGTGGGGCCGTCCTCCCGGAAATGAGAAAATGCATGTCCTCATTATGCAGTAAATGCTCACTAAAGAGTGGCTATTGATGTCACTACTATTCTCATCAGCTGTAAAGCAACAGGGAAAACGGCTGCTACTGGATCTGACTTCCCAGCAGAGGCAAGATGATTTTATTACTTCCCCAGGCCTCGAAGACCTAAATCAAGTTAGATGATATCCAAGAAGTCCTGAGTCCAAGACGGATGGTAGGCTCATTCTCTGGGTGGAAGCCCGCGGAAGGACCGGGGTTTGTGTACTTAAAAGCCTGTGCTTCCCTGGACACACACAGTGTAGACAATTTGGCTTTCCTCACTAGTGTCTGGATGCGGGCCCTGGGCTTGCTGCCTGCGTCGGGGTTAACAGCCTCCGAATGCACCGTCTTGCAGCACGTCTGCGAAATGTGGCGGCCTCCAAGAGCTGGCTCTCCACACCAGCTGAACTCCCCACATGAGGCCAAATTCACCAGTGATTGGGGCATTTTGATCAAGGCACCAAGAACAATGAAGAAAAATACAGTCTCTCTTTCCAGGAGCTCTTGTTTGGGGCTGAGGTTTGCAAAGGTGTTACCTTTGTGGTGCCCAAAGAAGTCTCGTCCCCCGACCTTGTCCTCAGAAGCGTGGGTCCGTCCCTTCTGCAGGTATGTGAGCCGGGTGCTGGTGCATGACCTGGCAATGGACCGGAAGTGGTATTTCCTCTGCAACTCATGGCTGTCCATCGATGTTGGAGACTGTGTCCTCGACAAGGTATTTCCGGTGGCCACGGAGCAGGACAGGAAACAATTCAGGTACTTTTGTTTTCCTTTTAAGCAAATGCTCTTTTATTTTGGTCTTTCATCTCTAGGGAAGTTGCACCATAATAATAATTTGCAGCCAAATAAAAGCACATTTGATCTAGCAGGTCTGGGTAGCTTTAAGTGTGACATTAACGACCAGTCAGTTTTTCTTGTTGGAAATGAGGGGCCCTGGAGCGACATGGACCCTCCAAGACATAATTACCTTCAAGATGGTGAAATGTTTGGAACAGTCATCCACATTTCCTTACTAATGTCACAGAATAGTATTTTTTACATGAGCGAGCAGGCTGAATTGAGCAGCGGTTCACTGTCTGGCCATTGGGGCTGCTTCTGCATGAGTTTTACCCCACACGCATCTTTCAGCATGTGTTTTCTTTTGCTTTACTCACATCCTTGCACATCTGTCTCCAAACACAGAAAAGCAGATAGAAATGTACACACATGTGCACCCGCACACACACACAACACCATAGATTGTTGTTTATTCTACATCTTTTAAAATGGCACGTTGCTCTAAATATGTTGCTTTTTTCCTTTAATGATATATCACAACATCCTTCCAGGAGAGTATGTTTGGATCAAACTTTTCCTTATTGGCTGCATCATATTCCATAGAATGGATATCCCACAGGTATTTCAACTATTCTCCTATCATTGGGCATTAAATCTCTTTCCAACCAATATTAAAAAATCAGGAGACTTCACAAAAAACCTATAAGTATGGAAATGTTGGACCAGCATTCCTGCATGCCACCAATCTGCTGGAGCTGATTACCAGCTTTCCTCTTATACGGGTCATGTGCTCTCAGTTTGCCACACTCCTCAACACTCCCTATTACCTTATCCCCAACCTACTTCACTCATTTATTTGACTTATTTACATCCACCTGGGTCTCTTTAAGCATTTGACTTTATGACCTCTACTTTAAATGCCTTCTGAGTTGGGTTTAAAAAAAAGTCTGTTTCCAGTGCATTTACTGAAAGCTGACTTTTCCTCCCAGCTGCTACTGGGAGCAGCTCAGTCTCCAAGAGGGAAAAAGTCTGAATCAGAGAGACTTGGACCCCAAGAGAGGTATAACACAGACATGGGCATGGATCACAGTGTCTCACATGCCTGCTGCTGACTTGCTGCATGACCCTGGATAAGTTACCTTATCTCTCCAGGTCTCAGCTTCCACCTCTGAAAAATGAGTTGTTCAAATTGCCCACCCCAAAGGGGACCTGGGAAGGTCCCACGGAACGATGTAGGTAACATGGTTAACACAGCGAGTGGCTCAGAGTAAGTGCTCAGCTACAGGAGCAGATATTATCCTTCAGTTGCATCAAAACGTGGGATGCCTGGAAACTAGACAAGGAGCCTCTGCAGGCAGGACCATGTCATTCTTCCCATGAGTCCCGGGTGCCTGCAGAGCTCCTGGCACATGGCAGGCTCCACACATATTTGTTGAATGAGTAGAATGATCACGTGGTCAGTCACTGTTGGTGGCAACTGACCTCTCTCTTTATGTAGCTTTCCTCTAAGACCAGGCCACCCACACACCCCAGAGCGACAGCCAAAGTACAAACAACCCTGGAGGGTGCTGGCATTGACCAATCAGAACAGGCGCCAGCCGGGACTCGCAGCTCTGACCCTCTCACAAGAATCTGGGCCCCTGAGTAGCTTTTGTGGTTAAACTATATTCAACTCAGAGAAATACAACAGGTTCTTGAGGGGAACGTGGTGCTATTTTCAGAGAACTTGTCTTGCAATTTTGTGAGTGTGTGTGTGAGGAAGATTGGCCCCGAGCTAACATCTGTGCCAACCCTCCTGTGTTTTTTGTATGTGGGACACCGCCACAGCATGGCTCGATGAGCGGTGTATAGGTCTGTGTCCGGGATCCGAACCTGTGAAACCCAGGTCACCAAAGCAGAGCACACGCACTTAACCACTACGCCACCAGGCCAGCCCCCATTGTCTTGCAATTTTTATTCTCTCAAATTGAGTCTGAACCCAGAGCCTGTGATTTTTAACCACTCTAGTCTAATGTTCTAATTATAACAAAATGAATAATATTATAGTTATACTACTATATTAAAATTATAACAAAAATAACAATTGCTAACACTGATGAACACTGACCATAAGCCAGCTACTTTGCCAGATGCTTTACAAAAAGGATCACTTTTAATCCTTTCAACAATCCAGTGAGGCAGGTTTTATGATCCTCATTTTACAGACAAGTAAACTGAGGCACAGAGTAAAGTAACTTGTCTGAGGCCACCCAGCTAGTAGGAGGGCAGTCTAGGATTCCAACCCACTCTGTCCAGAGCCCCCATCGTTAACTCTAAGTGATGCTGTTATGATGCTGTATTTCTTCTATAACAGAGAAAGTAGGTGATAAATCTTAGAAACAAATCCTCCCCTGTCACCGCAGGATTGCTCCCACGAGACCAGGCTCTCCCCATTGCCGTCTCCCTAAACGCCTGCCCCTCCCTCCCTGTCCGCAGCCACCTGTTCTTCGTGAAGACCTCCGCGGGCTTCCGGGATGGCCACATTTGGTACTCCATCTTCAGCTGCGCAGCTCGCAGCAACTTCACGCGTGTCCAGAGGGTGTCCTGCTGCTTCTCCCTGCTCCTCTGCACCATGCTGACCAGCATCATGTTCTGGGGTGTCCCCAAGGACCCAGCTGAGCAAAAGATGGACTTGGGTAACTTCCTCTGGCGTGGCGGTCAGAACGAGTGGCTGGTGGACATTGGCCATCACTGCCTCAGCAATACCACTGCAATTCCAGAGGTCCCAAGACCACCCTCAGGTTCAATAACTCTCTAGAAGGACTCAGAGAAGTCAGAAATGCTATTATACTTATACTTATTACAGAGACGGGGTACAGATTAAAATCAGGGAAGGGAAGAGGCCTATGGGGGAGGGGCCAGGGGAGACGAGGCACAGAGTTTCCAGTTGTCCCCTCCCAATGGAGTTGTGGACAGCACTAACTTCTCCTGACAAGGATGTGTGACAACATATGTGGAGTACGGCCAACCAGGGACACCTGAGCCTTGGTGTCAGAGTTTTGATTGGTGCTCAGTCACATAGAAATGGCTGACCCCCTGCATGGCTGACCTCGGCCCCCAGCCCCTCCAGAGGCCAAGGTGATACCGTGTGGCCAAGGTCCCCACCATAAACCACGTTGTTAGCATAGACTATGTGGTGTGAGCCAAGACCGCAGGTAGACAAAGGCGTACCTATCAGGTAGGACATCCCGAGGGCTTAGAGGTCACCTCCCAGGAGCCACTCGAGGGCCAGACCTCCCTTTGTGCAAGGTGAATCCTTACTGCACAGCCGCCTTCTGGAAGGGCCTAGGGGACTCCCACTGACCCTTTCCCTCCCTCTGCCCCAGGTAAAATTGAATTCACGTGGCAGGAAGTGATGATCGGGCTGGAGAGCTCGCTGCTCATGTTCCCCATCAACCTCCTGATCGTTCAGATCTTTCGAAACACCCGTCCTCGGGTCACTAAGGAGCCGGATACTGGGAAATGGCACCGGGGGTCGCCCAGCCTGGCCCCCTCACCACAGCCTGTGGAGGATGGCCTTCTGACGCCTGAAGCAGTGACCAAGGCACGTCCTCAACCTCGGTGGTGTGGGGATGCTCTAGCCTGGGCCGAACTGGGAGTGGGGACCTGGCTTGGGGCCTGGCAACCCTATGCTGTCGACAGCGTCAGTTGTCAAGATTCACCAACTGCATGCACACACGTACACACACATCTACAAACACCACACACACACACACACACACAGGCATGTGTACACATGTGTACCTACACATACACAAGTGCACATCCACACAGGTATGCATAGGCACACACATGAACACATCTACTCACATGTACACATTCACACATATACGTAGACATAAACACATACATGTACACACATGTTCGTGCACATACATGTATGCATGTGCACATATACCACTAATACACATAGACACTATCACACACACATGCTCACAGAGACACACATATACAAACTCATACATATACACACATATGCACCACACACACTTTTTGAGTACTTACTATGTGCAAAATATTACACCTTCATTATAGATACCTGGCTGGAAGCCCATAGAAGGGACTCCCTCTGCATTCATGCACTCACTAAGCATTTTCTTGAGTACCTACTATGTGCTGCATTTTGAGGACTACAGCCTGGAATGCATCAGTTTACATCCTAGAAGAGGGGTTCTATAGGAGACAAAAGAGAAGCTCAGGGAGGTCCAATGTCATGTCTAGCGGGCACCGCTGTTACCACACCCAGACTGTCTGACCCCAGCCTGAATGCTCTTGACCGCCATGCTGCTCCCCTGCCCCCCTGACCCGTAGCTCTCATCGCCTTACCCACCTGGGCTGACTTGCAGGATACAAGGAGGCTCGTCAGCTCCCTGTTTGAAGCTCTGAAGCTGCCGTCCCCTGCCTCAGGCTGGGACTCCACGAACTTGATGGACATCAACCAACTGCTGGCTTTGCTGGAAGACGTCGTCTGTCTGCAGAACACCGCAGGGCAGGTGTTCTGGGGAGAATCCAAACAGAGAGAGGATCCCTTAACACTCACTCTTGGGTCTGTCCAAGTGAAAGGTGAGTCCTGACGTTTCTCTGCTGAGAGAAGAGCATGTTGGAGTCAGGCGGGACAGGACCAAGGGCCACGTCTGTATCACTAGGAGGTTAAGAAGTCCTGCTGGGGTCTCCCTCACCAGCCTCTGCTCCAACCACTCGCCACTGCCACCCTCTCTGTACCACAGGCACCCTCCTCTCCTCAGAGGACCAACCTGCCTGCCCACGAAAGGCCTTCCCACATGCTGGCCCTTTAATCTAGAATGTTCTCTCTCTTAGCTTGGCCAATTCGTACTCAGTCTTGAGTCTTGGCTGAAGGATTCCTTCCTCAAGGGAGCAACCCAAGACCCCAGCCCATAGCAGGTCTCCAGCCACACGATCTTTAGCCCCTGGGCTTCTCTTTCTTTGCTTTCACACTGCTGGCTCCCAAATCATGAAGTGCGTGCAGAGTTGTTTAAAGTCTGCACGGTCCTTCCTGGAGCGTGAGCTCCATGAGGTGGGAGCCATCTGACCGTCTTATCTCCACTGTTTCGCCAGTGCCTGGCCCGCGCAACACAGAGAAAGCATGCCACAAACACGCGTGGGATGACCTCGGCATGGGAGGTCATTACGGAATGCACAAAGCAAAAAGGCATGTTGCTCTTCCATAGGTGGGAAGAAGAGCATTGGCTAGCCTGATAACTGGGGCCACTCGGAAGGACCACCTCTGGGTACTGGCCCGGCCATTGATGGGCTGTGTGACCTTGGTTACTTCAGTTCTCTCTGCCTCAGTTTCTTTTTCTGTAAAGTGTCGGGGGATGCAAAGTCAAACTAGATCACTTTCCACATGTGTAGGGCACGACGCAAGACGATGGACAGGGCAGTAAAGAACACTGAGTCCCAGAGTGAAGGAGTGGCTCCTTTCTCCATTCTCTTCTAATTCTTCTAACTAAGTCAAGGAGAAAGTCTCATTGTGGTACTGCTGTGTCTTTAACACCTCTCCAACACTTGTCAATCTCTCTGGCAGACAGATGGTGGGCCTCAAACTCAGAGCCTTTTGAAACAATATTCAGCCAGAAAATCTAGTAACATTGTCTCATTTTTATTAAGTTCTATGTGTGGCATTATTCTGGTTTGAAACAGTCTCTCTGACTCCCCTCTTGCGCCTTTCCCATCCATCTTCCACCCTATCACTGCTACCAGTGTTTAGACCAGGCCGTGCAATAGAAGCTCCTACAGTGACTAGAATGTTTGTCATCTGCGCTGTCCAATATGGCGGCCACTGGCAACACGCAGCTCTTCAGCACTTGAAATGGGGCTCTTTTAATTTTAACTAATTTTAATTTAGACAGCCACATGGAGCTAGTGGCTGACATTTTGGATGGCGTGGGTTAAGAATGCTGCCAATTTTAACACAGAAGGCTGGTTACTATCTAAACCTTGTTTAGAACACAAAAGTGGGGTCTATAGCATGAGGCATTCGAATCCATAATTCTTGGTCCCGTCTCTGATATAGTGAATTAAATCTTCTACGGGGAGGCCAGGAGCCTGCATTTTTACTCAGTCGCTTTGGTGGCTTATGCGCACTGAAGGTTGAGAATGCACCCTGAGGGTTCGCCCTCAAGGCAAGGTCTCAGGGCTCCAGCCACCCTGGAGGATTTGCTCCAGAAAGCTGGGCCTGGGCTGCCCAGGAAGGCCAGCCCTGCAGGAGCTCTGTTGATGCCTGCGCTGGACACTTGGCCCTGAGTTCTGGGACTGTGGCATTCACAGCATGTGCCTTAGAACATGGACTCCGGAGTTAGCCGGACCCTGGGGCTCTCCTAGCTGCAATAGCAGCTGTGCAACTTTGGTCAAGTTGCTCAACCTCTCTGAGACTTCATTTCCTCCCCTATAAAATGGAAGTATTGACCCACCGAGCTCCTTGGCTTGTTGCAAGGACCAAGTGAGATCATAAGACACGTGAAACGCTTAGCGCCCAGCCTGACACAAAGCGGGTATTCAGTAAGTGGTGTTAGGATTGGGAGTGGTGGGATCTTCGGAAACGTTGCCAGGAGCTTGCAGCACAAAGGCTGCTGATGCTGGAACCTTTAGCCGAGGCTTCAGCGAGGGAGGAGGCTGAGTCAGAGGGAGGCGGGTTTGCCCTAGGCCTTTGCCAGCATCCTGGTCTAGTCTGAGCTGGCCACGGCCTTCTTCACAGCTCTGCATTATTTTCTCATCAGCTTCTCCCTGGTGACTGGGGAAGGATTATGGGGCAGGGGCACTCCATTTTGTCATCTCCCATATCCAGCTTCACGTACCCCCGTGAAGATGAACACTGGTCCAGACCCGACCCGGGGGGCCGGCTCAGTGGTGCAGCGGTTAAGTTTGCATGTTCTGCTTTGGCAGCCCAGGGTTCGCCAGTTCAGATCCCAGGTGCAGACCTACGCACCACTTGGCAAGCCATGCTGTGGCAGGCGTCCCACATATAAAGTGGAGGAAGATGGGCACAGATGTCAGCTCAGGGCCAATCTTCCTCAAAAACAAAACAAAACAAAACAAAACAAACACAGACCCAACCCGTTACAGCCTGAGGAGAATGTGTCCCTAGAGGGGCCAGCCTCCCAGCTCAGGGCCCAGAGACCAGGCCTGGTTCTGCCTGGAGAGGCCAATTTTCCCTTAGGAGGCACGAGGAACACTGGAAAGGTTTGAATTTGCTTTTTTCTTGCAATGAATATGCATCACCTCTGTAATTAAAACAAAAAAATACTGTTTTTTTAAAAAAAAAATTAGGAAGCTGAAATCTGAACAAACCAACTGTAGAAAAACAATCACAAGATAATCTGGGGAAACTTGACCTCTGACTGGTTATTCCATGCTATTAAGGGATTACTGTTAATCCTTTTGAAGATTGATAATGACATCAAGGGGTTTGTTTTTAAAAAGAGTCTTTATCTTCTAAGAAGCATATTACAATATTTAGTGACAGAAGGTTTGGAATTTGCTTCAAAATAACGCCATGGAGAGAGTGGGTGGGGTGCAGGTGACACACGACTGGCCACGTGTTGCTAATTTTGAACAATGGGTCTATGCGGGTTCCTCTCATCATTCCCATTTGCAGGTATGAAATTTTTCCTAAAACAAAGTTAAAAACAAAAGGTTAAAACTTACACTAGCTTTGGCACCAGGCAAACCTGGGTTCAAATTCGAATCTTGTACATATTAAAATATTTGCCGATGAGAGAATAGTATGTCTGGGATTTGCTTGAAGGTACTCCAGAAAAAAAAAGTTAGGGGGCAGAGATGATACAAGATTGGCAGAATGTTGGTAACTGGCGCAGCAGAGTGACAGGTATATCATTCTCTTCTCTTTGCGTGTAAGGAAATTTTGAGGATGCCCTCCGTACATTCAGAGCCCACCTGGCCGTGTGAGCCTGGCACCCCATCTTTCCACATCTCAGATTTCTCATGGCTTGGCACATAGAAAGTACTCGAAAGAGAATGCTGTTCCTAATACTGCTGTTTTTCTCGCAGGTGGTCTGCTTGGCCACTCAGCACCAGCTGATGCTCTCTGTCCCCTGTCCTCCAGAAATAGAGCAATGCCCAATGCCCACGGTGGGTGCAAGGGACCCCTGGAAGGACAGCGCCTACAGGCAGTGTCTCTACCTTCAGCTGGAGCACCTGGAGCAGGCACTGCTGCTGGTGGGGCCCCAGGGCTTCCCCCAAGGCCAGAGCCACGCCGGTGCCCTCAGGCAGCTGCAGACCCTGAAGCGAAGGCTAGGGGGACAGCCAGGCACCCTACCCCCAGCACGTACGAGGTAATCCACTCCCCTGGGGTGAGTGGGCACCTGCTCCCCCACTGCCCAGCCTGGGGCCTTCAGGGAGAAGGCATCCTGAGCAACCATGGAAGGATGTTCACCCACAGCTTCCTAAGAAGAAGCAGTTCAGGATTCCTGCACAAATTCAGGGAGAAGGGCTTTGAACAGGGTTATTTGCCAGAAGATAGTGATTGCCCTCCACACAGCACCTTACAGTTTATAACCATTTTCATGTGTGCTCTTTTCTAGCTGTGTGCCCTTGGACAAATCCCTCAACCTCTCTGAGCCACAGTTTCCTCATCTGTAAAATGGGAATCATAATGCCTATCTCCTGATTCAAATGTAAAACAAAATACAGGGGCCGGCCTGGTGGCATAGTGGTTAAGTTCGCATGCTCCATTTCGGTAGCCCAGGGTTCGCGGGTTCAGAATCTGGGTGCAGACCTACCCATTGCTCATCAAGCCATGCTGTGATGGTGTCCCACATACAAAAGAGGAAGATTGGCACAGATGTTAGCTCAGTGACAATTTTCCTCAAGCAAAAAGAGGAAGATTGGAAACAGATGTTAGGTCAGGGCCAATCTTCCTCACCAAAAAGAAAAAAAAAAATTTAAGATAACCAGTGACATTTGAATACAGATGGGTTATTAGACGACATCAAGGAATTCTTATTAATTTTGGTAGGTGTGACAATGGCACTAAAATTCAGTAAGAAAATGACCATTTTTGAGATGCATTCTGAAGTAGTTAAGGATAATTTTATATTCTGTCTGGAATTTATTTTTAAATATTCCAGCAAAAAAAAAAAGAGGATGAGGAAAGATGATCAAATATGACAAGGAGGTGATGGTTGTTGAAGCTAGTTGCTGGGGGTTTGTTGTGCTGGCTGATTTTTGTATGATGAGGAATTTTCATCATAAAAACTTAAAAAAAATTGTATAGTACCAGACTTCTAGGCTTGTCATGAGGAATAAGGGAGCAAATCTGAGTAAAGCACTTCACGTGGGGACTGGCTCCTAGTAAGCAATGAATGTGACCTCAGTAGAATATATATGTACTGCATAAAATGGATAGAATGAAGACTAGCCCTTTGAGGGGCCGGCCCGGTGGCTCAGTGGTTAAGCGTGCACGTTCCACTTCGGCAACCCTGGGTTCTCCAGTTCGGATCCCGGGTGCGGACACGGCACCACTTGGCAAGCCATGCTGTTGTAGACGTCCCACATATAAAGTAGAGGAAGATGGGCATGGATGTTAGCTCAGGGCCAGTCTTCCTCAGCAAAAAGAGGAGGATTAGCGACAGATGTTAGCTCAGGGCTAATCTTCCTCAAAAAAAAAAAAAAAAAGAATAGCCCTTTGAGATGGGTGCAAATTAGAGGAGAAAACTGAGGGTCTGAGAGGTCAAGGAGCTTGGCCAAGGTCATGCATCTGGTCGGGGTGGAGCTGGATTTGAACTTGAGCCCTAGGCATGTCATCTGACTATATCCACCCTTCTTTGCAGCTCTCCATGGGCGAGCAGGCCCCCTCGCGGCCTGCCCTGGTGGTGTGTCCTGGTAGGCTGGCTCCTGGTGGCGGCCACCAGCGGCGTGGCAGCCTTCTTCACCATGCTCTACGGCCTGCGCTACGGGCGGGCCAGCTCCCTCAAGTGGCTCATCTCCATGGCTGTCTCCTTCCTGGAGAGCATGTTTGTCACCCAGCCCCTGAAGGTCAGGACCTCAGCCCCGTGTGGCTGCCCTTCCCTTCTGCCCACGTTTCCCTTCCTGCCAGCTGCCCTGTCCTGAGGCTCGGGCAGCTCCTTCATCTATTCATTCAACAAACCTACACACAGCACCACCTCTGTGCAGGTCCCGGGGCAGCAAGCCTAATGAAGATAATTGCATGACAACCAGAGCTCTTAACACTCACGCCCACCCTCAGGAAGGTCCTTGCCTCCATTTTATAGATGAGAAAACCTCAGGTAAAGAAGGTCACAAAGACTGTGCCCTGAGCCACATGTATAAATAGGAATGATACCATATTTTCTCCATTCTAAGATGCTTTTGATTGTGAGATAGGCCAGCAATTTTTGGGAACTGTACCTTCAGAAAAAAAACACCAGGTTATTAAATGTGTGTGTCAATTGGAAGATACCTTCCTGTTTCTGAAAATGTCAAATGACTAAGAGAGCGCGTCAGAGTCAAAGAAACACGGAGCCCCGCCTGGAGCTCGGGTCTCAGCCCCCCTGGAAGGAGTGGGGGTTAGGAACACCCCTGGGGGGTAGCTGCAGGAACGAGGAGACATTTACAGTGAATCTAGGACCCGTCCAGTCCACAGAGGTGGTCCCATCCCGCCCCCTCCCAGGCCAGAGTGGCTAGAGAGTTTCCGACACGGGCTTAGGGTTCAGTGTTTTCCAGGTGCTGGGGTTCGCTGCCTTCTTCGCACTGGTCTTGAAGAGAGTAGAGGACGAGGAGGAGCCTGTGGCCCCTCTCCCGGGATGTCTGTCCGGCTCAGGTAAGGGCGCACGGGCGGAGGCAGGGGCCCGGAACCCACCCGATGAGGCTGGGCCAGCCGCCCCGGGGCGGTGTTCGCTCCCCTTCAGCCCTTGACCCCCGACTGGTGAACCACCCCTGAACCATCCTGAAACCAGTGACTCCTTTGTTGTCTTTTGAGCGATGCTGTTCCTTTCCCCACCCCGGGCCTTTCTCTCTGACCCCCAAGCGTGCAGGACCCCTCAGCCAGAAGGGGCACCTTGGGGGCCGCGCTCTGCACTGGCCGTCATTCTCTGTGCAATGCCCAAGCAAGCAGCTTTCTTCTCCAGGGTTCAGGCTCCTGCTCTTTACAATGAAACCCCAAACAGAATGAGTTTGCAGGTGGGCTGCAAAAGGTCATGGTGAGTTAGAGTTCAAGGGCAAGGACTGGCACACTACGGCCAGAGGCCAAATCCAGTCCAGTGCCCGGTCTGTAAACAAAATTTTCCTGGAACACGGCCATGCTGATCCTTGTTGGCGAGGCCCCTGATCGGCCCCTCCCCCAACCTGATTTCTCACTTCCCAGCCCAAACGCCTGAGGGGGCCCGACAATAAATGAACAACAAAACAAATATGCAAACAGAACGGAACCCACCCTCTGACCGTCTACGCAGAGATCTTGACTTGCAGGGAAAATAAAACAGGAATAGCCAAAAGCCCACGTCCCGACATCATTCCACAGTGTGGTCGCCCCTCACGGGCCTGCGTTCCTCCACTCGAGGGTAGGGTTTTGGCTTTGCAGATCCAAAAGATCCATTAACATCTCCTTCTCAAGACAAAAGAGCAATTTTTCGCCAAAGAGACGCCAGCCTCCAGACCAATTAAACAATGATTCAGGGTGTACTTGCTGTGTGCCAGGCAGTGTGATGACTTAAGAATGTGAATTACAGGAATCCACTCGTTGTCAGTGTATAATTCATTGATTTGAGTAAATTTATAGAGTTACGCAATCTTCACAACAATTCAGATTTTGAACATCTTCCTTACCTCCAAAAGGTTCCCTCTTGCCCATTTGAAGTCAGTCCCCACTCCCACCTCCAGGCAACACGGCACTGACTGGGTGGCACAGGTTGCTGTCCTTGGAATGAACAGACCATTTGGGGAGACACATTAAATAAGTAAATGTATAAGTAGACACGTAAGTGTGAACTGTGATGAGAACAGGCGGGAGAGAACAGGACAGTACAGCCCTCTCTGCTGAAAGGGTACTGAAGCTGGCTCCTGGAGGGCAGGAGAAAAGAGAGGTTGCACACTGGGCATGTGCAAAGGCCCTGAGGTGGGACAGAACTTGTCAGTTTATAGCAAATACTGATAGTGTGGCCGAAGCATGGCATATCAGGGTGGGGGGAATGGTTCAAGCTGAGGACAGAGAGGTGGGTGAGGAGCAGATCATGCAGCATTTTGTAGGTCCTGGGTCAATGCTGGGGTTTTGAAGTGTTTTATTTATTTATTTGTTTAATTAATTTTTTTATTTTTTGGTTTTGGTTGTTTTTTGAGGAAGATTAGCCCTGAGCTAACATCTGTCACCAATCCTCCTCTTTTTGCTGAGGAAGACTGGCCGTGAGCTAACATCTGTGCCTATCTTCCTCTACTTTATATGTGGGATGCCTGCCACAGCATGGCTTGACAAGCGGTGTGTAGGTCCTCACCCAGGATCCAAACTAGTGAACCCCAGGGCCACCGAGCATGGGAACTTAACTGCTGCGCCACAGGGCTGGCCCCTTGAAGTGTTTTAAATAGGAGAGCAGGGGGCTGGCCTAGTGGCTGGCACCACTCGCTCTGCTTTGGTAGCCCGGGGCTCGTGGGTTTGGATCCCAGGCATGGACCTACACACTGCTCATCCAGCCACGCTGTGGCAGCATCCCACATACAAAATAGACGAAGATTGGCAAAGGTGTTAGCTCAGGATCAACTTTCCTCACCAAAATAAATAAATAAATAAATAGGAGAGCAATATGATCCATTTTGTGATTTTGGAAAGATTACTGTGGCAGCTCTTGGAGACCAGAGGTATTCGGTCAATAATGAAAATGGGGAGGCTGGTAGGAAGACTGTTGCAATTATCCAGGGGAGAGATGACACGTACTGGCAGTGGGGGTGGACAGAAGGGCATGGATCCAAAAAACAATAGGGTCAATATACCCCTATCAGAATGGCTAAAGTGAACAATAGTGATAATACCAAATGCTGACAAGGATGTGGAGAAACTGGAGTGTTTGTATGTTGCTGATGAGAATGTAAAATGGTACAACAACTCTGGAAAACCATTTGGCAGTTCCTTTCACAACTAAAAATGGAATTACTGTATGTCCAAGCAATCGTACTCCTGGGCATTTATCCCAGAGAAATGAAGACTTCTTTTCATGCAGGAACTGGTCCAAAATGTGCATAGCAGCTTCATTTGTAATAGCCAAAAGATAGACGGTAACTCCTTGGAATCTAACCAAGAGAAATGAAAATCTATGTCCACACGAGCACCTGTACATGAATGCTCATAGCAGCATCATTCATAGCAGCCACGACTAGAAGCAATCCAAATGTCCATCAATGGATGAATGGATAAACAAAAGATAGTATATCCATACAATGGAATACTACTCAGTGATAAAAAGAAACTAACTAGTAATACACACAACAACATGGATGAACTCCAAAACACGTTAAGTGAAAGAAGGCAGATACGAGAAACTACATAGGTACAATTCCATTTATATGAAACATCCATAAAAGAAGAATCTATAGAGACAGAAGGCAGATTAGTGGGGATAGAGTGGACAGGGGACTTCAACAGGACAGGAGAGAACTTTCTGGGGTGATGAAAATGTTCTAAAACCGGTTATGGGGATGGTTGCACAACTCTATCAATTTACTAAAATCATTGAATTGTAGACTTCCGGTGGGTGAATTTATGTAAATTATAACTCAGTAAAGTGGTTTGAAAAAGAAGATACTTGGAATTAGATATGACAGGACTGTGAAACATTAATTACCCTCATCCTTCCATCGTCAAAGTCTGGGAAATGTTGGGGTCCATGTTCGAGTCAGGAGTACAGGAAGGAAGCATCCAGGAGTCAGTAAGACTTCAGGGAGGGGAGGCCATTTGTGTTTCAGGATGAGAATTCTCCAGGTGCAGAAGAAGGGATGGAGTTCTGGGCGCTGGGACTCCATGGAGAGGCACGGAGGTAGTCTCGGGAAATGGTTCCCCAGGAGGAGGAATGTCAGATCCCATCGTCCCTCTTGAGAGAAGAGTCATCTGGTTGCAAACGTAGACCCTGGTTCCATTGCCCATTTGGCCGACTGTCCTTGTGTCCTGGCTTTCACAGGCCCCTCTGCCTTGTTCCGAGCACGAAGGAACAGCAGAAAGGACGTCTACCAGCCACCTCTGGCCGCCGACATCGAGAAGATGAAAACCACGCACCTCAAGGAACAGAAAGCATTTGCCCTAATCAGAGAAATCTTGGGTAGGCAGCCAAGATGACCCACGAGCCATCTTCCTACTTGCTGGTTCTCAACTCAGACTTGAACATGCGGCAATCTTTGATGAGCCCCACCCTGCTCCTGGGCCCGTTTTCCTAGATATCAGCTCTCCCCAGCCTCTCCCCTACACTTGAAATCCTTCAGTGGCTCCTCACGGCCCTTAGGATAAAGTCCAAACTCCCTAATGTGGTTCCCCTCAACCCCAGGTCACCTCTCTTGGCCCCTTGTGCCCTGAGCTCCAGTGACACAGCGTTCTGCAGCTCCTGGGATGCTGTGCCCTCTCCTGACCCCACGCCTTTGCCCGGGCTGTTCCTTCTAGTCTGCCTGGAATGTGTTCATCTCACCTCCCCCCTTTTTCTTCTGGCTACGTCCTCTTATTCCTTCCTTCTCAGCCCCAAGCCTGTGTCTTCAGATAGGCTTCCCCTGGCCGTCTGGCCAGGAAATGTCAAACCTCAGTTTCTCTCTTAGTCTTGGGCACCCCCGCAAGCAGATCTGGGTGTAAGGCATTGGCTGGGGAGGCAGCCCTGGGAAGCACTGGTAGGGAAAGGGAAGTGCAGGGAGAGGGAAGGAAGCTAATGGGAGGTACAGTGATGAGTGGGTTCCACGCAGGCACTGGAGGCTTGGTCCTGCTGGGGACCTCTGAGGGACATGTAGTACGTGCCCCTGAGTTGTCACCCAGCAGGTCACTGGTGCTCCTGAGGAGGCACTGACCCTGCAGCATTCCTAGCCAGCCCTCCCACTGGCTGAGCACTTTCCTAGCAAAGCAGGGTGTGGGGGAGCTTGCACAGGAGGAGTAGCACGTACAGAATGAAGGGCACGGAGGGGTGTGGGCAGAGCCTCAACGAGTCGCCCCAGGGAGGGGTCTCTTGAACGCAGATACCCAGGACCTGCCCAGAGATTCTGATTCAGTAAGGATCTGCATCCCCCACGTGATTCTGATGTCTTGCCTCTTAAACTAAATCTATGCATCTAATGGGCCCTTGTCTCCTACAGGACCGGTGAGCTCCATGAGGGCAGGGGACATGGCTGTCATCTTCATTGCTCTATCTTCAGCATTGCGACACGGCAGATGCCCCACTTTTAAAAAATTCTAATGAAGAAACATTTATATAGCACGAACTCTGTGCAGGCACTGCTTTTAGTTCTGTATAAATATTAATGTGTTGACTTCCTCAGCACAACTCTGTGTAAGAGAATTATTATCTGCATTTCACAGATGAGGAGAGTAAGACCCAGAGGGATTAAGTCACTGGGAAAGGGCACATGGATAGGAGGTGGCAGAGGTGGGATGCGAACCAAGACAGGAGGCCCATGGTCTGTGGACTTGACTTCTTTCCACGGTCTCCATAAGGATTGGTTCCATTGTCACCAGAGGGGCGAGTGGCTGGTCTATGAGACTTTGACTGTTCTGACCCATGCTCCATTTCCTGCCCTGGGCTTGGTGGGATCGGGAACCCTGCCTGACTAGTGACTGTGCCTCCTCAGCATACCTGGGCTTCCTGTGGATGCTGCTGCTGGTGGCCTATGGGCAGAGGGACCCCAATGCCTACCACTTCAACAGACACCTTGA
The DNA here is from genome assembly GCF_037783145.1 of Equus przewalskii. Classification (NCBI taxonomy): domain Eukaryota; kingdom Metazoa; phylum Chordata; class Mammalia; order Perissodactyla; family Equidae; genus Equus; species Equus przewalskii. The sequence goes on along the minus strand of NC_091833.1, from coordinate 28,746,989 downwards.
ACACAGCTTCACTCGAGGCTTTTCAGCTGTCCTGGGCTTCCAGGAGTTCTTCGCGTGGGCCAACACCACCCTTGTTAGCAACCTGTACAGTCATCACTCAGGTACTGTCCCCTTGCCCTGGGTGTCAGCCCCCTAGTGCACAATCCTTTCTAGGAACAGGTGTGGGTCACTGTCAACATGAGCCTTATAGGAAACCAATAGCCACAGGTGTCTCCTGCTTTCAAGGAGAGACCCTCAGAATGCTGTGCATGCACAAGGGAGGGCTCCCTACCCCTCCCTTGATGCAGAGTGGAGAACTTCCTAAATGAGAGGTAACTGAGCATGAATTGGCTAGGCAGAAATGGCATTTACCAGGCAGAAGGGACAACATGAGAAAAGGCAAGGCTGAAACACCAGGGCACATTCTTGGAACTGCAAAGCATCGAGTGTGGTTGCAGTTGAGGGTATGAGTTGAGGACCAGTGAGAAGCAAAGCAGGAGAGAGAAACAGGGGCCAGATCATGAAAGGTCTTGAAAGTTCATGTGTTATGCTCAAGGAAATGAGGAGCCATTGATGGTTCTTACATACGGGAGTAATATAATCAAACCTGTGGTATAAGAAGGATCATTCTGGATGCATGTGGAAGTTGGAGTATAGGGTGGATAAGTTAGGATGCTGGGGAGAAGAGATGGGGCTGATGTAGGGACGAGAGGCAGGGATGATGGAGAGAAGGGGATGGTGCAGACAACACTGAAGAAGTAGAATTGATGGGCCTTGTTGACCATTAGGATGTGGGCATTGAGGGAAAGGGCACAGATGGTCTCCAGGTTGATGACCGGGTTGGGGGGTGTCATTCCCCAAGAGACGTTATGCAGGAGGTAGACCAGGTCCAAGGAGGGGAGATGGTGAGGAATGTAGCCTACGGCTAAATGTAACCTGTGGTTGGCCAACTTCTCTTGGCTGTCTCTATACTGGATACCCTGAAGTTCACATTAGCATCTGGACCAGGGAGTTTGGAACGTGTTAAGATGATTTTGACAGCTAGATTTATCCATCTGTTTTCCATCTTCAGGCTTTATCACTGATGGGAACTCCAAGCTGGTTGGCAGTGCCCAGATTCGCCAAGTGAGGGTCCGGGAAGGCTCTTGCCCTCTTGCCCCACAGCTGCAGGCTTCTCTCGATGGATGCCGGGCGCCATATTCCATGGATGTTGAAGACCTGTCAGACTATGGGGAAGGCTGGAATGCCTCTGCCCTTCACAACAGCAATGGCTTTTCCCAGGCTTGGCAGTACCAGAGCCAGAGCCAACGCCGAGGGTATCCCATCTGGGGCAAACTCACTGTGTACCCAGGAGGAGGTTACGTGGTCCCCTTGGGCACTGATCGCCAAAGCACGTCAAGGTAAGGCTGACTCGATTCATGTGCAGCTGCAGAAAGCCATTTGCTAGAGTTCAGGTCTTGTTGGCAGGGGCAGGCTTAAAAAAACGGCCGAGCCAAGCTCATTTTGTCATTGTGGGGGATTCAGAATCATTCAGGTCATGTTTTCAGGTTCCTGGAAACTGTGCAGTCTCAGAATTGGAAGGGTAGTCCCTCTTCGGCATTCTCAGCCTGGTGATCTGAGTCTGGTGGCCTCTGCTGGAGCCAGCAGGGATGGGGAGCTCACTACCACACAAAGCTGTCCACCACCAGGCAAGTGGGGAGTAATAAAGGTTTAACCTTATCAAGAATCATGTAGTGTCAGAGGCTTTACCCTACTTGTACACTAATAAGCTAGGTTGTTACTGTTTCATAAATGTTGGCAGAAGACACAAGACTCCTGGGTCAGAGACAAAGGACGTTATTACTCACTACAAGAGCAATAGCAGAGCTTCTCGGTGGTTTGAGTCAAATTCCCGCAAAGGGCCATGATAGATGCTTGCGTTACATGAGTTACAGTACCAGAAAGGAACACTGATCTTGGAGCACCTGCTGCTTTGACAGTGGCAGAAGCAAGCCTGCCCTTTGTCCAAAGGAAGATGTCACCTCTGTCCTCGAGGCTGCTCGCTGCAAACACAGCCCTGAGAAATGGCCTGGATGAAGCCCGACCAAGGCCTGGCCTTCTTAGAAGACCCAGCACACATGTGCAGGACGCTCAGGGCCCCTGCAGACTGCCTCCCCCAGCGTGTTCTAGAGTCCGAGAGCTCCAGGTTGGAAAGCCTGGCACCGCTCCTGTTAGCTGTGTAGCCCCAGGCAAGTTAGTGAGCCCGTATGAACCTGTCTACCCCACTGCACTGTTACAACACCGAGGTTATTTATGATGGCAGGACCCCACCCCGTCCACAACACAGGTAACAAACCCCCACGGAGAACAACTGGCAGGGCTCCCCTGGGATGAAGGACGGGCCAGGAATAGTCTATTTCAGAATAAGCGGTCTTTTCCTGCCACATGGAATGGCTGATCCTCTCTCTCTGCTTCTATGAATCAAGTAGGACGCAGACCCACGGGAACAGGGCATATTTTAAAACAGGCCCATCGTTATTGCACACACACATCATTCCATTTTTTTCTTCACAATGATCCTGAGCTCCAGGCATTAACAGCATTGTAGATGAGGAAACTGCAGCCCGGAGAAGTTATTAGCTTGCCCCTGGGGCAGCCAGGATTTGAATCCAGACGCCTCCTCCAGCACATGCTTTTTTCACCACGCCAGTGGGCAGATCTCCAGGAACTGGTTTCACGTGAGCCGCCAGCCCAAGAGGGACCTTGGCAGCTGCAGCTGCTGCCTGCCTAAGCCCCCGATGTTTCTGTGGCTCCTCTAACACTGTGGTCCTCAAACTTTAAAAAGCATCACCATCCCCTGGAGGGCTCATCAAAGGACAGATTCCCAGGCCCCACCCCGAGAGTTTCTGACTGGGGAGATCTGGGGTGGGGTGTGAGAATCTGCATCTCTAACAAGTTTCCAGATGATGCTGATGCTGCCCGTCTGGGGATCACACTTTGAGAACTTCTGCTCTTACAGCCCAGAAACCATGCGTGCCAAGACATTGCACCATGGGATGGGAAACTGTGACCGCTCCCAGGAGCAGCCCCAAGGTCCTGTGGCCCAGGGAGGAGAGCAGAGGCAGAGGGAGAAGTTTGGACAGGAAGCCCTGCCTCCTCCCTGGGCTGAGGGGGGAGGGAGCCCCTGGGGATGGAGATGCCCCTAAACACCCCTCTTCCCACAGAATTCTCCAGTATCTCTTTGACAACACCTGGCTGGACAGGCTGACCAGAGCCGTGTTTGTGGAGTTCACTGTCTACAATGCCAACGTCAACCTGTTCTGCATCGTCACTCTGACCCTGGAGACCAGCGCCTTGGGTGGGCAGCCTTGCCTGTGAACACTGCTGCAGTGTTCTGGAACACAAACACCCCCCCACCCCGGGCTAGGACTCCTGACCCAGCTGGACGCAGCCATCCCAGGGCCAGAGCGCCAGGGCAAATGGTTGGGAAACTCAGGGATGGGTCTTGGTTCTCCCTGGGGACCCAAAGGCAAGGCTTCAGGGCTGCTTCAGCCTTTTTCCTAGCTCCCCTTCTTCTCTTTGGCCTTGTCTCCCAAGTTATCCTAAGGGAACCCAGTGCGGGTCTGAAGGCAGCTCATATGTCCCAGTCTACTGGGGGTGGGCGTGGGGAGGCGGCAGTGAGGGGCTGGGGAGGGGGCGACCTGGTAATAGATACCTTCACCTAAAACAATATCTTACAGCTTGTACCTCAATCTACAGTGTGAAGGACATCTTATATCATAGTCCAACGCACACACACACACACAAATATACACAACAGATCAAAGCTTCAAAAATAACCTTTCCTTACTTACATCTGATGCACTCTGATATTCTGTGTTCCAGCCGAGTTCTTTCTCTCCATTCCTCCACTTTCCACCCTCTTTTAATGCTAACCACAGTCTATTGAAAACACTGACCTAAGGCCTCTTTAGCTAATAATCAATTTACCTAAAACTCAACCACCACTCCTTTAAAAATAAAACTTTTCAACATTGTTACATTTTTAATAAAAGCAATATGTTTGTAGTTTTAAAAAAATTTTCAGAACTGTGTAAAGAGAAAAGTAAAAGGGCTTCAACCTCCGTTACCATTCCCCAGTCTCCAAATTTCTTTCAAATCCTTTTTGGGGGGCCTTTGTATCTCCTGTGTTCTCTTATTTCTTTTTGTCATTTCTCTGGCTTTTCCAAAACCACATCTGATTCAATTATGGATTTCTACAAATGAAAGGGGGGGTGGATTTCAGGCCGGGTCGATTCAGCAGCCTGGCGATGTCAGCAAGAACTCAGGCCGTTCGCAGCTCTCCACGCTGCCAAGCTTGGGGTTGGCTTTGTCTTTGCAGGCAGTAGCCTGATTAGTCAAACTTGTTTAAAAAATTATCACTAAAAAATCATTACAATACTTAGAAAAAAAAGAGGGAAAGACACACAAACGGATGAAAGATGATTCAAAAGAAGGTTGAACTTTTGGCGCATTGGTCAATGGATGAATTGATCTTCAGTGAACTGTCTTTAGACAAAACGGCTTTAAATGAGCCAGAGTGGAGTAGATGGATGTCAAGTGGGTGGGTGTGCTCTGGCTGGAGGGGACTGAGTGCACAAAGGGCCGACACCAGAGAGTAGGGGGCTGGTCTTCCAGTGCAGCTTCCTTTGTCCCTTCTGATCTGCCCATTATCTTTGGTGTCCACCACGTGTCCTCGTTCAGTCCCTCAGGTCTGTGAGTCTGAAGGACCTTTATCTCCGCCTGGTCAGCCCTCAGAAGGCCTTGAGCTGGAGTCATCCTGCTGATGACTTCTGGTCGGGAGCGGTGGCTCTGAGTAGGCAGGTGGCTGGGGGTGAGAGGAAGTCACTCTGCTTTCCAGGAACCTTCTTTGCGCACGCGGACCTGCAGAGCCTGCGCCTGTACCCCTTCACCGATGGCTGGCACCCCTTCGTGGTGGCGGCAGAGGTCGTCTACCTCCTGTTCCTCCTCTACTACATGATCGTGCAGGTGAGGGGTGGGCTTGTGGCTCCACGGGCAAGGGATGGAGACGGCTGTAGGTCATGTCCCCTCTCCCACCTCTTCCCTCTTCCCTGGTCGGGGAGGGAGGGGCCACAAGAAGGGAGAGAGAAAGATTCTCCTTACTTGTTGCCATGACAACTTTGGGGGGCCTTCTGCTGGTCCTGAGGGCTGACCTGGCTTGGGACTCAGCTTCAGCACATCTCAGGATCTAAGAACTTGGAGAGTGGTCCTTCCTGGGTGGGAAAGGGAGAGGAGCAGGGCTCCTGTTTCGGCTGAACTGAGACCTTCCAAAAATGCCGGAGGTCGGGGAGAGGAGACGTGGCCATCCCCACAGCTGGGGGGTTCTCTGAACTTAGATTGCGGGGGTTCTTAGCACTTTTGTTCTCACCTGTGGTCCCCAGGATTGAGGAAGGATCCCCTCTGCCACCTTTACCACCATGTTATACAACGAAGGTGCCGATGTCGATAATGATGATGGCTTGAGGATGCTGGGCAGGCATCCAAAGCTTGTTATATGCCCCACCCACTCCTCTCACCAAAAATGGAAACCAGATACCTAAAAGGAGCATCTTAGCCCCCCATCCCCTGTTCCAACAACTACTTTAAAGTAAGGATGATACTTTGAGTGCTTACTACAAGGCAGGCATTGTGCTAAGAATCTTATGTGGATTTTCTCCTTTAACAACTCCAAGGGAAAGGTCCTATTGGCTCCACTTCACAGAGTAGGAAGCTAAAGTCCAGAGATGTGAAGTAATTTATCCAAGGTCAGAAATGAATCCAGAGAGTCTGACACCCGATCTTGACATTTAACCCCTATGCCACACCATCAACCTCATAAACCGGGAGCCCACATGGTCTCTGAGCATCAATTCAAAGGCAAAGGCCAGTAGTTATCAAATAGCAGCGTAGGTTCTTGGAGTTCTCTAAGAACATTAAAGGAGGCCCATTCACCACCCCCTCCAAGATTCATTTCTCTGCTCTAGATTGTCCTCACACTCTGCCTGTGGCTGTTTCAGAAACTTCTCTTCAAAACCCTTAAATCTTTTTCAAGATGCTGCTTGAGTAGTTTTAAAAATCTCCCTCTCACTCCATCCCTTTATAACGGAGGGGAGCTTACCCTCTCACCAGCCAAACACCGGTTCTTCCTCCGTGAGAGCAGGCAGGAGGAGGGAAATGGAACACATCACAGAAGCTTCTCTTGAGGGGAAGGGAAAAGAAGGGACAGGAGGGGGGCTGAGAACATGCACAGGATAATTTTTTTTGACTTGTGACACCTGTTGAGGAAACAGAATTAAAAACAAAGTCTCCTGCCAATCCAGAAAACCTCTCCACAAAGGTAGGAAAAAAAGAAAACTCCTTTTACAAAATGACTTCTTTTTAATTGTGGTAAATATACATAACATAAAATTTACCATTTTAACCATTTGGACACGGACAGTTCAGTGGCATATTAAGTACATTCACATCGTGGCGCGACCATCACCACCATCCGTCGCCAGAACTTTTGTCCTCTTACAAAACTGAATCTGTACCATTCAACAAAGACTTCCCCTTCCCCCTAAGAAAACAACTGTTATTACCGAATAAGCACTAAGCCAGAATGGGACGCCCATCCCAGGCAATCCACTACAGAGACTACAAAGACAGAAAGAAATCTCACCCCTACACATCGCCAGGCAGATACAACCATCACATACGTGTTCTTAAAATAAATGCTAATTAATCCTTAAGAGGACTTACAGCACCTTTTGTCCCACTAATCCATCCTAAATCCACCTGGTAATTGGGGCGGCCACCCCAGTTTGCCAAAGAACTTTATCCAAAGGAAAAATAAACTTCTCCTATGTTTACAAGAGGAGGTAGTTTCTGCCATCGGCTCCCACCCTCCCGGGGAAACTGGAAGACAGGGCACTCTCTTTGTAGATGATTACAGTTCAAAGAGATGGCTTCCAGTCCCTGAGAAAAACATTCGGGTTGTAAAATGGGCTTGTTTCACTTTTGAAAAAGATTTATATGCCTCTCAGCAGCGGCCTAGCGGTTAAGATTCAGAACTCTCGCCACCACAACCCAGGCTCCTTTCCTGGCCAGGGACCACACCACCCATCCATTAGCTGTCATACGGAGGCTGCTGTGGCGCTGAAAGCTATGCTACGAGTATTTCGAATACCAGTAGGTCCACCCCTGGTGGACAGGATTCAGCGGACTCTTTCAGACTAAGACAGACTAGGAAGAAGGACATGGCCCCCCACTTCCGAAAAAATGGGCCCTGAAGACGCGGCAGGTTTGAGCTGTACTGTACACAGGGTCTTGAGGAGTCAGAACTGACTTGAAGGCACTAACAAAAAAAATACATCTCAAAGGAGCAGAGAAAGTATTCACAATTACAAGTTTTCTAAAGTAAAAGGCTTTATGGGGCGGGAATCGTTCCATCTTTTTGCATCAGAGAGAATTAAACATTTTTCTTGTTAGATTCTGTATTTACTCTCACACCCCCCCAGACCTTGCAGCTCGGATTGTGATGGGAGCAGACGGGGTCTGTGCACAAGGCTGGGGAGAGGCCCCTGGCATTCTATGCATGTGGGGCCAGGGCTCTGAGAAACCTCCAAGGACTCAGTAAGCCCCTCCCAGGGGGTCCTCCTGGAGGGTGTGGGAGCCACCGTGGGGCCGGGTGGGGGGCACAGTTCTGGCCACAGCCTTGGGCAGAACCTCTGGCTCCTGTCTCAGGGCAAGCTCATGAGGGAGCAGAAGTGGCGCTATTTCTGCAGCAAGTGGAACCTTCTGGAGCTGGCCATCATCCTGGCCAGCTGGAGCGCCCTGGCGGTGTTTGTGAAGAGGGCCAGCCTGGCGGAGCGGGACATCCAGCGCTACCGGAAACATGGGGAAGAGTAAGTGGCCCTACCTCAGCCCCAGCCCCCACTCCCCACCCCAGGGCCCAGGGGCAGAGGGAGGCTTCTGAAACCTTGTTGACCCTGAGAGGATCACGGGTCACTCTTTAAAAAACAACTGTAGCTACCACTGAGACTCAGGTTTGGGGCCTGAAGTGTAGACAATTGGAGAGGACTCTTTAAGACAAAATAGAACAATATCTTTTGCAAATCTTCCCAAAACATAGGGTCATGTGACACCCCGTTAAGGTCCCTCCCAGCCTTTTGGGCAGGGTCTTCGCGAGTATTAGCACCCCAGTCAACTCACGCCTGCTCCTATTGACCAAGTGTCCACTCCCTGTTAGGCAGGACACAGATCCTCACGTGAGAACCGATGGAGGTAAGTGTTATCAGTACCCTATTTTACAAATAAGAAATTGAGGCTCAGAAAGGTAATGTGACTTCCCCAAGGCCACACAGCTAAAAAGTGGCAGAAAAGTAATTTAAACCTACCTTGTGTGTCTCCAGGATCCCAGGTCTTACTTGGAACCATTGTGTTTTGACTCACTCACTGATTTTATAGATAGAGCCAACATTTATTGAGTTATTGTTGGATGCCATATACACTGTCATAAAAACACCACTTTAAAAGCATTCTCTCATCTACTTTAATCTTCCCGAAACTTCTAAGAGACAATATTATCATCAACCCTTTTTTTACAGATGAGGAAATTGAGGCTCAGAGAGGTTAAGTTGTCTGTGCAAGGTCACACAGCAAGGAAATGCAGAGCCTAGAATTTGAACTCTGCACTCCTAACCTCCACTCTAGACTGTCTGATTCATTCAACAAACCCACGTTAAGCTCTTCTTTGTGCCACACTCATGTTGCCACACCAAATATATGACAAAAACCCCACCCTCTCTAGAGACCCTCTTTCATAGAAATGTCTCGGTATCAACTGAGTTCTTTGAGTTCAGAAATTATCAAAAGTACTTTTGTTTTTATTTAAGCTGATTGTAAGCCTTATGCGGAACAGTTATTTTAAAAACTTAAAGATGTTTTAGCTCTTGAAGGGGTTTGCAGGAGACAATCTAGGGGCCAAATCCAGCCCGTCACCTGTTTTCATAAATCCAGCTTTACTGGAACACCCCCTCACTCACTCGTTCTTTTCTGGATTGTCTACGGCTGCTTTGCTGCTAACACTGCAGAGCTGAGTCATTGGCACGGAAACTGTCTGGCCCTCAAAGCCTCAAATGCATCCCGTCCAGCCCTTTACAGAAGAACTTTGTCTTGATTCTCACTCAGAGAACAAAGCCCGGGTTCTGGGAAGGAACAATGGGGAGTCTTAGGTCATACGTGGCTGAGATCATTGTCAGCCAGTGTGATTTTTGAACTGTCGCTGTCCCCACGCTAGCCATGCTTTATGATTCCTCACAGTGATCTAAAACCCATTTGATTCTTGACATCCACACAGACAGGTTTCTTGCTTCGATGGGTTATAAAACAATTATACAGCAAGAAGAGTTCTTTTTTTTTTTTTTTATATTGGCTTTGAGCTAACATCTGTTACCAATTTTCTTTTCTGTCTTTTTTTTTTTTCTTTTTCTCCCCAAAGCCCCCCAGTACATAGTTGTAGATTCTAGTTGCAGGTCCTTCTGGTTGTGCTGTGTGGGACGCCACCTCAGCATGGCCTGATGAGAGGTGCCATGTCCGAAGTGGTGAAACCCTGGGCCACCAAAGCAGAGCGCTCGAACTTAACCACTAGGCCACTGGGCCAGGCCCGAGAGTTCTCTTTTTACACTGAGTGTCAGAAAACAAAACAAAAAAATCTGCCACTTCAGATAGAAACCTGAGTATAGTTAAGTTTGGTGTTATGCGAGATCCTCATTTGAATTTGATTAACCAATTGACCAAAGTTTTGTGTTTATTTCAGGAACTTGTAAATTTTGTTTTCTTGTTGGAATACACAAGCCATTTTATAGCCAGATCTTGAATTTTAAAAGTACTTTTTAAGACCAAAAGATTTGCTTCATAGTCTCCCTTTAATCCAGTGGTTCTCAGGCCTGGCCCCTCAGCAGAGTCACCCTGGGAGATGACACAACCGTGATGCCCAGGCCATACCCCAGACCCACGAACAGGATGTCTGGGGATGGGGCCCTGGCACCAGTAGTTTTACTGTTCCCCTGGTTATTACAACATGTAGCCGGGGTTGAGAACCATGCTTTAATTAGAGCTAACTGCCATCATGACGGAGGGCTTATGTGGTTATTATTTCCACATACATGAGCAATTAAAGGGCTTGAGAGAGGCTTGGTATTTTAAAAGAGGCAGGAAAAAGGTGCTGCAGGAGCTGCAGGAGGAAGCAACCATCCATACCAGCAGCCCCAGTCTGCTCAAAGGGGAGGAAGATTCTGGAAGGCAGGAGATTAGGTAGAAGGATGGCTTTCACTTGGCATTATACATGTATATTAAAAGCTTTTACAAACTTGAGATTATATCATTTGGTTCTATAATTTGTTCTCCTTCCTCATCAATAGATACAGGTCTATGTTATTTTTAATGACAGGCCAACATTAAGACTGAATTTAAATGCAAAGGCAGGAGAGGCGAATGAAAGGCAAGTGGGATGTCGGAGAGAACCTGGACTTTGGAATCAGACACACCTGGATTCCATCTCTCATTCTTCTACCACTAGTTACGTCATTAACTATGTCACTAGCCATGTGACCTTGTGCCAACTCTCTGTCCTTTTCTGTAAAACGGAGGTAGCAATACTTACCTCATCCAGTGGTCTTAAGGTCAAAGGAGGCAACGCAAATAAGGTCTATCATAACCATCATCCTCACCATCACCATCATCATCACTCTCATCTGCATCACCATCATCATCACTATCATAACCATCATCCTCACCATCACCGTCATCATCACTATCATAACCATCATCCTCACCATCACCATCATCATCACTATCATAACCATCATCCTCACCATCACCGTCATCATCACTGTCATCTCCATCACCATCATCACTATCATAACCATCATCCTCACCATCACCGTCATCATCACTGTCATCTCCATCACCATAATCATCACTATCATAACCATCATCCTCACCATCACCGTCATCATCACTGTCATCTCCATCACCATCATCATCACTATCATAACCATCATCCTCACCATCACCGTCATCATCACTGTCATCTCCATCACCATCATCATCACTATCATAACCATCATCCTCACCATCACCGTCATCATCACTATCATAACCATCATCCTCACCATCACCGTCATCATCACTGTCATCTCCATCACCATAATCATCACTATCATAACCATCATCCTCACCATCACCGTCATCATCACTCTCATCTCCATCACCATCATCACTATCATAACCATCATCCTCACCTTCACCGTCATCATCACTGTCATCTCCATCACCATAATCATCACTATCATAACCATCATCCTCACCATCACCGTCATCATCACTGTCATCTCCATCACCATCATCATCACTATCATAACCATCATCCTCACCATCACCGTCATCATCACTCTCATCTCCATCACCATCATCATCACTATCATAACCATCATCCTCACCATCACCGTCATCATCACTGTCATCTCCATCACCATCATCATCACTATCATAACCATCATCCTCACCATCACCGTCATCATCACTCTCATCTCCATCACCATCATCATATCATAACCATCATCCTCACCATCACCGTCATCATCACTGTCACCTCCAGCACCATGATTACCATCTCATTATCACTTAGCTGGGGGAATTCAGACAGCTTTGTCTCCCAGACCTGTTGCAGGAAGCCATGGCCTCTGAGATTGTGATAAGTCTAATCTTGCATCCTGAGCTGAACTGAGCCCAGATGAGCTCTAGCTGAGCTGCTCACAGTCTCTGAGATTCAGGCTCCCCTTTTGGTCCCACAGGGGCATCAGTTTCAGCGAGACAGCAGCGGCTGACGCTGCCCTTGGCTACATCATTGCCTTCCTGGTACTCCTGTCCACCGTGAAGCTTTGGCATCTGCTCAGGTTGAACCCCAAAATGAACATGATCACGTCAGCCCTGCGCCGTGCCTGGGGGGACATTTCAGGCTTTATCATCGTCATCTTTATCATGCTCCTGGCTTACTCCATCACGGTGAGTGGCTCCTTGGGCAAAAGCTTCAGGGCTGGTCTCCTTGGAAGCAAAGGCTTCTCAGTGGTCGGGGGTCGGGAGTTAGGGTTAGGAAGACCCTGGGAACCTGAGGGAGATGGTGGATCTCCTGAGTCCAGGGCCTTTTAGCTGGGGGCTCATGAACCAGTCACCCCAAATGGCAAAGGCTGGAGACTCACTTGGGTAAGAGTGAGGAGATATACTCTCTAAGGCTGAAAGGGCAACTACCGCCAACAAAGGATTCCTTTCTGCATCCAGCCTCTGCCTGGATGTGCCAGTTCTCCAGACATCCCAAAGGCTCAGATCCACACAGAGCACTCCCTCTGTGTCAGGGGATGCGGAGAAGAACTGGGCAGTTCCCGTCCTTGAGCTGGGGCAGAGATGGGGAAGGGAGGATGGACACGTCTGCAGGCCATGTCAGTGCTAGATGCCCTACACGAGGCATGAACTCAGTAGGACCAAAACCATTTCATTCAGCCCTTTAACAGTGAGAGCCACTTGACAATCACACCTCTTTTGTGACTAAAAAGAAATTTGAGCTATCAACTCTTCTTTATTTTCAAGTAACGTGAGAAACAAAGACCCTCTGCCACATCCTAAATATGTCGCCCTCTTCTCCAAGTGCATGATTCCCATCGTAACCCTGGCTTCCATTCCTCTGTGACCCTTCTCCCCATCCTGACCCACTCCTGGCTCCATCCCCTTTCCCAGTCCTCCTCCTGGCCCCATCCGGTCTCTCACCTTCCACCATCCCCATGATCTCCATATCGTCCGGTAGCTCGTCTCAGCCTAGTGCCACTCCAACTCCAACCCTCTCCCCATTCCTGATCCATTCTCTCTCCCTGACTAGCACCTCAATCCTGACCCCTAACCCGAACCCGGAGCCCACTGCATCTTCCTCTCTCACCCTCAGAAATGGGCTCAGGAGCACTGATGGAGTGATGGAGGGTATACACTGAAAGGCTGGAGTCTGGTTTTGTCGCAAGTACCCCATCCGACCTCTTAATTCATGTGGATTTATTCAGTCCTCTGTCTATAGTGCATGGACAGCAGGGACATTGCAGTGTCCTCTGGGACCAGAAGTCCCCATGTCAGAGCCAATGGAGTCCTGGGCTTCTCTCTGACACAACAGCCCTGGGGAAATCTTGGTGGGAGGGAAATACAGTGGGGGGAGGCCCTGCTCAGGGAGAAGAACTCTGTTGTCTGTCCAACCCACCTCCCCCAGAGCAAAGAGGCTGGGGCCCCAGAGAGCCCAGTTGCATTATTGAGTCTTGGAGCAGCCATCTGGGTGAACGCAGCAGTTTCCCAGCGGGTGGGAGCCCCGGAAGTGCACACGTATCACGTACAGAACTGGGTGTGTACACGTACCCACCTGCGGGACCCTGTAGGTACAGACAGCTTTGCCAGGCCGGGATGTGGCTGACCCCGACCACCAACTCTGCTCTCAAACAGCAGGCTCTGGGGGGTTGCACAGCTTCTTTCCCTGTTCATGAGGACTTTTTCCGTAACAGTCAAACTTAATATTCGGTTGGAAACTTCGTTCCTACAAAACCCTCTTTGATGCGGCAGAAACGATGATCAGCCTTCAGCTAGGAATCTTCAACTATGAGGAGGTAATGGGGTGGGGCGGGAGGATGTGAACACGGCCATCTACATCAAGCCTTATGAAAATTAGAAAGAGTGCCCCTCCTTGGGGCTTGGCCTCGTGGCGCAGTGGTTAAGTGTGCATGTTCCACTTTGGCGGCCTGGGGTTCACTGGTTCAGATCCTGGGTGCGGACATGGCACTGCTTGGCAAGCCATGCTGTGGCAGGCGTCCCACATATAGAGGAAGATGGGCACAGATTGTTAGCTCAGGGCCAGTCTTCCTCAGCAAAAAGAGGAGGATTGGTGGCAGATGTTAGCTCAGGGCTAGTCTTCCTCAAAAAAAAAAAAAAAGTACCCCCCTCAAATGCCTCCCCAGTGCATGTCACCCCTTGGGTCCATGGCCTGGCAAGAGTGGGGCAACTTTGGACAAATAAAAAGGTCCCCCTTTCTCCAGGCTGACAGCCCCGCACTACTGCCCACAGCTCGCCCTGGGGACCCCTGCTTACAGAAGAACATCAGGCACTGGCTGTCCAGAGGAGGGATGCGCTGGGGGGTCTCCAGAAGGGAATGCGCCTGGCCCTAGCCAGAAATGGTGCCCATATTTGGAGATGGCAGCTCTGGGGGCCCTTTCCCTCCCCTGGCAGCTCTGGAGAGCAGGTCCATACTCTCAGCCCCCAGGCAGAAGGGGACCTTCCTGGCTCCAGGCTCTGCCTAGCTTTCAGGACCAGTTGCCCTCTGATGGTGCCTAGTAGGGGACCAGTTGCCCTCTGATGGCCACTAGGACACGGGACCCCGGGGGACAACTCTGGCTTTCCTCCTGGCAGATCCTGGACTACAGCCCAGTGCTCGGCTCCTTCCTGATTGGGTCCTGCATCGTTTTCATGACATTTGTGGTGCTGAATCTCTTTATCTCTGTCATCCTGGTGGCCTTCAATGAGGAGCAAGAATACTATCAGGTGAGTCCCTTTGGCCTGGTCTTCAACAGTCATTGACCTTGAACTAGGAAGAGGCTGGTTGAGCAGCTTCATACGTTAGGAAGATTTCAGAGACCACTGTAGGTCAAGCCCTCATTTCACAGGAGGGGAAACTGAGGCCCAGAAGGAGGAAATTACTTCCCCAAGATCACAGGCAAATGAAGGGCAGACTAGAATCGGGTCACCTGATCCCCAGCATGGGGCTGTGTTCATTCCACCAGTGACTCTCAGCCCTGACTGTGCACTAGGATCACCTGGGGCTTTTGGGAACCACTGTTGCTGCAGCTGAGACCAATAAAAACAGAATCCCTGGGTCAATGATCCAAGCATTGGAATTTTTGAAATCTCCCTGTGAGATTTTTTTTTTTTTTTTTGGTGAGGAAGATTCGCCCTGAGCTAACATCTGTGCCAATCTTCCTCTATTTTTTGTATGTGGGTTGCCTCCACAGCACAGCTGATGAGTGGAATAGTCCACGTCTGGGATCCAAACCCATGAACCCAGCCCACCAAAGCAGAGCTTGTGGAACTTTAACCACACAGTCACGGTGCCGGCCCCTCCCCAAGAGATTTTTTTTTTTGAGGAAGATTAGCCCTGAGCTAACTGCTGCCAATCCTCCTCTTTTTGCTGAGGAAGACTGGCCCTGAGCTAACATCCATGCCCATCTTCCTCTACTTTATACGTGGGATGCCTACCACAGCATGGATTGCCAAGTGGTGCCATGTCCACACCTGGGATCTGAACCAGCGAACCCGGGCCACCAAGGCGGAACGTGTGCACTTAACTGCTGCGCCACTGGGCCGGCCCTCCCCAAGAGATTTTAATATACAGCCAAGGTTGAGAACGTGTTAAAAAAAAAAGTAATTAAATGGGGCCAGCCCGGTGGCACAGTGGTTAAGTTCGGCGTGCTCCGCTTTGGCGGCCTGGGGTTTGCAGGTTCGGATCCTGGGTGTGGACTTATACTGCCCATCAGGTCATGCCATGGCGGCATCCCACATACAAAAAAAAAACATTGAGGAAGATGGGCACAGATGTTGGCTCAGGGCCACTCTTCCTCAAGCAAAAAGAGGAAGATTAGCAACAGGTGTTAGCTCAGGGTCAATCTTCCTCACCAAAAAAAAAGACCCCCAAAACAAAAAAATGATTAAAGAAGACAATTTAGGTGATTCAAATAAGCTTTTGCACTACATAAAGTAGACAGTCTCCATTCAGAAAACTGCAAAATGGGGTGGAAGGCAGGAAACTTTTATAATAGGATAAAGAACAAGGAAGAGAAAAATAGAAAATATCTGATTGGCTGCGGCCACACAGTCACCTTTGGTGTGAGAAGGAAACGGAGATAAGAATAGAGCGCAGAGTCAGCTTGGTGTTTGCGGACTGGCTGATAGGATATACTGCATTTCTAGTAAAGGGGAGCATTTACCAGGGACACAAGTTACCTAAGTTTCAGTTTGCTGACATGGCACCCAGGACAGGAGTGGCTCCATCTTGGGCCTAGAAATTTATTTCAACCAGTCATATGGTAATTTTGCTTTAAATTTTGAGGAACCATCCAACTGTTTTCCAAAGCAGCCACACCATTTCACGTGCCCAGTAGCAACGCATGAGGGTCTTTGTACATAAATTCCTAACAGCCTCTGTTGTGGGCGGTGGAGGGCATTCCGGCATTCTCATCAGAGGGGAAGAAGGAAGCCCCTGGGGGTTAAGGCCGCAGCACACACCCTTGGGATTCTCAGAAGAAGGTGACTCCCAACACAAAAGCAACTCTAAACAATGAAGTGCCTGTGGCAGGACCAAATTGGACAATAAAACCAGGGTTTCCCCTTAGAAAGAAAAGCCCCCAAGAGGATGGTATGTAACGTATGTAACATCACATGGGTCTTTCTCCCTCTGCAGCTGACGGAGGAAGGAGAGATCGCCGATTTACTGCTGATGAAAATACTCAGTTTCCTGGGCATTAAATGTAGAAGACAGGAGCCTGGACGCAGCAGTGAGCAGCCCAAGGTGCCGTCAGAGGCCCGGCTCCCTCCACCTGCACCAGCTGCACCCCAGGTTTAAGCTGCTCCTCTCCACACGGCCATCCGTAGAGGGGGAGGGCCTGGACCTCCGCCTACACTTACCAGTGATGCTATAATCTCTCCAGGTCAATGTTTTTCTGTGTCCATAGAAGATCCCCACGCCTGGCAAGTAAAAAAAAAAAAATAAGAAAAACATATACATGCATACATACACACAATTGCCACTCCTGTCATGGACTGTTTGTTCAAATGTATTTCCTCCTAGAAATAAAACAAATCCTCCTTGGAGTTCAGGGGGAAAAAACTCTCCTTTACAGACTATTTCATCTCCTTGGTCGGTGAGGGGTTGCCTTTGAATGATTCTAGTTCAGGGTTTCTCAAACTGTGTCCAAGAGATGCTAAGGGGCGTTGTAGGGGAGGAAGGCTTTTCCTCAATCTAATGTGGGTTCGTCTGGCCGGAGAACGAATTAAATTCACATGAGACCGAATAGCAAGAGAAAATTAAACAAAGCTTTATGAGGAACCATGGCCCGGGGCCTCTCTTCCCAAAGGAAGAAAGGGCACCGAAGAAGTGGGGTGCACAGAGTGGTTATATACCCCCAAACAGGGTGTTTCACATATGATTGAAATGTCCCTCCCACAATAGTCACAAGATTGTCCTGTGGGCACAGCACTTGATGGACACAGCAGGTAGTGGGTCTGCTGTCTCAGAGGGCGTAGCAGGAGGCAAGCCTATTGTCTTGAGCTGGGTGGTCACAGGTGAGCACAGCAATCAGTTCCTAGCCTAAGGAAAGATGCTTAATCCTTAAGGAAATGCCAACGTTGGGAGGGGGAGGGAAGTCAGTCACAGGAGGTTACCAGACAAGCACAATAAAATGCAGATTTAAATCCTTGCCTTTGGCATTGATTAAGAGTTTCTAGAGGGAAGGTCATCACCCCTTCTTCCTGGTACAGAGAGGGGGATATCTTTACAGATGGAGAGTTCCTTTACAATGTAAATGTCTCCTAAATGTAAATGTTCCACTCCTCAGAGCCTCCTTCCCTGTCCCAGTTTCTCAAAAGCAATCAGCCTCAAATAATCCTCATGCCAGAGACGTATCTTGGGGTGGCCAATTCCAGTCCCCCACAGTGTCATATTAATTTGCTGGGGCTGCCGGAACACAGCACCACAAACTGAGTGGCTTAAGATGACAGAAGTTTATTGTCTCACAGTTCTGGGGGACTGAAGTCTGAAATCAAGGTGTCAAAGGGGCCCTGCTCCTTCGGAAGGCTTGCCAGAGGAATCCTCTCTTCTAGTTTCCAGCATTTGCCGGCAATCCTTAGCCTTCCTTGCCTCACAGACGATGCATCACTCTAATCTCTGCCTCTGTTGTCACACGGCCTTCTCCCCAGTATGGCTGTCTCTGTCCCTTTTCCTCTTCCTATAAGGACACTAGTCATTGGATTAAGGGCCCACCCTACTCCGTGATGACCTCATCTTAATGAATTACATCTGCAAAAGCCCTGTTTCCAAATTCGGTCACATTCTGAGGTACTGGGGGTCGAGACTTCAATGTATCTCTTTAGGGGACACAATTCAACCCATACCAGGTGTCATCTCCCCAAAATGTTTCTGGATCAAATAAATGGAGGAAACATTGGATTATAAAAGGTTACACAAGGTCTTCAGAATGGGAATCGGGAGGGCTTTTAATATGCTAACTGTGCCCTGTGAGTCTCCTGAGATGAGAGGAGATGAGCATGAGAGAGAAAATGTGTAAGGAACCCCCAACCTCTTTGACCACGGCGTCCAGTATGGCAGCACCTCGGTCAGGGCTAGAGTTCCTTAGATGAGAGTCTGAGAATTCTGGATTTACACCAGTGGTTCTCAATCTTGGCTGCATGCTAGAATCGCCAGACTTCATCCCAAGACATCAGAATCTCTAGGCTGGGAGCCAGGCGCCAGTATTTTTTGAGCTTCCCAGATGATTCCAATGTGCAGACTTGATAACCATGCTCTAAATTCTGAGAATTTAGACAGATCTAGACAACAAGAAGCTCCCAGGTGTCTGTGTGGGTAAGTGCACACTTCCCATGCCCCATGCAGGGCAAGCACCTCACATAGTCCGTCCAGGTCACCCTGTCTTGTCGCTCCTCACACTGCCTCACGCACCTACTGTAACAGATATTCTGGGTGCCTGCCCCAACTCCATTGCATGCTCTCCCCCTGCTATCAGAGTCCCCTCCCCGACAGGGCTCATGGGAGGGTGACCCTGTAGCCACCTCAAGGTAAATCCTGATTTGCCTTCATAATGGTAATCCATTTCCCTTGACAGGGAGCAATTTAGGGTGGCTACATGACCCAGTCTGGCCAAGAAAAAATGAGGAGAATTCTCCAGGACACTTCCGGGAAAGGTTGGCTTGCTAATAAAAACAGACACATAAAGGGGCCCACCCGGTGGCATAGTGGTTAAGTTCGTGTGCTGGGCTTTGGCAGCCTGGGGTTTGCGGGTTTGGATCCTGGGTGTGGACCTATGCACCACTCATCAAGCCATGCTGTCTTCCTCACCAAAAAAAAAAAAAAAAAAAAGAGAGAGACATAGAGATGGGATCTTATGCTGTGTGACACTATCTGGTCCTGGAATCTGGGCAGCTACCTTGAGACCATGGGGAACAATCTGAACATGGCAGAGTAGAAAGACAAGAGTAGCATGTGTGCTTGATATGGTCATTAAACAGCTGACTTAATCAACCCAGGAGCTGAACTACTGCCAGCCATTCATCCGAATAAGACCTTAATTTTTTTTCATCATGGTTTAATCAGGATCCTACCCCACTACCCTGAGAATCAAAACCCAGGATCCCTTATAAACAGAAAGCCACAAAACATGAAATATACATAGAACCTTGGGGATTTCATCATCTCCTATCCACCCAAAAGCCCATCATTCAATTTTTATCGTGTCAGGCGTGAACATGAGCTGGAGATGCTCATCAAACAGCCCATAGGAAGGTGTACACATCTCCTGATCGACTGGTACAGAAACCTAACCAGACACATACAGGCTGTTTGTTTTAAGTAGGAAAAGTTCTAAGATCTGGAGAAGTTGTAAGTTCTTCATTTCTCTTTCTCATCTTTCCCATCTACTCTCCACTTCTCTATTGACTGTAAATATCAAACTGGCAACTACTTCAAAGTATTGTTATGAGAGAAAAAAATATATATCCGCTCAAAGAGATAGGAGGGCCCCTTTTGAGACACTTGAAAGAAATGACCACTTGCAATTTTCAGGTGTCTGTACCAAGTGTACAATGAGCTCACCTTTCAAATCTCAAGCCATGGAGGTTACAAAGATTGAAAAAAAAAATTTTGTTATCCTCAATGTTTGCTGGACAAAAAAAAAAAAAATGACACACTTCCTATTATTTTGGTAGAAGGGGCTATAAAGTAGCCTACACACTGATATGTTATCTTGTTCTTCCCACCCAGTTAGTGGAGCTGGGAATAAATACTTCAGGGCACGGCTTGTAACAAAACAATAAAAACAGAATACTTCCAGTCCCTTGCAGGAGGCCATGTGATGAAATGAAAAGAGGCTAGGCTTTGGTGTCTGGGCTGGTTCTGAAATATGACTCTATGACTTATTATCTTGGTGACTTTGGGCACGTTTATACTTCATCTCTATAAAATATCGCCAGTTATTTCATCTATAAAATATCCTAACAGCTACTTTAAAATATTGCTGCAATAATTGGAAACAATGCTTGTAAATGACCTAGAATATATAAGATATTTAAATGGTAGCTACTATAACCAAACAGTAGCTTCATGACAGTACTGATATGAGGCACCGTTAAACTTTTATTTAGATTTGTTTCTTGTAAAGAATCTAACCTGGCCCAAAGAAGTCTGGAGAATGTCCTGCCTAATAAAAGTGTCTTTATTTACATGGGGGCTTCAGGCCACGCAGATAGTCTAATAATGTGATTTAGAGTGGGGGCGTTAGGTCACACAGTATTAGCTCTGCCTCCTGAGGAGCTGGAGACTGAGGTCAGCCATGTGGACAGCCAACTGGGTCTATGTGATCAATAAAACCTCTGGACACCAAGGCGCAGGTGAGCCTCCCTGGTTGGCAATACTCCATGTGTGTTGTCACACATTGTTGCCAGGAAAGTTAATGCTATCCAAGACTCCAGGAGAAGGCAACTGGAAGCTCCATCTTTTCAATTTTCTAGGATTCTGTTCCATCTATCAATTCCCCTGGCTGATTTTAGTTTGTATCCTTTTGCTGTAATAAACCGTAGCTGAGTGTATAACAGAAAAAGAAAAACAACCCCAGAATACTGACATTATGGAAACTAGCCAAGATCTAGAGTTTAGAGTAGACCACTGTGAGCCAGTCAGCATCTCAAACCGAGGAAAGTAGGACAGTGCTTAAGAGGAGTTGATTGCGAATCAGACGGGAGGTCAAGTCCTGCTACTGCCACCTAGCAGCTGCTTAAGGTATAAAATGCCTTCCCAGCTCCGCTCCCGGGCAAGTTAGTAACCTTTCTGAGCCTCCAGCTCCTCATCTATGAAATGAGTGTGATACCTACCAGAAAAGGGTTTGGAGAGGATTAAAAGGATCCTGTTTGCACAGTCCCAGGCACAAAGCAAGGGCTCAATAAATGACCATTATTTACTTAGAGGAAAATGGAGCGTGACAGCTCTTGCAAGCCACTGCACAGATGTGCCAACAATCCCAATTTTATAAGTGAGGCAGAAGCTCAGTGCAACAACATATGGGCCTCCCAAACACACACACACACACACAAACACACACACTCTTCTAGGTGCCCACCCTGTAATACTGAAGGCGTGGAGCTTGAGGTGTTTTTCACTCCAGTATTTCTTTGCTGATTCATGCTCACTCCACAAAATCTGTGAAAGCGAGGTCCTTCCAGGAACTTAATTAATTTTTGTCTCCTGGGACAGGGCCCATCCTCCGCATTTCTCAGAAGGCCTTGATCACAGGGCTGGCTGCTAAAGCAAGGACTGCCCATGCTGGGGGTCAACTCCCTGACTTTTGATTGCTCCCGCATTAGCTGGCCGGCTCCGGTCCAGTCTCCACCAAGAAGCCACTCCTGACCCTTGCACAGGTCCTTGCCCCTCTATGAGCTTCATGATTCTGTCTGATCCCTGTTTGAGGACCCTAGGTCTTTTGGGATCCGTAAAGAAGTAAAGTGGGTTCCTAGATTGTTTTCAGTATTTCAAAAAGTCAAAGAGAAACTGCATTTGTGTCAGCGCACCTTTGGCCAATGCCCAACAACCGTCCTCGGCTGGTATGATTGATTGGACCCGGCTATGAATGCCGCTCTGGGTGACCTTAATCCTCTGCAGAAGGGCGAGGCCATATCCCTTTACAGGACTGGGAGCACCTTGCGTTCCCGCGGAGCCCAGGGCCACATGGCACCGGAAGGCGCTAGCCCGACAGAGCCAACCGTGCCTGGAGCACTGCTCGCCCCCGCAGACGCCAGCCGCGCACTCCCCAGGCCAGTCGCAGAGCCGGCACCTACAGACCCACGGCTTTCACTCGCCCGGAAACGACGCCGGAGACGCAGTTCCGCCCCTCCCGGGGAGTCCCCGCCCCTCGCCCGCCGCCCCTCGCCCGCCGCCCCTCGCCCCTCGCCCGCCGCCCCTCGCCCCTCGCCCGCCGCCCCTCGCCCGCCGCCCCTCGCCCGCCGCCCCTCGCCCCTCGCCCCTCGCCCCTCGCCCCTCGCCCCTCGCCCCTCGCCCCTCGCCCGCCGCCCCTCTCCGGACCTCGAGCCCTTCCGAGTGTCCCCGCCCCCTGCGCACCGCCCTATCAGAGGCCGCGGAAGGCCTGGAGTCTCCGCCCCCTCGCGCTGCCCGATCAGGCCCCGCCCCCCCGGGGCCCCGCCCCCGCGCCCCGGACCAGCCGGCTCGCTCCGGCTCGCTCCGGTCCGGGGCCGCCCCCGCCCCGCCCCCGCCGGCCGCGGTGCCTGCGGCTCTGCCCGGCGACCCCCGCACCTCTGCGAACATGGCGCTGCGAGCGGCGTGGAGGGCACGGGCCGCGGCCTGCAGCCTGCGCGCCGCCTGGGCCCCCGCCGTGCCCTGCCCGCCGCTGCCCTTGGGGCTGAGGGCGGGCGCCGCCCGGACGCTGCGCACCGGCCCCGCTCTGCTCTCGGGTAAGCGCGGGCGGGCACGTGGGGCGGGCCGGGCCGTTCGGGGGAGGGGGTGGGCGCCCGCTGCCACCTCGCTCCCTGCCGCGAGCCCCGCTGCTCGCCGCCCCGGTCAGGCGAGGCGACCCCCGCGCACGCGTCTTCTTGCTGCGGCTCCCCTCCCGCGGGGGCGCGGGCGGCCCCCCAGCCTTTGTCCTGCGGGCTGGAGCCGGGCGGGGCCGGGGAGAGGCCTGCGGCGCCGGGCCTCTTGGTCACCTTGGCTTACCTCGCACTTGTGAGCATCGTGGATGGACCCTAAAAGTGGAGACGGATAATAGGCTTCGGTTTGCTGCGTGGACCATCGCTGAGAACTGAAGCAAGAGCGGTTCCTGAAAGGAGAGCGCTCGATCTAGTGTTTTAGTAGCTAGAGCGAGCACACCTTGGGAGACTCGGCTCTTCCCTAAAAGCGGGGGTATGAAACAGAGTCTTCTCTGGACTCTGCACAGAGACCTTCTGCTGGAGTCGAGATGGAGTCCTGGATGTGTGCTGGGGCTGAACTGAGGCCTCACTTAAGGGACTTGAGTAGCTGGGAGACCTGCCCGTAAATGTCTTGGCCACCTGTGCTGCTTTAGCACGGTCATCGCAGCGGGAAAACGGTTTTCTTAGTGCGCGAACACTCGAGACGCTGACTGCGCTTCCAGAAATTCAGGCTTCTTCCTTAGGGAGCGTAGGTCTCTCATGGCTGTCGTCTCATGCAGTTCGTTATTTTAGAAACCTGTTTGGGACTGGAAGAGTTGATAAGTTATTCATTCCAAAGTCTGGAACCTCAAGATGCTTATCCTCCCCCTGGGTAATATAATCTCACGTCCGTTGGTGCCACTTATCAATACGTTACCAATTTGAATGTAAGGGAGAGAAGCATGTCTCAGATGAGAATTGCATTTCAAGTCTGTGTGTTTTTGTTATTCTGTGTTACACTATCGCTGGTTTTTTGTGTTTTCCAGTTTCCTACTTAAATATTATCCAAAATAGCAATACCCATGATTTGATTGAACACCTAGGGTTTTAATAAGAGGCCTGAGTTCCAGTTTTTGGTCCCACATGTTATGAGCTGTCTGATCTCGGGCAGAGTTGCTTAAGTTCTCTGGAGTCTGTTTCCCTCGTCAGAAAAATGGAAATGAGAATCCTCACCTCACAGTTGTTGGGAGGATGAAATGAAATAATGTAACTCCTGGACATAGAGCCTGACACATAGTAAGTGCTTGATTAATGTTACTTGTTGTTAAATGTTAGTGTATTGACTCAAATAGTCAAAAAAGGACCAATATTAATATATTTTATCTGATCACTTTGAAAGGAGGAAAATGCAAATTTTCATGAATTACTCGAAATGCCTAATTTTCTGAGGCCAAAAACCATGTTTTTCAAGGCTCAGTAAGAGAGTAATTATTTACCTAATCTGTCCACTTTTTTCCTGTCGGGCCAAGGGTTAAAGGAGAATTGTACTAATTGTCTTTAGCCTAAATAGCATGGTCTAGTAAAAAGACTTAACGGACTTTGAAGTCAAATGGACCTAGGAGCATTGAGCTTAGTGATGTTGCTGCCTTTTCCTCTAACCCTGTGATTGCTCAGTTGCTAAATTGAACATGAGAGCTGTCTTACTCGTAAGATTCTCTTAACAATTAGGCAGGACGGCAAGGCCAGAATCAGGACAGTAGTCTCAGAGAAGTCATGTATTTACGGTTGTCCAGCGCTTACTTAAAGGGCTTATGAAACTGCCAGTTCTAGAGCTGTAAGAGAATGATAGGGAGAATTGAATGTTGTAGCCAAATAACTATATGTATTATTTAGCTCAGAATCCCCTTACACTTTGAAAAATTACACTGCAGCTTTTGAGTGGTTACTATATGCCAAGCACTGTGTTCAGAACTGGGAATACCAATGAGAGAAAGCCCGCCCTTGCTTGCTTTGTTCTTACCGTGTGCTTCCTGGGGGAACTGAGAAACAGGCTGGATCTGTAGCTCGTTGAGTGCTGTGAGTGCGTTGGGGGTCAGGGTGGGAGGGCAGTGGTGCAGAGTGCTGTGGGAGTATGGTGGATGGCCCAGGAGCCCAGGCTTGGAGGGCTCGCGAAGGCTTCGGCAGGAAAGAGCTTCTGAGTTGAGATCTGAAATTGTCTAGAAAAAGCAGTGAGGAGAGTGTTGCAGTCAGAACAGCGAGTACAAACCTTAAACCTTTCTTACGCAAAGATCAGATTGCCCTGAAGCAGTCAGTTATTTAAAGTGGAATGAGGCAAAGCAAGTTCCTTTGTGACAGATTTAAGTTCCTTTGTGACAGATTTTGCAACTTCTTCCCCTGAAGAGTATAAAATTAAGTTTTTTAATGATTAGGTGGAAAAAAGTGTTGTCATGCTCTTTATTTACATTCTGCTGTGTTTCCGTGCTGTGCAATCAAAGCAGTTCGATGCTCTTTTAAATACAGCTATCTTTTGGCTAACGGGTAAGAGTGAACTAGCAAGGCTTACTTTAAAATAGTATTGGAATTAATGAACCATTTTCCTGTTAACTTCTGATTCATTATTTTTGGAAAAATAATTTGCTTCAGAATGTGATATATATTTAAGATGACAGAAAAAAATTATTTACTCTTTAAAGCAAGTACTTTTAACATTAAATCCTAAATAATTTTTTTCACATCTCTTGAACTTTGGTCAGTCTTTCTTCCAGGAATCCTTGAAAGGTTTGGCCATGTCTTTGAAGATGAGAAGCTCATAAAGCCAAGGCCTAACCTACCTGGCCAATGAATGTTGAGCAGAGCTTGACTTTGCACCAGTTAGTGGCTTAGCTATGAGGTGACTGTTGAGATCTGATCGTATAGTTTGCTTCTTTAGATGATGGTAGCCACTTGCTTCAAGGGTAGGCTTGAGTTAGATTAAAGTAGAATTTTAAGAACTTAATCAAGTTATAATTGTTCCAGGTCAGTTTCATTCCTGTAAGATTCCACTTTATAATCAAGTTGCAGTTAAGTCCTGTTAGGTGAACTCTACCTAAAGAGGCACATTATTGATTTATTTTTTAGGTTAAATAACTCATGAGCAGTCTTCATGCTTTTCCCAAAATCTCATCCCTCAAAGTCTTTCTTCAGAAGGACAGACTTCTTTCTACAAGACACACCAGTAATAGATAAGTTTACATTTGAAATGTGCTCCAAAAGTTGTTTTTTTTTGTAATTTAGACTAAGTGTTAGAGTAAATAATCAGATCTCCAAAAGATGTACCAGGTGTTCACATCAAGCCTTCTTTGCCTAAATGAGAGCACTGTTGAGATGTCCCATCTGCACGTGGTTGGCTTTTTCCTGGGCAGTGTGCTGTTGAAAGGCCATGTCAGTGAGTCAGACACACATGCTGGGAAGGTTGTGCCTTTTGACAGCATTGATATGAAAAGTGCTTTTTAAGAAGTGATGCTGCTGCTTTTCTGAACTATTGGTCTTCTGTTTTTAGTGCGTAAATTCACAGACAAACATGAATGGATAACAACAGAAAATGGTATTGGAACAGTGGGAATCAGCAATTTTGCACAGGTATTGGATTATCTTGAAATATTTACAACAGTCTGCTCTTGCCTAAATTGGATTGTCTCTACCTTTTAAAAATTGTTTATCTTGCCCCTTAGTATTTTGGGCCCTTTTTAAAGGCCTTTAGAACATCATCAGTCATAGGTAAAACAAGTAAAACAATTTCGTTAGAGCTGTAAATAGTGTTTTAAGAGATACTGAAAGGTTAACACTTAAAAGCAGAAAACATACCTTATTTAAGAAAGAAATATGTTTGTTTCATATTGAGGCAGTTAAGGAAAAGCAGAAAAAGAACAAGCAAAGAGGCTGGAGTGTTGACAGTGTTTTGTGGATACAGTGATATACACATGATCAGGGGAACATGAAGAAGAGGGTAGACCTGGATTGGCACACATTGTGCAAAGGGAAACCTTTTAGTTAGCCTATCTTTTTCTCCATTAATTCCCCTATTCCCAATGATCTCATATTGAGATGTTGTGTAAAAGAAATTGAGAAGCCGGATAGCAGCATGGGTCAGTGATTTTCAGCTGGATCTGTGGGGAGGGTGGGGCAGGAGGAAGAAAGGATGTTACCTGGCGGGAGTATATACTGTTGTTCAGAAATGTTGGAGTCTCAGATATTGAGAATCACTGACAACTGTATCTTCACTGGCATATCTGTGTACCTACTGAGGCCCAGTACAGGGTGCTTTGTGAAATACTGTGTAAGTGTTGTCCTCTCCTCCTGGAGTTTTATCTATGAGGGGAATTACCTACATGGAAAACAACATACAACAGGTTATATGATGGATGACCTGAATGGTACATGTGGTTGTAACCCACTCTTCTGATACAGTGATGACTTTTTTTTTTTTTTTTTTGAGGAAGACTAGCCCTGAGCTAACATCTGCCAATCCTCCTCTTTTTGCTGAGGAAAACTGGCCCTGAGCTAACATCTGTGTCCATCTTCCTCTACTTTATATGTGGGACGCCTACCACAGCATGGCGTGCCAAGCAGTGCCATGTCCTCACCCGGGATCCAAACCACTGAACCCCGGGCCGCTCAGGTGGAACGTGCACACTTAACCACTGCGCCCCCGGGCCGGCCCCCAGTGATCACTTCTTATTGGAGTTAAGGTTTTCAGGGAGTACAAGGCATGAGGACTGATTTGCTGAGTCAGTGGGTAGGATTTCAGCAAATGCAGTAGGGGAAACGGCCTAGGTAAAACTGTAGAGATGGAAAGGCACAAAGTGTGTTTGTTCTCAGAGGAACTAGTAATCTTTTTTGAGGCATATGGTTTGTGATGGGTCACTACTGCCTGTGGGAAATCCAGCTGGTGGCCTGTTTTCTTGCAGGTCCTGAGCCAAGAATAGTTTTGTGTTTTTAAAGGTTTGTAAGAAACACCAAAGAATGTGGCCCCTCAAGTGTAAAATATGTACTATGTGAATAATAGGGAATTCAGTGTTTGTGGCTTGTTCCTATTTACTAGGAGATTTAACTTGATTTCTTAGAGGTTTGTTTGTTTTTTAGGAAGCTTTGGGAGATGTTGTTTACTGTAGTCTGCCTGAAGTTGGGACAAAATTGAACAAACAAGGTGAGTATTTTTCTCATCTTGCTATGTCATGATTCATGCCATGAATTTTCTTTACCTGATCTTTACCTTGAATAACAACTTGTTTGGACGCAGGATCAGTTAGAGAGCTTTTTAGTCAAGGAACGGAAAACTCCAGTGAAAGGAGATTAAACAGTAGAGGTTTCTCCTATCTCATACAGGCGGTCTGCAGATAGGTGGATGCCAGATTGGCTCGTGGGTCAGTGAAGGTCATCAAGGACGTGACTTCTTTTGTAATTTTTCTGCCTCAGTGTGTCAGAGGTTGCAAAATCCTCAGGCATCACATTCTCAAATGACAATATCCAAAAGTAGGAAGAGAAGAACAGGCTCTCTTCTTTGTCTCTTTATCAGGAAAGAACATCTCAGCCAGAAATCTCTCAACACACAGTTTTCTTGTATCTCGTTAGCCTGGTCTGGGTTGTACTGCCACCCCCAGCTGTAAGGGATGACAGAAAGGAGAATAACGGACATTTTCAGACTTTGTAATGGAAGGTGAGACACAGTAGAGGGGCATGGCTCTCAGCACCCTCCCCACCTCCACACACACACATTGAGGCAGTGTAATGTAGCTGGTCTGTTAACTTTAAAAAGAACAATCTGCTTTTCTCTGGAGGCAGTAAAGAATGTCAGGAAAGAACATGGACTCCAGAGTCAGAACCTGGTTTTAAATCCTGGCCCCACAATCTATCAGTTGTGTGATTCGGGGGAAATTACTTAATTTAGGTTTCATCTATAAATTAGGATAATAATAATACCTACCTCAGAGAGTTGCTAAAAGGATTAAATGAAATTAGCATAGTCTGGCATAAGATAACTAGATAAATGTTAGCTAGTAGTACCACATACATTATTCATGAGTTCCTTGACATGTATAAGACAGCCCTACAGAATTTAAGTGTCTGTGTTCTAAATATCCTTGACAGTATTGGCTATGGCTTTTTCTGTTTAAAGTTTCCCTATCATTTATCTTGTTTGAACTTTTTCCACTTCCTGGCTCTCAACATCCTGGTTGGCCATTAGATAATATAGGTCATCATATTCCTCTTTTGAAGGTCTTCCTAGAAACCTTTTCTGATGTCATAGTAAGACCACTGTTGCGATTGATAATCTCTGTCTGTTTTTCTTTTTTCTGTACACCCGAGCACAGTTCTTGTTCTCTTTTCTCATGTTGTTTTATTTACCGTGTACCCACTCTGCACGCCAGCCCTCGTGGTCTCGTGGTTAAGATTTGCTGGCCCAGGTTCGTTTCCTGGACAGGGAAACACACCACCCATCTGTCATACTGTAGCAGCCGTGTGTTGCTGTCATGCTGAAAGCTATGCCACCAATATTTCAAATACCAGCAGGGTCACCCATGGTGGACAGATTTCAGTGGAGCTTCCAGACTACTCGGACTAGGAAGAAATACCTGGCCACCTGCTTCTTAAAAAATTGTCCATGAAAACCCTATGAATAGCAGCAGAGCGTTGTCTGATACAGTGCCGGAAGATGAGAGGATGGGGCAAAAAAGACCAGGCAGGGTTCCGCTCTGCTGCACACAGGGTCAGAATTGACTTGACAGTACTAACACCAAATTTTGTGAATGTTTTGTCATGATTTGTGGTTTTGCCTTTTCATTTTTTTAACAGCTTTTTGCTGAGAAACACTTAATTTTTAACAAGTCTAAGTTTTTTTTTCTTTTTTTTTTAATGTATAGAACATTGTATATTCTCTAAGAAATCTTTCTCTGTCTCCATGGTTCCCAAACTGTATAATCCAGTGCCATGGCATGCTCTGAGAGATTTTAAATTTTCAGTATCTGTTGGATACTGCACAAACTAATAGCTTAATGGAGTTAACAGTTTCAATATTAGATTTCTGTATATTACTTTGGGAAATATATCTATGAAGCAAGTGCTGCACAAAAATCAGTGTGGAACATCAAATAGGGCAGTGGATGCTGTTCAGTCGGATTCTCTCATGAAGAATTTGTACAGTACACAACAGACACACACATATCAGTAAATAGCTATAGTTAAGAAGGAAAATTTTTTTCAATGTATGTGTATTAATTTTTCAAACAGCTACTCAATTGTTAGAATGTAAACACTTACTAAGTAGTTTGGACCTAACCTCTTAATAAATTGAACTGTTAGGTATTTGTTTTGGTCTACAGATCCCCATAAAAAGTTACTGAGACACTAAGGGCACCGGGAACCAAGAAAGTTTGAGCAACACTGGCCCATACCAAGTTCCCAAAGATATTCTCCATGTCTTTTGAAACTTCATATAGTTTCAGCTTTCATGTTGAGGCCTTATTAAATTCACTGATTCTAATAGTTTTGTAGATTCCTTTGGATCTTCTGTGTAAACAATAATGTAGCTTATAAAGAGGTTTAT
Source organism: Equus przewalskii (assembly GCF_037783145.1). Lineage (NCBI taxonomy): Eukaryota > Metazoa > Chordata > Mammalia > Perissodactyla > Equidae > Equus > Equus przewalskii. The sequence goes on along the minus strand of NC_091833.1, from coordinate 28,716,676 downwards.
TTCTTCCTTTCAATCTTTATGCATTTTCTTTCTTTTCCTTGCCTTATTGCACTGGCTGGCCAAGGCCCTCAGTATAATGTTGAATAGAAGTGGTGAGAGTAGACATCATTGCCTTGTTCCCGATCTCGGAGATCATCTAGGCATGACATTCAGCTGTGGAGTTTTTCATAGATGCCCATTATCAGACAAAGAGGTTTCTTTCTGTATCTGGTTTGTTGAGAGTCATCATTCATGCATGTAGAATTTTGTCAAATTTATTTTCTCCGTCGATTGACATGATCATAGGAGTTTTCTCCTTTATTCTGTCAACGTGATGGGTAAGATTGATTTATTTTTGAATGTATAACCAACTTTGTATTCCTGGTAGTCATGATGCAAAAATTATCTTTTTAAAAATACATTGCTGGGCTGGTCTGGTGGTGCAGCAGTTAAGTTCGCACGTTCCGCTTCGGCAGCCCAGAGTTCAACGGTTTGGATCCCGGGTGCTGACATGGCACTGCTTGGCAAGCCATGCTGTCGTAGGTGTCCCACATATAAACGAAGATGGGTACGGATGTTAGCTCAGGGCCCGTCTTCCTCAGCGAAAAGAGGAGGATTGGTGGTGGATGTTAGCTGAGGGCTAATCTTCCTCAAAAAAAAAAAAAAATACATTGCTTGGGGGCCGGCCCGAAGGCACAGCGGTTAAGCGGGCACATTCCACTTAGGCGGCCCAGGATTCGCTGGTTTGGATCCCAGGTGCGGACGTGGTACCACTTGGTGAGCCATGCTGTGGTAGGTGTCCCACATATAAGGTAGAGGAAGATGGACACGGATGTTAGCTCAGGGCCAGTCTTCCTCAGCAAAAAGAGGAAGATTGGCAGCAGATGTTAGCTCAGGGCTAATCTTCCTCAAAAAAAAAGATACATTGCTTGATTTGATTTGATAATGATTTTTTGCATTGTGTTCATGAGAGATACTGTTTTTTTCTTATAATGGCTTTGTCATATTTTGAAATCAGTTATTTTGGCCTCAGAATAAGTTTTGAAATGTTCCCACCTCCTCTCTCTGAAAGAATGTGCAGAATTGTTATTTCTTCCTCAAATGTTTGATAGAATTAACCAGTGAAGTCTGGGCCAGGAGATTCTTTGTGTGAAGGTTTCTGATAGAAATTTAGTTTCTTTAGTAGATATGAGGCTATTCAGATTTTCTGTGTTATCTTGGTTTTGTTAATTATGTTTTTTGAGGAATTTTTCCATTTCATGCTGTCAAATTCAGCATGAAGATGCCCATATTTTTTATCTTTTTATATCCATAGGATCTTCATATTTATGGTAATTTGTTTTCCCTTTTTTTCTTGATCAGTCTTCCTAGCTATTTATCAATTTTATTAATCTTTTCAAAGAACCAAATTTTCAGTGTGTTAATTTCTCTATTTTGTTTCATTAGTACTGCTCATATCTTTTCTTCCTTCAGCTTATTTAGATTTAATTTGCTCTTCTTTTTCTAGCTTCTTAAGGTGGAAACTTGAGGTTTTATTTAGTAAGCACTTTTTTACTTGACTTTAAATTCATACTATAAAACGCTGTCTGCTTTGTGGTGGGTGGCAGCCGTAATCTTAGTTTAATTCTTTTAGCCTTAGCTGGGACACTTCAAGTCTGCCCTGTGCATGCATGCTTCAGAGACCTGGGCAGAGTTTATGCACAGAATTTGGGACTTTCCCTGTTAGTCTCTCTCCTTCTTGGGATTTCCCACCTCACTTTCCAGTAGTTTTGGTGGCCCCAAACTCTTGGCTTCTGGTCCTTTAAGCCAGTAAGGCTGAGATTTTCTTTCAGAATTTTGGCTGCCCTGCATGGCACAGATTGGTGTCTTCACAGGCTGAAAGCCATTAAAAGAAAACAATCACCAGTATCATCCCTTTTTTCAAGTGTTACCTCCTCTATATAAACTGACTGCTTTTGTGCCTAGTGTGGTGTCTTTAAAACCCAAGTCATTGATTGTAAGATTTTTTTTTTTTGAGGAAGATTGTCACTGAGCTAACATCTGTGGCAGTCTTCCTCTATTTTGTATATGGGATGCTGCCACAGCATGGCTTGATGATTGGTGTGTAGGTCTGCACCCAGGATCTGACCCTGCGAACCCTGGGCTGCTGAAGCGGACATGTGAACTTAACCACTACGCCACTGGGATGGCCCCAAGGTGTTCTTTTTAAATAAGCTAAAGATATTAATTTCCTTCTAAGCAATATTTAGCTTTCTCCCGCAAATTTTGGTATGTTGTATTCTCATTCCCATTGAGTTCCGATCACTTGATGTTATCCTGTATGTAACTAAGGCTCTGTTAATCTTTCAGTGTTGTTATTTTAACTCTGTTCTTTAGGTTGGTCAAGTTCACGTTCTTTCTTCCGCTGCATCCAGTCTGTTGTTAATGCCATCCAGTGAATTTTTTATTTTAGATACTATATTTCCAGTTCTAAAATGTCCCTTTTTAAAATTTCCATTTCTCTGCAAGTATTCCCCCATATATTCACACATTATGATGATCTTTTTTTTAAGTCTTTGAACATATTTATAATAGCTGCTTTAAGGTTCTCTGCTCATTCTAACATGTGGGTCTGTGGGTCATATTGGGATCTTTCTGTTGACTATGTTTTCTCTTCACCACGGCTACCTTCTTTCTAGCATTTGACCCCTCAATTTCCAGCCCCCTTGGCAGCCACACACTCCATCCTGACCCCTGAACCAACAAACTGGTTTTCTACTTGTGTTGTAGTTACAGTGTGCTCTTTGGATGGGTCAGTGTGGTAGGGTACAAATTGTATAAATGAAGATCTCACCCAGTTTGGGTCCCTTCTTTCAAGGATTCGCTCCCTTTTTGGTCACTCTACGGAACCTTCATATAATTGTCTTTTATGTTTTGTTCAGAGTTTATAATTGTTATCTGCAGGAAGCTTGGTCTGTTAGGAGGTACTTTACCAAGACTGGAATCTCCTAAAATTTTCATTTTGTTTTTTCGGAGCCATAGTAAACTGAAAGAGTTTTACTGAACTGAAGCACAGCTAGTATTCAGATACGTCACCATTATGTCACTTCTGTCCAGAACAGACAGGTCCACTTCATCAAGGTTATTTACTGGCCTTCTCATAGGCGATAGCATGACAAAATCTATGGTTTTATTTTTAAAGATATTTAGAATTTTTTATCATGATTGTATTAGAGGTGACCACTTCATATTTTGTATTTTCAGATCACTAACTTTGACATTTAATAATTTTCTTTAATTTTCTTAATTTAGATGAGTTTGGTGCTTTGGAAAGTGTAAAAGCTGCTAGTGAACTCTATTCTCCTCTATCAGGAGAAGTAACTGAAATTAATGAAGCTCTTGCAGAAAATCCAGGACTTGTCAACAAATCTTGTTATGAAGACGGTAAGTTGTTGCTAGAAATTTTCAAAGGATTATTGCTGCAGTTAACGTTTAATGTAGAATTTAAAGCAAGCTTTAGCTGATTGTGACTTCATCCTTTTGCACTTCTTGGTACTAAATAGAGATGTTCTGCTTTGAAAAAGGAAAACATAGAGTAGCTGAATAATCTTATGTTTAAGATCTCTGTTGATGAAAGCACTGCTTTATATTACAGAGTTCTTAGTATCATAGTTGTGGACTCATCGTAAACACTTGCAAATATTTACCTCTTCAGACATAAAGCATCCAATCATATTGCGTAATGAAGGTGGTAATAGAATAACACTTATTGTATTAATTTTCAGTTTTCTCACATTTTCATCTTCATAATAACCCAGTGAGGTAAGGAACCAGCAATTCTCTCCATTTTGTAGATAAATTTAGGCTCCAAAGGATTTATCTGTTAAGGTCATACAGCCAATAAATGGCAAAATGAGGATTGGGTTGTAGTTTTCTGTTGTCTGTCACCTAGTCCTTCTGACTCTCTACTACTACTCCCTACTCCCTTAACTTCAGTCGCCACAAAGTGGTGCTCCTTTTGTTAAAGAAAGATACGCTGCGTCTTGTATATTTGGGTCCCTGTGTAAAGTCTTCAGTGTCAGTTCTCGATGCTTATTACAGCCTAAGAGTTCTTAATCCATTACTGTAGGATCTGTTTATTCTAAGTTTTTCACTTGTGATATGCAAAGATACTAATTTAATTCTTAAGGCTAAAATTTAAAGCTCCTTGAACAAATAATGAGTGATTTATGTGAAGAATACTAGATTAATTTTGAGGCACTCGAAAATTTATTTTATATTTTCAATGAATTTGACTTTTTCCTCTTTAAAAGGTAATTAGAATATAAAATACTTTTTTTTTTCCTGTTACAGGTTGGCTGATCAAGATGACGCTGAGTAACCCTTCAGAACTAGATGAACTAATGAGTGAAGAGGCATATGAGAAATACATAAAATCTATTGAGGAGTGAAAATGGAACCCCTAAATAAACTAGTATGAAACAACTTAATCTAGCATAGTTGTCTTAAATTAGTGGTGGATAGATTTAAAATAGCAACTTTTAGCAATATCAATGGAAAAAGAAACTTCTTACAACCATGCTACTGGAAGAAAATACCCCTTAACTTTTTAATGATTGCAGATAAACACAATATGCATGTTTTTTCACAATACCTTATGATTTTTAGGCTAGGCTCCAGTTATAATATTCCAAATTTCTGAAATTACCTGTGGTAAAAAGTAGTTATAAAAATCATGTAATTCAAGGATAATATTGTTATCTTAAGCCTTATATAATATTGTAACTTGCTTACATCCCTCTCTGGATTTGGGTCAAAATACTTAATGATCTTTCCTTTGGGAATAACTGGGAATGGAGAAGAGTTTTGTTAGTTGTACAGTGTCAGATGAATAACAGTACTATCTTAATTTTGCCATATACTGTGTTTGCTGGTGCTATTTTTATACAGTGAAGCAACAGCCTTGCAGGAAAATAAGAAACAGTTTAATAATAAAACATTCAACTTCATTAATCATGGTTTTGTTTTGCTGTAAATATTTCATTTAGTGACTCTGCTAGTATTTGTGAAGATGCTAATTTTGTTTGTTTGTTTTTTTAGGAAGATCGGCCTTGAGTTAACATCTGTTGCCAATGTCACTTTTTTTTTTTTTTCCCCTCCCCAAAGCCCCAGTACCTGGTTGTATATCCTAATTGTAAGTCATTCTAGTTCTTCTCTGTGGGATGCCACCACAGCATAGCTTGATGAGCCATGTGTAAGTCCACGCCCAGGATCCAAACTGGTGAACCCTGGGTCGCCAAAGCGGAGTGTGCAAACTTAACCACTCAGCCATGGGGCTGGCCCAGCTAATTTTAACTTATAGAAAGTTATTATTGTTGTTCTTTTTTTGCTAAGGAAGATTCACGCTGAGCTAAACATCTGTGCCATTCTTCCTCTGTTTTGTATGTGGGTTGCCGCCACAGCATGGCTGCTGATGAGTAGTGTAGGTGTGTATGCAGGAACTGAACCTGGGCTGCTGAAGTGGAGCGCCCCAAACTTAACCAGTAGGCCACGGGCCTGGACCCGGAAGTTATTTTTTAAAAGGAAATTTAAGCCACAACAATGAAAGGTTCCAAGAAAATGTTTCCTTGTGTCACGCATCTGGTTTTTCTTAAGATCTAATTACCTGATAGCATAAAGCACTGTCGTCTTTAATATAATATAAAAGAAATAACTGACTTGCTTTTTTATCATGCTAAGTTAGAGAGAAGGAAGAACAAGGAAAGGTGAAAGTTTGATCAGCGTATAGCACATGCATCCTTAAGAAAGTTGAAACACATTCAGACTTCCACTTGAGTAATGGGAATAGAAGTGAACACAGTGAAACTTTATGAGCTCAGACGCTGACTTAGTGAATATTCTTTGAAGCTTAAGCATATTCAGAGTGCCAAATGGTATTTTTAAGTGGCCAATATAGCATACTCTCTAATTAAGCCAACTGTAGTATGGTGATATTTTGAGGGGTGATATTATATATACATATATAAATAAGTATAAATATATATACACACACAGCAAAAACAGACAAGCTCCTCTATCATTTTCCCAGTTACTACAGGAAAAGGGAAGTATTCAGACACTACCAGCTTCTGATAGTGAAGAAACAGCAAATAAGAGAACCTATTTCTACTTTGGAAATAAAAAGGGATGAGTAATAATTACATAGATTTACTCTTGGTCTGAAAGTACTCTCATATGACCTTCTTTGATCTTCACAACAATAGCCAGAGCTAGGTACATATCTATAACTACCAGCATTTCAAAGATAGGAAAAGTAATGGAGAGAATAAGAAATTGTTAAAGAGCAAGACAGTCATGGTTAGAATTTTCACATTTCCTGGTCTACTCTTCGTCAGTTCCTTAGCAGATATTACTATAAAAAATATTAAAATATTTAGGGTCTGGCTCGGTGGTGTGGTGGTTAAGTTTGCACCGTCCACTTGGGCGGCCTGGGGTTCGTGGGTTTGGGTCCCAGGCACGGACCTCCACACTGCTCATCAGGCCATGCTGTGGCAACGTCCCACATATAAAATAGAGGCAGACTGGCAACAGATGTCAGCTCAGGGCAACCTTCTTCATACACTCACACAAACACCCTAAAATATTTAAGTGGGAATCTTGGAGGTGGAGAGGATGAATGTTCTAAAGGTGGGAAGCAGAAATGGCCATTCTAGAGTGAAAGTACATCGGTGACTAGTGTGAAAGAGACGGGCAGTTTTTTTATTCTCCCGTTTCCCAAAGACACGCGCACACACACTTGCTCTGTTATATCCACCGTTTTTTCAAAGAACAAAATATGGCAGTCATTTCAACCCTCATTTCTATTCTAGTGCTGCCAAAAACAATAGACATTGAATGGCCTTGGACTAAATAAACAGAATTTAATTTCTCAGACCTCATATTCCTTTTGAATGGTTTTGGTCTTAATAGAGCAGCTTAACAAGGGTTTTGAATGACACTTTCTAATAATTAAAACTCAAGAAATGGAACAGGTTACCCTGGAAGTGTTAAACATTTTTTTATATCACCTCCCAGGTAGCTTAAAGAAGTTGACCATTAAGTTTTCACAAACCACTAGAGGGCTCTGCATAGGCATGCTACTGTGAAAATGAGGCTGCTATTTCAGATCAACTCTTCAGCAGCAAAATTCCTAAATTTCTGCGGTTTTCTGAGGCTGCTGAAATGTCAGAGTACTATGCACCTTTAGTTTAAAAAATTCTGCTAATTATAATTGTACCCTCATTACTATCAACAATCACTGTTGTTTCAGACCTAATCACACACCTGCGTTCCTCAGAGAGGGCCCTCACTACACCGAGGTTAGAGAGATTTTTTTCCTTCCCTGCAGCTTGGCTTTACCACTGACCACCTACCTCCATCGGTCTTGGGGTATTTTCCCCCTTTTAAATAGAGTACTTTTTAGAGCAGAGCAGATTCAGGTTTAAAGTGAGCAGAAAGTACAGTTTCCATAGACGTCCTGCCCATCTTTCTGTTTCTGAAACACCCCTTTGCAAATTCGAAGATCCTACTCTTCCAGAGCTCCTGAGATCGTGACTCAGCCTCTCTACTGGCTTCTTGAGGTTCAGCGCATGCTCGTTGGTACCGCCAAGTGGATTCAAACTGCTATCTGCTCAAGTGAGCAGGTGCCGAAAATAAAAGACCAACAAATTCTACGGAGTTTTTGGCCTGCATCACCCTAACACACTCGCTCTCATGGGGAAGGGACGCTTAGGGCGACAGGTGGCAAAGTCGGGGACATTTCTGGTGGTCTGGCAGCTCGTGGGTGGAGGTCGGGGATGCGCAGTGCGCAGCTCTCCCCCCGCCCCCTAGAACCATCGGCCCACGGGCAACAGTGCGGAGGGTGAAGGCCCTGGGTCTGGCTTTCTAATCCCAGAGCCCGGCGGGGAGCCAGCGTCTCCGTCTACTTCCCCGGCCGGCGCGAACCGCTGCCTCTTCCTCGCAGTGCGGCCCGGACGCCCGCAGCGGGCGGCGGGCTCCTCGCTCCTCACGCGCGGCTGACAGGGCCGCGCGCAGCTTGCCGGGAGCACACACCCACCGACCGACGTCCGTCAGCGTCGCCTCCCGCGCTCAGCTTTGTTGCGCGGGGTGGGCCCTACGTCGCTTCCGCCGCGCACCGCCCCCTCGCCGGCCCGCCCCCAGCGCGTCCGTAACCAGGGGCAACTGTCGCCCTCGATCGCCGGCGGGGACTACGTTGTCCCGGGCCTTCCACCCCGCTGGCCCCACAGGGAGGGTGTGAGCGGCCGCGGCCGCTTCCCGGCCTCCGGGGCAAGGCCCCAGACCACAGCACGGGCGGCAGAGCCAGAGGCCCTGCCCAGTGCGAAAGGAAGCTGCCCTCCGAGGCGGGGAGGTCAGAGGAAGAGGTAGTGCGGGCCTGGGCGAGAATAAGAGAGGGCGGGACCCGGCTAGGAGCCGCGCGGAGTGGGTGGGGCAGTGGGAGGAGCCGAGGGAGGAAGGGCGGGGCCTGTGGGCAAGTGGGGACGTCTTGCTGGAGGGGACAGCTCTCGAAAGACGGGAAGGCGTCTTTTGTGGCGCGGTAGGAACTGCTGGAGGAAGGGGAGGAGCCAGATGAGGAAGAAAGAGGGATCACGGGAGAAGGGGCGGAGCCTGGGGTGAGGGGCGGGGCCATTAGGGGGAGGGAGGGGCCAAGTGTGAGTACCCGGGCGTCAGGAGCGACAGGTGGAGTGTGTTCGATGACTTGTACTTTTGCGTAGAGCGTAAGCTGTGTGAGCTGGGATGACGGGCGTTGCGTTACCATTTTATTCCCAGGGCTAGTCATCTAATACGCACTTAGTGAGTGAATGAGTGCGAGTGGAAAAAGCAGAAGAGTTGGAGTCTGGGATTGGAGTAGGAATGGCCTGATCGGGAGGGATGGTTCGTGTAGAAACCGGCTCCTAGGAATCAGTCTCTGAGTAATCAAAGCCGCTGTGCTCTTTGGGCGTTAATAAGCATGAGGCACAGATAACTAACATGGGGAGATAAGATTTATACTCTTGAATGTGTGAACAATTGTGCAAGTTGAGTGCTGCATATGCTTAACTTTGAGATAAAGGTTCAACTCTCTGCGGAGTTGTGTTCCAAACTGTAAATTAGATTGGAATCCCAATGTAATTTTCCTTTAGAAACTATATTATCGGTGATGAGCATGCCCAGGCCAATCTTCAAGACCTATTTAACCAGTTCATATGCGTGAAGCTTAGCTCTGTATTAAGAAACAATTTCCACCATGGCTAACGTTTCTATTCATTGATTTCTTTGCTCAACACATGTTGATAAGGATCTACAGAAACATCCATTCAGAATTCCAAGTGAGGCTGCCAAAAACTCATCTTTCCCTGGCTGAAATTCTGACGTAGATTCCAGATTCCTTTAAACCTGAGACTTCCAGGAAGGTGGGAGTAGGTGGAGGGGGATGCTGTAGAGCCAAGGAGGTGGTAAGGCGTTTTGAGGGAGTGTAGCCTGCTTTTGACTTAAACACTCTGTGTTTTTCACCTCTCCTGGTCCATCAGCATGGCCCCCACCATTAACTGATTAGGAATGTGCCAAGGAGGTGTAGGAATCTAGGGTAAGGCATTTGTAGTCTGACTATATAGACAGGCAATGGCCAACATGTGCTACCACTGTTCCTTCTTTATTCTCTGGCAGACATCCTTAATCAATCACAGAACTTTCTCCTGTGGTAGCCAAGTTTTAAGATCCTTCTCAACACAATGCTCTAGGTAACCACTACTTGTTTGGAACTGACAATTTGGAACCCATTCTTCCTCCCTAATATTGACAATGAATATTTTAAAAGTTAATAGACATCAGTGTAAATGTAAACTTCCATAACTTGTGGTAAGATTCCTTTTTGTTTTCATTACGATTACCTAAATTGACAGATCAGGAATCCCATAAGTGAGATTTAGAAATGTAGGCCAGATAATTGTATAGCGAGGTGAATTTGCAGCTGGTTAGATAATTAGTAAACACTCAAGTACAAGGGCTATCTGCAGGGCACTGTCCTTTACCCTCTTCTTGCCAACGTTTATATCAATGAGTTTAGATGTAGTTACAGAAGGTATGTCCATTGAATTAATAGATTCTTAAAGTGGGAAGAAATGGCCAAACCAAAGGATGTCAGATTCAGACTCATCTAAGCACTTTGGGATGTTGGTCCAAAACCCATAAGAGGAAATTTTAGAAGGATCTGATACATTTGGGTGTCTACATCTAGCTAAAAAGAAGAAGAAAAAAGAAAAAAAAATTAAGGAAATTAATACAATGGCTATGGAGTCAAGAAGACAAGGAATTATTAACAATTCATGTGAAAAAAATCTAGAAGTTGTAGTTGACATCAAGCTCAGTGTTAATCAAGATTGGGATATAGCTTTAATAGCAATGTTTGTTGACTTAATAGGTATACATTTCAGGTCAAAGGGAGTCAGATTTCAAAATAGACACTTCTAGCCAGACCACATTTGAAGTATTGCCCTCATTTCCAGGTACTACATTTTAAAGACAAGCAACTGTGTGTTCTCACGATGAGGGAATTTGAGATTCTTATCTGAAGAAATTATAGCCATTTTCAGGATTATTGTGTGTTGCTTTTGGGAGGAACACCAGGAACTGAAGAGTAAAATTTGCAGGTTTGCTGATGTCTTGATTTGAGAACATTCTAATCTTTAAAGGTGCCACTGGAATGAAAAAAGTAGCTTATGAAGTAATGAGCTCTCAGTTATTAAAAATACTTCAGAAATATTTAAGCCAAATTAATATTGTATTAGTTTTCTGTTTATGCTGTGTTCTTTCTTTAGGATCTCACAAGGCTGAAATTGAGGTGTCACCAGCCTGGACTCTTGTCTGGAGGGTCCAGGAAGAATCCTCTTCCAAGATCTTTCATATTGTTGGCTTGTTCAGTTTCCTGTGGTTGTAGGACTGAGGTCCCCATTTAATTCCTGTCAGCCAGGGGCTGCTCGCAGCCTCTAAATTCTACCCCATTCCTTGACATGTGACCGCCGCCTCCTTCAAAGCCAGTAACCTGCCTCAGATTCCTCTCCTGCCTTGAATCTGACTTCTGCTGCTGCGGCCAGCCAGAGAGCACTCTCTGCTTTAACGGGCTCTTACATCAGATTATGCCCACCCAGATAATCCAAAATAATCTCTCTGTCTTCAAGTCAGCTGAGTAGTACCATGGTTACATCTGCAAAGTCCCTTTTGCCATGTAATGTAACAGTCACGGACGTTATATCTCATCATGTTCATAGTCCCAGGGATCAGGGTGGGAAATCTTGTGGAGAGAGGATTTGTAGAATTCACTTTACCACATTATCTTTCAGGAGTATTGTAGAAGAATTATTGCAACAGGTATTTTTTTAACCCGTTTTTCTCTATAAACTTATATGCTATTAATTCTACCTCTAATTAGAGTTTTCTCTTTCAATGACTCAGGCATACTCTTCCATAGACATGGAGCTTGTACTCCTGATCCTTTCAGTCTTTTCATCTTTTACTCTGATTTTAGGATACACACCAACCTGGCTTTGCACAGTAGAACACTTATAGACATCTGTTCCTTTCTGTAGTGCTAATGTGCTTTATTTTTAATATTTTCCCACAGCAAAACTACACATTTATTTTCCTTCCTTACCTGAAGCTAGTTCTCTTTTGCTAGCATCGTGTTGTTTCATATACAATAGCTATAATTTAGAGGACTAAATAGCTCTCTAGTCCCTTTAATATGTAACTCTTCATCCAGTTACTTAAAAAATTATGTTGTAGCTAGTTTCTTCTTTTGCTTCAGGTGTGACGGTAAATGAATAAACTCTAGAGTCAGGAAGATCTGGCCTCGTCATCTCAGCTCCGACACTAACAACCTCAGTGACAGTGGTCATCAGGAAAGGACAGGCTCTGCTGCAGTAACACCAGACACTAAAATCTCAATGGCTTAACTCAGGAAGTTTTTTGTGCTTTGTGCACAGTCTGACAAGGACTGATGAGGGCTTGCCTCAAAGCTGTGTCTCAGGATCCAGGCTTCCTACGTTTTGTCATCCTACCAACTCAGCTTGTGACTTCCAAGGTCACAGTGGGAGGAGAAGAGAGAACTGGAGGGGCACATAACCTGTTAACTGCCTCATCCGGGGAGTGATTCTCATCAGTTCCGCTCGTTCTGCTGGCTAGACTGGTCACAAGGCTCTAACCCATCTGCAAGGGAGGCTGCAATGGAGGGAAGGACAGTGGCTTTTTGGGGAGCACTAGCTTTCTCTCTCACAGTGATGTTGAAAAGATTCCGAACCTTCCCGCGTATGTTTCCTCACTTATAAAATGGTACTGATACCAGTAGATATGAGTTATTCTCTTTCAGAGGTTCAGTGTAGGTACCAGTTGTACATATATATTGACTTTTATTTTCCCAACATTTATATATGAATTGAAACGAGTGTTTCTTGTATTTGTCTTTGTCTTGGAGATGTTCATTTCCAATATAATGACTTCTAGTCCCTTCCAGCTATTATATTCTCTTCCAACCTTGACCACAGACAGTTGGTGGCTCTTACTGATTAGTATAAACCTGCCACATTTGCCTGAGCCATTTTGAGCTGCCCCTTCCCACCCAGAGTGAAGCTTTCACACTGAATGAACTGTGATCTCTAATAAGGAATAGTCATGTCAGGGACCAGGTATAGATGTCCCTTTCTCCCTTCTCACTGGGGCTAGACGGAGTCTCACAAGGCCGGAATAAATATAACCCCCCATACAGCTGCTTTCTGACTTGTATTGGATTCCCAGGAACAAGTATTTCCACACGATATAGTGAAGAAAAGCATGCGTGGACTTTGGAGTCAGAAAAAATGGTGGTTTCAAAACATGTCTGCAGATTCATTGATTCTTCTCCCATAGAGAAGCAGGGCATGCGTCTCCTCCGCTGGAGTGTGGGCTGACCTTAGTGGCTGGTGAACCAACGGAATCCAGCAAAAGTGAAACTATGTGACTTCTAAGGCCAGGTTGTAAAAGGCAATTCAGGCTGTTCTAATATGGTAATGGTTCTGATATGGCTCTCATATGATAATGATATCAGGCATTTGGTAAGTGTTAGTTGTCCTTCTTTTCTTCAAGCTTATCTTTTTTTAACTCAGTTTCCTCAGAAATGAGACTGAACTCTGAGATGCTATGGCAGCCTAGCATCTCTGAATGCACTTACTGCATTTTGGTCATATATACCATATTATGAGTACCCTCCTTAAAGTAGAACAGAAAACTCATGGCCTCTGTACTACTTTGTGACAAGGATTCTGGCATGGGACCTAGGTTCCACCAATTACACATACCCTCCCAATACATGCATTGAGCAGTGAATAACAGGAAGAAATGGTCGTTTGCAATGGGGTGAAAGAAAATTCTGTCCTGATGGTGGCCCAGGCATTTGATGCTTTTGGGCTAGGGTGGCGGAGCACAGGAATCCAGTCCTAAGTGTCATATTGCTGAAAGCTGAGTCAATTACATGTTTAGAACAAGTAGTATGGGTTGGGCATTGTTCCTGACTTTATAGCTTCAAACTCTGCCTTTCTGACCCATTCCTCCTTTGAAAATTCTGTAGGCTACGTAATACGGTCATGTGCCACATGAAGACATTTCCATCAATGATGGACCGCATACATGACGGTGGGCCCATAAGATTAGTACTGTATGGCCTAGGTGTGTAGTAGGCTCTACCACCTAGGTGTGTGTAAGTGCACTCTAGGATGTTTGCACATGACAAAATCGCCTAATGATGCATTTCTCAGAACATGTCCCTGTCATTAAGTGACACATGACTGTAACTTCTGATAATTTTATCTTATTAAAAATCAATGAGGATTCTCTCATTTACAACAAAGGCCCCAACTAATAAAAATGTACTCATCAAATTTGAAGCCTCGGATCCAATGATTAATGTACCAGTTCTATAAAAGTAATGTCTCATAGTTATATGTGCTTTGTAGTTTATAAAGAGCTCTCATGAGTTATTTTTTAATGTAAATGTTCATCTTTAATGCCTAACTCTTTTTCCAAAGTGTACCCATTTATTCTCCTACCAGCAGCATTTTATAGGTATTAATAGGTTTTTTAACTTTACCAAAATGTTGGGTATATTGTGCTACCTTATTATGATTTTCGTTTTATTTTTTAAAAATTATCACACAGTAAACTTGACTTTTTGTTGGTGTAAAGTTCTATGAATTTTAACGTATGTATAGACATCACTCTGTTTACCATCACTATCGCTTTGTCTTTTCGAGAATGTCTTATAGAGTATGCGCTGCTGTGTACTGTACAGCACGCAGCATAATATTTTGAGACTGGCTTCCTTTACTCAGCGCAATGGCTTTGAGATTCATCATGTCGTTACATGTATAAAGAGTTTGCTCCTTCTTCTTGCTGAGTAGTGTTTCATTGTATGCGCACACCACTGTTTGTTTACCTGTTCACCTACTGAGGGGTATTTGGGATGTTTCCAGTTTGAGGCGATTATGAATAGAGTTGTTATAAATACTCGTACACAGGTTTTTGTGTGAATATAAGTTTTTATTTCTCTAGGATAGATCACGAATAGGATTGCTGGGTAGTATGGTGAGTGTATGTCTACCTTTATAAGAAATTCCTAGATTGTTTTCTAGAGGGGCTTTATCATTTTCCCAGCAATGTATGAGAATTCTAGTTGCTACTGTCCTTGCCAACAGTTGGTATTGTCATTTTTTTTTCGGTGAGGAAGATTCACCCTGAGCTAACATCTGTGCCAGTCGTCCTCTTTTTTGTATGTGGGATGCCTCCAGAGCATGGCTGATGAGTGGAGCAGGTCCCTGCCAGGGATCCAAACCCACGAACCCCGGCCGCTGAAGCGGAGCATGCAGAACTGTAACCACTCGGCCACCAGGCCAGCCTCCTCATGTTTGTTATTTTAGTAATTTTAATATGTGGTTTTAATTTGCATTTCCCTAATGGCTAATGGGCTGAATGTCTTTTCATGGGCTTGTTTGCCTTCCTTATTATATCTTCTTTGGTGTAATGTCTGTTCAAGTGTTTTGTCCATTTTTATCTGGCAAAATTAATTTTTCAATTTTTTATTTGCTGTTCTTTTCTCACTATTGAGTTTGCAGAGTTCTTCATATATTCTGGATAGAAGTCCTTTGTCAAATAAGTGATTTGCAGACATTTTCTCCCAGGCTGTAACTTGTCTCTTTTCATTCTCCAACACAGCGTTTGGCAGAGTAAAAGTTCTTAATTTTGATGAGGACCAATGTATCGATTTCTTTCTTTTATAGATCATGTTTTTGGTGTCATTCTGAGAACACTTTGCCCGACCCCAGGTCATGAAGATTTTCTATGTTTTTTTTTTTAAAGTTAGATAGTTTTATGATTTATATTTAGATCTAGTATCCATTTTGAGGTGTTTTTTTGCATATGGATGGCCAATTGTTGCAACAGTTATAGTGGAAAAGACTCTCCTTTCTGCATTTAATTATTTTTGCATCTTTGTCAAAATCAATCTTTGTCAAAAATCAATTGACCGTGTTTATGTGGGTATATTTCTGGACTCCCTATTCTGGCCAATTGATCTGTATGTCTCTCCATTCACCAATACCAAACTGATTCCTACAGCTTTATGGTAATTTTTAAAACTGGGTGTGGTGATTCCTCCAGTTTGTTCTTCATTTTCTTGTCAATATCTATAAGAAATCCTGTTCTAGATTCATATCTTGATATTCAGCAGTTATTCCTCCAACTTCTGCTTCTTTAACATTGTCTATCTATTCTTGGGCCTTTATATTTTCATTTGGATACATTTTAGAATCTAAAAAACTGAAAAAAGTTTTAAGAAAAGAATTATAATGTTATAGGCACATAGTCTTATGTTCCCAAGATTTAGGACTTCCCACTCCCAGGGCCCTGGACTCTATTTCAAGGACCATAAATGTCCACATTTTAGGTGATGACATTTATAGTACACAAAGGTCATTTGCTTTGTACGTCACCTCTGATGATACCAGACCAGTGTGGTACCAAGACATTACTACTGGTCACCAAAATCTGGTTTCCTTCTCCTTCTGGAAATACAGGAGGAAGTATCCCCACTTCTTGAAGTTAGGCCGTACCGTGTGACTTGTTCCAGCTACTGACAAGGGGTCTGAAGTCATATGAGTCACTTCCAGGCAGAAGCATGTAAGAGCCCGCGTGTGATTCCCCATGTTTGCCATCACATTCTGCCATCACAGTTGGCTGTGGTTTCCCATGATGGTGCCCCCATCACTTCAAGTTCCAGAGCGGGGATAATGTGGAGCAGAGTCCATGACATCACACAATGGAGTAGCATGAGTTAGAAATAAACTTTTGTTGTTTTTTACCACTGGGGGAAAACAAAAGTCAGGATTGCTTGTTATTGAAGCATAATCTTGCCTATCTTTACTACTGCTAGGTAGCTGAGGCTAACAGAGACTATGCCAAACTGAAGTGTACCCTGGTGACTTTTTCCAAAAAGAACCTGAGAGCTGAACCCTATCTGGGGCAAACAAACAAACAAAAAACAAAACAAACAAAATTTTAGAGTTTTATGGGGATTTTTTAATAGATCTATTTCTTACTTCACTTTCATTAAAATGATAAAATAACCATATTATCACCTTCTTGATCAAAGAAATACAAAGGCCCTTTCTGTACTAGTATGGCCTACTTCTGTCTGTCTCTTCCTGTCTTCTGCTGTCCTTTTTCTTAGCTTCTCTTCACTACTAACCTTTTGGAAATTTCTTCATGTTCTTGGTCAAGCAGTCTCTTTTTTTCACGTAAGTTTTTCTTTGGGCAGCATTACTTATTTGCAAATAGTAGATATTCTTCTCATTTTACATTGATTTCAACCTCTCCCAGCCCATTTTAACTTTTATACAACACATCCATTAAAATAGCAACAGAAAATGTGTCCTCTTGCTGGATTTGATTGTAATATTGGTGTGCCTCTGCCACTGACAGTTGGTAGCTTAATGGAAGTCTTTGTTCATTTCAGGAGCAGGGCACTTAGTATGCTAAGTTACAGACTGGTTAGGGTGTTAAAGCTACAGTGATTTTGCCAGATGTATAACAGAGGCATTTGGTAGTCTCTGTCCTTCTCCGTTTGTTAACAAACTGCGTGATCATAATACAGAGTCAGAGATCCAAAAGGTAATGTCTGTTTTTTCTGCATTTCCAACCCTATATTTTGCAGTTCAGTAAATTCAATGAGAAGGCTTTGAGTACTTTGACTTAAGAGTAATTGGACCATTATTTATGGAGTTTCTCTAAATCGCCTTCATAAGCTCTCTTCTCTGATTTTTTATACCTTTGTTGTACATCAGTTCTTTTTCAATAAGCCCTTGTTCAAGGTCTCTACTCTAACTTAAAATTATACAAACCACGTTATCTATTCTTTATACATTTATTTCATTTTCCTTAAGGTCAAAATTCATGGGATGCTCACCTCCACCGTTATTCCACATTCTATTTCTCGAACAACTCTGATAACATGATGGCTTAAAATAACATTTTATTATGAAAAATTTCACACTTACATAAAAGCAGAGAGAATAGCACAGTTAACCTCCCACCTACAACACTGCCCAGCTACAACGAACAGAACTTGTGGCCACTTTTATTTCATTACTCTCTCTCTCCCCACAACCACCCACCTCCCCTTGCAGGATTATTTTAAAGCAAATCATAATGGCTTATATTTAATTGGTAAAGTAAAATAAAACTATTTTACAGTTTTTTGGCTGATCATTTCCTTTCCATTTCTGTCTGTAAATGCTACTAGAAAAGATATTTTCTGGATCACAGTGAGTTTCCATAGGCTCTGTTTCTTAGATTCTCCATTCATCTTTATTTCATTTCCAGATATCTTAGTTCCTTGATCAGTTTTCCTTTGGTTTATTCTTGTTTATCCAAACATGTACTTTGGGGGCTGAGACCTCATTCACCTTCTTTGTACATTTCGGTTCTAGTTGGTTCAATAACATAAGTCATTGGGTTTAATACCTCCTGGCCTACATCTGCGTGCCTTCCTGCTTTGCACTCCGGATTCAGTTTTCTAGTTGCATCTGCAAATGCATTTTCCCATGGTAGCAGTTTCCTGTGATCTTTGTGATTTCTTGATGCGATTTTCTTGGAAAGCCTTACTGTAGACTTTGATCGTGCTTTATAGCAGTGGTGCTTAAACTGAGTCAGGCTGTAAAGCTCCAGGCAAGTCCAGTGGAATAGCATGAGCTAGATTAACTTCAAATCTGTAAACCGGGCATAATTTTACTATCAGAAATTATAAGTATTACATCAGTGCAGATTTCTGCATTCCAACTTAAAAGTAAAACTGCGTACAATTTGTAAGAAATCACATATCCACTCTTTTGGTTGAGTTTGCTTCTTGTGCATTTCGATTTGTCATCTCTTATATGATCTGGAAGACAAAAAGGGGCAGTAAAACTTGAAGGCACGTTTATAGGAGGAAAACTTAAAATTAAGACTATTCTTTCCACTAACTGATTTTTTCCTAATTAGGAAAAGACCACCAATATTCTGTTTTAGTAGGGAACATCTCGGTCCAGCCTGAAGAGCACCAGCGCTCGGGGAGCGCCCAGCAGTCTGGTACGCAGTCACCTGGCCGTTTGACTAAGAACATTGCACTCACTGACTCACAGATGATTCTTAGTTTTCGGCTGTAAAGAGTCAGTTGCATTCCCATGATCTCCCATTAAATGAGTAAAATACTTATAAAGATGTAGTATTTATAACAAATATGTAAAGTGCTTATACCCGTGCCTGGCACATGGTTAGAGCTATGTAGCAGTAAGTTCTATTATTAAATTATCATTGTTACCTGTGTTTCTTTTGCCACTTTGTAATACACTATGACTGGAACCTCTCCTGGTGCCCTTGGTGGGTCCAACTTCTACTGACTCCAAAATAGAGGCCCACCCAACATCGCATCTTTGGCCTCTGTTGTTCCTCTCTCGATGCAGAGATAGAGGTAGAGGTGTCTTCTTCCCCTCAGATTTCACATATTCTCGTGACACGTGAGAAATAGTTGAAGGAGCGGGTTAACCTGAAAGAGAGAGGAGGACAGGGAATTTTGCCGTGGCGCTGTAGGGAGGCTGAGGCAGTGGGCCATCTCTGGATCAACGATTCTTCAACCTTTTGTAGTGACAGCCTGCTTTGTAACTCCGATGCAAGCCCTGCCCTGAAAAACGGATGGAGCATTTTCAGAGGTGTCATAGACCTCCTGAAGTCCGCCCACGGACGGGGAGACTTCCCATCTCAGAGCCTTGCTCTGGAGGCAAAAACTAGAGCCAGGGAGTCGAGGATGGTGATGGGCAGGGAAAGCAGTGTTGGTTCAGTATCAGGGAGAACTTTCTAACAGAGCAGTAGTTCTCCAACTTTGCTGGATTTTAGTAGCACCTAGGGTGATTTTAAAAGTCCTGATGGCCAGGCTGTGCCCAGACCAAATCAGAATCTCTCTGGGTAGGGTCGGGGCATTTTAATTTTTTCTAAAGCTCCCCAGATGATTCCAAGGAGCAGCTGAGTTTGAGAACCAGTAAGCTGGAGTGCTTTGCCATGGAACAGGCCCTCTGAGTAGTGCGTGCCTTGTCGGTGGAGACACTTCAAGCGCAGAACGCTTTTCTTGCTGATTTGAATATCCTAACTATACTTAATCTCTCCTAAACAGTATCTATTTCTTTGCTATATTAACCTCACGTTTAAATTTATTTTATTATTTAGTAAGTCCTTTTGCTTTTGATTCTCTGCTCTTTTCCTTTCAAACTGTGTACTTGTTAAGTCTGTGGGGTGCCGTGGTACAAATGTATCTGTAATTCAGGAGAGAATGAGCTCTGAGTGTACATATAGGAACTTCTCTGGCCTGGGCAGTGACTGACGTGGAATTTCACAATATGAAAGCATCAGGCTGGTTTGCACAGTCTGTCTGGTCCTTAATCATGCTCCTGTTTGTAAACAGAATAGCACTTCTAGTTTTTAGTCACTTGTAATATCATTTTTTTCCTTTCAGATTTCATTCATTTCCCGTGATGTCATATTGGAGAAGATTAGGATGTCCACAGATATTTGACCTTCCATAGGTAAATGGAATTTTATTACCATAAAAATGCCACTTTAAGCCTGTGTGAAGAAGCTGAAATGGTAATTAAACAGATATTGTTCTAAGAAGTTATTGATCTCTACTTCAACAGAAAATGAAAAAAGTGGATTTCTGGCAGGGGTCATGTGTAGCGAGAGAAAGCAAGGTGTGTGGTCCCCAGTGGCCTTTGTCTCATTACAAGCAAGGAATTCCTCAGGAAGGCACTGGCTGTTCACCCTCCCTCAGTTGGACCATTGGTGGTCACTATGTAGGCCTTAGAGTTTATCTGTGCAGCTTGAGGGGTCCCCAGGAAGAGCCCCTGTCTGTAGGAAGGTATTATAATCATGCCCATGTTATAGACGAGCAAACAGACCCAGAAAAGTAACTTGCCCAAGGCCACACAGCTAGTAATAGGATTGGAATCCTGGTTATTTGGCACCTGAGCCTGTGCTCCTGATCAGGATTGTAACTTTCCTAACCCTGTGACTGGATTATAAATGCCAAGTCCCATTTTTCAACCTGGAAAAGCATCAGTTAAGGATAGATAGTATCATCATCATTACCATCACCACCACCACCTGCTGTACTGGTTTGCTAGGGCTGCCATAACAAAGTACCACAGAGTGGCGCTTAAACAACAGGAATTTATTGTCTTGCAGTTCTAGAGGCTGGAAGTCCAAAATCAAGGTGTGGGCAGGGTTGGTTCCTTCTCAGGGCTGTGAGGGAAGGATTCATTCCAGGCCTCTCTCCTTGGCTTGTAGATGACTATCGTTTCCCTGTGTCTCTTCACATGGTCTTCCCTCTAAGCATCTTTCTGTCCAAATTTCCCCTTTTTATAGGACACCAGTTATGTAGGGTGGATTAGGGTGAATCGACTGACTTAGCCTAGACCACGTGCTCCACCAGCTTCCTCAGAAGCCTAAGGATCCCCCAGCTGATATCCAGAGTTGCTGGGAAGAGAAAGAGTTGGAGGCTGGGGCGCCTCAGTCGCACATACCCATGACGGTTCTCTTGATATGAGCACAATACCATCTGGATGTTTTTGGAGTGGAGGGTAGGGATGCTTAAACCCACATTCCTTAAGGCACTCTGTACCCCATCACAAGGGACAGAGCCTGTGCTAACATCGTCCTGTCCTCTTTCCTTCACTCCCAACTTTGGTCTTTAATCAAATCCATTAGTCTTTAAAATCAGCCTTTTCCTTTATAATGTCAATAGTTGGCAATGGATGGTTTTGTAATACTTCTTCTCAGTCTATTCCTGAATGGGTCTTGAAGATATTTCACTTGAGTTATTGCATTGCTTTTTTTTTCTTTCTTTAAATCAATGTGAAAAACAGTTCAACGTGCATTTCAAACTACAGGAAGAAGATGTTAAAGACTCTAAGCAACCATCACAGACATGGATCTTGCTCAGAAGAATGAGACTGAGTTAGAAAACAGTGAAAGTAATGAAATTCAAAGCACAGAAGAAACGGAATTAACCTTTACTTGTCCAGATGAAAGAAGCGAAAAGAATGCTATTTGTTGTCTTCTCAATATCAGTGACATTACACTTGAACAAGATGAAAGAGCCCATGAGTTTGTCATCGGCACTGGGTGGGAGGAGGCGGTGAGTATCTTCCTGAGTTAGGTATCTTGCATGTCTGAGTTTTGATGCTAGCCTTAGCCTTTTCTTTGACTTTTTTCAAAAAAATACTTACTATTACCAAAAAAATGTGTTAATGAAATATAGAAACCTTTAGAACAGAGGTAAAATGTAAATGACGATAAGAGCAGTACCTTTTATGGAATATTTATGGCCACTTAGTCTTGGCAGGCAGTCAGTGCTTCACATGTCTCAGTTCGTTCAGCCTCGCAATAGCCCTATGAGGCAAGTCTGCTGAACAGCCTCACTTTTTGGACAAGGACACTAAGTCACCCAAAAAGTGAAATAATGTGCAAAGATCACCCAGCCAGTGGCCCACGCAGGGCTCGACTCTGGGTCTTCAGGACTCCAGACCCTGAGCTTCTTAACTGCTGTGCTAAACTCCCTGAGAGACCTGAGATTTCTGTCTTACTGGTTCCACTCAGAACCCTGCGGGTTTATTAAACTATTCTTAGAATCAATAATAGAATCCTAAATGTAGAATTATAAAGAAATTTGGTCTAATCCGGTAATTCTCAGGTGACAGTTGGTAATGTCACAACTCAGGGTGAGGGGAAGGGGATGTCACTGGCATCTGGTGGGTCAAGGCCAGGGTGCTGCTCTACACTGCCCAGGATGGTCCCCACCCTGTCTTAGTTCCAGCTGCTATAACATAGACAGGGGGGCTTAAACAACAGTCATTTACCGCTCACAGTTCTGGAGGCTGGAAGTCCAAGATCAGGGTGCAAACCTGGTGGGGTTCTTGGTGAGGACCCTCTTCCTGGTTGTGTTCTCCCATGGCCTTCCTTGGTGTGTGCAAGCAGAGAGGTCCCTTATCTCCTCCTCTTCTTATAAGGGCACTAGTCTCATCAATGAAGGCCCCACCCTCTTGACCTCATCTAACCATAATTACCTCCCAATGTACCACCTCCAAAAACCATCACATTAGGGGCTAGAGTTTCAACATAGGAATTTTGGGGGGACACAAATATATAGTCCATAACAAGCTCCAAATGTCAGTAGTGCCAAGGTTGAGAAACCCTGATCTAATTGGTTTATTTTATAAATATGGAAACTGAGGCTAAGACAAGGCAGAGTGACTCACCCAAGTCCACTTGAAAGAATCACATCTTCAAGAGCCCTTCTCTAGTCCTCTGTCTGCTGTGCTGCCTACACCGCTGCCTTAAGCGTTTGTGACCTTCCACACATGTGCACCCATGCCACATAAATCAGGCTTGTAGACAGTTCTATTTACAGATTTAAAATGTTCGAAGTTTAGAAGGTTCAGTTTACTAGTAAGGCAACTACTTTGAAATGTATATGTAAGGGCTGTTGGAAAAGAATTTGCTTTTACTTGGAAAAAGTGCTCCACATGTCCCTTGCGTGGAGTGTGTGTGCTGTTCACACTCTATCCAGGGTGGTCCTGCCATGTCACCTCCTGCCTGCCGCTCTTCGTTCTCTCTGTCCAGCCCCCGACCCGTGCCCACCAGGCCTGCCTCGCTTCCGCAGGGCGCCTTGCTTCAGGAGAGGTGATGGAGGCCTGTCCTGCCAGATGCCAGCTTCCTGCGCTGGCTTCTGGCCCTTTGACGCTTTCTGTGCTGGTGCCAGGGAGCCCTGGCCAGCATTTGAAGGCGAACAGAGAACACCTTGCTGGCAGCAATTTGTGCGAATTTCCTATGCTTTCAGAGCCAAGAGACAGGAGATAGACGATGCGCTGCCTCAGGGGCATACGTTCTTGACCCGGACTGACTGGACACAAGGAGCCTTTCCTGTCACTACCTTAGTTTCCACTGTAGCTGCTCAGGTGGCTCTTAGGGTCAGGCAAGTGGGGAGCATGTGCTGGCTCGTCAGGGGAGCCTGTTGAATAGATCCAGAAAGACGGAAGTGCAGGGGTTGCTCCAGAACTTAGGTTCCCCTCAATAAATACACAATTAAGTAGAAGTTGCCTTGCTACACAAACACAGCCTGAAGACGAATCCCCTGGCTGGAGGAGGGCCTGGGGGGCTGCCTCCTTCCAGCTGGAGCCATCATCTGTAGAGAGGACCTCATCTAAGGACCTGTCACCTAAGGACCTGTTAGCTAGCAGGCTGGGATTCTTGCCTTCCTGCAAAAGCTGGAGAGCCACCTGCGGAGCCAGGATAGGGAGGAGTGAGGTTTGAGGCCAGCAGCGTGGTCCCAGAAGAACCAGCGCCGCCTGGGCAGCACGTGAAGGGACAGGGTTCCTGGAAGAAATGCAGAGGGACGAAGAGGCCGGGCAATGTGTCCTTCAGTGGACTTGGTGTGCCCCATGGGGCAGCAACCCTGAAGCCCCTGTATATAATTGCCATCTGACAATTGGGACTTAACTATAGAAGGAAAACGGTCCTTTCGGTTGGAATGTATTCGAGGTTATCAGGGTGGCTTTGGGAAGAGCTGGGACCTTGGAATAAGAAAGAACTGGATTCAAATCTGCCACTTACTGGCAGCTAACCTTGGGGAAGATTCCTGTCCCTTAGCTCCAGGCTCTTCATCTGCAAATTTGGGCCGTAGGGGTGTAGTGAGGACACAAATGCCTAATTCGGTGCCAAGCACACGCTAGATTTTTTTTAAAGTGATGCTTAACACTTAGGAATTTTTAGCTGGAGGAATTTGGGGAGCTGAGCACATGAAGTGAGTGGGGGAGGGTGAGGAGGGAACGATGGTAAGGGGACGTTTTGTGTAGGATGACCAGAGGCTGACCGCATCTTCCAGGCCTGGAGACACTGCCGCCCCCCACAGCCTCTCTTTGTCCTCTGTGTGGGACTGCACAGACCCTCTGAATGTGCCAGAAATAGCCACTGGCTGTAACAATGTTTCAAGCCTCAGTTTCCCCCTCTGTAAGCTGGGTATCAGAATGTTTGAATTGTAGTGCTACAAGGAGGATTGAATGCAGGATGCTAACAGATCTTCAGCTCAGCCCCTGGAACATGGTAAACGTGTGGGAGCTATTTTTGCTTTTCTTACACGTAAGGTTGCCAGATTGAGGAAATGACAACAGAGGACACCCAGTTAAACCTGAATTTCGGTAAACAGCACCTAATTAGTTTAGTATGAGTGTGTCCCAAATGTGGCCTGTACTTTTATATGGCACTCTATTTAACAGGACCTCTGTGGCAAGGTCAGCCAGGGGCTCCAGGCATGGACAAGGGCGCAGGTGTGCCTGGGGTACGCCACCGACTCCAGCACCTGCCTCTGCTTGTCCGCTCTCCCTCCAGCCCCTCCACACAGCAGCAGTCTCCGGGGGATGGGAACAGCCTGGAGGTACAAGAAAGCCTGGTAGGGAGGACAAGGACGAACAGTTTTGATTTTATTTTAATAGTTCTGAATGTATTTTAATGTGCATTTGAAAAAATATCTAGTCAGCACATCAAGGTGGCCATTTACAGATACTACTGCTCAGTATTTTAGCATTAACAATTCCTTTCACTATTTCAGATTAACAAATGCTATTACAAATACTATTGCTTAGTATGAGGCTAAAATAGGTATTAAAATTAAAAAAAAAAGGTGAATGCATTTTAAAAAAAATCTGACTTCAAATAGGAGGGCCAAACTGGAGATGTGGCCAAAGTTGGGGCAGCTTGGCTGAGAGTAACGTGCTACTTTATTTGCAGGTCCAAGGCTGGGGAAGGACTTCTCCGACCGCCTGCATCTGGCCCAGAAAGAAGCTTAAAAAGGCGAGGGTGGGAGAAAGTGCCGGCAGCTGCTTACTCTGTGTCAGTTTGTCCCAAAGGAGCTCTGAGGCCAGGCCTCAGTTGGAGGCAGGGAAGTTGGAGTCGGGGGCACCGGCTGAGGTGGGCCCGGAGAAGGATCAAGGCAGCCTCTCCCAGACTCAGGGGCCCCCCCGAGACCCCCCCACTGCCTCCAGGGAGATTAGCAAGATCTGCTTTCCCACCTACAGTCAGGGAGAGAAAAAAAGTCTGCAAATAAAGGAGTTTATTTGGTGCATGGAAAACTGGGCCATCCCGGAGACTGGTAGGGGCAAGGACCCCAGAAGTCCCATCAGAGGCGCTAACAGAGGTCCCTTCACCTCAGACTCCTTGACTTCCAAGGCTCTGTTAGTTCTACCTCCCCTGAAGTCTTCATTCCCAAATGGCTTGGATGTTCTGGGTAAGAAGAGTAAGAACTTTTTCTGGCAGCCGGAAGAGAAGATTCTGTGTGTGGAAAAGGATGAGTGTGTGGCTTGTGAATATGGATTGAAAACAGTTGACGGGAAAGGAGAAAAGAGACCCACTGAGCTGGCCAGTCACCTTAAGGTCAACGACCTGCAGCCTTTCCCTCCCCCAGCTGCCCGGACATCCCTGCTGGCCAACCCCGAGCCGTGCTGCCTGCCCTGGTCCCTCCTGCCTGAGAAAAACCTGGTGTGCCCTCCCAACCCCAACAGTGTTCGATATCTCGCCACCTTGCAGCTTTTGCAGAAACAGGGAGTGCAAAACCACAAAGCCAGACTCAAAGCCAGGGAGCCAAGACCTCCCGGGAACACCCAAAAGCGCGTTCTCACCGAGGCCAAGCAGGAAACCAGGCCAGAAACGGTGGAGACCAAAGTGTTGTCAAGCTCTCTCCTGCCGTTCCTCACAGTGAGCAGAGTTTTTATCCCCGTCTCCGCTCACAGGCTGCTCTGAGTCGCTACAATATACCTCCCAGGGAATGAACGCTGCTGGAGATTCATTCACCCCTCTCCTGTCCCCACCCCGTGCCCCTTGGCGCTGGCTCTGTCACCCTCTCCTTTTCATGTGCTCTCCCATACTCGTCCCTCCCTCCCTCCTTCCCCTTGTCCTTTTTTTGGACTGGTCCAGAGGAGATTGAACCTCACTGTATGAGTTTCGATTGATTCTGAAACCCCTATATTTATGTTACCTGCTTCTGTTGCTTAGTCATTTGCAAAATGCAAACTGGTAATGCCAGTCTCCTCAGCCACTGCTGCCTTCTCTCTCCAGTCCCACAGGAACCCAAGCGGACGGTGGGCGATCCGAAGGGCCTCCCTCAGGGATGCCCCCATGGCGGCTCCAAGCCACGTGTCCTCCCCCAGTGCCTTCAGCTAAGTGGACTGGGCTTGTTGAGACCAAATTGTTTCCTGATCTTTTGAACCAGGCAGATCTGCTGCCTCATTTTCTCTTGCGACAAAGATCTGAAACATTGCTTTAATAGAAAACTCCGGCGAATATCCTTGTGTCCAAGGTGACATTTACTTACATTGTAGCATCATGCTCGTCTCTGTGTCTGGGAAGTTTTAGCCACAGCTCTACAAAATCCTTCTTCGGAAGAAGGTTAAGAATAATTAATTATTTGAAAAGAATTTCACTGTGATTATTGTCACCCCACATGCTTCCTCCAGCCTTACCTTGCGTCTAGTATTTGGGAACTCTACGACCCCGACAGACACTTATGAAATGGGGCTGTTACTTTCTCCCTTCTCCTGTCCCCCTACCCCCTCATTTTACCTCAATGTGTATTCCCTGAAGTTGTATATAAATTAAGCGTTTGTAAATGAGTTATACTTTAAATGCCAGGTGACAATGCTATGTAGAGTAATGCTCTGAAAAACCGTTTTGTGATGTGAATAACCATTTAGCGGCTCTGTAATTACATAGTTTGCATTTGCTTAAGATAGGTTGTACTTGAACTCTGAACTTTTCATCTCCTAAATGATGGGCAGACAGAATATATGACTGTATTTGTAAATATCTGCTCTCCATGATTGGTCTTTGTAATATCTTGTCTGTTAGTTTTTTTTGTTTTGTTTTGTTGGTTTGTTTTTATGAAACACTAGAAATACAGGAATGCTTATAGGACAACAGTCATTAAAAGGTATATTTTGCCCACTGAGGTTGAACACTTCTTTACAGCCTAGAAGCAATTCTTAGGTTCTGCCCCCTCTTTCCTCCCTGAATGAAGAAATCATCTGGATTCTGTCCCCAAGAGGAGGCCCAACTTCCCCCGGTGTCTGGACAGTGGGGGAGTAGGACCTGGTACTGTCTGAGGACCCTGCAGCTCTGGCAGCCTGCGCACCTAAGCCAGTGGTTTTTCAAGCCCTCTTTTATAAGCAGCAGAATAAGAAGCAGCTCGATATATAAAGCAGTCAAAGTGTTTAATTGGGAGGGAGGGCACTGAGCAGTGTGAGGGAGGGACCGAGCCCCACCCGCTCAGCCCAGATGTACTTACCTTGTGAGATCTTGAGGCAGTTTGAATACACTGATCTAAGATACAACAGAATAGAGGCCGGCCTCGTGGCCGAGTGGTTAAGTTCGCACACCCCACTGCAGGCGGCCCAGTGTTTCGCCGGTTTGAATCCTGGGTGCAGACATGGCACCACTCATCGAGCCATGCTGAGGCGGCATCCCACATGCCACAACTAAAAGGACCCACAACTAAGAATATACAACTATGTACCGGGGAGCTTTGGGGATAAAAAGGAAAAAAATAAAATCTTAAGATACAATAGAATATATTTTTCTTAAGAAAAACTCTTTTGTCGAGATAAGGGTTATAAATTCTATAGATTTGGAGGTAAACATATAATAATTTAGAATTAAGAGGAGAGTACAAAGTTTGAACAAAGGAAGGGTCCAAATTTAAAGTATCCTTCTTCTTGAGCAAATAATTAATTTGGCCAGCAAAATATTGACCAGAGGGTTCCTCTGTGAATAGGTAAGAATGTTTTGCGTTCGGCATCTCTTTGTCTAAATAATTAGTCAAGTGCCAACTAATAAATAAAGTTGCTCTGGGATCTTATTTGCATTAGCCCAGGTTTAGCTTGTTTCTTGGCGGATAAAGTCACTCTAGGCCTTGTTCCAATGTCCACTCAGATTAAATCAGGACATCCAAACTGGTCCTTGCGTTCAAGTCCAGACGAAGGCTGAACGTTACTAGAATACAGTCCTCATTAGGTTCTAGGTCCCTGACAAGACTTTCAGGGGAAATCCTGCCGTTGAAAGGAGCTAAGCATGTCGTAATGTAGGTGCCATCGGCCCTCTTCCTACCGCAAGATGATGCTCTCAATTCGGTTTGAGTTCCTCTAGTCCTCGTCAAACCAAGCATGGAGGACTCTGTGTTTCATCCCTCATTCTGCTATTTTTGGATGTCTCATTAGTAAAACTTTCCAAACTCCTATTGTTCTTGAAACCCTAAAAAATCACCAAGTGGAACTGTGGCAGCACCCGACACAGGGCTCGTGCTGGGCTGAGGCCAGGGGATGCTGCTGAGGGTCTGGGGGAGGCAAGGGAGACACTGGAGGGAGACCTCAGAGACAGGAGAGGTAGCACTCCTGAAGGGAAAGGGGAAGGCTCTGTCAGAATAGGGCCTGGCTACATTTGGACAAGTATGTAGGACTTCGGCTATTCAGGGAGACTTGCCCTAATTTTAGCTTTATTCTTTATATTCTGGACTTTGCCCCTCATTGTGAAATTTACCTGTACTTCAAAGACCATGCGATAAAATGATTTGAACCCAGAATCACATTTGCCTTCACTCTCCCTCCCTCTCAGTTCCGGAGCTTCAGGACCCAGAGGGCCCCCAGGAGCCCCAGCCCCTCTCTGTGGGAGCCCCTCGTTGACCAAGCAGGCAGAGCTGCATGACTGGAGGCCTCCTATCTAGGGCTTTTCGGGGTGTCTGGGCTTGGGTCCAGTGTAACCTTGACACTAGTAGGGGCTCCTGAGAAGCAAGGTGGGGAAGAAACACTGGGGCTCTTGTGTCTGACCAAGGGCACACAAGGGCAGCCCTGGGACCACAGGGAACACTCTCCCACCATCTGCCAGGCTACCTGGGACAGTGGAGCCAGGACGGATTCAACGCTGTGCTCCCGATGCCCAGGCTAAACCCCGAGTCCTAAGCAGCAGCATGTTTGAGATGCAATCACAAAACCAAATATTTCACCCAGGACATGGAAAAAGCATGGATCACCAGAAAGCAAAGAGTAAGCTACAAGCAGAAGCAGTGAGGAGACGCCAAGCTTGGAACAAGGTTTTACTGAAACATACCATGCCAATGTGCTCACTCCATTGGGCCCCCAGTTTTTTTTCCGTTCACATTGAGGTAACATAGGCACTTTTGAGAATAAGAACGTCACCACGGGGATACAAGTTTTCCAAAATGTTTTCATTTTCTGAAATATTTGACTGTTTCACTGATAAACTAAAAAAAGAGTATCACTTGTCTTAATTTTGTTGTATCTTTTTTGCAGCCTTATGTCCTGTAAGATTAACTTGCTTGAGAGTAAAGTACCAAAAGTTAATGGAGGGGCCTTACGCAGTAAGTTTCTCCTACGCCAACCTTCGCTATTTTTGAATTTGTGGATTTAGAACAAAGTTACAAATGTGTTTGTTATTTATTAGTAAGGCACTATAAAATTTAGTTTTTTCTGAAGTTTGTTGAAAGAACTGAATGGATATTGGTACTCTTTCAGTTCAAGCATTATAGACAATGCTTTTATTCATCTACAATTTGGGCAATTGCTTCTTTCAAACATGTCTATTTTTAAATGACTTAGTGCCCACATTTGTTAACGTTTAAAACACTGACAACGCGCGAATCCTCTCTATCTGCTCTTTAGCCCGCTCTCTCGATATGTAAACTAAGCGATCAGTGTATCTGCTAATCAATACGGTTCACACAACCGAGAGAACTCTTTGGATTTGAACACTGCAGAACAAGGGTATTGAGTCAACTCTTTTTGGCCATAAGAACATCATATTAGCCAGCATCTTGCTGAAGAAACTAGATTAAAATTCATGTCATTTAACAGTCTTTTAGATGTTGGGAGTGAGTATGAAGCCAAAAGATTAACTATCCTCTCCTAGTGTCAAATTTAATCAGTGGCACTTTAACACCCTTCAGATGAGAACACACACACGTTGTGAGATAGAAGGAAAATAAAAGTGCATGATTCGTGAGATTTCAAAGCCTTGATCCCTAAAGTTACATCCCCCAAAGTTACATGTTGCTCCTTCTCTTTAAGAGCCTTCCAAGGACGAGCTGGAGAAGCATTGCTTTAAACATACCAGATAGTAAGTGCTCTTCAGAGTCAATATTAGATAGCAGACTTTGATGAGCAGGTTTGGACTGGAATTGAGATAAATATTCTAAAATTGAGGCTGGAAAGGATTCCATGAAAACATCACCCTGTTATTTGCCACTATTACTAAAACAACGTCACAACTAGACTGACAATGATACATTTTCCCCTAATCAAAAGTAGCTTCAAACCTTACTCAGCATCTTTCAGGTAAGTCTACAAAATTTTTCTACTGTAATTTTCCCTTTTATGGCAAGGGAATCAGAAACACACAGATTTGGCTTTCCTGCAAGTTAGTGACTGAGCAAAGAATGACTCATACTCTAACACTCTTATTTTTGCTCTTAAACCAGAACCACATTATTTACAAAGATAAAAGGCCTATTATAAAATGGTAACATTTGGCAAATGCATGAATTAGAGTAATTTCCTTTAAATAAATTTTCCAAAAACTTAAATCCTAAGGTGTAGAGTTTTTATCAAAATAAAAACTTCACATCAAAATAGAAACTTTGGTAATGGAGTGTCTTTTCATTTTCTATTAGAAAAACTGTCAGCATATTTTATGAACAAAGATAAAACAATAATGAAAATAACCAGGCACTGTGCGACTTTCAGAAGATGACGCGTTTGTGAAAAGTTAAGGAAACAAAATAAGTCACATTATGAGTATGTTGAAGAATTCACACAAAAAAGTAGAATTCTCACTTCTCTTTAATCACTGAATTTCAGTTTTTACAAATATCTTAGAACAATTCAGATAACTAAGGTTTGGGGGGAACAGTTCTTTCTTGTAAATGAGGAACTATTACATGCTCCATTTTTCTGTAAATAACTCTATTGGCTGGATTAACAAACATGGCCACAGAAACAATTGTTTTTAAAGCCGCAGATCACTGCATTTATATTTACAAAAAACATAAACAGACATGCATTTCTCCTTTACTAGGAGGACTTGAATAGATGTTTGAACATTAAGGCAGTGACAATTCTAAAACAATGAAATGCTAAGTTAAGGCTTTATGTTTGTTTTGAAACCCATATTCATAGGCAACTGTGACCAAAGCAAACGTTCATCTACCAGGTTGAGTTCATCTGCCCAGGATATGTTATTTACCCATCTCAGCAATGCTCCTACGGGATAGGAATTAGTAGCAACACCATCAGCTTACTTTAATGAATTATTAGTCCTCTCCTTAGATTTTATTTTGAGGATTTAGTCTTCAGCAACACAAGCATGCGCCACAGAAGGAACAGAGCATTTTTTTCTTTTCGTAAACTTAGAAAACTTACAGGCTGTACTGATTTTTACTTGCCTGAAAGTTGGCCAACAATCAAGAATTCAGGATCTCCTAAATAAAGAAAACCCCAAAAGGACCCTGACCATACGCCCATCTCAAAACACAGATGTTCTTGATTATTGAAGCAACTGGTCTTCACCTCGTTTTCCTTGAAGAAGACTGTTTGGTATCAGCCTCTCTAAACAGACAAATAAATAAAGCAACAAAATGCAGAATAGCCTATTTTACATGAATCTATTCTATAATTGCTCTCAAGGCACAAATACCCTTGCTAGACCAATGTCCTTCCTTAAGAAAACGATGAGAGGTGGATGGAGGGAAGATTCACTTTAATTGTTGATTGCACTCTTGCCCTATCAAGCTTATGCACAGCAGTGAAATTTAGAGGGGAATGTCCTTTTCTCTTTGCATTATTTTTTCTAACATTGAGAGCGACAAAACTCAGATCCAGCCTGTCGGTGTCCTTTGAGAAGCAGCTCTGGAGCTGCACCCTGGCCTACTGCAGAGAGCATGAGGGACGTTTGGGGGCACGCTCCCTCCAGCAGGAGCTAACAGGCATGATTCCACAATCCAGCATTTCCATGGTTGGGAGGACTTACTCTTATTTAGACCAGAAGGATCGCTATTTACGCTAAGCGCTTGCCACTACTTCTTTAAGCAGTAATTTTACAGCAACATGTGCCTTGTGAGGAAGGTACTGTACACTTACATGGGTATCAATAATAGTTCATGTAAAGAAGGAATGGCAATGAGTACATGAAAGCTGTCTCAAAAGCTAAAGATGGCTGTAGTTTTCCTTTGTGTCTTCAAATCAGAAAAGAGTGAGATGTCAAAGCAGATGAAGCTGCAGGCAGCATGAGTCTCAAACCATCTAAGCACTGGTGTTTCAATCTGATGGTGCAGCAGCAGAAGTCTCTAGATACTACTATCAGAAAACAGGAATTTCTCACAAGCACTGTCAAAAATATTTTAGGTACAAATTTAAGTTAAGCAAGTCACACTTTGACTAAAATGTTTTGAAGATTTGAAAAGTTTGTACCCTAGTACCTGGTAAGCTTGGCTTCAGATAAATAGTTAGATGGGTTTTAAAGGTGAAATACATTTTTTTTTTAAGATGAGAAGACTAGCTGTGAAACGGCAAACGTCGGCAACACAAAAACAATCATTTTCAGGTCAACATCTTACATTTTATAATACACTCACATTTATACACAAATTTCATGTTTACACATACAAAAGGCAAAGAACCTCGAAGAATTGAAGTAACTGCGTCACAGACTACATTCAATAGAGTTAATACTGTTGTCCCCATTCTCCAGTTTCTAAATCCAGAAGGAAATCGTAAACGCCATCCCACACGTGGCCTCCGTTGTTAGAAGCTGGAGACTGTGTGTAGTTCTGCACACGTCTGGGTTTCCACAGAACTGAACTGAGATTCCATTGTGTTCCAGGCCAAATCGGCCAGAAGAAAGTCGTCCATTGCCGTTTGAGTTTCATTGCTGGTGCAGAACAAGCTCCCCAGGGCTTCAAAGCCAGAGCTCATGGTCTGTGTTTCTGTGCTGTTCAACTGAACTTTGCTCTCCAGAGCAGGCATGTTTTTAGCAGCGGAGATTCCTTCGGTTTGGGTCTCTGTGTCAGATGAATCAGTACTCATGGAAAAGCCGGAGTGTTTCAGAATACTTCCCAGAGGCAGATGAGGGCTACTGTCTAAAAAGAAGTTTAAGTCTGTCTGTGTCTGCGTGTCAAACATTTCAAGGCCTAGGAAGTTAGAAGTCCCCCTACAACCGTAGGACTGGGCAGAGGTGTCTGCAAGCAAGAAGTCAGTTTGGGTCTCTATGTCCAGCGA
Source organism: Equus przewalskii (assembly GCF_037783145.1). Classification (NCBI taxonomy): domain Eukaryota; kingdom Metazoa; phylum Chordata; class Mammalia; order Perissodactyla; family Equidae; genus Equus; species Equus przewalskii. Next base: position 28,682,750 of record NC_091833.1, on the reverse strand, counting down.
TTCCAAGACTGGCTCAGTGGCCATGGTGCCAAGCTCACTCTCTTCAGTCTGAGTCTGGATATTTGAGGCCGAAAAGAACTCTTCAATATCAAAATCAATTGCAGGATTCTGTGTTGGGCCAGACGGGAGCTGGGTGTCAGGTCCAGTACTTGTGTCAGACAAAAGACTACGGTTGTCCAGTGTTTGACCAGGCAGATTACTTGACAAGATGTTTTCTAAATCACTTAATAAATCTATGGTTTGGGTCTGGTTATCTGTCATGTTCTGTGAAGGCAGCATACTATTCTGCACACCGAAGTTTACAATTGGTGTGGATTTCTCACTATCTTGATTTAGAGTCTTAGGCTGGCTCTGCGCTAACAAACCGTGAGTTACGGTCTCTGCTGCTAAGCCGCCGCTTACAACACTGTCTGTAGAAACACCGTATGAGGAATGCACGCTCTCAAAAATGTCTCCACACATTACAGCTTGGGCCATCTGTACTCGCTCATCTGCTGGACTTTGCATTCCACTGGTTTGAGTTTCTCTGGAGATCCCACCTGACTGGAAACAGGCATCTACAAATGCATCAGTCTGAGCCGCTATAGATGAGGTTACTTTAGAATTGGGCAAAAATGTTTGAGTATGAACACTAATGGGAAGGGAAACTTGAGAACCAAACGTCAAATCAGTTTGAGAACAAGACGATACGGAGGAATCAGGGCTGGCCCACTGTGCAGAAGGTATGAAGTGTTGTGTGGCATAAGATAGATCTGTCTGTACATTGATTGAAGAAATGCTGTTCTTTTGACATGTGTTCCCTGGTTCCTGTAAAGGATCAGACGGACTTTTACCCAAGTTCACTTGAACACCTATACTAATTGGCTCAACACCAACAGGATTCACAATTTTTGAAAGAGGGAGGCTCTCCTTAAGAGAGCAAGCCTCTGAATCTAGGCCAAGGATCAGGGTTCCTATTGACAAGGGCAGTAAGTGCACGGCACCCGGGGCAGAGCCCTGATGATCGACACCGAACACCACAGGCTGGCCCGAGGAGTCGGCTGTAGGCACAAAGACAGGCAGAGGAGAAAACTGCATAATGGGGAGTTTAATCAAAGCCACTTTGGGCTTTGGTAAAAGCAACTTCTGAGGATATCTCGGAGGTGTTGTAAGAGGCTGCTTTCTGGCATTAGAGCTGCAAGAGTCTTCAAAGGAAGCGACTAGCTTTATTTCTGAAGTTTCTAGTTCTTGAGCGTCTGGTCTCGGGGCTGGTTGGTTGTTCAAGGACTCAAGGGTCTTACTGGACAACTTCTGGTTGTGCAGACAGTTTTCCATTTTCCTTTTCTTACTAGGTGGATCCCTGAGAACAATGACAGAGTAAAAAGAGAAAAGCAATTTTAAACTGCAGCTTTCTTCAACCCTGGCACTGTATCTTCACTTACAAATGCTATTTTCCACATCTACAGTAGCGGTCAGATTCAACCCAGGGAAGAGAAATCCATTCTTCCTAACTCTTCGAGAACTGGGCCTACTATACGGAGGTAGAAGTTCAGAAACATGCAAACAGGGAAGGAGGAAGCATACCTTCTTTTGGGTAAAGCTCTAAGTACTAGAACTCAACTTAGATCTGTAAGCATAAGGAAGCTAACAGATTATACAATGCAACTGTTATCATTTCTAAATGGAAGTTATTACTCCAAATATAAATTTCATCTTTAAAATGAAGTAGAGTTGCACTGATAAAACTTATCTCTTCAACAATCTAATATCTCTCTAGTAGAAAATGCTGGAAGTTGAGATTTTCAGTTGGGAACAATAAGAGACCCTCAAAAGGAGTTAGGAGCAAGAATAGGGAAGAACAATTGGGTCAAGAGATGCCGAGCCCTTGCTAGTGCTGCTGCCATTTCTGCAAGCTCCCTTCTTCCATATCACCTTTGCTCCATTACTCCAGGCAGGTCCACTTGAAACTCTCCCCACAGCTGTTGACCTTTCGGCCACCGTTTCTTCCCCTTTACCTGTGTTCTGCGGGGATCTCATGGCCAGTTCGGTAGACGTGGGACTGTAAGGCAGTTCTGCTGGCATAGGGACAGCCACACGTGCACTGGAAGGTCTTGCCGCAATCCTCGGCGTGCCTTTTCAAGTCCCATTCAGTGCCATAAGAATTGCTGCACTTACTACATTTATGCTTCTTTTCAGCATGCATTTTCATAAAGTGCTAGGAAGAACACAGAAGAGACTAAAACGAAAAACTGCAAATGCTCAAAACATTTAAAAAACCATGAATATAACCAAATTAACAATGATTTTACATGATAAAATATAGCAGTCCAAATCAAAAGAATGTAAAAGCAGGCAAATTGCAGTTGATCACAGGCCTCTCCTCCCTATCACTCTCACTCTGTGAAAGTGAAGAGACTGTTCTGGAAACAATCCCTCGCGCCCACCATTCAGGTTTCCATCTGCTGCAGGCAGAAAACAGTTTGCCATGCTCTGTCCAGGACCCTCCAGCAAACCCTCAGGGAAGATTCAAGCTGCCAATTTCTTCCAGTCCTGAGCCGCCTCTGTCCCTAGTCCCTCCCCTTAAGCAGCTGCTTCTGAAATTCTTCTTGCCCAAATTCAGGCAGTTTCCCCGCTCCCCTGGGAGAACAATTCCTTTGTGCCTTTGCTCTCTGACCTTGGAGGCATACAGATTCGCCCTGAGATCTGGAAGTACACATGTTCTCATTCTTTGATGAACGGGTCTCCTTTTCTTTGTCTCTGAATCCACTTCTGGACATCTTCCCCTCCAGAACAAGCCCTGCGGCTCCTTCCATTGTATGACACCCTACTCACTTTTGCCCAACTGAGGGACTCTTGGCTGGCTGTCCTCACAAGCAGCTTTCTGTTCAATTCTCTAGTTACGTTTGTTAAGTAATTAGAATGCACATTAAGTTATAACTTCCTCATTTCATCCTCAGAGAAGTATACTTAAGACAAGTAAAATACCTGTTTTACGAGAGAAAATTGAGAAAATGGTCTGTCAGGGCCTCTAGGGCATCCTTCAATTGGACAACAGTAGAATTTCGGTACAGTTTTCAAATCTTTTCTTATTGTTGGATTTACTATGCCATCCTGCAAAAGAAAAATTACTTTAAATAATTATTTTCAAAAACCCAATAGAACAGGCTGGGAGAAGAAACAAGGAGTGACTAAGACAGGCACAGGAGATCTGTTTAGGGTGATGAAAATATGCGAAAGTTGGATTGTGGTGATGGCTGCACAACTATGTAAATCTACTAAAAAGTAATTGAATCATTCACTTAAAACAGGTAAATTTTATGGTGTGTAAACCTTAGCTCAATAAATCTGTTAAAATTTTTCAAAAAAACAAAAAAGCAAACGACGTTATTTAAAAAATCTTCTATGTATTCCTTTAAAAGTTCTCCTTCTAAACTTAAAATCTCTGCCCTTCAAGCCAGCTTCTCTATTTGTAAGCGGTATATTTACAGTTTCTCAGGCTCAAGATTTTGGTATCATCCTTAGGTCTTCCCTTCCCTTTGAGCCCACCCCCAGTGAATTAGTGTGAGCCCTGGAAAAACCTCCTTTGACTATGGTCTAGGCCTTCCTGATAAACAGCATTGTGACTTTCTCTCATCATCAATCACATTACCCCCTAAAGTAGCTAAAACTTGTCAACACAACTTTTATATAGCAGCTTGAATACAGGCACCATGCTATGTCTGAAATTTAATAATCCTTATAGTGGCCTGCACTGACAGCTTTCACGACTGTGTCAGGCACTGTTCTAAGCACTTTATATATATTAACTCATGTAACTAACAATCCTTTGTTATTAGGCATGTGATTGACTTTTTGGCCAGGAGTTTTAAAATAATTAGTGAGTTAATTTAGCTTGATGTGCTCTGTCTTGTTACCCTTGATGAGCCCACATACCTTAGGTGTGAGACACCTATGACCTCCAGTTTAATTCTTGTCTGGCTACGCCCAGCTGGCCCTAACGCAAGGTAGGGGGTGACGGACCTCTCTACAGGTGACTGGAAACAATTGGACATGCGCTCAGGCCTCAGCTGTTGCCACAGCAGCACGCAGATATTCTGGTCCTCTGGTGTTCTGATGAGAAAGGATTCATTACTTTTGGAACACGCCCACCTCCTTCTCTACCATCAGTGTGTACCCAGAGAAGTGAGAAATTCATAACCATGTAGCTAACACTATCTCCCTTTGCTTTTCCACTGAATCTCAAGAGGAACCTGTTGATCTTGTTGAGTCTGTGCCCACTCATTTAGAGGGGAAAATAAATTATTCTTGTTTTATTTTTAAAGAACAGAATTTATCATTCAATGATATCATATTCAGTCAGCTATTCCTCCATGTATTCCACACTGGTCCCTCCTTTTACAATCCTTCCTCTTCTAATGTTATAACAAATTCAACAATCCAAAAAATTATTTGTATGTACGACCTAATGGTATTTTTTAAAAAAGGTATGTATACTAAAATCCCAACTCCTCATTATGCCTCCAATCTACAATTATAACCACATCTTTTTCTGTTCCCTTTTCATACCCTACCCTACTCAGCCTAACACTCTTCCCACCTCCAATTCCATCCTCCACATCCATTCTTGGATGACCGTCCTTCTTGAAGGCCCAGTTTGTCCCACATCCTCTCATCTCCTCCCTTCAGGCAGAATGCAATGGTGGAAACAGCATGTATGAAAGACCTGTAAGCCATTTCTACCACTGACTAGGGGTGTGGCCAGGGACAAGGTATTTAACCTCTCTGAGCCAGCTTACTCATTTCTTTGTTTTTTTAGCTAAGGAAGATTTGCCCTGAGCTAACATCCCTTGCCAATCTTCCTCTTTTTTTTGGGTTGCTGCCACAACATGGCTGATGAGTGGTATAGGTCCGTGCCTGGGTTCCGAACCCAGGAACCCATGCCGCCAAAGCAGAGCATGCTGAACTTAACCACTATGCCACGGGTCCAGTCCCTACTCATTTCTAAAACAGAGAGAACAGTTAACTCTCAGGATTATCTTGTATTGTATTAGCATAGAGCCTAGACCAGATCACATTCTCAATAAACCACAGTCCCTTGTTCAGGCTCACTACCCACATCTATAGATCTATTCCTTGTCTAAATTCCAAGACGGTACCTAACTTAAGCTATCTTAAATACTATCATTTTCTTCCAGAGTTCTTATTTCCCTAAATTTTTTTTTCCCATAAGAAAAGCAAATAACTCTGTTAATCAAAGACGGTACCTAACTTAAGCTATCTTAAATACTATCATTTTCTTCCAGAGTTCTTATTTCCCTAAATTGTTTTTTCCCATAAGAAAAGCAAATAACTCTGTTAATCAGTATTTATTTACTCTCCTCCCCAAAGCCCCAGTACATAGTTGTATATCCTAGTTGTAAGTCCTTTTAGTTCTTCTATGTGAGCAGTGCAAGAGCACGGCTACTGACAGACGAGTGGTGTGGTTCTCTGCTTGAGAACTGAACCCGGGCCGCCAAAGTGGAGTGTGCTGAACTTTAACTACTAGGCCGTTGGGGCTGGCTTCCTAACTAAATTTCTTAAGGGTAAAGACTGCTTTATACACCTCTTGGTATTGTCTTCACGCTTAAAGAGAACAATTGCACACTAAACGCGGAGCATTTTTACAAAGGCAGTCCAGTGTAGGGCAGTGGTTCTCAACCCTGGCAGCCTATGAAAATCACTTGAGGCACTTAAAAAAAAATACCTATGCCTGGGCCCATCCTCAGGTATTCTGATATAATTAGTTTTGAGTAGGGATTAGGGATCCACGTGTTTGGTTTTAAAATCTCCCTGGATGAACCCAATGTGTAACTTAGCTTAAGAACGGTGGTCTAGTGGTTAAACCATGGGTTCTGGAATATGGACTGCCAGTTTGAACTCTCCACCTTGCCACTTTCCCGTGACCTTGGGAAAATGAACTGTCTTGGTTTCCTTATCCGTAAAGTAGGCATCGTAATAGGATCTACGTCAGGGTTCTTGTGAGGACCTGGTAAATAACGTCCGGGGTTTAGAACAGTGCTTATCGCATAGCTACTCAGTTATTACAGCTATTAGTTATCTGCTATGGAGATTTTTGTTTCTTCTTTTGCTTTTTGCCAACCAACTTAATGCCAATAAGCTAAGCTAAACTAGTACTTTACATTAAATATTGTCTTTGTGAATGTCTGATTGAAATCTGCTTTTGAATCTTCTAGCTTTAATGACAATTGACACTGCCTCTCATCACCAAACTCATCTCATTCACCAATTCATCTAGTGTTTTTTAAATTTTTTAAATTTTATTATTTTTTTTAAGGAAGATTTGCCCTGAGCTAACATCTGCCGCCAATCCTCCTCTTTTTGCTGAGGAAGAGTGGCCCTGGGCTAACATCTGTGCCCACCTTCCTCTACTTTATATATGGGATGCTGCCACAGCATGGCCTGACAAGTGGTGCGTAGGGCCACGCCTGGGATCTGAACTTGTGAACCCCCAGCTGCTGAAGCAGAGCACATAAACTTAACTACTATACAACTGGGCCGGCCCCCTAGTGTTTTTTGTAATGAAATACTTTTAAGTAACTTATATTTTTTCCACCTAGTGTTATTAGCAAGAGAAAATGAAATGTGGGGAGAATATTAAGGAAGATTGTAAAATCCTTCATTGACTTAACCATTATCAAACGCCTCTTTAGTTATATGCCAGAAATGGCCCCCTTTTATGTTCTAGGCTATCCAATGTTACATAAACTCTGCCTGCAGGGTCACAACAAAATTCACGCTCGCTTCTGATACATCCTCAGTTCTGCTTAGCAATCCTTTTTATTATCCCTTTTCAAACTCCCTATCACGATGCTGGCCCCATGGCCGAGTGGTTAAGATCACATGCTCTGCTTCAGCAGCCCAGGGTTTCTCAGGTTCGGATCCTGGGCGAGGACATGGCACCGCTCGTCAGGCCACGATGAGGTAGCGTCCCACATAGCACAGCCAGGAAGACCCACAGCTAGAATACACAACTACGGACTGGGGGCTTTGGGGAGAAGAAGGAAAAAGAAGATCGGCCACAGATGTTAGCTGAGGTGCCAATCTTAGAAAAACCCAACAAAACAACTCCCTATCAAGTTCTCATATACCTGTTCACTTTTTACAAAATTAAGAAACCGTATGTTTTAAGAGAAGTTTTAGGTTCACAGCAAAACTGAGTGAAAAGTACAGAGAGTTCCCATATACCCCATCTCCAAACATGTACAGCCTGTTCCACTTCTAACATCCCCCACCAAAGTGGTACATCTGTTACAACTGATAAAACCTACACTGACACATCATTACCACCCAAAGTCCACAGCTGATATTCGAGTTCACTCTTGCTGTTGTACATTCTATGGGTTTCGACAGATGGAGAATGACATGTATCCAACGTTCGAGTATCATACAGAGTATTTTCACTGCCCTAAAAATCCTCTGGGCTCCACCTACTCAGAACATCCTTCCCCTTAAGCCCTGGCAACCACCAATCTTTCTACTGTCTCCACAGTTTTGCCTCTTCCAGGATGTCATACAGTTGGAATCATACAGTGTGTAGCCTTTTCAGATTGGCTTCTTTCACTTAAATTGCATCTAAATTTCCTCCAAGTCTCTTCATGGCTTGATAGCTCATTTCTTTTTAGTGCTCAATAATACTTCATGGTCTGGATGTGCCACAGTTTATTCATCCATTCACCTCCTGAAGGACATCTTGGCTGCGTCTGAGTTTTCGCAATTAGAACGGTGACTTCTCTTTTTAAGTGTCTTCTACCACTTGCTCGCCTTTCCTTTCTCACTGCTGGCATCATTAGTTCAAGTCCTCCTGACTCTCCGGACTCTGTCATTAACCTCTTAACTAATTCCTAGACTTTCAATCTCTTTTTCATTCACCCTTTGCCAGATTCGTCTTTCTAAAGTATAGCTCTGATCATGTCGTTACTCACTCGAACGCTTTCAGTGGCACCCCAATACTACTCCAGTCCAAATTTCCCTAGCCTGGGACATTCAAAGTCCCCTGCCATATACAAGGGTTCAAACTACCTTTCTCTTCTGTTGTTTCTCTGTTATATCTAATGGAACTACTTAAAATTCCCCAGACCTTTTCAAGGGGAGGAATATATTTGTATCTTCTATTGCATTTCTGAATATTGTGAATGGAGTAAATGGTCAATAAAAATTGTGGCATTATACTGAACATGTTCAAGCAGCAGTCTAAGCCAAAACTATATCATGCACCCGGACGAGACACTAAAGACAGCCACCCTGGACAACAACAATCTCCTTGTTGCTGTTGTTACAGGCATGGCAACAATCTGACACTGTGCACTTTCCTGCTTTCCGAGGGCCAACTCCTCAGCCCTCCCCATCCCCACCACCCCACGCCAGTTCCTGGGCCTTCTTCCCATTCTTGTCCTGAGACAATAAGGCTCAAAGGGTAGGCTGGCTGAGAAGAGAACAGGGCAGATAAGAAATGGTGATGGCACAAAAAACAGGAACTGCAGTGGGAAAGTGATGTTTTGTTCGGAAGTTCTATGTACATCCAAGAATAAAATTTGACAGACTGTTTGTACTTTATCTTTTGTGTGCATAATCACAAAAAATATACACGAAAAATACTTCGTGTTCGTTCTACTTTTTTGGGGTAGCTGTTTACAAAACATTTTAAAATAAAAAAAAAACTTCATAAAATGTTTATGAAACATTTTAAGTAAAAGAGTGAAAAAGAACCTATGAGAGGAAACAATCGAAAACAAGATGGAAAAAAGCAAAGATACAGAAGAAGAGAAAAGTAAGAGGAAGGACAAAATTGAAGAAGAGAGAGGAAAAGGAAAGGATTGTAAGAATCATGGCAAAAATGGGAAAAAAGGCATTACAGCTCCTCTAGCGCCTGACTGTGTTCACCGAAAGCACCCAAGAAGAAAACTACTTCGCTTTGTTGACTACTGACTCTAAATTTAAAATTAGAAGCTCTTGTACAATATGGTCTAAAGCAACTTGGAACATTTCTTTTCCTTTGCTTTTTAAACAAACTTCCCGGCAAATCATTAAAAGCAATCCCCTGGACTAAAAATAATACAAAATCTTCTAAGCTATGTTTCAAAAACATAAATGTTGCTGGATAAGAGGTTACTTAAGGGCCCACGTGTCCCCTTCACTGCTTTCAAACATGAGGAATAAAAGAATCTCTAACAATCAAGAAATGTCCATTTACTCCTATTCTTCCTCTCCCTGAATCACCAGCTTTCATTTTTCATGGATTTCTCTGTGGGCAAGGCCAGCCTAGGATACAGTATTTCCAGACTTCCTTACAGGATATGGAATACAGACATCTACCTTAAGAACCTACACAAAGCCAAAAAGCAGTATGTACCCAAACCCTTACAGTTTAATCCCCACTCTTACCCATTATCCTTTGGAAGAGTTTTTTAATCATTTACGTTAAGAAGGGAATATTTGGTTGGAAACGGGGTATCTTGTTCAGAAAGATTAGAATAAAATAAGAACCATACAGCAACAAATGGGGAAGGGAATAAAGATGATCATCATCTAGAAAAAATAAAAACCAGGAAAGAAACTAGAATTATGCAAGTATCTGTAACCAAGAGAACGAAATATTCCACTGAGTATTATGCAAATCTGCCGAGCAGAGAGACTCAGACTAGCTCACGGGCAGAAAGTAGGCGTGCGCTCCACTGGTAGTGGAGTCTCTGGTCTAAACACAGACGGCTTTCAAAACCACAGGGAGCTCCTAGTCTGCTCGTGTCCCCAGGCCTCTTCCTCCTCCCTCCGTCTTTCCAATACTTGGAGAACATCAAGTGTCAAGAGTAATGTTTGAAGTCAAGAGCCTTCTACTCGGGATCCAGATGGAGAGTACAGATTCACCATACTGCCCCCCCACCATAGAGACACACTACTTTGTCACATATGCCACCTTCACTAAAGAAAATGAACTCCCTTTCCACCAAGACAGCAGATGCTCAGGGAGTACAGGCCACCAGGTTAGAACGGCAGAACAAAGCAGGAAAGTGAGCCTGTCTGACAAGAAAAGAATAACGACGGTTCTGGGTGAGGTTTCTTTAATTCCTGCTGAAACAGGGCTCCCCAGTGACCTAGGAAGGAAACTCAAGAGAGTCCATTTCTTCATGGTTAACGTTTTCAGTTCAGAAAGGGATCTTGACCACATCATGCTGTCTTCAGGCAAGAGAAATCCGAAAAATGACTAGAACTGGAAGCATGCCTTCACACCATTAACTCGAGGGAAGGGAGGACACTGATACCCTGAAACGCTGAGGTCCAACACAAGATCTGTCTGCCAACATTTGTGTCTGCTTTAAACATATTCCTCCTTCTCAGGCTTATTATATTTTATCAGGATCTTCGGAATTCCCGAACTTCACATATTTTAAAAACCTAATTCGAAATAAACCTACTGTCTACTATCAAACTAGTCCTGTCGAGTAAATGGTATCTTTATGCTTACAGATGCTTCACAAAGTCCTGAGACAGAGAGCTCCAGACAGCAACTCCAGGGAAAAGAACAGTATAAACTGTTCAGGCCAACACAAGGAGGGGCCCGGGCAGACTGACAGCTTCATCTGTGCTCAGAGCTGTCTGTGGCTCAGGGGAGGACAGAGAAGGGAGTGATGGCTGTCCTACACCCGCTAGAGAGAACCAAGGGATCAGGGGGTGGAATTCCTACAGATAGACAGTTCACCCACTCAAGATAAAATACGGATAAGAAAAGGAAGGATTCAGTTAAAATTCAGTATGAAAGAGGAAACAGGAGATTGAAGACTATTCCCAGAGTTACTGCACTCGGGTCCTGGAAGAAAATCAGAACTATTCGGAGGAAGACGGCAGACGCCCGCAGGGTCCTGCTCAGCCCACCTCCGCGGACATCTCCGGATCGGGCTGGGGAATCCTCAGCGGAACGCTGCCGCGTCTCGTCCAGGCGGGGCTGGAAGGGGACTGCCCTTCCCGGGCGACCCGTCTGCCCTCCTAGCCACCCTCAGCTCAAACTTTCTGCTGTGAAACCCTTGTGAGAGCCTGACTCTAAGCAAGTCTCCCAGGAGGATGCACCCGGAGGATGCACCCACCCGGAGGATGCGCGGGACACGCGCCGCGCCGGGCGACTTCAACTCGCTCCTGAAGCAGCTCACACCGTCGAAGCTAGTGTCCACCAAAGTGCTTTCGCGACACGCTTTGGAATTACGTCACCGTTGGCACAGAAAGACTCAGAAGTGGTGGAAGGAAACTTCCTATTGTAAGGACTGGGAGACGAGGCCTGAATAGGTCTTGGCGGGGGTGTGCTGGACGTCTGGCTTTTCTTAAGCTGTCCAGGGATGGGCACTTCACACAAGCTGCACGGGATGTTCGGACCAGTGTCATGTTAGCACACCGTGTCCCCTCGGAGACAAGACCCACGGCAGAAACGTCCCCTCGGCTGCCCGCCCGAGCGCCGCTGGCTTCCCGGCACGGTGACACCTGCGCGGACGGCGCCTGGCCGGCCCTGCGGCGCCCTTTCACCCAGCGGGCTGGACCGCAAGGCCTCGAGGCGGGACCGCGGCGGGGAGGCCGGGCTGCAGGCGCAGAGCCCGGGTCTGCCTCCCGGCGCGATCGGGGGCGAACTGGGCCCATCGACCGGAGCCGAGGCTCCTACGACGCCGCTGCAGGACGAGGGACGCGCGTGTGCGACGCCGGCGGGCTTCGGCCGGTCCCGCCTGACAGCCGCGCCGCGGACCCCGTGCTCTCGGCGACTGCGCCTGGACACGCGCCGGCCCCGCAGTCCCCGGCCGGCGACCCCCTGCGGCCCGGCCCGTGTCCTCGGAAGCCGCGCCGAGGCGGCCGGGGCTGGACGCGGCGCCGCGCGGGCTCACCTGCAGGCGGTGGCTCTTGACCAGGTGCATGTTGAGCGCGGGGCTGTTGGGCAGGATCTTGCCGCAGCCGCGCACGGTGCACAGGATGTTGGTGCGCACGGCCCGCGACAGCTCGCTCACCGACGGCTGGATCAGCTCCCGGGCCGGCGCCGCCGCCCCCGCCGCCGGCTGCCCGGCCGCTGCGGGCCGCGGCCGGCTGCCCCTCAGCCGGCCCGGGGGCCCCCACGGGCCCGAGGCGGCGGCGGCTCCCCTCGCGGCCGCCGGGACGGCCGGGACACCCGAGGCCAGAGCCGCGGGCCCCGCCGCCGCCGCCTCAGAGGCCGCCATGGCTCCCGCACGGCAGCCGGGCCGAGCTCGCAGGTCCCGCCTCCCGCCGCAGCCACTTCCGGCAGGGGGCGGGGCCGCCCGGCTCATTAGCATCCGGCGGCGCCCGGACGGCCGCGGCGCCCCCTGGCGGCCGTGGAGGGCGCGACTGCGGGAGCCGCCGCCAGTGAGGCAGCCGGGTTGCAAAACTTCATGTGGCTTCCTGCCAACAGGCAGAAGGCGCTGGTCCAGCCATCCGATCCATTCTTCGCCTTCCTAGGAACTTGACCTCGGACAATTATTGGATAGAAAAAAAGGTAATGCGTTTAGGAACTTTACTTCCCAAAGGTTAGAAACAACCCAGATGTTCGGCAGCAGGAGAGGCGATGGTATGTTAATACGGTTATGGTTTGTTGAGGGCTTACCATGTGCTAGACACCAGGGAACATGCTTTTCATTGACTATCTCATTTTGTCCTCGAAACACCTGTAGCGGGCATGTACTATAAGTTTCCCCCCATTTCGTGGAGAAGTACGTAACTAGTCCGAGGTCACATTGTACAAATGATTGTTACAATCGACGGTTAATCATTTTAGGGAGGCTGGATTACTCGCCTGTATTTTAACGCTGAAATTCAATTACTATATGGGAGACAGTATATCTCAGGGCAGGGTTCCAAAACCTAAGAACCCAGAGGAACTAGGTAGGTGATGTAAATAGAGGAGGGGGACCAGGAGTAGACAAATGGGTGAGGACTGCAGCAAAATGGGAGCTACAGCCTTTGTTTAAAGGGGGCGGCTGCCGCTCATCTTTAGTATCACTAGATTTACTTCCTAAGATTTTTATGAAAACTTCCAAATTTTATATATTTGCAGCTGTATTAGTTTTCCATCGCTGCGATAACAAATTACCACAAACTTCAGTGACTTAAAACAACACAGGCTTGTTATCTTACAGTTCTAGAGGCCAGAAGTCTGAAATGAGTCTACTGGGCTAAGATCGAGGGGTCGGTGGGGCTGCATTTCTCCTGGAGGCTCCATGGAAGAATATGTGTACTTGCCTTTTCCAGCTTTTAGAGGCCGCCTGCATTTCTTGGCTCATGGCCCCTTCCTCCATCTTCAAAGTCAGTAACAGTGAGCTGAGTCTTTGTTGCTTCACTCTGATTTCTTCAGTAGTCACATGTTCCTCTGCTCTCTTCTATTCCTCTTCTACTTTTGAGGACCCTTGTGATTACACTGGGTCCATTCAGGAAATCTAGGATAATCTTCCCATCTTCAAAGTCCCTGTGCCTTGTCAGGTCACATATTTACAGATCCCAGCGTTTCCGATGTGGACATCTTTGAAGAGGGGGGCCATTATTATGCCCACCACAGGAACGAATTCTGATTTAAAAAGTGCTGTTGGCCAAAAAACCCCCCAACACCCACATCTCTGTGTGGGATAGATAGCATCCTCAGGCTATTGTTTCTTTCCGCATGGTGTCTAAGAGTGCAGGCTCTGGAGTTCAACTGCCTGGGGTTAATGTGGGCTCAGCCACTTACTAGCCTCCGCTTTGTTATTTACTTCAGTAGAATAAGACTAGGAATGCTGCCTGCCTTATAGGATTGTTATGAAAATAAGATAATGCATTTAAAATACTTAGCACATAGTGCCTGTCACATAGTAAGTGCTCAGTAAATGTTGGCCATTATTCATTTTTGGAGACCCTACCTAATGTGCAGTAAATTCCTTTGGCTGTAGAGGTCCCTGGATCTGCATTTACTGCTCCATCTGTTCCCAAGGCTGCATTTGAATGCAGTCTGTGTCTCTGAACCATCAAGCACATAACAGATGAGAATTCCATGTATTCTGATTTCCTTAAGCAGGAGCCTGTCTGGGAGGGCCGCAGAATGCAGCCTCAAGTGACGCCTCTATAGCCTGGATTATACGATTAGTGTCTTTCTCCTTCAGGGTCCAGTTGCACATCCCTGCCTAGCACCAGGGAGGGCTGTGAGCCTGTGAGGAACCATCCTGGGGATCTGCAGGGCCTCTGCGCAGACCTAACACAGGCATTCAGGCACCAGGCAGAAACCCCTACCGTGTGTGTGCGCACACAGGGACAGACGTTCTAAGCCACGACTATGGTCTACAAGGAAATCAGCACTATTCAGCCCGTGCAGACCCAGTGACTTGCTCTGAGATCACTGAAGTGTCTATACCATTTGCTAAGTAAATCTGAAAACATATTTTTCACATAAGATACCTTCAATCTGTAGACAATACCATTACATTGTAAAGCACTGTTTAGTCCTTTTTTTTTCTGATTCCTTATATATCTGTATATTAAGCCTCTTTTTGATTTTCATCAAAAGTACCTGATGTACCACTTTTTAAATATCTTCATTCACAATTGCTGTTTTCTTCTCTGCTTTGGCCACTGGCTAACTCCACTCCAAATTTTCAATCTTCCTCTAGCAGCTGGAGAGGCACTCGTACGTGCTTACATGGTGATCTTATCCCTAGCTTTATTCTGTCCTCATATTCTTTTTTGTTCTCTCATTTTCCCAGACTTCCTCACCTTTTAATTTTATCATAATTGTGACATACGGTTTTATAATTCCAAATTCTTTGTGGAATGAGATAAGGACTAGATTTTTAAATGTTATTATAAAAGGATATGCTATTTAGTGATGATCATTGAAGGATTTTCATCAAGAGTAACTGATGTACCAGTTTTTAAATATCTTTATTCACAAATTAGTATAATATTGGTCAGTTTGAATGCTATACATATGATAAAACAGACTATGAAAAATATCATATTTATAACAAAGCCATTATTTTATAAAACTGAATCATCTGATATGCTACTTCCTGCAATAATAACTTAATGGACCCAGCTGTACCCTCTGGATGGACCAATTTTATGATTCTCCTAGAAAGTTTTGAGTTGGGTGTAGTTTCTTGGTGCTTCTTTCCGTGATCCAAGGCTTAAGAGAAAATCCCTGGGGACCAGCAATTGGAACCAGACCTCTCCAGGATCAAGGAGAGACAGGAATGAGAAAAAGGACATCCTGTCACATCTTACAGACCCACAACTGCTATGCTTTGCAGGATATGGGGGAGAGGGGACACACTGTGGACGAGGAAAGAATCAGTCCCAAAAAATTACATTGAACATTTCTAAAATGTCAATATTAAGGATTAATTTCTAAAACACAAGTTTATAGACAGAAGCTATTCAGCTAGCCATTAACTGAATGTGTATGCAATATAGTGAAGGAGCTGCTATGCTTACAAAACCACATACATCTTATTTATCTCTAATTTTAAAATAATTCATTCCCTTGTTGGGTATGCAAGTGAGCAGCGGAGAAAGTGGTGCATCTGCAATACCTGAAATTAAAAAGAGAGAAAAGAAAATGAAAATAATCACAGGGGCAAAGACGTGAGTCAGTTTAAAAACGGCCAACCTTAGAGGGTAGATCATGGACCCCCATTACGTGCGGAAGCAGAATATGCAAAACAGGGCAAGATGACATAGCAGACGGAGCCCCGAGAAAGCTCAGAGGTAATTAGTCAGCAAGGAGAGGATCGAATATAGTATGTTCATTCTTATAGCTTGGAAAGTAAGCTGACTACTCACCAGCTGGTGCTAAGGCTTTCAATGCTTCCAGAAGATGCGGGCTAGAGAACTTTATTAGGCACCGGAGGGGTTCTTCTCTCTCAGCCAAGATGCCCCCATTTAAGTCACTTTTGAATTTTGTTTCAAGCTGTCAACAAATATATTTATAAATGGCTTTTATATATAACAGTTGGAATGGCAAAATATAATGAAATCAGATTACTCATTTCATTAATTCTTGTTATCAAGAAATATAGGGAATAATGGGGCGGGACCCATTAATTTGCTAACTGTAAACATAGACGGCAATCAGTAGATTAAACGGTATCACACAAAAAATGCCTAGTGTACACAGTGCCTGACACAGAGGAGACCTCGCATGTCAGTTCCACCCTCAGGTGCCCTTCACAGTTTGCATTCTTGACAGAAAATTAGCGCTATTTTCTGTAATTCGTCATTTCAATGTAAAAATGTTGTGTCTTTTGAGTCACTATCATGATTTCTTTTTAACTTCTTATGGAAGATTTCAAAAATATACAAAAGAGTGCACCTACGATATGACTGACAAATAATAATGTACAACTGAAATTTCACAAGGTTATAAACTATCATAATGTCAATAAAAAATAAAATAGAAAAACAAATATACAAAGAAAGGAGCACAGTGTAATGAGTCCCCATGTGCACATCACCCAGCAGAAACAATTACCAACTCGCGGCCAGTCTTCTTTCCTGTTACCCCACCTCTCATTACCTACTGCCCACCCCCACTGGATTATTTTGAAACAAATCCAAGACACCATAGTATTCCATCTGTGAATATTTCAATAAGTATCTAAAACAGACCTAAAAAGGACTCTTTTTAAAAACTTCACCTCCTTACCACTACCAAACCTAAAAAAATAACAATTCCTTAATATCACCAAAGATCCAAGTGCTACTACTGCAGTAGGTACCTAATTTCAAATTTTTTTACTTAAAGTGATCCTTAAAATTTAGAGGCAGAATGCTGAAATATTTAGAGGGTGATTATTGTCTACAACTAACTCAAATGGTTCAGAATAAACAGAGAAAGAAAGAAAGCAAATGTGGCAAAATGTTAACAACTGGTGAACTGAAGTGAAGGGGAAATGGATGTTCATTGTAATATTCTTGTAAGCTTTCTGAAGGTTTGACATTTTTCAAAATAGGTAAGGTAGGGAAAAATTTGTAGCAGGTATGAGTCAACATGCACCGTGACTTACAGAAAAGAGCTATTCTAAGATGTGTGTAAAGGGAAGGCTTGTGGATTAACCTCACGTGTGCTCGATCAGTGGTTCTCTAACTTCAGTGTGCAGAATTAGGGAGAGGGCTTGTTAAAACAGAGGGCCCAGTCCCACCTCCTGAGTTCCTGATCCAGGAGGACTAGGGTGGGGCCAACAATCTGGATTTCTTACCCATTCCCTGCTTGTGATGACACTCCAGGGACTAGAGAACCAGTATCCTAGAGTATGAGCTGTTTAAAGGAACTCGAACTCGCAAAACCTGCCATTCAGGGGACCCAACTGGAAAGGTGTCAGTCAGCTATTCTCACTAAAACCAATCAAACCAAACAGGGTGGGGCGTGGGCAGCAGATCAATGGCAGATTTAAGGTGTGGCCCATAGCTGTAGGGCGACAAAGCAGAATTTTACTGGAGGGTGTGGGGAAGGAGGGTGTTATGAGTGTAAGCATGAGTATTAGATTAGAGTGATCATGATATACACCTTAAATTCTTTTAGTGGTGGCAGTGGGCTTGCCGCTGACCTGGCCTTCCTGGTGGGCAGTGGCAAACTCCTGGAATGAGCTAGGTTAGCAGTTCTGACTAGGCTACTAGTTTTCTCCATATGATGCCAACTGGGCTATGTAATGATTTATTTATTCATTCTTTTATTCAACAAGTATTTATGAGCACCAGCTACATGAAAGTATTGTTCCAGGTGTGGATGGGTTAGAAAGATATAACCTACATTTTTTTTTCCTCAAAAGTACAGATCACAGCCAGTTATACATAACTGCAGTAATATGTATGATGAAATGAAAAGGCAAATTCAGGGGCTGGCCCAGTGGCGCAGCGGTTAAGTTTGCACGTTCCACTTCTCGGCGGCCCGGGGTTAGCTGGTTCGGATCCCGGGTGCGGACATGGCACCGCTTGGCACGATATGCTGTGGTAGGCGTCCCACGTATAAAGTACAGGAAGATGGGCACAATGTTAGCTCAGGGCCAGGCTTCCTCAGCAAAAAGAGGAGGACTGGCAGTAGTTAGCTCAGGGCTAATCTTCCTCAAAAAAAAAAAAGAAAAAGAAAAGGCAAATTCAAAATTTCCAGAAGTCTCCTTCACTAACAGAGGAACTTACTAAATACGATAAAAAAGTCTATTTTAACTCATAAATTATACAAAATTAAGGTGATAAATGAAAAAGAAACAGTTATAACTGTTTTCCACTTAAGGTTTTTGTTTTTTTAAAAAAATACTGATAACCTGTAGTTCATGTTTATAGCAACATCCCACCTTATATTGTGCAAATTCTAGTCTTGGTTGAGGATAGTATCCAAAAGTTTCTTGAGTCACTCTTTGGACTCTCTCTTTTTCTATTCTGTTTTCATGGATGATCCTTGAATCCACTATAGATGGAAGATTTCAAAAGAAACAGCTGTTAGGAATATATTTCATCCATAAAGTATCCTCCTTTCATTCTTAACCTTTCAACTTGCTTGTATAATTTATGTTTACTGTTTCTTCTCTTGATTGTAATAATTTCTTATTGTAGAGAGTTGGAAAGTACAGGCTGATAAAAAAGGAAATAAAAATCACCCATAATTCTACCACACTAGGATGAGCACTATTAACATTTTAATATGTTTCTGTCTAGTCCTTTTTTTAGTTAATAAGAAGATATGTATTTTTAAAACTAGGATTATAAAATACACACAATTTTGTATGCTGCTTTCTTTATTTAACATGAAATCAACAGCAGTTCCTATGCCATTGGAAAGTCACAAAAATGTTTAGTTCCTAAGGGCTGCACCATTTCATTTTAGTGCCAAATCACTGCTAAGAGACAGGAAAATTTTCATTTTTATAAATTTATATTGTGCTCCACCACCTTTCTGAACTTTCTGATCCACTTTAGTACTTTCATACTCTACTCTCTTGGGTTTTCTAGGGAGAGAATGGTGTCATCTGTGAGTAGTAACACAGTTGCAATTCCCAGCTGTGTGACTTTGCCTTGCAAGTTACTAAATCTCTCTGAAACCCAGCTTCCTGATGAATACAGCTTATTAATGGGATACTGGGAAGATTAAGAAAATAATACATATAAACACTCTAGTATGGTGCTTGGCACAAAAGAAATGCTCAATGACTATTAGCTAATTTTTGTTTTTGTTGTTATTGTTACATGGCGTGCTAGCAAATTCTAAAAGAGACCTATGGTAGCTTAGCTTCTCCAACAGAAATTTAATTTTCAGTTTTTCTGAAAGCAATAAATAGTTTTAAATCAGGATCTTAGTACATAAATGTTTTACTAAGTGACAGAACTCTAAAAAGGAATGTACTTCCAAATTTCAGTTTTTACGTTGAAACATACGTACTATTTATGTCTAGCCCAAGGCTTCTTTCATGTAGAGGTGTAGTGGAGTTGTGAGTTTCAAAGGTCTAGAGAAAAAAAAAAAGAAAAAAATGAGTATTTTCCTAATTTTAACATCTTGAAGTATAGATATTGTTTTGAGTACATAAAGGTATGTCAAATCTTATCTTTATTTTTTCCAACAAAAAGAGATTTGAGGCCATATCCAGGCTGAGTTGAGCATTTCTCCTAGAGCAGGATATGGGCATAGCAGGCTGGGGCCAACAACACGGCTGTTTTGTTTGAGGAGCTCTGTACTTTGTTAACATAAAAACCGGATCTGGAAGGAGTACAGGTGGTGAGTGCAAAAGCTAGAGGAGGCAAAGGCAGCATTCGCAACGTGATCGTTTCAGCTTTATAGCTCTGTCTTCATAACCGTAAAAACTCACTGAGACTCCTTTTGGAAGAATAACTTTCCTACTGTAAGTCTCAATCTCTCAAACCACTTCTCTCGCTTTCCCCCACTAAAGCCATTGTTTTACAATTAAATGTCTGACAACGTGAATTCTCCTAGGAAGGCAACTGTCATTAGCACACAGTGGCACCAATTTGGTGGGAGGGTGGTGGGAAAGAGGGAGGGGCTGCTAGGGAAGAAAATCATTATCTCACTTCTTAATGTTAGATTTTTCTTCCTTAAAGAGTGGCTTGCAGAGAGCCATCACTGCTTTCTACTTAGAACAGTAAGTAGAAAAAAATCTGTAAGTATAACATATCTAAGGGCTCAAAGATGTACACACAGCATTAACAATCCACCTACAGGCGTCTGAGCATATACGCATACAGATGCCATGCAGAGGGAAAAAACCGCGAACCTGAGTGAGGCCAGATCCCTTCTTATCGTTAAAGGGAAACAATGCATTCAAATGATTTTAACCAATGAACAAACGGTGGGACTTAAACCAGCGCTTTCTTCTTTACTTCTGACCCCTGTATCACCTGCTTGACTGATAGGACAAAAAGTTAATACTACTTTTCTCTTGCACAATAGAATAATATAATGAGCTTCAAAAGACAGTGTTGAGTTACTCTAAAGAGAAAAGAAATTCTAATTAGAATGGCTGATTCGGAAATGGGGATCTATAACATAGAATCCAGTGACTAATGAGCAGTATAAAACAATACAATTATAAAAAGATGACAGTGAGAACTTATTGTTTCCTTTCACCTTAACTAATCGAAAGCTCTCTCCACTTCAGTCATATCTGAAGTGCTCTCCTTTTGCTGGAGGCGGACTTTCCCACCTGCTCAGCAGCTTCTAACTCATGTGTGAAAGAGAAAATGGAAACTTAAGTTAAAGAGAGTCACTGACCGGCTCACCTGATTATACTGTTTAAAAACAATAGCCTTAAGAGAGTCCAGATATCGGCTTCTGAGGTCCATTTTCATAATCTGATGGTGTTTGCTAGCAATTGTCAGTGCCTTGAAATGAAAATTAGAGTGACTATTAGGGTTAGCGTCCCTGTGTTTATAATATTTGTCAAAGTAATATGCAGGAGCTGCAGTGAACAGTTTCCACTCAAGAGTGAAAAGAAGCCAAAAAATTTCAATCTCATGACCTGTTATTAACCTTAGAAAACAAAAAAGTGGCTAATGGCATTAAGATTCTCATAAATGCAGAGGCAGGCCCCGTGGCCGAGTGGTTAAGTTCGCGCACTCCACTTTGGCGGCCCAGGGTTTCATAAGTTTGGATCCTGGGCACGGACATGGCACCGCTCATCAGGCCATGCTGAGGCGGCGTCCCACATAGCACAACCAGAGACACTCACAGCTAGAATATACAACTATGTACTGGGGGGCTTTAGGGAGAAGAAAAAAAAAGAAGATTGGCAACAGTTGTTAGCTCAGGTGCCAATCTAAAAAGAAAGAAAAGATTCTCATAAATGTAAAGTCTTTTGTACCATGTTTACAAAAGTGATCCTGTTTAAAGTTAGGAATTATAATAAATTAAGTTCAGACTTAGGAATAAACAATGAATATTCAAAATGTTACTGTTTTAGAGTATCAGTCAGCTATTACTACAGTGACACTGCCACACAAAAATGCAAATATGTATGCTTTAGGACAGATACTGAAGAGAAAACTGCATATTAAATGCAATTTATAAAAGCTTTCCATCATCTGAGGGAACACATTAGGAAACTGAAACAGAATTAATAAAATAAGATATATACCTGGAGCTAGAGGGTAGAAGTAAGTTTCCCGTAAGACACACAACGGAAAAGAACATTAGCTTTTGGGGTGACATTTAAACTAGTTGTGGCAGGGTGGACTCACCTAGCTGTAAGTGGATGAACGACTGCTATGTATTATGAAGGAAGAGACCCCAAGGGTAAAGAAGTTGAATTAAGTGTTAAAGGGAAATAGAATCCAGCAGCAGTAGAAATCTTTCTGCCATTTCAGTAAACAGTCAAGGAATTTAAATGACAAGCAAGTCTGCCCACTGGGATCCTATGGCTCGTTGCATCCACAACCCTGGAGTGCGTGGTGCCTCACTTAGCAACAGAGATGCTGGAGCCAGGACGGCGGAGACGCTCACCTACAACCAGCTGAAGTGCTAGCTCTGGAACCAACATGAGGTGCCACTGTAGTTGTGAATGTTAACTGATGGTAGAAGCAGCAGTAGTCGCCAGGCCAGTTTAGGGATGGCTTATTGTGGGGGAAAGATGCCAGGAAGCCTTTGATACCAAAGGCAGAACCATAAAGAGAAGCAGACTCTGAAGAGAGGCTCCTTCTTATGTTAGAGCAGTTTTCTTATGTACAGAATGTGGGGAAAATGGTTACAAACAAAAACAACGTTCATTGATAGGCAAACTGTGCAGTCATGAAAAAGCAGTGAGGTATATTCATATGTAACCACAGGGAAATGTTCTGTTAAATTAGAAAAGCAAATTGTAGACATTATGTACCACTCTGGTTTTATAATAAAACATCTTCTGAAAAGAAATAGCAAAACTGTCCACAGTAGCTATTTTGGGGGAATGAGACTGGAAAAAGGGGTAATGAAGTTTTAAAAGATTGTTTCTCGGGGCCAGCCCTGTGGCCAAGTGGTTAAGTTCGCGCGCTCCGCTGCAGGCAGCCCAGTGTTTCGTTGGTTCGAAACCTGGGTGCGGACATGGCACCACTCATCCAGCCACGCTGAGGCGGCATCCCACATGCCACAACTAGAAGGACCCACAACTAAGAACATACAACTATGTACTGGGGGGCTTTGGGGAGAAAAAGGAAAAAAAATTAAAAAATAAAAATCTCTAAAAAAAAAGATTGTTTCTCTTTAAAGCCTTCTGTGTTGAATTTACATTAAGCATGCAATGTTTCTAGAGTAAAAGACATTAGCAAAGAGCTCCAAACCAGTGCTTATGTCACGTGCCCACCTGCAATACAGTAATACTTCTTGCTTCTTATTTTAGGAGATCAAGAGTTACATGTGGTATTTTATGTCAGATGCTTACTGAGCAGTTTAAACCTACACACATCTTTTGAGATAAGGATAATAAAATACTATAGCTTATAGTAATTGATTCCATACCTGACCCAGAAGGGGTATATTGCTCCTCAGCTGGGAGGAAGAAGTGAAGGCATATGGAGTCTGGGAATAATATACCACGTAAACAGGTCTGTACTGGTTTGGCTTTCTATACTGTGATCCCCAGGCAATTCGAATCCATACGGCATTCTCCTCAGCGTCTCTGAAGCTGATTGTCACCTTATTAAAAGAAGATTTAAGTTTCCTAATTAAAATTTCATTGTGGTCCCAATGATAGGTGCTTTTTAGGAGTGATGGATGTCACTATCATCTTGCACACAGGCTAAGATCTGGCAGCAGTCTTTTCTCCTACTTTTCATTACAGTGTTTTGGGAATCTTCGGTGAAATATTTTTGTGGTGGTTTTGTAGAGACACATATATGCCTTGCAAAGTCTTCTAGAAGAAAAAACATTTAAAAACCTACAGTCAGGGTTTTTCCAATAATTTCTTAGGCTTGTCCTGAAAAACTATATTCTTCCGTCTATAAGAGTTTATGAAGTAAGGCAGCCTTGCAAATGATACCTGTTTTATAATGAAGCCTTTTCATTATAAAAAGAATTTCACTATTCAATGAGTTAGCATGTACTATAAAGTTTATTAGTAAGATTTCTATGTAGTAATGGGCTTAAAATACCCTAATCCTAATGCTTTTATACATTTAGCTTAGATGCTAAAAACTACTCTAAAGGAAAGTTATATGGCAAGAATATAGGAAATGCTCCTTGGTTTCCATTTCACGGATAAAAGATAGACCTTTCTAAGCCTTTAAATATAAATGCCAGTTGGTCTGGAATTTTATAGCCCCCTCCTGGATTGTTAGCTCCCCCGTGCTTCAGCCTCCCCTTGGAGCTGAGACCTGGGAAGGAGGCACCAGAGACGGGTACACTTGGCTGGTCCATGTCTCTTTATTTCCTCCCTCTTGTATCTGACTCCAGGAAAAGCAGGCTGTTACGTGGCTGCTGGCATTAGCAACCAAGGCAGTTACTTTGACTCTGCCACTCTTTATCTGGCTGATTTCCAAACTCCCTCAGTGCATCAGACAAGGAACTCTCCCCAGGCTGGGGCGTGGAGGGCGCAGAGCTGTCTGACCTCCCCCTGAGTGAGCAGCATAGTGTTTGGCCCCGACAGGCACGCAGTGGACCTCTGCTGACTTGAATGGAAGAGGACAGGGTCTTATCCTGAATAGCCTCTGCATCACGTTACAAAAGGAAAAATGCCTGTATAAATCAAGATTGAATGCAGTATACAGAGGGCTCATTTTTACTAGAGGGAGCAAACTGGTAGCACTCAAGACATTTGGGTAGTCTCTCTAGTCTAGAATGACGACAATTTAGGTGAGGCCTCCTGCAGAGTTGAAAGACCTCTGTGGCCTCCTGAACTGAATGCGCAGTCAAGTGTACATGTCTAAGCGTACACTTGTCTGGAGAGATGTGCTGTATCACTTATCAAAATTGTCACACAGATCTACAATCCAAAAAGGTGAAAAATCAGTGGGCATAGGGCCAGCCCGGTGGCACAGCAGTTAAGTCCGCACATTCAGCTTTGGTGGCCCGGGGTTCGCCGGTTGGGATTCTGGGTGTGGACCTACGCACCGCTTGTCAAGCCATGCTGTGGTAGGCGTCACACATATAAAGTAGAGGAAGATGGGCACGGATCTTAGCTCAGGGCCAGTCTTCCTCAGCAAAAAGACGAGGATTGGTAGCAGATATTAGCTCAGGGCTAATCTTCCTCAAAAAACAAAATAAAACAAATCAGTGGGCAAAGAAAAGGATGTCCACAGAGTCAGTGTAATCCTGGCCCAGATGGCTTTCAGATGTTCCATTTCACATTCTTGGAGTAAAGAAGGTACACAGATACCTGAAGAGGTAGGGCCCAAATATAGACCTTCATTATTTTCCAAAGAAACAATCTCAGTAGATATCACCCTGCAATAGCAGGGATAAAGCATTTGTCACAGAGGATAGCTCAGATTAATATTGCTCAAGTTTAACCAGGTGACCAAGGGTCCTAAGTGGTTTGGCTAAGCTGGGACCATACTGCTGGCCAGGGTACCCTCTAATGGCTATAAACTGTCAATAACTGGCCACAACCCATAAGCCACTGAACATGTTAGAAAAAAGTTTAGTATTAAGAATCAAATGAAACTTACAACACATAGAATTGCCACATATTTAACTACATTAATATTTTTAGCACAGACCATCATTATACCACATGATATACAAGCATGAAAAAGGAGAGTAAATGTACTCCCTTTTTACAATTGAAACATAATTTCAGTTTGTCTCCTCTTTCTTTGTAAATTTTCCAAGAATATTGTATCTTGAATAGTTTTACCTGGTAAGATATGCAGTTAATCCCCCCCCCACACACACACACAGGCACGCACACGCACACACACACTCAAAGGCTCTGGATGGGCTCTTCTGAACCACTGGCTCCACTCATCACTCTCCAGGTGTCTTCCCTGTGCCCCCTCACACAACCTTCTCTACTCAGTTGGTTCAAGGGCAGGAGTTCTTAACCTGAAAACCTTGGTGAGAATTCAGGGCATCTATGTACTTGGTGGGGGAAAAATTACATCTTTATTTGTACTAATTTCTGATTTAAATTTAGCATCTCCTTCAGTTGCGAAGGTAGGGAACAAAATAGTATAATTTTAGGACCTGCTACTCTGTTGTCCCTAGAAATCCCAACTATCTTATCACATTACAATTGTTGCACATGCCTCAAAAATATTATTTATACCCATCACTACTTTGAAACTGGCTATTTTTAGACCCATTAAGATTATTTGTGTTAATAAAGAAGCATATGTATCAGTATATCACAATTTAATATTTTAATACCTTAATAGCTGTATTTTAATAAAACTGGCTTCCCTTGTAATTCTATATATTCTCTTTTATAGCATTTGAAAACATTCTTCTGAGAAGTGGTCCCTAAGCTTCACTAATGGTCAAAGAGTCCTTGGCACAAAAAAGGTTAAGACATCTGTCCTAGAGGAACAGGTGAGTTACTCTTCACTCCTGGGCACCAGGAGACTCCACTTGGCAGGACAGCACCATCGTCAGCCTTTTGGAAAGCGGGGTTATCCAGTCGCTAGTTAAGTTATGAGGAGGAAAGTGAAGACAAGGAAAGTCCTCAGTCAGTTGAGAACAGGTGTCAGGACGTGTGGGTCAGCTGGGAGCTGGGGACAAGGGACAGAGAAGACACAGGAGCTCCACCTGTTCATCCTCCTCATTTAAAACCTACAGCGGACACGGCACGTCTCTCTAGCTGGCCTTTCAAACAGGACGGATGTGGCCAATAAAAAAGCTCCTTTGTTCCTCTAGCCTCCCCTGCTAGACTGCCTGAAGTTCCTTCAGGAGGCAAAAGCTTTTGGAACATGGCAATAATAACATGGGAAGAAATCTAACAGCCGAAATACACGGGCATTAAAAGAGAAGGAAATAGGAGTGTTTCAGACTCTTCTCCTTCAACGGTGGGGGAAGGGGGCGTGGGGTTCAGAGAACAGAAGTTCCTGGTGCCTAAAAGAGGGACAGGAAAGACCATCAAGCGGGAAGAGGGCACTGAGAGGGAAGGACACGGACAAACTCTGAACTGGAGGCGAGAGAGCAGCTCTCTAGGTTTCTCGTTTTGGGTGCAGTTGGGTGGGACCATTGCCACAAGTGTTGCTCGAGATGAGTTAGGCAGTCATGTTCAGCTTCATAAAAAGGCTGGTTCTAGAAGAGTCCAGACCATATATCCACAACACTTATGGAGAGCCAGCCAGGGATTCTGTGCCAATGAGGCTGTTTGTTTTAAAAAAAAGCAGCTGCATGTGCCATACTCACAGTCCAGACAGACTCTCTTTTAATCTCTACAAAGTTCATAATTTCATGGTAAGAATATTTTTGAAATAATATAATCAAAAATAATTACTTAGGAACAAGGTAGAAAAAAGTGCATATTCATGAAAGAGAAAAAAAAGTAGAGACATGCCTTCTCTTGGCTAGAATTCTGTGAATTAATTTATAAATTAAATGGACCCCCAATCAAAATGCTGATTTTGTTTTGTTTTATAAACCTGACAAATTGATTCTAAGGTTCATCTGGAAGAACAGTCAGGACATTTTTGATAAAGAAGAGTAACTGGGGGAGGGGCAGGGTATTAAAACATTGTAAAAACGACAGCGATTAAAGGAACGGGGAGTTTGCAAAGGATGCGCCCGATTCACTTACTCCCCACCATTTTTTGAGCGCTCGCCTGTGTCAGTGGGGAGTAGGATGGTCAGAGCACTGCTCTCAAGGAGCCTGGCAGTTAAACTAGAAAATGAGACGAGTATGTTGACAGGAACACAGGACAGGGGGACAACCACTCCAGGGGGTCAGGGAAGCACCCTCCGAGGGAGCACTCTTTAAGTGGAGGTCAGGAGGATGGGGAGGAATGAGCTGTGCAAAGGCCAGGTGGTGGAGGTTGTTCCCAGGGGACGGAACAGCCTATGGCAAGTTTAAGAACTCACAGAAGTTTAATTCAGTTTGGCTGGAGTGTAGAGTGCAGGTGAAGACACGCAGGAGGCAGGCAGTGGATCCAGGAGGGCATGAGAAGAAACAGATCACTGAGTAGAATATAGACTCTTAAATGTATGAATGAATGGGAAGAATCCAATGATGTTAATTAAACCAGTGGAAAAAGATGAATTAATCAACCAATGGTGTTGGGACAACTCATTAGCTTCTGAAAGAGGAATGATACTCTATCCTCCCTCCTTTAAGGTACTCCTACTTCCCTCCCTTGTCCCACCAAAGTCAAGTCCCGTGGCCTAAGCTCATTGGAGGAGGGCTGAGTGCAGAACCTTGTGGGCTGCTCCAGTAAAGGGCAGAAGCAAAGGAAAAGAATTAGTCGGAGACAATAGGATGGGCAGAAGACAACGAGAAGAGAGAGATTCAGGAACAAGCGGGTTCGACTGGCAATTGTCTGAGTATGACCTTCCTGAGCACAAGAAATGGACGGTCAACATATATAACCTACAGTACCAAGAAACTGTGACTGGCTCCTGTCTGCAGGCCAGCCGTCCTCCCGATGCCAAAACTCAGTCAGGCAGTTACCTCATTACCTCAGTGGTTGCTGGCAG
Organism: Equus przewalskii; assembly: GCF_037783145.1. Lineage (NCBI taxonomy): Eukaryota > Metazoa > Chordata > Mammalia > Perissodactyla > Equidae > Equus > Equus przewalskii. The sequence continues at coordinate 28,654,663 of NC_091833.1, read as the reverse complement.
AACTACTCTGGGGACCTCCCTTGGCCCTGGAGGAACAGACTAGAATAGGTGTCCTCTGCAGGCCACTGCTCTCACTCAGGCTAAGTCAGTGCCCCTGCCAGAGAAAGGTGAAGCAGGGTGGTGAAGAGGGGCCAGCACCACTGTGCCAGCGGGACTCTCTCCACACAAGGGACATGTCAGGAGCAAGAAACACATATCTTCCTCTAACAGTCTTGTGGTAGAAAGAACAGAGCTTGAGGATGAGCATGGGGGAATGGATGTACTTTTACTGGGACTTCAGCATGTTTACAAGCAGTAGAGTAGGATCAGTAGAGGAAGGGATTAAGAATGTGAAAGAGAATAGAGAAAAAGAAAGCAGGTAGGCCCTCAGAGGATGTAGGAGATGGATTCAAAGCACACGTGGAAGGGTGATTATACAGGAGATGAGAGAAATGCTCAGTGACAAGTGGATAAACACTATGACAGAAGTTATGGACAAAGGATGACATAGGGAGATGGAAAGACAGTTCGAGGGGTTTTTGTATGAAGAAAGAGGGAACACCACTGTTTTAGAGAGGGCGGCTATAGCATGGTGACTGTGACAGATTTTGGGGCATGTCTCTGTATGCAAGGAGGACTGAAGCAGATAAGGTGGGACGAGACTGAAGTAGGGGAGGCTGTTAAAAAAATGATCTCCTCAGCCTACAATAAGATATTGAGGTGGTGCTTTTGGAAATGGAATGGCAGTAGAAGATTCTGTGGGTGTTCTCGAGCTGCACTGACCAACGCCGTAGCCACTAGCCACCTGTGGCTATTTAACTAAAATTTATCACAGTTAAGTAAGATTAACATTTTAGTTCCTCAGTCATGCTAGCCACAATTCAAGTGCTCGGTGGCCACACGTGGCTACCAGCTAGTGTAGTGGACCACACAAAAATAGAACATTTCCATCATTAGAGTTCTGTTGGCTGGTGCTTCTTAAGCATTTGGTCCCAAACTGAGAAGTGAGGGGAGATGAAAGTTTTTACCATAAGTAGAGTTTGTCTTTGATATCGAATAGAGTAGTATGGAATATTACTAATTGAAATCCTTACAGATAAAGAAAACAAGGTAGTAGCAAATTTTAAGTGCATACATACCATGAAATAGAATTTCATGGAAATTCAGATAAACTGTATTCTTACATTTTTTAATGCTCTCTGAAGAATTTTCTTAAATGATCTTTTGAATTGTTCCATATCAAAAAGGTCAATGTCTTCACCTGTCAAAGTGAAAAGAAAAATCAAGAAAAATCAAGGGAGCTACAACGTCTTCAATAAATACATCTGCAAAGACCCTGAAGGCCAGCATTTTGGGTAACCTCAAAGAGCAAAAATGATCAAATCACGCAAATGCTGCTGGTACCTCCGACACAGCATCACCAAATATATTTCTCATTTTCCCATATATGAGTAATAATCACCTCATATTGAAAGAGAAGAGATTTAAGAGGAACATACTATTAATTTTGAAATTGCCAAAATATCAAATACAAATGTTCAGTTTAAAATGGAAAACATTACCTGGTTCTCTGCTCATCCGAAAAACATCCCAAACCTTCTGGTGCCGATGAAATTGAGTATCTGAGAGAGGGAGGAAGAGCTTATTACTATTATACCACAGAACTCTCAAGTAACATGCTTACAAATACATATTTTTAATAATATGAAAGTGGAGAAAATAACAATAATTTACAGATCAGGTTATACAGATTTTTATTCAAAATATAAATTTTATGTGTATTAAATTTACTCTAGACAAATAAAACAAGTCATAAAGAATTACTCCATCTACGTAGTAGGGATGTAGCATTTATTCTTAGTCAGCCCAGTTACTCTCCTTCCGTACCGTCTACTCCACAGGATGCCGCATTTCCCAGCGTGCCAGGGGGCGTGTGCTCTGTGTAACCGGCATTTGCACTGGCTGTTTCTTTGTCTGGAGCATTCTTCTCCTGGCCTGTTGCACACCTCATTCCCATCTCGACTAAAATGCCACCTACGCAGAGTGGCCTACCCTGATGACCTGATGCAAATCGATCCCCCATCCCGCCCTGCTTTAGTTTCCTTCACAGCACTTATCACTACCTGACATGACATCGTACATTCAGATGTTCATTTGTGTGCTGCTTGTCTCCCCAGGTAGAATCCCACAGAATGCAGGACTTAGTCTTGTTCACTGTTGTATTCCCAGCACCTAGCCAAGGCTGGCATTAAACAAGCACTCTGTATACATTTGATGAATGAATGAATGAATGATACAGAAGACATCCTTCAGGAGTTACAAATGTAAGAGTATCTTGGAGTAAAAATGGGCTTAGGAAGTTATCCAGTTCAATCCCACCACGTTATCATCCTGGCTTTACTCTGACCTCTGTCTGTCTGCACTGACTTCCACCTGCATGTCTGTGGCTTTGGACCTAGGACCAAGGTGTTCTGCACCCCATAAAGAGGGGCTGGTGGCCCCAACACTCAAGGCCACCTATTGGCTGTGCTTTTTGTACTTATTACTTTTCTTGTCCTTTCTTCAGTTTATTGTCGGTTTTTTTTTTTTTTGGTGCCTTGGTGTCCCTGTCTCTCCCCACCCCACTTATGGCAATGACCTGACAATTCTTTTTTTTTTAATTTTTATTGCAGTAACATTGGTTTATAACATTATATAAATTTCAAGTGTAATGTCATATTTCAGTTTCTGTGTAGATTACATCATGTTCACCACCCAAGTCTAATTGCCATCCATCACCATACACAAGTGCCCTTCTACCCCTTTTGCACTTCCCCCCTGCACCCTGGTAACCACCAATCTATTCTGTGTCTATGTGGTTTTCTTTTTTTAATCCTCGACATATGAGTAAAATCATATGATATTTGGCTTTCTCCATTTAACTTATTTTGCTTAACATAATGCCCTCAAGGTCCATCACTGTTGTCACAAATGGCAAGATTTCAACTTTTTATGGTTGAGTAGTATTCCATTGTAGCATTCCATTCCATATATATAGTATTCCATATATATATATTCCATATATATAGCATTCCATATATATAGTATATATACATATATATATATATGCCACATCTTTATCCATTCATCTGTTGATGGGCACTTATGTTGTTTCCAAGTCTTGGCTATTGTAAATAATGCTACAGTGAACATAGGGGTGGATATATCTTTTCGAATTAGTGTTTTCTTGTTCTTTGGATAAATACCCAGAAGTGGCATAGCTGGATAATATGGCAGTTCTCTTCTTAATTTTTTGAGAAATCTCCATACTCTTTTCTGTAGTGGCTGCACTAGTTTACATTCCCACTAGCAGTGTAGAGGGTTCCCTTTTCTCCACATCCTCTCCTACACTTGTTATTTCTTGTCTTTTTAATAATAGGCATTCTGATGGGCACAAGGTGTTATCTCATTATAGTTTTGATTTGCATTTCCCTAATAATTAATCATGTTGAACATCTTTTCATGTTCCTGTATATCTTCTTTGGAAAAATGTCTGTGCAGATCCTCTGCCCACTTTTTAACTGAGTTTTTTGTTGTTGTTGAGTTGTATGAGTTCTTTATATATTTTGGATATTAACCCCTTATTGGATATATGGTTTGCATATATCTTCTCCCAGTTGTTAGGTTGTCTTTTCGTTTTGTTGATGGCTTCCTTTGCTGTGTAGAAGCTTTTTATTTTGATAATTCCATTTGTTTATTTTTTCTTTTGTTTCCCTTGCCTGGTCAGACATGGTATTCAAAAATATACTGCTAAGACCAATGTCAAAGAGCACACTGCCTGTGTTTTCTTCTAGGACTTTTATGGTTTCAGGTCTTACATTCAAGTCTTTAATCCATTTTGAGTTAATTTTTGTGTATGGTGAAAGATAACAGTCTACTTTCATTCTCTTGCATGTGGCTGTCAAGTTTTCCCAGCACCATCTATTGAAGAGACTTATCTTCTCCATTGTATGCTCTTAGCTTCCTTGTCAAAAATTAGCTGTCCATAGGTGTGTGGGTTTATTTCTGGGCTGTTGATTCTGTTCCATTGATCTGTGTGTCTTTTTTTTTGTGGCAGTTCAATGCCATTTTGATTACTATAGTTTTGCTGTATATTTTGAAATCAGGGAGTGTGATACCTTCAGCTTTGGTCTTTCTTCTCAGGATTGTTTTGGCCATTCAGGGTCTTTTGTTTTTCCATAAAAATTTTAGGATTCTTCATTCTATTTCTGTGAAAAATGTGATTGGGACTTTGATAAGGATTGCACTGAATCTGTAGATTGCTTTATGAAGTATGGACATTTTAACTATGTTAATTCTTCCAATCCATCAGCACAGGATATCTTTCCATTTCTTTTTGTCTTCTTCAATTTCTTTCGACAACGTTTTATAGTTTTCAGTGTATAGATCTTTTACCTCTTTGGTTAAATTTACTCCTAGGTATTTTATCTGTTTTGTTGTGATTGTAAATGGGATTGTACTCTTGATTTCTTTTTCTGCTACTTAATTGTTAAGTGTATAGAAATGCAAGTGATTTTTGTATGTTGGTTTTGTATCCTACAACTTTACTGTATTAGTTTATTATCTCTAACAGTGTTTTGTGGATTCTTTAGGGTTTTCTATATATAGAATCATGTCATCTGCAAATAGTGACAGTTTTACTTCTTCCTTTCCAATTTGGATCCCTTTTATTTCCTTCTCTTGACTGATTGCTCTGGCTAGGACTTCCAATACTATGTTAAATAACAGTGGTAAAAGTGGGTATCCTGTCTTCTTCTTAGAGGGATGGCTTTCAGTTTTTCACCTTTGAATGATGCTGGCTGTGGGTTTGTCATATGTGGCCTTTATTATGTTGAGGTATATTCTATACCCATTTTGTTCAGAATTTTTATCATAAATGAATGCTCTATCTTGTCAAATGCCATCTCTGCATCTATTGAGAGGATCACGTGATTTTTATTCTTCATTTTGTTAATGTGGTATATCATGTTGATTGATTTGTGTATGTTGAATCATCCTTGCACCCCTTGAATAAATCCCACTTGATCATGGTGTATGATCTTTTTACTCTATTATTGTATTTGATTTGCTAATATTTTGTTGAGGATTTTTGCATCTATGTTCATTAGTGATATTGGCCTGTAAGTCTTTGTATTATTAGTAAAGTAAAATTTGTAAGTGGTATCCATTGTAATTTCTCCTCTTTCATTTCTGATTTTATTTGAGGCTTCTCTCTTTTTTTCTTGGTGAGTCTAGCTAAAGGTTTGTCAACTTTGTTTATCTTTTCAAAGAACCAATGGCCTGACAATTCTTGATTATCTAGTTTTGTCTAAAATAGGTATAATCAGGTACAATGTGATGCCTGCCCAAGAGACAGCATCCAGAGGATTTTTGTTTCTTTCTGGTATTTTCTTCCTTGGTTCTGTGTTTCAGAGTTGAGATGGCCTGCTAGTTGATCTCTGAATAAGGTTGTTATAATAATAATGGAAATTAAAATTTTTTGTTGTTAATGGTTCTATTAAACATCATGTAAAAGTTCATGGTAAATGACAAGGACTTAAATACAAATGAAGACATTTCCTCAAATAGAACCCATCCTAGACTAATTCATTATCTTTGAGATAAACTTGTCCACCTCTAGTGTTCTCTATCTTAGCAAGGGGCTCTACTTTCCTTCTAGTTGCACATGCAGACCCCGGAGCAATGCGTGTCCCTCCCAGCGAGTCCCCTCTTGATCACACCATATGTAAGTCCAGTCAGTTTTAATCCTTACATTCCTTACAGGCTGCACTGTAATAAGAACAAATTCTCAGAAATATATTTTCAAATTCTTTACTAATAATACAAAGCCTAACAAATATTTCCTATGTGCTTATTATATGCCAGTTACTGTGCTAAGAGCCCTTCAAGCATTATCTTAGTTAACCCTCACAATGATCCTGTGCAGTAGGTGCTGTTATTATCTCCATTTCACTTAGGAAGAGTCTGAGGCTTAGAAAAGGAGACGCGACTTGGGAAAGGACACAAGACTGGTAAGTGACAGAGCTGGGATTTGAAACCAGGTCAACTTGACTCTAGAATCTGAGTCCTTACATGCAAAATTGCCTCTCTGATGAAACTGGATTGGTTAAGTGTAAATACAAATCACCGAAACTTACAAACGATGTCTAAAATGGCTGCGTCATTGAGACTGGCTCGCTTCTTCTGAAAGAGAAGATAAAAGATTTAATAAACATGGCGATAAGCTTGGTTCTACCCCATTTACAGCACATTTTAGGATTGTTTAGAACAGACTATGAGCACCCTCTCAGTTACTGACCACCTGTCTCCAATCTGCGCTCTCCTGTTAGGTAACAAATAGATCGTCTGACTCACGTCTCCGCACGGACACTCACACCTGTTCTTCCACAGTCTACTCCTCAATGATTACTTTTAACGTTTTTTGTTGTTGAAGTAACATTGCTATATAACATTATATATTTTCAGGTGTACGTCATATTTCGACTTCTGTATAGACTACACTGTGTTCACCACCAAAAGTCTAGTTGCCGCTCATCACCATATACATGTGCCCCTTTATCTCTTTCGCCCTCCCCCAACCCCCGTCCCCTCTGGTAACCACCAATCTGTTCTCTATAACTTGTTTTGTTTTGTTTTCTGCTTTTTCTCCCCAAATCCCCCCAGTCCATAGTTGTATATTTTAGTTGTGGGTCCTTCTAGTTGTGGTATGTGGGACACTGCCTCAGTGTGGCCTGATGAGTGGTGCCATGTCTGCATCCAGGATCCGAACCAGTAAAACCCTGGGCTGCCAAGGCGGAGCGTGCAAACTTAACCACTCAGCCACAGGGCCAGCCCCTTGTTTTGTTTTTTAATCAACTGTATGCTTCTAGACTTCCTCGACACCAGGGTTTTGCAACCAGGCACTACTGACATTTTGAGTCAGATAATTCTATGTTGTGGAGGGCTGTCCTAGGATGTTTAGGAGCATTCCCGGCCTCTACAGTGGAAGTCAGTAGCACCCTACTCCCACAGTTTTAACAACTGAAAATGTCTCCAGATGTTGTGTCCTCTGGGACACCAAATTATCCTAGCTGACAGCCACTGCTCTATACATGTACACTTACGTATGCATATTGTATAGTTTGTTTCAAAGTTGTACACAAAGGTCTAGTTTGTTCTTTTTAATGGCTAAAGAATATTTTGTTGTTTGGTGGATATATCATTATTTATCTAATCTCCTATATATAATTGTTTCCAATTTTTTTTTGGTGAGGAAGATTGGCCCTGAGCTAACATCTGTTGCCAGTCTTCCTCTATTTTATATGTGAGCCACCACAGTGTGGTTTTGTTAAGTGGTGCGTAGGTCCATGCTTGGGATCTGAACTTGGGAACCCTGGGCCACTGAAGCAGAGCATGTGAGCTTAACTACTATGCCACCAGGCTGGCCCCAGATTTTTTGTTTTTTAAACAATGCTAGTTAATAGCTTTATTTATATATGTTTACATATTTAGTTATAAATGTGTAAATATCTCTCAATTATAACATTTATATATACCTCCTTATTTTTCATTATTTTCTCCATATAAATTTCCAGAAGTGGAATTGCTGGGTCATAAAGTATATTTATTTAAGAGTGAATGAGGGAATATGGGAATTCTTTGTACTACACTTGCAACTTTTCTGAAAGCCTGAAATCATTTTAAAACAAAAAGCCAATAAGGAAATACATGTGAAAGAGTTATCTCTTTCCGCACAACTTGACCAACACATTTGAGTATTACTATCTTTTCACCTTTGACAATCTGATAGGTAAAAAAAGAATACTGCTTATTATTACTTAACTTGTATCAATTGTTTTTTCTCCCATGGTGTTCATTTTTTTTCTTATTGATCTGTAAGCATTCTTTGTAAGTTGAAAAAGCCAATTAAAAATTAGTTTCTTGGTGCTGGCCCATGGCCAAGTGGTTAAGTTTGCGAGCTCTGCTTCTGTGGCCCAAGGTTTCGCCAGTTCGGATCCTGGGCACGGACATGGCACTGCTCATAAAAAAATTAGTTTCTTCTCCACTATAGTAGCACATAGCCCTCATCACTTTACAGCTTAGCAGCTGCCTTAAATCTCTGTTGGACTAAGGAAAGAAACAAAAAAATCCAAAGGGGTAGCATGATGTTCAAGGTCAATCATTTTGGACACTGTTACCTCACAAAGCAGAACCAAGTCCTGAACAAGAGATTCCTTTCTCTGCCGGAAGTTTACAGTCTGCAGTTGATTTTCAGACAGAAAATCCCAGGCTTTGAGGATTGTCATCATTTCAGCCATGGGGATTTTCAAGATGGTCCTCTTGAAAAACTCGGCAACAGTTTCATCCATCTCTTTGGCACTTTAATAAAAATGAAAATAAAAACAGCACAACAAAGTATTAAAAAAATACAAAAGTTTAACGTAATGGTGAATTTTTCAGCACTATATTTTTAGCCAGGATTTTGATCTGTGGCTCAAAAACCCAAATGTTTACCTTTTTTCAAGCACTCTGCAAAGAGTGTTTCAAGTGGAGGACTTTATTTTCTGCTTAAGTTGTATATTTAAATATGTTTTAGTTTTTAAAAATTAGTGCTCTCTCCCCTTTCTTGGCTGGAGTATTTTGATCTTTTGACGGGAATGATATGTAAATCATTCATTCATGCACTGATTGTGTAACAAATTACTGAGCACCTGTGTGTGCCAAGCACTCTTCTAGGCACTGGGGATAGATACATCTTTAACCAAAAAGATAAAAATCCCTGCCAGTATGGAGCGTCCATTCTAGCTGGGAGAGAGAGGCAAGAGGAAAATCACAAAATGTGTTAAAAGTGATAAGTGCTAAGAAAAAAATGGAATAGTGTTAAGAAAAAACTAGAAGTGAAAATGGAGCAGGCTGGGAGGGAGGTGGGCGCGGTGGGGGTGGAGAGATTAGGCTTCAGAGAGAGGGTGGCATTTGAGCCAATCCTTGCAGGAGAGAGTGAGCCACATGGCTAGCTGGTGGAAGAGCTTTCCGGGCAGAGGGAACAGCAAGTGCAAAAGCCTTGGGGCCTTCAAGGAACAGGGAGAAGGAGGCCTTCAGGGAGGCCGGAGTGAGGGGGCGCAGAGAAGGAAGTGAGGCCAGAGATGGTGGAGGGACCTGGGGGCCGCTGCAGGGATCATGGCTTTTATTCTGACAGAAACCAGCTGTGGGAAGGTCTTGAGAAAAGGTGGGCTAAGCTGTCACTTAGGTTTACTACCAGCATGGGTCTGGCTCCTGCTCTGGGCATGCAGTCTAGGACGGAGGGTGGAAGCGGGAGGCCAGCTAGGAGCTACATTATTACTGCAAAACTCTAGGTAAGAGATGATGGTGGACCCAAATGGAGGCGGTGGGAAGAGGTCAGATTCTGGATATATTTTTAAGAGAGCCCACAGGATTTCCTGATGGATTAGATGTGGGATGTGAGAGCAAGACAGGAATCAAAGATGATACCAAGGTTTTACCAGGTAACTGAAAGAACGGAGTGGCTCTAGGGGGCAGGGGCAGAGGAAAGCTCAAGAATTCCGTTTTGAACATGTAAATTTTAAGGTTAATTATTAGACTCAAGTGGAGATACTGAATAAACAGCTGCATTTATGAGCCTCTGGGACACAATAAGAACTGCAGGAGGAGGGGACTGTAGTCTCTTTCTCCTTTAAGGCCTTGCCAATTAACGTAGAGCTGTTACCTCACTTTTCCTGCCCCAGGGCTGAAGGTGAGATCCTTCAACTGTCCAAAAGGTCTTGAGCCCCAAATCTAGTGTGACTCCCTCAGCAACAGACAAGGGCAAAGATCTTCAGGAGCGTAACTTAGTGCTGTCTTAAAGCTGTGGCATGGGGAGGGAGGATCCTGAGCCCTTTTATTATTTTCCGTAGGGCAGAAGCTGTGGGCCAAGGGTGACAGCTGATCTTAGCTCTGCTACCTCATCTGGGGACACTGATGGACATCCCCCTCACCCCTTATAAAAGACAGAACATAAAAAAGCAAGCAAGCATGATTTCTAAACTAAGATTAAGCAGGATATTGGCAGACTTTAAATTCCCCAACAAGACCTTGGTGTCCCTGTTTAAGACAAGAGGCAGCAGTCTGTCAGTCTCATCTGCTCACACCACAACTTCGGGATTTCCAAGGACAAAAAGAGGAATATCCTCCTACAAGAATTCCGGCTGTGCCTTATTTCTACCATTTAATTGTCTGTTGAACACTGCATATAATTTATTACCATTGACCACTTCCAAAAAGATAAAGAGTAGTTGACTGTATTTTAAAAAGATACTGAAAATAGCTGAAACAAAATAAAGAGGAACTATTATTTGTTTAGCAAGAGAAAAATAACAGAATTAAGAACAAGAGAACAGAATGAGGATCATGAAAATTGAGCCCGAATTGCCTCCTTGCCCAGATACAGGACCAACATACCTTAATGTCAGGACTAAAATCCTCCCCGTGGTCTACAAAGCCCTGCGTGGTTGGGTTCCTGTCTCCCTCCCTGTCATCTACCACTCTTTCCTTGCCTTTCTGAGCTCCAGCTCCATTGGCCTTTTAATTCCTCTAATACAAAATGATCCTTCCAGGAAAGGGCCATTGTACCTGCAGCCACCCCTGCCTAGAAGGTTCTTCCTGCACATACTCACATGAGTGGCGCTTTCTGTAATTCAGGTCTCAGCTTAGATGACTTCTACTCAGAGAGACCTATTCTGACCACCCATTCTAAAGTTATTCCCCACCTTTCAATGCTTATTGTCTTCACAGAATTATCTGAAATTATCTTGCTTATTGATGACTTTATTGCTTTACACTATTTTGTTGAGCTCCACTAGGGTAGCAGCTATGTTTGTCTCATTCATAGCCATATCCCTACATGATAAATACTTGTGGAATGAAGTATTAGATATTCTCCCTAAGAAGTGTGTCCAAGGAGATAAAACACCTGCGAAGGATGAGTGTCCAAGAGTCAGGGAAATAGCGAACCAACTTCTCTCATCAAAACACAGGAGCTTGGGGTGGGCTTGCTAAAATGCAGATTCCTGGGCCCCAGTGCTTTAAACTGGAAGGTAGGGGGGCATCGATTAGGGCTTGAGAGTTTGCATTTTCAGAGTGCCTCAGAAGATTCTCAATTCTGGGTAGAGTTTGCAGAATGCTCTTCTAAAGAATTCTGGTACAAAGACGGCACTCAATCTCACCAATAAAGTTGGAAAACCCTTTAGTACACCCTTCTGATTCCCTGTGATCTAATTTCTTTTCGCTTCCTGGCATTTAGCAGCACAGTGCCTACATACAGCAGGTGCTCGAGATATATTTGTTGAATGAACGCACGACAAAAAAAGAGCCCTTTTAAGTAACTGTCCTGTAAACCTACACCGCTGAAGAGCTGCCATAGGGAGTAATGCGAGAGGCGCACGGACGGAAAAAGACGGAAGCCAAGGTTAAGCAAATATCAAAACGCCCAACGCCCGGCAAAGCAGCAACCCAACGCGGGGAAAGGCGTGTAGTCCGTCACGTGACCACTCGGGGCGGCTCCGGCACTGACGCACGCCCTACGAAAGGCCCCGCCCCACCACGGGCGGATGTGACGTCAGACGAAGCATCGCTGCCCTCTCTCGCCTCAGCCTCAACCGTAGTCCCAGTCCCCGGCCTCCAGCCCGAGACCGAGCGCCCATCCCGCACCTTGGGACGGGCGGCAGTCGCAAAGATGTCACCCCCGAGGCCTGGGATGGGCTTCCTCAAGGCTCCTGCCACCCTCCGGGGCCTGATCCCAGGCCGCCAGGGGCTCTCTCACCGTCCCACATCGCCAGCCGTGCCTCTCCTCAGCAGCCGTTCCCGCCCGCTGCTCCTTCAAAGCCACCAATTGCAGTTCCCGCCGCCCTCGAGCCCCGCCCACTGGAGGGGGCTCGTACTTTGGACTGTCCCTCAGCTCAGGGGGCCACTTGAGGGGAGCGGCACAAGTGGAACTCGGCAAGCCCCCACGTCACCCCTCATAGCAAAGAAGGTTGCTTAAATGAAGTTAATATGAGCCACAAAATCTGGCTTGTCGGCTTGGCTTGTCGTTTAGGCTCCGCCGTGCCTCCGTGGACTCACTCTCTCTCCCCCTCCCAGCGCCCGAAAGTGGGCCCGTCCAGCCAGGTGGCGCATGCGCCCCAGAGGACGCGAGCGGCTGGGGCTGGCCGAGCGGGGTCAGCCGCCGAGGGCGCTGGACATTTCGTGGCCCGGAGCCCTCCGGCTCTGGCGCCTAGGCTGCCGGCCTTAGGGTGGGGCGTTCTCGCCGGTGAATTCCGCTTCAGCCCGCCCGGTGTGGCCGCGAGTCGGGTGAGTCTCGGGGTCGGGCGGTTCGGAGGGGCGCTCTTTTCCTGGCCGCGGTGTCCGGGGAGGCCGCGAGACCCCCCCGGCCGTGCCCGCATCCCCTGCTCGCGCGCGCCCCCCCGTGCTTTCCGAGGTCGGGGCCTGGGGGCCCTCCGGGCGGCCGTTCTGCCCCAGCCCTGCGGCCGCGCGCGGCGCCAGGGATTTTGCCGGGGCGTCCTGAGCCCGGGCGTGCGCTGAGGACGCGCTGGGAGCAGGCCTGGGCCCGGAGCTTTCTCCCCGTGCGGGGATCGACCCCGCCGCTCTCCAGGGGGTGACCTCGGGTGGGCTCCTCCCCTCCCTGAGCCGCGGCTTTCTCGCTTGCAAAATGGGGGTCACCCATCGCCGCGATCGTGAGCAGGGAAGCGCTTCACGCGGTGTGTGACACGGGAGCGCTCAGTCCGTGGCGTGGTGGTTACTGTTCCTGATGATCCGGGGGGTTAGAACTAGCCTGTGGAAGGTGGGGGGCGCATCTCAGCTGCAGCGAGAGTTGCCCCCAGTCTGTCTTGCGGTGTGACCATCCGCCAACCCCCATCAGTACCCTTTTCAAGGAAAGTGGACGTTCACATACCTTTTCCTGGGTTGAGACACGACCGTGCTTGTAGTCTCACAGTAGGTGCTTTAAGAAGAGTCTTAAGTAAATCCGAGTTCTGGAAACTTTCGTTTAAAAGGTTCAATGCATAAAAGACGTTCGCGCTGGCAAAGGAGTTCTGTGGTGACCCCCCTTGTGTCTCCTGTCCTGTACACATGGGCTTCTGCGCTTAAAATAAGCCTCAGATCCATCCTTTTAAAAAAGCGTGTTGAAGTTTGAGCCAATTCTCAAATCTGTGGTCATCCTAAATTCAGCATTCGCACATTTATTGGGCGTTTAGTAGATGCATTTACAAGGGTATTCCCTGGCTAGCCTGTGATTCTTTGAGATGCGTGGACGAAGATTTTCCTCGGAAATTCATGTAATCTGGCAGAGTGCTTAGCACCTAGGAAGTGCCCGTAACTGTTCAAGGAAAGATACGACTTGGCCCATTCCTTATGAGACTGTGCGGCGGAAGGGAGTCCTCCAGTCTGTCTCCCAGGTTGCTCTGGGTAGCAGGGGGCATGGTCTGTCCTCTGGGAGCGCCAGCCACTTAGAGCATCTATTTCGATTTGGGCCCTTGGCAGCTGTGATAAGTAGAGGTGGGTGGGGTAGCTGGTGTCGTCTGTTGGCTGCTTCTGCTGAATATGGTGCATCGTTTGAAGTGGTTGGAGAAAAACTAATTTAACTAATTCCAGAGCTTTCAAAAATGTAGGCTTTTAAAAAAATACATTTTAGAAAGCAATAAGTATTAGTTTACCGTTTTTCCTGGTGAACAGATTCTTCAAATTCTGAACAGGAGACTTTGGCCTCCTTTTTTGCTTGCTTTAAAATGACATTAGAAATTGCAACTGTAGCGTAAATTTCTTTCTGGTGAAGCCAAACAGTAACAGAATCTTTCTAAAGAAAACCCAAGTGGCATTCAAATATAGGGTTTCCCCACTGTGATTATAGATCTGCTGAACTGTGTTATTAGAATGTTTACTCCCTTTTGTTTACTAGAGTTATTGTATTGCTTTCTCTTCGGTTTATTGATTTTCTAAAATTGTGCCACCTGGTGGTTGAAATCTTCTCTCTCTCATAGAATACTCATTAGGAAGATTTTTACGTCAGAGTCTTGGTAGAATAAGGTGAAGGACTGAATAAAATAAGACTATAATTTCTAAATCTTTAGTGAGAATAACCTACTGCCTCTACCCTCCAGCTTACCCCCAAGTAAAAGTTAAAATTGCTTTGCAGGGTCATATTATCCAGTTATCAAAACATCAGATTGTCACAGCTAAACATTTTTAAGAGTTTCAGCGAACTGCTTGGCGTCAGTGTGTGCATACTTGAGGAAGTGGGTGGGGTTGGCAGGGGTGGGAAGTATTGTAATTGTGACAAGTTAACCCTAAATGGCAGTGTAAAGGTGGGACTGAAGTTTTGTGTTTAACTAAATAACAACAGTTTGAATGGAATTTATCCCTCTTTCTCATGCCAACACCCATGGGCAAAGCATTATCACAAATAATGTTTCCTTCACTTTTGTTTCAGTCGTGTGGCTGAAGTTCATAATTACCTTGGCAGTATCGTTTTGAAATTGTTTTCTGCCTTCTTTATAGTAACAACTGTTTATCCTTTGAGTGTGAATTTTATTTTTGGAAACGGTGTAACATCATTTAATTGTGAACCTAGATTTGAGAAGAAACTTAAGAACACAATTCAAGAAGTATTATACTCTTGACATCCTTAATTGATGTGGCCAGTCTCTTTTGGGCACGTCAGGACAGATATCAAGGGCTTCCCGCAGCATCCTGTTTCGTTGTTGGACAGCTCCATGAAGATGACTTCTGCCTCTGTGACTTCCACCCTTTGATTTCCAGTCCTGTCCTCAGAAACACCTCAGAGTAAATTCAGGTCACCCTTTCCCATCATGTGACAGAGCATCTCAGATACACAAATAATGCTTTACATATGTCCCACTCACTGTTCACGATTTCAGATACTCTCACAGAGGTTATTGTAAACCTCATGGTCACACAGAGATTATAGGTCAAGAACTAATTCCATTTTGTGGAAGAAGAGTCTTAGGTCTCAGAATAAGTAACCAAAGTGACATAACTTGTGAAGAGCTGAGTCTACCACTTTCGCCTCCAAACCCAGCATCTTTTCCCTTCAAATCCGTTGCTTGTCCTGCTTAACCGGGTTGTTCTTTTATCTGTCCCCTCTGATGGGGGCTTCCCTAAATTGGTAAATATCCCCAATTTCATTAATGGTTCCCTGTTTAAACCTAGTTTCAGAGCCATCTCCATCCTGAGCATCCCTCAGGAATATTCAAATTGTCAATATTCTGGACATGGCAGATAGGACGAACACAGTACTGTTCTTTTCTTGATGTAGACAGCTCCTCTGTTTCTAATAATACAGGAGAATATTAAATTGACTTCTGTGGAACCTAGGCCTAGAATTAGGGCCTGTTGCACTTTAGCCAACCACAGGATCTTTGGGAAATAGTTCCTTCTATCTGAATTTATTTCATTCATGAAGTGCTACGAAGGCATGTCTTTCCTATTTTGAATGTGGGAAAAATCAGTCATGGTGAGAGATTACGTTGAGTAGTAACTCTCACTGTGTGACCTGGGGCTTAGTTTTGCTATGAAAATTTGAGTAATGCATATTTTGACCTACAAAAAGGCAATTTCTTCTGGTTCAACTGAATTTAAAAAGGTACCTACTTCCTAAGGTTATTGGGAGGATTATAACACTTGTGCCTAGCACATGGTAAGTGTTCTACAAATTATTTTCTACACTAATAATGTAGATATATTCTTATAGCTTTGAAGAAATTTTAAAAATAAGAATATGGAATATATAGCTTTTCTTCGGTTCATAAAAAATTACTTTGAGTTATAGTGTTATTAGAATAGGCTTTTAAAGATGACTGCTGGGAGGTATCAGCACTCATTTAAATGTGTTCTAAGAAGAATGCCATTGTTTTATAGTTATGGTTTGTACATTACACCCAAGAGTACAGCAGTACATCTCTGTAAGCACCAAAGGGCAAAGCCAGATCACACAGAGTGCACGGAAGGGAGCAGAGGGAAAGGGTGAAGAGAGGGAAAGGGGAAGAAGAGAATCTCTAAGTGAAAAGATAGGGGGAGGAGAGGGGAGTGAGCGGTAAAGCAAGGAGTTTGTTAGATAAGGGATAAGGTAAGTGTTTAGTGCTTTAGGGTAAGTGGTAGCTTTTTATCAAGAAAAGGGAAAGGAAATTATAGGAAACCATTTTCTTCTTTGATATAGTCATCTAGAATAAATAAATAAATAGGAGGAAAGATGTCTTATTGGTACCCTGGCTGGGTCTACAGCAGCATACATATTTGAAGTAAACTTTTCTTATGGAGGGAGGAAAAATATCTAACATGATATGCATTTATGCTTATATGCAATGTGCACATATCCCTTTACATCAGCAGCCAAGTGTCTTCCCAAGTGTTTACTTTGCTAATTAAAGAGGTCATTTCGGTACATCATAAGGTTGTTTCTGAACTATAAAAGCATAAATTTGAGGGCTGGTTGATAGAAATATAAAAAAATATTTTGTCAAATGTATTTACAAAATAAAATATTAAAGACATTTTCTAGGTGACTAAACCAATGTTTATCTTCCTTCAGAAAAAATAAGTCAGACAGGAACTAGATAAGTAATACTATATATAAGTGTAGGTGCATAATATTGTATAATATTAGGTGACTTGAATTGCTGAACTGTGTGAGACCTAATTTTTCTGAGGCAAAAATTTATATTAATTGAAAAGACTTTGCAGTCAGTGGCAGGCAAGTAAGACTTGAACTTGGCCGTATTTCCAGTTTCCATTTCAAATACTCATCTCTCAGCTGGGCGCAACTCTTACGTACGTACTGTATGTAGTCTTTTGAATCTCGCTGCTTTCGTTTAGCTTAGTGCTTTTGAGGTTCATCCATGTTGGCGCATGTATCAAGTTCATTCCTTGTAATTGCTAAATAGTGTTTTATTGTATAGATATACCACATTTGTTTATCCAATTACCTAGTTATTGGACATTTGGATTGTTTCCAACATTGGCTGTTAGGAATGATACTATGAACATTCACATACATCTCTTTGTGTGGATATGTTTTCATTTGTCTTTAGGAATGCAATTTCCAGGTCATATGATAAGTTTGCATTAACTTCTTAAGCAACTGCAACTGCCAAATTGTTTTCCAAAGTGTCTGTACTATTTCACATTCCCAATAGCAATGCATGAGGTCCATTTTCTCCACATCCTAACCAATGCTTGGTATTGTCTGACTTTGATTATAGCTATTCTGGTGGCTGTGTAGTGCTATCTCGTTGTGGTTTTAATTTGCATTTCCGTAACGGCTAATGGTGTTCAGCATCTTTTCATGTGCTTAATTAACCAGACCTGTATCTTCTTCAGTGAAATATCTGTTCAAATTTTTTGCCCATTTTGGGGGTCCATTTTAAACATTGGATTGTTTGTAGGCATTCTTTATATATTCTAGATAGAAGTCCTTTATCATATATGATTTGCAAATAGTTTCTCCTAGTCTGTAGCTTGTAGTAGATTTTACTTTTTAGAGCAGTTTTAGGTACACAGCAAAACTGAGCAGAAAGTACAGAGAGATCCCATATGCCCTCTGCCCCTTCCCCCCATCCTTGCCTGCTGTCCACATCCCCCACCAGAGTGGTATGTTTATTGCAATTGATGAACCTACATTGACACATCATTATCACCCAAAGTGTCGCTTGTCTTTCTTCATTTTCTTAATGATGTTTGTTTTTTTTTTTTTTTTAAAGATTTTAGTCTTCCTTTTTCTCCCACAGTCCCCCGTACATAGTTGTGTGTGGGTCCTTCTAGTTGTGGTGTGTGGGATGCCGCCTCAGCATGGCTTGATGAACGGTGCCATGTCCGCGCCCAGGATTCGAACTGACAAAACCCTGGGCCTCCGAAGCAGAGCTCAGGAGCTTAACCACTTGGCTACGGGGCCAGCCCCTTAATGATGTTTTTTGAAGTGGGAATGTTTTTAATTTTGATGAGTTTTTACCAATTTTTTCTTTTAAGGATTGTGGTTTTGATATATCTAAGAACCCTGCCCAACCTAAGGTCATGACTTTCTTCTGTGTTTCCTTTCTCGAAACTTTTAAGAGATTAAAGCAATTAATTGAATCTTTCTTTTGTTAATCTTTTCTGAGTTAAAAAGAATAAGTTAAAACAAGAATAGGTGAATAGTACTACATAACTATAGCAGACACCTCAAAATAATACTTTTGCTTTGACCTTGGCTGCTAATTTTCTGCTTTGTGAATGAACCAATTAAACTTAATTTCAGGTTCTGATAATTGCATTCTATAATTCTAATAATAATATTAGAATTCTAGGATTATTAGAATTATTATTCTAATATCTATTATTATTCTAATAATTCTGTAATTCTAATAATTGCATTTTATAGATATATCTGCTAAATTTGGAAAAAAATTTCACACCTGCTTCTTGTTTTTCTTCATTGTTTAGTTAGATTTTTCTTAGCCAGATTCTAGGAAGAAAATCTGTATTCACCCTAATGTGAGACTGACTAATGGCCCTTTGATCCTCTCAGAGGAATATACACTTTAAAAGGGTTAATAAGCCAGTTCTCTTAATTGGTAGAATTTCATCTGAACAAATGAGTTGTAATCAATTTCAGGAATGTGGGAAAATGACTGAAGTTGGACTTATTAATATAGGCAAGCTGTTTTTGTTTGAGCACTTGTTTCCAGGATTGGGGCTCTTGAGGAGTCCTGCTTTTTTCTGAACCTGCGAGTTTTCTAAACACTCCTGATAACTTGCTGAATCTGTTAAGTGATTGGCTGAGGAAGCAAACTGAGGCTCAAGTTTAATAATTTGCCTAAGGTCAACATTCTTTTCTGATAAAAATCACTGCAGGTTCTTACTGAAAATAGTTTTAGGTCGCACTAACGAATATAGTCACACATACTCAAGACACTCTTGTATCCACAGGTTGCTCTGCCGTGCTCCATCATCTTCTAAAGATGCATCCTGACTTATCTCCACACTTGCACACTGAAGAATGCAACGTCTTGATTAACTTGCTTAAGGAATGTCACAAAAATGTAAGACTTCAGAAAAATGACCATAAAGCAAAAATGAAACTTAGGTGCAACACACTGATGTAAAATGTTATCTCCATTAATGGAAGGGAATGATAATGTCTTAGTAATGCATCTTAGCTTAGTACAGATAAGCAACTGATGCTTGTGCTTTTTTTTATTTTGAGCCCTGAGCTAACGTCTGCCACCAATCCCCCTCTTTTTGTTGAGGAAGATTCACCCTGAGCTAACATCCGTGCCCATCTCCCTCTACTTTACATATATGGGCTGCCTGCCACAGCATGGCTTGATAAACGATATGTGGGTCCACGCCTGGGTCTGAGCCAGTGAACCCCAGGCTGCAGACATGGAGCACACGAACTTAACCCCTTTGTCCCAGGGCCAGCCCCAAGCTTGTGATTTTTCAGAAACCGCTACCTTTTATGATTAGTAAAAATCAAGCATGATAGTTTGTTAGGGAACTCTTGAAATGCCATGTAATACCTTAGAATCCATGTTCTTATAATAAAATACTTTCCTTTTCCTAATTTCAGGGCACTAGAACAATTATGTTCAGCTCTGACTCTTCTGGTCATAATGAAATTCTAACATTTTCTGTTCCTTGATGTCTACCATTCTATGTTTAAAGGAAAGTGAAACTTTCTTTGTAAGTAGGTATTAGCTAGATTTAAATTATGATTGGCCTAATTTGACAGATTTACTTAATTGTTAGTGGAATGAAAGTAAAATTCCATGGTAAAAACCAAAATAGAAAAGAAGCCCATTTTTGGAATGCTTTAAATTAAGCTGGTATCTTTACAGATGTCAAATATTTAGCTTTTTTCCCATGTGTTTGACACATGAGACATTTATAAAGAGCGTTTATGTTTTTCTTTAACTTTGGATGATGCATTATTTTCCTCATGATATTTATACAGTGTAGATATATCAAATTATATAATAACTATCATTTAAATGAGTAGAATTTTAAGACTAAAAATAAGGCAGTAAGTGATACCCATGACCTGTGAAGTCAGATATTTTTACTGGTTCAAAGAATGTTGTTGATGACAATATACTTTAGGCAAACTATGTTTATCATACAGCTAGATCAAGAATTGATATTGTAAGTCTTTAACTTTAGCCGCTCTATGGGTATGTAGTAATATCTCATTTGGTTTTCAATCGTATTTCCCGGATGGCTGATGATTTTGAGTATCTCTGTGTGCATATTGGCCATTCATGACATCTTGCCCATATTTAAAAATTGAGTTGTTTGCCTTATTATTGAGTTGTAAGGATTCTTTTTATCATTCGATATATAAGTCCTTTGTCTGGTAAGTGTATTGTAAATATCTTCTCCCAGTCTATGACATCCTTTTTCGTTTTCTTAAGGGTGTGTTTCAAAGAACAGTTTGTAAGTATGAAGAAGTCTAATTGACCAGTTTTTTTCTTTTATTGTTTCTGTTTTTTGTGTTTTAAGGATCTTTGTGTATTTCCTGGTCACAAAGATTTTCTTCTAGTTTTTCTTCTGGACGTTTTATAGTTTTAGCCTTTTCATTTTAGTGTGATTCATTTCAAGTTAGTTTTTGTGTGTGGTGTGAGGTTTGAGTTAAGATTTCTTTCTTTCCCTATGGATACCCAGTTATTCTAACACCTTTTATTGGCAAGTGTCGCCTTTCCCCACTAAATTGCCTTGGTGCCTTTGTCAAAAATCAATTGACCATATGTGAGTGGGTCTATTTCTGGGCTCTCTAGTCTCTTCCACTGATTTATATGTCTATTCTTAACACTACTTAATTACAACGGTATCTTACTGGGGCCACCTGGTCCTCTGACTGTTTTGTCCTCTTTGTCCTAATTCACTTTCCACACTGCATCTAGAGCAGTCTCTCAAACATGAATTTAATTGTTGTTCTCCTTTACTGGCTCCCTTTGCCTATAGAATAAAATGTAAATTTCTTACTTTGTGTATCAAGACCTTCATGAAACTGGCCTCTGATTATCTCTTGAGCTTCCCCACTCTCCTACGCCTGCCTTCTCCTCCCCTCCTTCCTGTGTGCTTTTTTCTGCAGTTGTGGAGCACGTTTCTCTCTTCCACGCTTTGTGTTTGCTTTTTCCTTTCCTTAACTTAGAGCCTCCTCACAATCAGCACTTCCCATTTGGTAGACCAGGCTTTAGCACCCTCCAGGTTTTAGTCAGCTTAATTTGTTATTTCCTCTTCCTTTTCTCCTTTCCTGGCCTAGATTCACTTGGTATAGTCACTCTATACACCAGTAACATCATACATAGTGCATTTCCTACTTTATAGCAATTGTTCTCACATTTTTTGGTCTCAAGACTCCTTTACATTCTTAAAAATTATTCAGGACCCGAAAGAACTTTTGTTTATGTAGGCTGTGTCTGCCAATATTTACTGAAATAGAAATTAAAACTGAGAAATTTAAAAATATTAATTTAAAAATTAGAATAATAAGCCTGTTACATAGTTATTTTTCACAAAAAAGATCTTAGTTTCCAAAACAAAAAAAAAGTGAAAAGAGTGACATTGCTTTTGCATTTGTGCAATTCTCTTAAATGTTGGGCCTAATAGAATATAGCTAGATTCTCATATCTGCCTCTACATTCAATCTGTGTTGATATTATACTTCATGTAGCTTCTGGAAAATTCTACGGTACCCTTGAGAGAGAATGAAAATGAACAAAACAAATAAGATCTTTGATTAATAGGAAAATAGTTTTTACCTTATGTGTCCCCTGGAAAACTCTTGGGAACTCCTCTGCATCCCTGGACTATACTTTGAGAACCACTGCTTTATAGCAGTCACTTCATTATTCGTCTTTTCCTTCTGACTGTGCGCTGTGAGAGTAGGCCCAGGGCCGCCTTGCTCAGTGCTGTATCCTTAGTGCCCGGGACACTGTCTTCCAGACGTCAGTCGATTGAGTCACTTACTCAGCCAGCCAGCCAGTGTGGTTCTCTAGAAATAGCCGTCAGGCACTAGTGGCTTATGCTGTGTGTATCTGAGAGAATTGCAGCCCGTGGACATTTCTTTTACCAGCTCCACTAGGGCATTTTGGGCTTGTTTTTCATGTAATGTCAAATAGTATAATTCTTATTTGGGTTTAATGTTGAGGTGAAAGCAAAAGTATAAATTAGTTTTGTCTTAGAGTTTTAAAATAAGATGTATGTATATGGAATGATATAAATAAATGTAAACTAAGCTATGAAATATTGTCTTAAAAGTCTAACCCTTTCTGTTATTTCTGCTTGTCCTGAAGGTGTGTGAAAATACATTGTCCCTGTTTATTTGTTGTCAAGGAAGTAGTTTAGGAAAAATACACGAGAAATAATTATTCTGAAAAGGCCATTAGGTGAACTGGTGGGAGATCTAAGTCTCTCTTAAATGCTCGCCAGAAAAACTCTGACCGTTTATTCAGAGTGGACCAGAAAAGTACATTTAAAGTGGCAATGAAGCAGGGAAAAAAAGAAACAGCATGAGGCATAGCTTCCTAATTATGTGTTGCCTGGTTTCTATGAAAGCCTTAATTAGAAAGAAAAGGAAAAGATGTGCCTGTTATTACCACTACAAGTTCAGCATTTATGGCATGTCATTATAGGAGATCACCATGCTCTCTGACCCACCCTTAAAAATTGTGACGTGCAAATGCACTAATTATGGCCCTTCTAAAAGTTAGGATCTTAACTTCAGTCATCATCTTAATCTGCTTTGCAGCATTCATACTTTTTGCCATGATAATAGTCATAGGAGTTGAAACCACTAGGAGATTATTTTTGCTTGTCATACAAAGCAGACTTTGAACTTCAGACATAGATTTCTTTATATTGTGAGTTGGTGGCTTATTTATGTGGCCCATATAGGCCATCTAATAATAGTGTTAGGTGTTTCTGATGTATTTTGATGACGTTTTGAACAGGGGCAAATGAGAAAGTGGCTTTGGCACCAAGCATTTATTAAGTAACCCTTCTGTGGGACAGTTGTTGCTAGTGAAGAAAGTTGCTTGTTGTGTTACTATGGCCACACTGCGCTTTGACATTACTTCCTGTAATAGAGGATGGATTGTGCTGTGATTTTTAATATGCGCTTAAAGAAAGGGGTATTAGGAAATAAAATTGTTTACACTCTTGTCGTTGTGAGGATTTGGCAGGTTAATAGGCTTCCCTTTTATCAAAGAAAAGTTTATTTTTCATTTCCACTATAGAGCATCTATCTACTCTAGAGCATTTATCCCTCCTTTGTAGGAACGGCAGTGTAAGCCTGTTTACTTGTATATTTTATACTTGTGATTTAACTGTTTGCTTAGTAATAAGGTGACACATTAAACACATTTCTATAGTAATAAATATTTAAACTCTATGTGCCAGAGACCTTAGCATATTATGGGATGAAATATTTTATGCCTTTTCTTCCTTTTAGCACAGCATTCTGAAATTTTTTGGTCATTGCAATGATCTTGATCGGGAGATGAGAAAATGCTTGAAGAATGAGGTAAGAAAAGTGTTAATATTTTTTTTTTTTAAGATTGGCACCTGAGCTAAAACTGTTGTCAATCTTCTTTTTTTTTGCCCCTCCCAAATCCTCCCAGTGCATAGTTGTATATTTTTTAGTTGTGGGTCCTCCTAGTTGTGGCATGTGGGACTCTGCCTCAGCATGGCCTGATGAGCGGTGCCATGTCTGCGCCCAGGATCCGAACCGGCGAAACCCTGGGCTGACAAAGTGGAGCGTGTGAATTCAACCATTCAGCCATGGGGCCAGCCCTAGAAAAGTGTTAAAAGATGGAAATGGTTAAACAATAGAACAGAACATTTTGAATAATATTATATGTTACTGCCATTATTAAATTTTTTTTCCAAATTTTAGGGTAACAGAGAAAATTGACTTTATATGTATGTCCTCCCCTAAAACCAAGAAGAGAAGTGAAACGTCTTCCAGGGACAGTTTTAGAACATTGCTATTCTTTTGCATGCATGTAAATAAAAACAACTTCCTTATCATAATCACTGGAAGTCCTCTGGGTGAGTTTTAAGGTTTGGGAAATTGACTCTCTGTTCAGCAGAAAGACTTATGTCAATCAGCTCTAACAGGTAACTAAAACTCTCGGCCTCAGTTTCCTTATATAACTTGTGAAAGATCTCTTTCCAGCTTTAAAATGTTTAATTTCTTTCTAGTTATGGTATGTACAAGCCATAGGGATCAAATTTGACTTGTTTGCAAAGAATCATTTCCTGCATCCAATTTTAGGTTATGACTTGGACTTGGCAAATAGCCAAAGTACCTAGTTCATTGTCTTTTTAAGGTACTGCTTTAAGGTACTGCTAACCAAGCATTTTTATTTTATTGTATTTTATTTTTTTGAGGAAGATTAGCCCTGAACTAACATCTGCCAATCCTCCTCTTTTTGCTAAGGAAGCCTGGCCCTGATCTAACATCCGTGCCCATCTTCCTCTACTTTATCTATGGGGCGCCTACCACAGCATGGCTTGACAAGCGGTGCCATGTTCGCACCCGGGATCTGAACCGGCGAACCCCGGGCCGCCAAAGTGGAACATGCAAACTTAACCACTGCGCCACCGGGTGGGCCCCTAACCAAGCATTTTAAATCTTTGAAAAGAAATTTAATTCTCTTTCTGTTTTGTACATCAGATGTTTTATGTCCAGAACCTTTACAATCTATAACTACTAAAAATCTGCCTTTCAGTTTTCTTTCATTTTCTGTAGTTTTGAAATTTTTTTCCTATTTAGCCTCATATTGAAAGTTATTAGATATGATCTATGAAGCTGTCTAGCATCTGTCTGTCTTCATTTTTTGTATTTTCCACTTTAGGGCCTTTTTTTCTTTGAGGAAGATTAGCCCTGAGCTAACATATGCTTACAATCCTCCTCTTTTTGCTGAGGAAGACTGGCCCTGAGCTAACATCCATGCCCATCCTCCTCTGTTTTATATGTGGGACGCCTACCACAGCATGTCTTGCCAAGCGGTGCCATGTCTGCACCCAGGATCCGAACCAGCAAACCCTGGGCCGCCGAAGTGGAACGTGTGAACTTAACTGCTGCGACAGTGGGCTGGCCTCTAGGGCCTTTTTTTTCCCCCCTCGTGGAATCCCTTTCCAGTGTCTTTACTGTTAGAACTGTCTGAAGTTCTGAGTTGGGGGTAATAGTTTTGTGTGCACAAACATGTACCTGTAGAAGTGTTTTAAACTGATTTTTGAGAAGAGTTTTTCCTTCATATGTGAAGGCTAGTTTATATGGAAACTACACCTAGGGCTGTGTGCCTGTTTTAATAAGATTATGGAAAAATAAAGCCCATGCTATTTTATTCGGTATAGCTGTTTATTTCTCACATTCTTTCAGTTGTGTAAGATGGCTTTTTCCCTAAGTTTAGAATTTTTTCTCCTTATAGTTCAATAATTGTGCCATTGGTTTGGTGATTAGATCTTCATGTGAAATCTTCTTCCCAGGTGGTCCTGAGCTGTTAGTGACTGTTTGGTAGAATGTTGTAGATACTTTTCTTATTTTATCTGAGTTCGTTTTCATATAAATTTCAGATTTTCTCCTTGACTTATTTTCTCAGTTCTCTATGTGGTTTTTATGTTATTTCGTTACCTGATTTATAGATGTTTTTCTGTCTCTTCTTTCATTCTTCAGTCTTCTCAACTTGTTCTCATTTACTTCCTCTCTGCTTTTACTGCTTTCTAGTTTACCATTTATTGCTTCTAACGCTCTCCTTCTGCCGTTTCCTTCATGTGTCATTTGAGTGCTTCGTTCCTGGGAGCTTTTAACTGGGAAGGCTCTGGCCCTTTCTCTTGAGCTTGTCTTTTAACTGGGAAGGCTCTGGCCCGTTCTCTTGAGCTTGTCTTTTAACTGGGAAGGCTCTGGCCCGTTGTCTTGAGCTTGTCTTTTAACTGGGAAGGCTCTGGCCCATTGTCTTGAGCTTGTCTTTTAACTGGGAAGGCTCTGGCCCGTTGTCTTGAGCTTGTCTTTTAACTGGGAAGGCTCTGGCCCATCTCTTGAGCTTGTCTGTGCTCCTGTGTTGCTGCTTTTGTTCTTTCGTTTGAAATAATCACTAATATTGCTTTTGCAGCATCCTCTTTCGTTCTTCCTAATTGTTTGGTTTGGTTTGGTTTTTGGTTAATTGACCTTCCATTCCATCAGTATTGTTTGGTGGAGTTTTGTGAATAACATCATATTTATCCTTTTTTTTCCTTCTTTTATTCAAGGGCCATCTTGGCTCTCTTTGAAGATGTCTTAACATATATTTTAATACAGACTGTATTTTAATTTGCTCCATGACTTATTTTATTGGCCTGCTACAACGTATCGTCTTCTGAAGACTTACCCTTAAGACCCTCCTCCCACCCTGATTGCTGGGTGCAGCCCAGCATATGTGATTAAAGATAGATATCAAGTACTTTTCTCGGAGCAGGTATCTCTCCGTGTTCTAGCATAGTGGCTTTTTTTAAAAAAACTTCTTAACGTAATGAAACACCCTTTCCCCCCAACAATCTTAGTAGGAAAATTAATGTATGAGAGATCAAAGGAGTGATTTTGGTTAAAGGGACCTGGTACTTTATCTGTAATTTGCAGTGGCCCTTTGATGAGGAAGAAAAAGTTTGAAAACTACCATTCCAGAAGATGTGTTAGAACACTTCAACCAAAACTTTAGACCTAGAAAACTTCTGAAAGATTATCTAGCCCAGCTCCTTATATTTGAGGTTACTGGACCAGAAGATGAAGTAACTCAAAGGCACGAATCTCCACACCGTTGTCTTAGGGGTACTGGGAGAGGGGATCCGCTCAAGTCCCTGCGTAGCTCTCTCCCACTAGTTTTTCATTTCTGGCCTCTTTCTCTGTCTCTGGCTCCTAAAATATTGTGATGTCCAGCGGTTCGTATATACTCAGTTCTATCAAGTTGAATTAACTTTTTCCACCTCTGCCTGGGGACCCTTTATTTGCCTTTAAAATATGTCTGTTTTGGTGTATATATTATAAGCCTGTAAATATATTCATATACAAACACTTATATTCAGTTTTCTTTGCTTTAAACAAGTGCTTTTTCCAAGTGCCAGGCTCTGTATTTGCTGTTATTTATAACCTACTGGCCAGAACAGAATATTAGGCAGAAACCCTCCAAGGTGAAAAGTGCATTTAGATCCAGTTGATTACAGAAACCTAGTTGTTGAGGAGAATCAGGTTCGATGACTATTCATGACGAAAAAATCCTAGGAAGGTCTGCTGACTGTAAATTTCCATATGAACCAACAGGATAATATGGTGGCTAAGAGCCAGTTACTCTTCTGATAATATTTATGGAAATGTAAGATGTCGAGGTCACGAGAACTAGTAGGCCCACTGTAATCCACATCTGTCAGACTGTGTCGAGAGCGCTGTGTTTCATTCTGGTTGTAGTTTTTTTTATAAGAAGTATTGATATTTAAGTGCTCTATAAAAGGTGCTTTATAGATATTAGAAGGCAGAAGCCATGTTCTGTGAACAGTTGTAGAAAGCAGCAGTTCAGCCTGAAAAAGAGGTAGTGAGTGAGGTATCTGTACTCAGATGTTTGGAAGATTATAGCAGACAAGAAGAAATAGAGGGCAGGAGGAGGATTTACAGGGAAACACTTACTGCATAAAAAACTTGGGAACAAGTAGAAGTGTCCAGTAATTAAAGAGGCTGCGTCTCAAGGTAGTGAGCTCTCAGAACTACAAGCGCTCGAGCAGAGGTTAGAGGACATTACTGTGAGCTCCTGCAGAACAGGGACAGGAGTCATCCGTCTTCAACATTTGCTGAATTCATATTTTGGAAGGAAGTTAATTCAGTAAATATTTGTGCACCTATTAGAATGTGGGTGCTTTACTGTATCAAATGAAATTGTACTAGATAGCCCTCTAAGGTCACTGTTTCCTGTCTCAGATTTAGTGAAATAAGAGACAAATAAGAATTTTGTCAGCAAAACCATTATTTGTATTTTGCAAATATTTAATTTAACTGATATAAATGGTGATGTAATCTGCTGTCTCTTTTCTCCCCCTCTTCCTTTTATTTTCCAGTACATGGAGAAGAGGTCCAAGAGCAGGGAGCACGGCAATGTGATGCGAAAGAGACTTTTTAATCCTCCAGAGGAATCTGAAAAATAAATTATATTTTTACTGGATGGCTTGGTTGAGAGAAGACCTAAAGACTTGGTTGATAACCAAAAGAATCCTGTCTCGTTTGGTCTCCAGAATCCTTTGAATGGAAAATGACTCGTGAGAAATGGAGCCATGGAGAAATATGGAAACCCTGGCTTCTGACTGTCTGTTGGGCAGGGCCTTTAGTACTCTCTCTCCTCTCCCAGCACACCTGACTTCTCACACGTTTCTTCCCTGGCTTAAGCCAGTTAACATTTGAGTAACTTATCTCCTTCAATAAAATAATTGACTTTAGTCATTCTTTTTCTGTTTTCTTAGACTCTCCTGGAACTAGGGCAAAATGGTCCCATTAGACTTTCCTTTTTGACAACGTGGCAATCTGGAGCTTAAACACTGAAGACACAAGCTAGGGCAAAGAGTTTGGGGAAGGCCCAGCCCAGTGGCGTAGCAGTTAAGTTTGCATGCTCTGCTTCAGGGCCCTGGGATTTGCCAGTTTTGATCCTGAGCTTGGCCCTACACAGTGCTTATCAAGCCATGCTGTGGAGGTATCCCACATATAAAATGGAGGGAGATGGGCACAGATGTTAGCTTAGGGCCAATGTTCCTCAGCAGGAAAGAGGAGGATTGGTGGTGGACGTTAGCTCAGGGTCAATCTTCCTCAAAAAAAAAAAGTTTAGGGAAATCCCAGCTGTGTTAACTATATAAAAATGTTCCAACTTTATTGTTTTTATTTATTTATTCTAAGGAACATTCTCCCTGAGCTAACATCCATGCCAATCTTCCTCTTTTTTTTAAATTTAAAGACTGGCACCTGGGCTAACATTTGTTGCCAATCTTCTTTTTTCTTCTTCTCCCCAAAGCCCTCCAGTACATAGTTGTGTATTCTAGTTGTGAGTGCCTCTGGTTGTGCTATGTGGGACGCTGCCTCAGCATGGCCTGATAAGTGGTGCCATGTCCACGCCCAGGATCCGAACTGGCGAAACCCTGAGCTGCCAAAGTGGAGTGCACGAACTTAACCGCTCGGCCGTGGAGCCAGCCCCAATCTTCCTCTGTTTTGTATGTGGGTCACTGCTACAGCCTGGCCACTGACGAGTGGTGTAGGTCCATGCCAGAGAACTGAACCTGGGCTGCCAAAGCGGAGCATAATGAACTTAACCCCTAGGCCATGGGGGCCAGCCCTATTCTTTTTAAAGAGCTGTTTTCTGAAAGGTTAAATGTTTGACACTGATGGAATTACATCTGGTTAGGATTTAAGTCTTTGGCAGACCTTGCTTCCCCATTTGGTTGAATGTGCCCATCCTGGGTGCCAGCTAACTCCTGGGCATTAACCTTAGGCCAGGATGTCTCTGCTGGGTACAGGGCTCTTCTTTCCAGACTAATTTCTAGCAGTTATCCTGCCAGTGTTATTTCTGCCAGGTGTTTCTGAGACCTGTGACAATCTGGAAGTCAGCAACTTGCAGCCATGGCCACAGCAGGGGCTCGATCTTGCCAGCTAAGGTGTCAACAGACTGACCTGTGAGCTCCTTCTAGTGGATTCTATGTATATGTCCAGGATGAGGCCTTGTTGGTGTTAGTGTTTGATAAGTGATGTCTCCATCACAAGAGGTGTTCAAGAGGCTGGACACTCACTGGCCAAGGTGGTTACGCAGGATAACAGACATTCGATGAAGGGAGGAGGAAGCATCAAAATTAATTCTGAGGTCCCGTTCAAGACTGAGATTTATGGATATTTATTCAGCTCCCCCACCCCCACCAGTGTCAGGCAGTACAGGTCCAGAAATGAGACTTTTTGCCTTTTGAAGCTTGTAGTTAACTGACAGGTCGACTATTACGGTAGTGTAGTAAGTGCTATGATTAGGTAGGTGTTGTAGAAAACATCGAAAGGGCATCACTGCCCAGCTTTCAGGAAGAAGGAGCCATTCCAAGAAAGCTACTTAGCAAGGTGACCTTTGACAAACGGAGTGAAAATGGAATACATTCTGGGGCACTTCAAGTCGTTTAGCATGACTGGAATACGAGAGCTGTTGGTGGAGGAAGATCAGAAACAGCTTTGAATTCTGCTGGCATTTCATCTCCAGTGCTGCGGTGGTCAGTTGCCAATTTTAGTATGTGATTAGGGACTTGTGGAGGGGAGTTAGTTGGGAGCGTGGTATGTTTCAATGTGTATTTTAGTAAGATTTTTCTGGTTATACTTTGGGGGATAAATTGGAGGAGAAGGGAGATTACAGCCAGAGAAACCAATTTGACTTCTGCCCCCATTTAGGTGATAAACGGGGGCCTACATTAAAGAAGTGGCTTGAGGGTCGAGAGGAGTGAGTGGATTTGAGGGGAATTTGAACACAGAATCAGCTGACTGACTGAGTGGAGGGTTTAAGAAGAATCTGGGAAATCTGCGGCATTTGATTTGTGCTGCATGCTGATGTGCCCTGCCCTGAGCGGGGCAGGACAGGACAGGCGCAGTGTGAAGTGCAGAGCTTGTATGTGGGGAAGATCTGGGTGGAGATGGCTTTTAGGCTTCTGAGTCTTCAGATATGGAGTTTCTTAGGGTTGCCTGGACTAGAACAGAATTGGGAGACAGCAGCGGGCAGATGGTAGCTAATGCCCCGTGGGCCAGTGTCTATAGTGGACCACGTAAGTTGTTTACTTGTAGAGCAGAGTAAAACTTCGGGAGTTGCTTAGCTTTTTAAATTATATCAGTACTACATTTTTTTTTTTTTTGGCAAGGAACATTGGCCCTGAGCTAACATCTGTGCCAATCTTCCTCTATCTTATGTGGGATGCCACCACAGTGTGGCTTGACAAGCAGTGCTAGGTCCCCACCCAGGATCTGAAACTGCAAAACCCGGGCCACCGAAGCAGAGCACGTGACCCTAACCACTACACCACCAGGCTCGCCCCTAAGTACTACATTTTTATGGAACATTCAAATAACTTGTAAGTTTTACAGAGTAAAAGGTCTCCTTCTTTACACCTGCTTGTCTTCTGAGAAGTACTTATAATCGACAGTTGGGTGGGTCTTCTGTGCACTTACATTAATATTTTGGGACAGGAGAGGGAGCCCTACAAATGGAGAAGGAGTAGGCATAGAGGTAGATGGTAAACTGTGGAGAATGCTGCTACAGCTGGCCAAGGGGGTTATGCAGGAGGGAGTGCCACTGGATCAGAGTAAGGGCTGAGGTGCCAGTTGATTTGGTTCCTCCATCATCTGGGACCTTAGAGCCGTTTGGCATGGTGTGAGGAGCGGGTGGAAGCAGAGGATGTGAGCGCTTCTGAAAAGCCTTGGCTCTGAAGGGAACGACCGTATACGGTCGAGAGAGGGTTTTCTTACAAAACTGAAAGAAAGTGGCGAGTAACACTTGGGGATGGGTATATGTTGAAAAGAATGCCACAAAAGAGGGAGGGATTAATTTATGGAGTGAAATCTTGGAGGAAGAAGAAAGGGATGAGATTCAGGGCTAATGTCATGGGGATAATGTTTATTCCAGAAAACTGATTAGAAACTGGAAACTTGAAACACTACAGGAAATGTGAAGTGTTCCTTTCAGAAAGCAATAAATACCTGTTTGTGCGGGATGCAATGCTGCTGCTTCTACAGAGAATTTGAGTACAGGCTCTGTTTCTGCTCTCTGAGGACCAAAATCTCAGACCCTAACGTGGTCACCAATAACTAGAGATATACTGGTAAATGTTTAATAATTGGCTCTTAAAAAAAAAGGCACTAATTTGTAGCATTTGCTACTTTCTGTGGTGTAAATACTCCTGCTATGGCAGGCTTCAAGCTACCAGGCTGACATCGCTGAAGGTGGAGTTGGGAAGACGTGTGCACAGTAGGCTCTCCTGAGCTGGTCCGGCCGACACCAGCTCCCCACGGCACACCTCTGCTGTGCAGAGGGAACTGCAAAGAATCCTCAAGCCAGTTGAATGCCCACTGATTGTCACCTTACGCACGTCTAGCGTTTTGTCAGTTGAAAGTACCTGTAGCTTACGATGTACCCTAAAGCAAGACTGTTGTGACTCGTGTGACGGAACAGCTGTCGTCCAGGACTGCTGGAGTTCAGTGAGTCACCAGTGGCATATCATTTTGTAGAAGAATGAATAACCGTATGCCAGGGGGAGGAGGAAGGACGTGAAACCTGCTTCTGCCGTGATGGTTGGATCTGTGCCCCAGGAGCAGAGTTCAGGACCTCAGATGCCTCTTGCCCTCATCCCTCTTCTCCACAAACATTGCCATGATAGCCACATCTCAAGGACTGTTAGGACCTTCAGAAATGGGCACGGTCTGTCCATAAGTTGTCACCTTGCTGTGCGACTTCTCACTGGGTGCTCAGTCTGGATTTCACCTCTTATTTCTAAAATCTGGTTGCTTGACTAGTTTACTGTGTTGTTTACCACTGACTCCTTAGTCCCTCCGGCCTGAGCACTGAGTACTCAGGAGGAAATAACTTTGTTTTGCAATAAAAAATGCTGGGACTATGAGGGCAGTTTGGCCTGGTTTTTTTTTTTTTTTTTTCTGTTTTGAGTCGTCTTTCCTTTAAAGTTCCATCCCATCTAGGTCTCGGCTTCCTCTCCTTGCATCTCTGGCTCACTGCTGTAGGGTGCCACCTTTACTAACAGGAGTGTATCGTATCTTTCAAGTGTTGAGGTTAAGTGGAGGGTCACAGAGTCCTGCTCAGAACTTCTCTCCCTTCTCCGGTCGGGCCTCCCTCAGGATAACCCTCACAGTGCTGCCAGGGAAACCCCACACACTGCTTTTAAGGTCTTACTCCGAACATCCCGGCTGTTCCTAATCCCTGTAGAATAATGCCTTGGCACTACGAACCCTTCTCCCTTTCTCACTCGCTCAGGGAAGGGGGTGTGAGGAAGAAAATGCTGTGGGGCTGGAGCATAGTGAGCAAGGGAGAGAGTGGGAGGAGACGAGGAGAGAAATGTGGGTGGGGGGCCTCGGGAGCCGCAGCCAGGAATTCAGATTGTATAAAGATCTCTCTGGCTGCTGGGTGAAGAGTGGTTCTGGTTAAACCCAAGGGGAGTTACTTAAAATTTTTTAGGCGTCAGCTTCCAAATCTAAACGAGGGATAATATCAGTGCCTATCACATAGGGTTACTGTAGTTGAGATAACGTATGTAAACTCTAGCAAGTTAACTGGCACAAAGTAAGGGCCCAGTCAATATTGTGATTCTTTGTAAGTGCATCCAAACTGGACTGTTGGAAACACTTCCCCTGCACTTTGGTGGAATGCACGAAATCACTTGGGGTGGTCCCACTTGGGTCGGGGATTGGAGGGTGAGGGGCGTGGTAAGAGGCAGAATGAGGGGGCCAGGCTGCTACTGGCTCCTAGAAACTCATGCCTCCCTGGTTCCCTGTACATCTTGCCTTTTCGTAGAGTAAGGGAGTCCCCGTGCTCGGCTGCCTGTATCTCTCCGTTGTCACACCATGACCTGGTTTGGGTCACGTCTCCAGTCTCACCTGCTTTCCCCAGCCCTCTGTGGATCAGAGTGAAATCTCACAGTTTTCTCCTCTCTAGAGCAAGCACACTTTTCATTTTGTATTTTTTTTATTGCCACTTGTAGTAGAAGCCTATGGGGCTGGAGGGAGACAGGTGAGGAGGAGCAGAGGTCCTATGTCCTCTTGCCTTTATCAAGCACCTGGCACTGTGCTGGGTTCTGGTGATGCAGTGATGGGCAAGCTGGACATCGTCTAGGTGAGGGCTCGTCCTGAAGGACCACCTAAGTCCTGGTAAGCAGCCTGGCTTTCCTCTCCAGGGCACCGGGAAGACACTGTAGGGTCTCTATAGGAGCCAGAGGGAAGTGGAGGATTTACTTAGTGTCGATTTCCAGTGCCTTTGGGTCATCAAGGACCGTCTCTTGAAGGTGAAGAGCTCAGGCCAAGGTTTTCCTGGGAAATCTAATTTTGCAGAATGCTGTGAGCCTTGATGCTGTGGTTACAACAAATTTATTAATGCTTTATTGCAAGAAGCACCACCCAATTTTACTTAAGTGTAAGGATAGAAAGTTGTTTTTCTGACCCTTCATAAATGGTGTTTAAAATCAGGTTAATCTCCATGGAGTTTTTAGCCCGAAGCACAGAGTTCGTTTCCCAAGAAAGAGTTTGGGCTAAGCCAAGTAAGAAGTAATGTCATTGGCCTGCCACGTGGATATACCAGAGATCATTCTGTGCTTAGCAGAAGAACAAGTCCCCAAGTCCCAAGTAAGCTGCCTTTCCCACTGCAGTCTGAGATGGAAATTGGTGCCCTTTAAATGATATTCTATCTGGGGGTTCAGATGGGCCAAGTCCTGCCTTACTCCATCGTCATGCCTGCCTCGCCCAGTGAGGTCACTGAAAATGTGTCCATACAGTGGAGAATGCAATGGAGAGTCAACGGATGCTTTATTGTTACCAGTGTCCTGCCTTGGTGGCACTAGAGATGGAGCAGGTGGCCAGGGCTGGAGGCCTGTAGGGCAGTTTCCTCCCTCTAGGCTCAAGTCTGATCTCACTGGCAGCTGGTCACGTGGGAAGACAGGAGGCTGGAAATGAGACTGATGGTAGAGAGAGGGACAGCGAGAGAGAGAGCGGGCTGAGCCGCTCTCACTAATAGGAGAAACTGGCTCCGTGTACCGCCTCTGACGCAACAGGGAGAGGAGAGGGCCACATCCACAAGGATGACCTTTGTTAACACTGCCATTCTTGTTGCAAAGGAAATATTTCAGTTTACAGAAAAGTTGGCAGACTATATGAACACCCCAGGTACCCACTATCTAGCTTTATTAATTTTAATATTTGTCCATAAGTTTTTGTTTTTTAAGAAGTAATACATCACAAATGTGGGCAAAGCTTCCTCTATCGCCTCCAATCCCGTTGCTGTTCTTCCATTCTCAGAGGTAACTCCTAACTACCACTCTGACTTAGATAAGTTTCATTCCCAGGTCTGCTTTCATCCTTCTAACATATATGTAAGTATCCATAAGCCATATTATCTTACATGTCTAAACATTTTACTTAAAAGTCTTCTGATGTGTGTAGCCTTCTGTAGCTTACTTTTTTCATGAAATATTGTTGATAAATGAAGTTCTTTATTCGTTGTAAGTGCTATGAAATATTCCATTGTATGACTGTACCACAGTTTATGCATTTTCCTCTTGGTGGCCATTTAGATATTGCATTTTTCCTACTCTAAACAATGCTTTAATTAGCATTATTACATGTCTTGTGTAATCTGTGAGAGTGTCTCTTGGGTACAAACCTGGGATTTTAATTGTTGAGCTGTAAGATATGCATCTTCAGCTTTACTGGAACATGCTGAATTACACTTCAAATGGTTTATCTACATATAATTAGTACATCTCAATGATAGTAAGTTTTTATATAAATGTAGTATATCTGTCAATTTATTCAGTCTTTTACTTTTTAAATATGTTTTTATGATTTCTAAATAACAATCTTTTGCATCTTTTTCTGGATTTGTTCCTAAGTGGTACTTTACAATTACACATTCCATTTTATTATCACTAGTATATAGGAATGCAGTTGCTTTCTTTATATTGGTCTTATATGCAGAAAGCTTACTGAATTTTCTTATTGATTCTAACAGTTTATAGATCACCTTAGATATTTCTACGTAGACCATCATGTCACCTGTAAATGTCAACAGTATTGCTGCTTCCTTTCCAAAGCTTATACTTCCCTTTTTTTTAAAAATTGCACTTCGCTTTTCTCCACATCCTTGCCAACACTTACTATCTCTTGTCTTTTTGATGATAGCCATTCTAACAGGTGTGAGGTAACATCTCGTGGTTTTGATTTGCGTTTCCCTGATGGTTAGTGATGTTGAGCATCTTTTCATGCGCTTGTTGGCCATTTGTATATCCTCTTCGGAGAAATGTCTTTTCAGTTCCTCTGCCCAGTTTTTAATTGGGTTGCTTGTTTTTCTTCTCTTGAGTTGTATGAGTTCCTTATATATTTTCGAAATTAACCCTTTATCAGATAGATGGTTTGCAAATATTTTTTCCCATTCCATAGATTGCCTTTTCATTTTGTTGATTGTTTCTTTTGCTGTGCAGAAGCTTTTTAGTTTGATGTTGTCCTACTTGTTTTTTGCTTTTGTTGCTTGTGCTTTTGGTGTCATATGCAAAAAATGTTGCCAAGATCAACGTCAACGAGCTTTTTCTTTATGTTTTTTTCCAGTTTTATGGCGTCAGGTCTTTAAGTTTTTAATCCACTTTGAGTTCATTTTTGAGGGTAGTGTAAGATTAAGAGACTTAAGACACATAAGAACCAAATGCAACATGAATCTTGTTTGGATTCTGATGAGAACGAACCACTGAAAAAAGACATTTTTTGGGACAGTTGGAGAAATTCAAATATGATTGGAGTTCAGATGATAAGATATCACTGTAATTTTGTTAAGTGTGATAATGGCATTGCCATTATGTTTAAAAAGGTGTCCTTATCAGTTAAAGATGCGTTACTGAAGTATTCACAGGGGAAGTGATACATGTGGGATTTGCTTTAAAATACCAGCAAACTAAGTGAGTGTAGGAGGATCAGATGCCACAGGTTTGGCTATGAGTCAATAACTGTTGAAACTGGATGGTAGACTCATAAGGATTATTATACTTTTCTCTCCTCTTTAATGAATGCTTGAAAACTTCTGTAACAAAAATAATTTTTTTAAAAGAGTCCTAGATTCTTGGAATCAAGAAGCAATTTCAGAGGCTGGCCCTGTGGCCTGGTGGTTAAGTTCGGTGCACTCCACCTTGGCAGCCCGGGTTCACGGGTTCAGATCCTGGGCATGGACCTATGCCACTCTTCACCCATCCTGTGGCAGCAGCCCACATGCAAAATGAAAGAAGATTGGCACAGATGTTAGCTCAGGGTTAATCTTCCTCAAGCAAAAAAAGAGGAAGATTGGCAACAGATGTTAGTTCTGGGTGAATCTTCCTCAGCAGAAAAAAAAAGCAGCAATTTCATTATCTGGAAATATAACTTTCCATGAATATGTACTTTTCTGAGAAAATGACTCAGAACTGTTGGCTCTTTTGAATTATTTTGATCTTTTGACTTTTAAGGTTCTGAGTTTTTCTGCTATAGACAAAAGGCAGCCTTTCAAAAAAAACCAATGTTGACAATCGAAATGCTAGGAGTGGAATAGGAATATGTTTGAAATATGATATATATGCCCACATAGAAACCTACTTATAACTATTATGAAGGTCTCTTTTCTCCCCAGGGCCTTATTTCCATAAATCCAAAATGTCTATTTCAAACTTTGTTGAGAATCAGGATAATGCTGTGGTCAGGAGTTTGGAGTCAGACAGACCTATATTGAAATCCCAACTCTGTCACCTATGAGCTGTGGTGATGGACGGCAGATGTACTTAAACTCCCTGAACCTTGGCTTCTTCAACTGTGAAATGGGACTAATTATAAAATAGGACTAATTATAGTACCCACTTCATAGGGTTGTGGTGAGGATTAAATTATTGCATTTCACATTTGGTAAGGTTTACATTGCCCCGTTCTTGGAATACTGTGAGTGTCCACAGAATCCTAGCGTGTGTGCGTTAGAAAACTGGAAACTCAAGAACACGGCTGCATGAGCATAAATGCCTCTTGTCTGCCTTTAAAACTCTATCTCAATTGCGATACGTAACTTCCTGCGTCAGCATAAGGAATTCACTCCTCTGCAGTGAATTTGTACAAAATTCCTATATTTCTGGAGTCGACTACTCAGAAGTGCAGTTCCAAATATTCGTCTCATTTCCCTTTGGACTTGAATTGTCTTCTCAACCTCCCCCGTAGAGAAGAGGGAGATGTGAGAACCAGGCTTAAGGACCACTTGAGTGAGGAAGGTGCTGCTAGAGGTCACCTGGGCTGCACAGATGAGCAAGACCCCGCCTGGGCCCTCAAGAGAGCCTGGGACATCTCTGTATGTCTCCAGGGAAGGAGGAAGGAGAGGTGGGTGTGCGAAAGGCAAGTTTTAGAATCAGAATGTTTCATTGGAATCTTGGCTTTCCTGCATATCTTTGACAAGTCACCTCGCCTTCTTTGAATCCCAGTTTTCTCAGTTGCGAAATGGGGATCTCTGCTTCACCAGTTATGTGATCAAAGGAGACCATGGCATTGCTTTTGAACTGTAAAGGGCCATACAAACATTAGTTGATATTTTCTGGAAAGGGTCTGTCAGACTTCCCTTGGCATCCCAAGAAGCATCAGAACAAGCTGGGAGTGGCCTCTGAATGCCCTGTCGACTCTCCTGGGGCGTGAGCTTGGTCTGGGGAGGGTCCGAAGGAGAGTGCTAGTCTCCTTTGTCTTG
Source organism: Equus przewalskii (assembly GCF_037783145.1). Classification (NCBI taxonomy): domain Eukaryota; kingdom Metazoa; phylum Chordata; class Mammalia; order Perissodactyla; family Equidae; genus Equus; species Equus przewalskii. The sequence goes on along the minus strand of NC_091833.1, from coordinate 28,616,153 downwards.
TTCTTGGCCTTCCCATGCTGCTCTTGGGCCCAGACAGGATATCTTTCCAGGATGTGGTCCTTAGCCCGTGTTGAAGCATCCCTCAGAGCACGCAGGAAAGCCCCACTCAGCAAAGAGAAGGTGTGAGGCCTCACAGCCTCTGGTGTCATTCTGCACCTTCATGCAAGTCCTTGTGGGATTCCCGGGCCATGCTGGCCAGTGTACCAGGCGTTGGGAATATAGTATGAACAAACATGGAGTTTGTAAGTCCGGTGAGAAGCCTGCTGGGCCTTCCATGGGTCTGGTCCACACCGTCCAGTACAACCTCCCAAAATGATGGGGACGTTTATGTATCTGTGCTGTGTAATCAGTAGCCACTAGCCACATGTGAGTGTTGGGCTCTGGAAATGTGGCTTGTGTGACTGAGGAACTGAATTTTACATTTTACTTGATTTTAGTTAAATTTAGATAGCCACATGTGGCTAGTGGCTACCCTAGTGGACAGTACTGGACAGCACTGGAAACATTCTGAGAAAGTTAGAAAGGCACCCAAGCAGGACAAGGGCTTGACTTCCCTTCTTCGGAAAGAGCTGTGAACTCAGAACCTGGTCCTAGCTCGCTTCCCACTGTGTGTGTGGATTTATCATGGCGCTTGGCCTCCCCTCTGTTTAGCTTCCTGATCTGTAAGGTGGGAACGGGAAGAGGATTGGATTAAATTCTTTCCGGTGCTAAACTCTTGACTTTGCTTTATTTGCCTTTTATTTGTGCAGTATATTAGTTTCCTATGGCCACTATAACAAAATACCACAAACTTTGTGCCTTAAAACAACAGAAATTTATCTTCTTTCAGTTCTGGAGGCTAGAATTCCAAAATCAGTTTCACTGGGCAGGACCGTGTTCCCACTGGAGATTCTACAGGAAAATCTCTTCCTTGCCTCTTCCAGTTTCTGGTGGCTGCTGACATTCTTTGGGTGGTGGCTGCCTCACTCCAGTCTTTGCCTCTGTGGCCAGATGGCCTTCTGCTCTTCTGTGTTTGATCCTGTTCTGCTTCTTTCTTATAAGGACACTTGTGTTGGCATTTAGGGCCCACCCAGATAATCCAGGATAGTGCCCCCATCTCAAGATCCTTAATTTAACTGCATCTACAAAGACTCTTTTTCCATGTCAGGTAACATTTATAGGTTCCAGGTATTAGAACTTGATATATCTTTGGGGGCCATTGTTCATCCTACTACCCCTAATAATATTAAGAATAGTGGGTTTGCTTTTTTTTTTTTTTAAAGATTTTATTTTTCCCTTTTTCTCCCCAAAGCCCCCCTTACATAGTTGTATATTCTTCGTTGTGGGTCCTTCTAGTTGTGGCATGTGGGACGCTGCCTTAGCGTGGTCCGATGAGCAGTGCCATGTCCGCGCCCAGGATTCGAACCAACGAAACACTGGGCCGCCTGCAGCGGAGCGCGCGAACTTAACCACTCGGCCACGGGGCCAGCCCAGTGGGTTTGCTTTAAATTAAATACAGTGGCTGTGTAACTGGATGTGTGAGTGTTGCTGCCTGCCTACATGCTCTCCCCAGGAGAATTTTCTGAGCCTCCTGAATGGGGACTTGATTCTGATAAAAAAATATTCTTTCATGCTCCTACCTTGATTTGTTTGTCAGACCATCTTTACTAAATGATTGATTAACTGATGAATGTGCCCCAATTCATAAACTACCAATATTGAAATATTCCCCACATCGCCCCTTGTCTCCAAAACATGTGGAAGGAGGCTTTGACTGGGATTGGAGTCAGGAAAACCCAAATTGCGCTGCATCTCACTGAAAAGAGAGAGCATTTGTTGGATCAGCTGGGTAAGTGATGTTTCTCTAGTAGCGTACTCATAAATTTGAAAATATAAAGGATTGGCCCTGACACAGCTCAAGAACAGCTTGTAACTCTGATTTGGAATATCATGTTTTACTGTTACTTAATCAAATCTGAGAGCAGTGGTTGGGGAAGTGGATTTTGTAAATATTGCTCTGAAGCTTTCACATTTCAACAGAAAACAGATGCGAAGTGTTTTCGTTTTTATCGATGTTCTAAGTTATTGGAATAAAACACAAAACTCCTTGGTACAGCAAAATGCCAACAATGGCCCAGGGTGAATGGAAGGTGGGGAAAGAAAAATGAATTTGTAAAATTTGAATGAGGAATATGTTGGTTGGAAGACCTTCATTTTTTGCAAAAGGGGCCTAAAAATGAAATATTTATCACCAGAGGGATATAGAATATGAGCACCATTGTAATTTAATGCGAGTCACAACACTGTGTTTGTTCAACCAGGGAACAAATTGACTTAGAGGCAGAATAAAATGACTTCATTTGTGTCTCTTAAGAACACGACATTCTGTTGGTCATGTCCTTAGGTTAAATGGCCAAGTGTCTGTTCTGTTCCCCAAGGCAGTCAATGGCTTTATTACAGGCCATTCATTTGGGGTTGATTTTCAAAGGATTACTAATAATAATAATAAGTGTTTATTAAGTGCTAGGCACCATGCTTTGTGCTTTACTTGCATTGTATCGTTTAATCTTCACATTACTCTGTAGGGTAAGCATCATTATCCCCATTTTGTAGATGAGGAAACTGAGGCTTGGAGAAATCTGGCAATTTACCCAAAGTCTCCCAGCTACTAGGTGCCCCAGCTGAGGTTTGAACCAGTGCCCTCTGATCTAGAGCCCAGCTCTTGGTCACTTGCCCTCTCCTCCAGTGAGATGGGCTTGGGAACTCCCCTCACTTTCTCTGCAAAGCCCAAGTAACTGCCGTGGCCAGTTTTGCCCTGTGACGTTCATTCGTGATCACTGGCGTTAGAGGAGAATCAATGTGCATAAGGTTCTAGCTGATCTGTAATGTCTGAGCATTTGTGCATTTTTTTTTTACTGTGACTCTATCTCTTCAATGCCCCTCATATTTGTAAATCAGAGAGGAGACAAGGTTCCATAGCTTCCCAGGGATAGGGAACAAACTCTTTTCCCCACATCTAAAGAAAATTTCCCTTACTTCCAGACATGGGGAATATTTATCGTTCGGATTCCTAGTTTGTGTCTAACTGATGAGTTAACACCCTGTTTTCAAAGTGTGCTTGTAGGGGGCACTTGAGTTCTGTGAGCTGGTGCCATAGATTACCGCGTTCACGCATGTATTCTTTCACCCAACAAGCATTTATGGAGCTCCCACTCAGTGCCTGGCCCTGGGTTAGGTGTTGGGGACACACTCGTGAACATGACAGGCCTCGCCCCTGGCCTCCTAGAGCCCACAGTGTTCCCAATGAGGGCATTGTTGGCATTTTAGACCAGACAGTTCCTCACTGTGCGGGTCTGTCCTGCTCATTGCAGGCTGCTCAACATCCCTGGCCATGACCCACTAAATTTCCAAGCAGACAGCTAAAAATGACACCACACATTCCCATGTGCCTCCAGAGGGCGCTACTGCCGCGGCTGAGAACGACTACAGGGAAGATGGACTCGGAACAAACAGAAATGTTTGGAAGCAGTCCCCACCGTCTTGGGTGTGGTGCACACTTGTCTTTTTTCTAGGAATTTGGCCCATAGTACGTTAGGACAATAGAAGGAGGCATTTGAAAAAGCAGAGGGAAAACCAAGTCCTTTCATCAGCCTCCTGCTCTGGGAAGTTGGTGTGTTTAGATGCTCCCTGCTGAGGCTGGACCAGGAAGGCTGCTTTCCTCTTCCCATGCTTTCATCCCCTCCTCCCTGCTCACCCGCCCTCTTCCCTACCCCTCAGCTCCGTCAAGGGGTAACCAGATGGACCTGAACAACTGAGCCTGAGCCAGAAGCTGAGGAAGACCCTGGCCAGGAGGCATAGCGAGGGGTTAAGTGATCCAGAGCACCGTGGGGGAAGGAGGGCAGAGAGGAGGTCTCCTTGATAGGACTGATGGGCAATTTGAGGACAAAGGTAAAGACATCTTCTCCCCATCCTCTAGATCTTGTGGATGTGTTGATTCAGCTAATAGGAAGATTTTCCCAGTAACCAGACTGTACCCTCCCTCCCTTCTTACTGTTAACAACATAGCAAAGGGTTTAGGCAGAGAAGAAGAATGAGGCTGGGACGCTGCCCTCGAAAAACTCAGCATCTGACCCATCTCTCCCTCATGAAGCCTACCCAGTGCTAAGCATTGTCCAAGACCTGGGAGTAAATGAAGTAAACACAAGCTTTGCCTAGATGGCGTTTAGAGGCTAGCAAGAGCAACAGACCATTTAAAGAAGATTTATAAGACTAATAGATTTTAAAGTCGGACTCAGCATGTGTTGGAAAGAGTGTGGAGGGACAGAACCCTCGTACACGGCTAGTGGAGATACAACTCGGGTACAGCCTCTACTGAGAACAACAGAAGTTAAAGACGTACGTAGTGTATGGCCCAATCATGCCGCTTCTGTTTATAAACCCAAGAGAAAGTCTGCTCGGAAGACACAGAGTCATGTACTGAGTATGTTCACAGCAGCTTTCTTTGTAGTAGTTAAAGAAAAAGAAAAAGCATCAACCTAAATGTTCATGAACAGGAGAACGAAGGAATACATCCAAACATTGGAATGCATCCGTGGAAATGTGTGAACTGGAGCTCCACAGATCCCTGTGAGTATGTCTCACAAAGCTAATGCGGAACAATAAAAGCCAGTTGCAGAATAGTATGTACACTATGATCGCACTTATGTTAAGTTTAAAAACATAGAAAAGAATGCAATATATTGCTTACGCATGCAAACGTATATAGTAAAAGTGGAGTGAAATACATGGGGGTGGTAAACCCTAAGCTTTAATTAGGAGGTGACTCTAAGGAGGACGAAGAGAATGTAGTTGTGCAGGGAAACGCAAGGATCTTCACCCATGGCCATGTGGATGGGATGATGGGCACGTTACGTTATCGTTTATATATGATACCTACACATCATCCGTTCTCCTGCTTGGCCTTCCTGACAGAATCTCCATGTTGTTTGGGTGTCTACCCCTCCCTTTCTGCATCCTATGGGGGCCTCGGGCAAGCTGACTCATCCTCAGGTTCAGGGTGCATGGCTTCATTAGTTCAAGGATGACCCATCGTTCTTACCAGTGACTGGTTCAAAAATGAGCATATGGTCCAATTCTGGCCAGTTAAACTTGGAAAGGTTTGCTGAAGTCTGGGAAGCACCTTCTCTAAGGAGAGAGCTACAGGAAGCCTCTCTCTGTCTCTGTCTCTGATTCTCTGACTCTCTTCCTGGACCTCTAAGAGGGAGCATGTAGCCCTGCTTGCCCTTGCAGCCTTTCTCCAGCAGTGAGGGGGACAGCCCTAAAAAGCAAACAACAGTGTGAAGGGCAGAGTGGAGAGGTGAGGAAATCTGTCGATTGTATCACCCCGGCTCTGAAGCCCAGCCCACCGTCACTCTTCCAGGATGGGAACCGGTGAATGTTCTTGAGGTTTAAGCTACTTTGGTCCGAGTTTTCATTGTCTTGCAGCTGAAAGCATGCTAATTGTACCACCAAGATTGCTATGGAAGCACACAGTAATCATTTCCTAATCAGCAGGAAAATTAAGTATTCCTTAATTTAGTCAATTTTAAGTTTTTCTCATATTTTTACTTAAACATTTGTAGTCTGCTCTGATGGCTGACTATCCATACTAGCAAGGGTTGGCCACTGAGGAAACCCATGAACAAGAAAGTAGCCGAAGATTAATGGAAAAGATCTTGAAGAGTCCACTGTGGTTAGTGTGCCAGCTTGTCTTTTTCTTAGAATGTGTATATTAGTTTTCCATGTCTGCTGTAACAAATTACTAAAAACTAGATGTCTTAAAACAAAAAAAATTTATCCTCTCACAGTTCTGGAGTTCAAGGTATTGGCTGGGCCGCGCTGCCTCCAAGGGCTCTAGGGGGAGATTCTGTTCCTTGGCTCTTCCAGCTTCTGGTGGCTGTTGGCAGCACGCCAATCTCTGCCTCCATCATCACGTGGTGTCCTTGTGTCTCTCTGTCTCTCCTCTTCTGTCTCTTATAAGGTCACTTGTCATTGGATTTAGGACCACCTGGATATCCGGGATGATCTCATCTCAATATCCTTAACTTAATTACATCTGCAAAGACTGATTTCCAAAATAAGGTCACATTCACAGGTTCTGGGGGATGGACATAGACATGTCTTTTTTGTGTGCCACCATTCACCCCACTACAACATAATTGGTCTTTGTTGTGATTTTATAGTGCAAACAGATAACATGGTTCTATTTTTCAACCTAAAAAGTGGTTCCTGATTCATACAAAATAGGAATAAATAGATGAGTATTCACTGGTGCTCCACAGAAAGCGTTGTCTTCTCTTATCCAAGTTGGATAATTGCTTAGTTAACACTTACAGATTTTTAAAAAAATGATTTTAACAGATGAAATAAAGTTGTGTGATGTAAATATTAGACAGCATGTTCTTGACAGTGTAAGTCCCTGGCTCCCTGGGAGAGAGGCGATGTTCAGCCTCACATATGTCCCAAGACGAATGTGGACAAAGAGGCCCAGCATCAGATACGGGTTTGCTAGAAAATAAAAGCAGGAATAAAATCAGCAGAGAGCAGATGGGTATGAGAAGGGAAAACTAGTCACGTTCTGAGGCCATTTAATCTCCTCTGAGAGGTGGTAGATAGATCCCAGAAAGACAGCTGTGGACGTTGGAAAGGAAAGAAAGGATATTAGACTTGGAATCAGATAGACCTGATTCATGTTTCTGACATATTTCCATATGATCTTGGGGAATTAACGTGCTACCCCTGGATCTGTTTTATCTCCTCTAGATTCTAGGAAAATTGCACTTCCTGACACAAGTTTATTTCATCAAAAATGGGGATGATGATGCGTACTTCTCAGGGTCGTTTCAAGGATAAACTGTTTGGTCCTCTATTAGAGAACCTTGCCTGTGATGGTGGCTCAGGACGTCTCTGTTGAATGAGAATCTGGACTAGAAATGTCTTCATTGAGTGACAGGTTGGGAACACCTACAGTGTGGATGGGCTATCACACTTCTTCAGATTAACTAATTTCTACAAGGTGTTAACTAGAAATAGAAAGGCCAAGATAAACACACTGGACTTCAGTTTCTAGTCATGATGGAGTGGACACGGTGGATAACAAGTATAGCAAGACTGATCCGAGGGATGGGAGACTCAAGAGTTGAGTCCTATAATCATCCAGCTCCCTCCCTGGGGACAATATTCCAACTGAGGCATAAAGAACTGGAATTTGAGCAGAGTACAATGGTCCCACTGACTGAAGGAGGCAGAGATCAGCGTTCAGGGCAACTGAAGAAGCTGGAATCCGTGGGGCAGGGTATTGGAGCGGAGGGAGCTGTACAGAGAGAGCTGTGTGGGAGGCCCCCTTTGAGTCTGTGGCTGGGAGACACATATGCAAACAAGACCACCTGAGGCTCACCAGAGAGTGACTGCTACAGGGTTGAGAGCAGAATAAAGGTACTAGAGGACGAGCAGAGCTGGGCCTCATTGGATTTTCAGCTCTTCCACAGTAGAGTGGCCTCATGAATGGCTTGTTAATATCCCTGGCATCCAGCTGAGATGCTAGAAGAGCCACACCTTAGGAGTAAGGACTTTGTCCTGGAACAGAGTCTCCCAACCTTGAAACTACTGACGTTTTGAACAAGAGAGTTCTTCGTGGTGGGGGCTGTCCTGTGCATTGTGGGATGGTTAGCAGCGTCCCTGGCCTCCACCCACTAGATGCCAGTAGCACCCCACCATCAACTTGTGACAACTAAAAATGTCTCCCGACATTGCCTAGTGCCCCTGAGGGGCAGAATTGCCTCCGTTGAGAACCACTGCCCTAGGGTAAGGCCTTTTGTGCCTTCCCTAACAAAACCTAAATTAGAGTCATGACAAGATTAGCGGTAGAGGCAGAGTTTGGAAGTTGAGTTCAACCAAGCTGGAGGACTTGGGAAACGCTGTGGGCTTTCCACAGATCTGGACTAACCAATCATGAAACTAAACTTTCACTAGTTCGCAATGATTAGTAGTAACTGAACTGTGGAATCAAGGCCTTTCAGGAGAAGATAACAAAACCCAGATATGCATACAGTAATACATACCCTACTGTGTATTAATCACAATGTCCACTTTTCAATCAACAAACACTAGACATAGAAGGAAACAGGAAAATGTGATCTTTAGTCAAGAAAAAAGCAGGCAACAAAAACTAAACCCAAGATGGCCCAGATCTTGGACTTGGAAAAGGAAAGGTTTAAAGCAGGTATTATAAATTTGTTCAGAGAATTAAAGGAGTAAATGGAGAAGTAATCTTGGCAAAGAAATGGAAACCACAAAAAGAATAAATGGAGATTCTATGAGTGAAAGTAAAAACTGAAATGAATAATACCCGAATGTATTTAGCAGCAGCTTTGAGAAAGCAGAAGACAGTGTCGGGGAACTTGAAAGCAGATGAATAAAAATGATCCAATCTGAAGAACAGAAAGAGAAAAGATTTTATTTTATTTCTTATTTTATTTTTTTATATGTATGTATTTTTTTTGGTGAGGAAGATTGGCCCTGAGCTCACATCTGTTGCTAATCTTCCTCTTTTTTTTTCTCCCCAAAGCCCCAGTACATAGCTGTATGTACTAGTTGTAAGACCTTCTAGTTCTTCTATATGGGATGCCACCACGGCATGGCTTGAGGAACAGTGGTGAGTCTGCCCAGGATCTGAACTGACAGACCCTGGGCCGCCAAGACGGAGCACGTGAACTTAACCACTCAACTATGGGGCCAGTCCCTGAGAAAAGATTTTAAAAATGAACTGAGCCTCAGGGACTTGTGGGACAACATCAAATAGTCTTATCTATGTGTAATTAGAAGGAGAAGGATGCTGAGAGAATTCATCTCTAGCAGACCTGTGTTACAAGAAATGCTAAAGGATCTCATTCAGGCATAAGGGAAATGATACTGAAATACACAGACCAATCTAGGGACCATGGCATATTAGAGCAACAATAAAGCAAGGTAACAAAAATTGTGAGGTCAAAGCAAAAATAATCCCAAGCCTTACATGCAGTCCCCCAATAATATTCAAGGGAATCAAATTCACAATCCACAGCAACACTCTTTTAAATTCTTTCAGTAGTTTTAAAATATGTCCGTAAATTCTTTGACACTCTCCCTTCAAAAGGTGGAGGCCAGTTTCCTTCCCCTTGAGTCTGGGCTGGACTCCCTTCTAATGAATGGAATGTGGTGGGAGTGACCGGAAGTGATTTCCGAGGCTGGGTCATAAAAGGCCTTTGCAGCTTCCTCTTTGTTCTTGCTCCTGGATCACCCGCTCTGGGAAGCCAGCCGCCATCTTGTGGAGACACTTGGGCAGCCCACTGGGGAACTGAGGCCTCCTGCCCACAGCCCCATGTGAGTGAGCCATCTGGAAAGGGGGTCTTCCAGTCTACCAAGCCTTCAGATGGCTTCAGCCCTGGCTGACATCTTAACTGCACCCTCACGAGAGACCTTGAGCCAGAATAACCCAGCTGAGCCTCTCCCAAGTTCCTAAGCCACAGAAACGGTGAGATAATAAATGTTTATTATCTTGAGCTGCAGCAAGAGGTAGCTAGTTCGGTCCCTTTCCTCAGTGCCTCTCGGTCACCACCTCCTTCCCTCCCACTATGCAGCAGCTCCACAATCTCTCATCCTGTGTCTTAGTTTCCACTCGTCAGGACTTTCACAAATACGCCCACTGTTCAGGCCCGCTTCTCCCCTTTCCTTCTGCTTCTCTCTTGCGCGTTTATTGTTTGTCTGCTTGTTTTTGTTCTGTTTAGCCTTTTCCATTGCATGCAAATCCCTATCCTTGTTTCTTTGCTTCTTCTCCCATTGATTCTCCGGATTTCCTCAATAAGACTCAAAGTGGAGGAAAGTGCGGGAGAAGCGGCAGAAGGAGGAAATGTTGAGCAAGTGACCAGCTTTCCTTCAACAGGAGAGGAAGGGGAAAAGACACACATGCATCAATCATTTTTGTCCCTATTACACGAGCATTTATATCCCAAATTTGTTATTTGCTTACTATATGTCAGGCACTGTGCTAGGAGCTTTAGATGTGTGTATTTAATCCTAAAAACATATCCCAATGCGGTAGATGCTATTATCCCATTTTTCAAGGAGAAAATTGAGGCATAAGAGAAATTAAATTACTTGCCCACAGTCACAGAGCTGTGAAGTGACAGGACCAAGGTTTAAAGGTCTGTTTCACTCCAAAGCCCATGGCTCAAGTCCCTATGCATATTTCATCAAATTGGGCTCAAATCGACTCAAACTCATTTTTAACGTTTTTAAAAACACAGGGCTGACTTCTCACAGACTGCGTGCCAGCTAGTGTATTTTTAAGCCCATCTTGCCTTGTTGGGCCAGAAGGAAATCCAACTCATATCGAACTCATGGTGGCCTTTCTCTTTCTTCAACCTCAGATGAAAACTGTGCGTGGAAAATTCCTGGAACATCTAGGTTTTGGAAGTGAAGTCTAATTTGTACACACACATGCACACACACACACACACACACAACCATAGGAAAAAGATTATCCTGACCACCACCTTTCCATTTGTCAGGCATTACAGTAGGCAGCAGAACCATTTGCCCCACAGGATTGAAATTACACACCCTTGGTGCGTCATCCACCATAGAAACTTTCTTTAATATCGTGAGGTTTGGCGTTGAAAAGCAATTGCCTCTGCTGTTTTAGGCTTCAGGAAGGGCAAATGTCTTTTTAAAAAATAACTATTTTTATAATTAAGAAAGTAGTATAATAACACAATAGAAAACAGAAGGGGAAATTACTCAGAAGCCAATGCCCTGAAACAATGATTATTCTCATGACACACGCAGTAGGCATCCCCTTGGGCCACTGCGTTCTGGCCTTTTGTGAGGTCCTTATTTGGGCTCCAGGGGTTGAACGCTTTAGCTCTCAGGACTTTCTGTTTTTGCCTCTGAAACCTGCCTGTGTGTAGCTGAGACTTTGTCTTTGCTCCACTAAAAGTCTGGGAGCTTTATGTTCTCCTCCCTTCAGCCCTGTTGGAGGCTCCCTGCCATGAAAGGTAGATTTGTCATATGTTCTGTTGTTCCAGCACTTGCTTGTTTCTTGGTGTGATTGATTGTGTTATTGTTTGCAACCATCTTCTTCCTCCCTGTAAGGGTATGACACACCCGTACGCTTTGCCACCTGACTTCCAGGAGTGATTCCAGTGAGTGGAATATATTTCTTCCAGGAGTTATTCCAGTAGGTGGAATATATTGTCAGGCTTGGTCATGGGACTTGCTTTGGCCAATGGAATGTGAGTGGACATGATTTACGCCGTGTCTGAGCAGAAGCTTTCAATGATACTGCATCATGTGGCGGCACCTCTTGCCTTCCTGCCTTCTGCCAGAAGATCGGCGCGGCCCAGATGCTGGCTGCTCCTTCGCCCTGAGTCCTGGAGTGAGAAGACATGGAGCAGAGCTGAGCAGAGATGCAGCTGAGCTGCACGCCTGAGTGCAAGGAATAAACCTACTTGCTGTCAGCCACTGAGATTTTGGAGGTGTTCGTTACAGCAAAATGCTGACTAATACATTGGTTCTCTAGGTAAGCTGGGAGGAGTCCATCTTCTCGGGCAAACTCTCTTCATTTGAACTACTTCCAGCTCCCTCCCAGACTGAGGCACAACATCACTCCGCTTTCACCAGTAGGGTTCAAATATTGGCATGCACTTTCATCCTGTTGGTGGAAAGCAATATAACATGATGACCAAGTTGGAGCCCTGCCTCCTAAGTTCTGTGCTGCCACTCACCTCTGTGTGAGCTTGGGCAATTTGCTTAACCACTCTGTTCCTTATTTCTCTCATTTGGTAAAAAGAATAGAACCTACCTTAGAGTATTGATGTGAAGAATAAATGCAATGAAAGGTAGCTATAACGTTTACTGTTATTGCCCTTCCACCCACTGACTGACTCTATCTGTCCAGGCTGTCAGGAGAGAAGTTCAGAGAATGCAAAGAAGAGCTTCTAGGACTGGAACTGGAGGCACACTGCTGCTGGAGCTCCTGCTGCCCTTCTCTCATCTCTTCTGGTTTCTGATTGACTTTATTTTCTCCTCTTGAAGATTAGTTTTCTCCAAGACCCAAGAGGCAAAGGGCCTTCTTTGCTGCCTCCATTTACACAATCCAGGGAAGAACTTGATGGCCCTCACTTGGGTCATGTTTCCATCCCTAAATCAATCTTTCTGTCCGGGGGAACCCCAGGCAGCTGTGCCTGGGTTCACATACCCCGTGGCCAGGGGTGGAGGCAGATATGAAGACAGTAGCACCATAACCAAAGTTACCACTCAGTCCAATGTGTGATGATTATCACTTGGATATGGTTGGTGGGTGTTGTTGGCAGCATGAAAACACATGGTCTTGGAAGTCAGGCAGCTGTGTGACCCTGAGGAAACTCCTTAACCTCTATAAACCTTGATTTCCTCATATAAAAATAGGGATAACAAGGGGCTGGCCCAGGGGTGTAGCAGTTAAGTTCTGTGCACTCTGCTTTGGTGGCCCGCGTTCTCCGGTTTGGATCCTGGGCACAGACCTATGCACCACTCATCAAGCCACGCTGTGGAGGTGTCTCACATATAAAGTAGAGGAAGATGGGCACGGATATTAGCTCAGGGCCAACCTTCCTCAAAAAAAAAGTGGGGGGGATAATAATTTCTGTCTCACCGATTTGTTATGATTAAATGAGATAACATAAGAAAGCGTCTGGAACATAGGCTCAACAAAGACTAATAATTTTTCCCCAAGTTTTGTTATGTTTGCACTTGGGCTGCCTAGGAGAGTGTGTTCCCTCCTTTCCCTGATGTCCCCATTTCTTACTTTGCAATGAGAAACAGCTCTCACATGGAGCCAATCGCCCCATCCGTTGCTCACTGCATTCTCCCCCTGGAGGCAGGCCACATGAGAAAGCTGATTATTGGAGGGTAGTAGCCTGAGAAGGAGACTGGAATATACAAAAGAATTTGGGTAGTTTTAAGAAGAGTTTCGGGGCTGGCCCTGTGGCCGAGTGGTTAAGTTCGCGCATTCCGCTTTGGCGGCCCAGGGTTTTGCCAGTTTGGATCCTGGGCACGGACATGGCACCGCTCATCAGGCCATGCTGAGGCGGCATCTCACATGCCACAACTAGAAGGACCCACAACTAAAATATACAACCATGAACTGGGGGCATTTGGGGAGAAAAAGCAAAAAAAAAAAAAAAGAAAAAAGAGTTTCTCCTAGGATGCCTGAAACACTTTCACTTGCTACATTAGCAACTACTTGGCATAATGAACCTCTCTGAAGCCCAGCCGTGGGACCCCAGGTTCCGAGACCCCGCACTAGATGAGGAATCTGGTCAAGGAAACTCTGATACCTGTTAACCTGAATGGTGTTTGGATGGGCACTGCCAGCTCTTCCTCCATGACCCACCTTTGTCCAGGCATCCATGTGTGACCAGCCTGCCTTCTGACGGACGCTTTCTCTGTGAGGCAACTTAGAGTCTAGGCATGATGTACAGCCTCAGTAAGTCTTTGTTCAATTAGGTTGCAGTCAAGTCTCGCCAGCCACACGGCTATTCTGTCTCTTCAAGTTGATCCCATACTTCTGTATTGATGCATGACATGTGGGTTTTAAAGTTTTTCTCTCAAGGGGTTTTCTTATGTCAATGTTCTTGAGGGATATCAGGATTCTTTTGTTTGCAATAGATGGAAAATCTACATTCAGAATAGGCTAGGCAGAAACAGGGAGTGGCTTACATAACTGAAAAGTTCAAGAGTCATGTCTGACTTCAGGCACAGCTGCATCTATGCTCAAATGTCACCATGGGAGCTTGGTCTCACTCCATGTACAAATTCTGCCTTCCTTTGTTGGGGCTCCATGCCCAGTGAGTGTGTTCCTAGTGGCAGCATGGCTGCCAGCGGGTCCAGGCTTACATCTTACTCACTCTCAGAAATGTCAAGAAGCCCATTTCAAACCAGCTTCCCATGATCTGCCTGGGAAAAAAGCAAACCTAAGACTGTCACCATTCCCCATCTCCAACCAGAATATACTCATTCACTTATCCTCCTCTGAGGTGGGTGGTGGTTAGATGGGACATGACTTGTAGGATAAATGCCATACAGTAAAATATGTGTATAGTAGAACTGGTGAACAGAGGTGATGGGAACTCAGAAGAAAGGACGGTAAGTTCTGCCTGTGAGGCTCAGAGAAGGCCTCCCCGAACAGTGGATGTTTGAGCTTGCTCTTAAAGCATGAGGAAGAGTTTGCTAGGTAGACAAGAGGGTAAAGGGCATTCTAAGCAGAGGAAAATAGCATATGCAAAGCCTTGGAGGCTCAAAAAAGGAAAGAATGTCCAGGAATCAGTGATGAATTTCATGTAGCTAGAGGAGGTGCTTGGGTAGGAGTGTTGAGAGATGAGAAGAAATGGGGCAGAATGGCAGGGGGTGCAAGACCTCGAACATCATGACGAGGAGCCTGGGCTTCACTGAGGAGCAAGGGGCAGAGTACTGAAGAGTTTCAAGCCCCTGACATAACCAGATGGAAGACTTTAGGAAGATGGTCCTGAGTACAACATGGCAGATGGGTTGGAGGAGAATGGCCTAGAGGCAGGAGGCATCTTCCTGGAGAAACTATTGCCATCTTCCAGGAGAGAAAGAGTGAAGGCCTGAACTGAGGCAGGTGAAGGAGGAATGGGTTTACAAGCTCTTTAGGAGGTGGAATTGACAGACCTGGAGACCAGCTGGAGTGGGGATGAAAAAGGAAGGGCCTAGGACAATCCCCAGGATTCTCCATTGGGGAACTGGGTGAACGGTGGTGGCCTGCATTGAGACAGGGAACAGGGGAGAAATGCAGGTTTAGGGGCGAGGGGAAGATGATGAGTTCAGTCTTAAACATGTGAGTGTTTTTGGGCCATCAGGTTGCAGCTGTCCAGATGTCAGCTGGGTTCCTGCCTCTGGAGCTCTGGAGAGAGGGGGGCCTGGAGGGGCCGACTTTAGGCTCCTGGGCTGTGGGTGGTGGGAGTCAAAGCAATGATAACCTAGATAGGGCGTCACCACTAGAAAGAAAATGCCCCACTGTTGTTATTATTGTTATCATTATTATTAATGTGATTCTTTTCTTCTGTCCTTGCATTTTCCCTTCACGATTCCAAGTCCTGGGGTAGGGAGAGTCCAACGGGCCAGTTGGGTCATGGGCCCACTCCTTGGCTTGAGGAGGGCAGGAGACTTTGATTTTCAGCCACCCAAGATGGCATAGTGCAGGTGAGGTAATTTCCCCAGAAGAAATCAAGATGATATTAACCACAGAAATGGGGAATGGATGCCATGTGACCCCCAAATGATAGATGTCCACTTGTTACTCCATCACTTGTTTCAGCCTCGGTTTTCCTCATCGTGGTTGCTGCTGAGAGGTTGGGAATTATTTCACCTAAAGTTCTAGCACCCTCCATCTGCATCATAGCAATTGCTTTTAAAGTGTTTATTATTTTTATTTATACCAATAATCCAAAACATAGTTCTTTAGGTATTGAGCATGGGGCCAAACTATTTCAGAGGAAATATTTCAGAAAGGAGGCGTTTCCCCAAGAACTTGGTTACTTCACATCTCTCGGGCGTGAGCTAACTATGATAACGTAAATCACTCCTCACAGGGTTTGGATAAAGGGAGTTGGCCAGCGCCTGGAGCCATCAATGATGCCCCCTGCAAAGCAGCTTCCTTCCGAGTGGATAAACTAACATTTATATTGAGCACCGACCGTGTGCCAGGAGCACACAGCACGTGCCCGCTGCCACTCCAGACACTTCCACGCGCGTTATTTTATTTATTCCTCCCTGACCCTGAGATGGAGATGGCATTTTCTCCATTTTACAAACAAGAAAGTTGGGACTCCGAAGTGTCAAGTGACCTGCCCAAAGACACGCAGTGGAAAATGGCAGAGCTGAGCTGACAACCTGAGCCTGTCCGTCTCCAAGTGCGGGGCAGATGCGGGAGGCTGGCTGGACCAGGAAGAAGTGTGTGTGCGCGCGCGCGCGCGTGTCACCACGTGGGCCTCCCTGTGGCCTGGAGGGACCTGGAGGGGTCATAGCGGGAGAGCCGAGGGTCCCAGAACACGCAGTCTAGTCCTCTTCCAGGGAGAAGGGAGCCTGCTCTCTTGCCGGAGAGCCCATGGCGCGACTCAGGTTTAGTTGACGAAACCCGCTGATCTCTTGCAGGACGCCTGGCCGGGGAGTGTGCGATGGGATTTCGCTTTTCCCGGGGAAGCTGGAGAGGATGCAACCGACAGCTCGGGGCGCGGAGGAGGAGGCAGTGGCGGGGATCCCGGCTGGCTGCCTCCCGAGTCTGTGCGTCGCACTGAGGCACGGGGCTGTCTCAACAGTAGCTCTGGCTGCAAAGTGATCCGCCCAAGAAAAGTAGGTCAGCATGCGGCCAGGCAGCGCTTCCTGCTTCTCCCCAGCGCCCTCGGGCCCGCCCCTCCTCGTCGCGCCCTCCCTTCACTCTCTCCTCTCCTTTCCCCACTTCTCGGCTCTGCCCTTCCTCCCTCTGCGCTGCCGCATCTCTTCTCCCAGGGCTTCGCCCTCTCATCCTGCTTCCTGCCCTCTCCTGTTTCTGCTCCCTTCTCCTTTCTCTCCTCTGTTCTCTCTCTGTCCGTCTGACATCCTCCCCTCCTTCCTCTCTTTTCCTCTCTCCTCCTTTAACATCTTAGCATAGTCACTTCTGGGATCAGTAGTTATTAATACAACCAATGTATTGCTTTTTAAAGAGACAACGTGCTTGCAAAAAAATCAAAAGATGCAGACAAGTTTACACGTGAAAAAGGAAAAATCCCATCAGTTAGACGTAGCCACAGTTAACACTGGGTGAACACTGCTCCCGATATGTATAAATGTCTATTTGTAAATGTATTATGTATATGTATACAGTTAGAGGATAGATATAAATATAAAAATGAGATTAGAAAATAGATGCTATTTTTATCAAAAAGGATTCAATTTAATCATTTATTTTTATATAAATTTAATACAAGGAAAGAAATTATAGTGAAATGGAATGAACTGTTGAATTTTAAATAAAAGTGTCTTTACCACAAGAGGTATAATAAAATACTCCTTTAAGAAGGGGGAAAGGAGAGTGAGGAAGGATAGAAGTGGGGGGGAGAGAGAGAGAGAGAGAGAAGAAAGAGAATTAAGTGGTTGGAGATTTTAAAAAGCTACATGTTTCAGTTTTTAGCTAGTATAATTGATCCTTGCTAAGAAAGATGGGAGCATTAACATTTATGCATTTCCTCCTATCACTTCTCCTTTTATTTCCTGATTTTTAAAGGTAACACTAATGTTTGTTTGTTTGTTTGTTTTTACTATTGGTTCCGTGTTTACATAGATTCAGTTCTTGTCAGCCGTTTTCCCATGTCTTTTGCATTCCTGAATTATTTGTTTTAGGTCCTCTCTCACTTGTCTGGATTTGATTTTGAAGTCCTTGTTTCAAAAATGATTTCTGGGTCCTGTATTTCTTGAACAGCATCCTGGGCTGGGTATAACATTCTCAAGATATACTTTCTTGCATTTAGAACTTCGTAGACATTATTCCGTTGTCCTCTGGCACTGAGCAATGCTGTATAATTGTTTGAGGATAGCTAGATTGTTTTTCTTCCTTGTAGGTAATTTATTTTTATTCCTTGATGTTGTAAGAATTCTTTTTGATTCTATATCATTCCAGCTTAACTGGATGTAATTGGTATTGAGCATTCTGAATAAAATTTTCCTGCAATGGATTGTGCCCTTTAGAGCTGAAAAGTCATTCTTCTCTTTATTTCAGGAAAATTATTTGTATTACATCTTTAAGTACATCTTCTTAAAACTTTGTTAGATTATCAGTTTAGGGACTCAAACATCCATACATAGGATAATTTTTATCTTCCAGATCTATTAGCTTCTCTCTAAGAGTTTAAGATGTTTGTCATTTTAATTGCAATGCAAGCCTTTTATTTCAGTAATTCAATTTTCAGCACAAGATCTATTCTTTCTTTGCAGTCCTGAATTATGTATTAGTTCCATAATACTGTCATTTTGGTCCTCAATTTGTTTCCTTAGTTCTTCAGTCTCCATTTAAAAAGTCGCAGTCTGTTGATTTCTTATCTTGTTTGGAGCTCCTGCTTTATTAAGATTCACGTTCTTACTTGTTGCTGTATAGTCCAAAGTACTTGTTAGGGATTTCCTTGTTTTTTGAGTCATGCTTTCTTCTTGGTTGAGTTCTTTGTTTTATATTTGCACGTCCCTTCCTCCCCGTCTCCCTCCCTCCCTCCCTTCCTTCTTTTCTTTTTTGCCTTAAGTCTGCATAGTTTTTTATGACGTTTCTTTTCATCTTGCTTATGCCTGGGCAGCTCGGAGCAGACATTCTATTTGCAATGATATAGCGTGGATGACTTCTTGACTCTCTTCCTCCCCTATCCAAAACCAGATTGCTTCCCTTCCAAGCTATATTTTGAAGGCTAGGTATATTATGTTCCATCCACCTGTCTGTGGCCTGGGCAAATCCTAGAGGGAGAGAGAGATCAGCAGAGCAAAAATGCTTTCTGTTAGAATTGGCTGGGCTCCATTCCGTCTTCTAAATTCTGCCAAACATCCTGGATCAAGGTTCGCTCCACACAGTTGGGGGTGTATGCTCATTTCCCTGAGAGTTGGGTTTTCCAGTTCAGCATGTAGGTTTGGAGCCTTTTTGTCTGTTCACTTCTCTCTGCTGTTTCCTACCCACCCACTCCCTTTTTCTTCCCAGCAGTCCTTTCGCCTATTTCTATATCAGAAGAGAAAAAGGTAGGAACTGGGGGATTAAATAAAACTTCTCTGGATTTTGTTCATCTATAAGTACAACTTCTGGGAAAGGAGGGTGGCTTGAGAGCCATGCCATGTTGTACTTTCTCCTTTACTGCAGGATTTTTTGTTTCTTTCCTTAATTGATCTTTCATTAGTTTACCCTTTGGGGTCTTTGAATGCTGTTGATGACTTTTTGTTTTTTTGCGGGTTTAACTATTTTGCTCATTGTGTTAGGTGTTGGGGCTGGGAAATTTTAAGATGCAATTTCCTTCACCCTCTTAACCTCTTTGCCTGGAATTTCTAAAGTTGTGCCCTGTCTGTGACAACCAATTGTCCGCAGGCCCACCACTTTGATTTTAAAAAATCCTCCCTGGTCCTTGTCCATATTCATTCAGTTGATCATTCATTCACTCATTCCTTCAACAACATTTATGTTCAAGACACTGTGACAATTATACTATTTCTTCCCTGTCGCTTCCAAATTGCACAGACTGTATATTCCCTTTCAAATTGATCCAAACAGTTTAGCTGAATTGAGAGTATTTTCACCATGTAAGAACTATCAAAGAAATGGATAATTTAAGAAACTTTTTCCAAGTTGTTAAAAGGTAGTTTAAGTTGTAAACATATTCTTTCTATTTTAAAAAGTCTTATAGCAAAGTTCACTTTAGAACCAGCTCATAAACATACACACATACAGACCCCCCACCAAAAAAAACCTGAAGTTGTTTAAAACCTTGTCCTCAGCCCTGCTATGTATTAGTCTTCCAATTTCCTGTGGAACCATTCCCTTCAGTTTTTGCTGTTTCCTGATAACTGCAACATTTTGTTTATATGGTACATTACAGTTTAGAAAGTATTTTCCCTTGCTTTATTTCTTTTTTATTTGACACTTGCTATTTACCTCAACTTACAAGTGGTGGAACCAAGGCTTAGAAGGTGTGACTTTCCTGCATAGCTGGTAAGAGAGAAGAAACAGAAGAAAAGTGGAGTTCAACACAATCCCTATACTTGTTTTCCAAATATCATTTTCTCCTTCTATCTTGAAATGTATACGATGTTTTTGTTTACAGGGAATAAAATTTAGTTCTTGCTTATGGTGAAAAACCATTGTACATACAATTTTGTATCTTTTTTTTTAACCCAACCGCATCATTAACATTTTTGAATTCTCCTCAGTGTTCCAGATGTCATTTTTAGAGGATATGTCATAATTTACGATACGGTTTTCCAGCATTGGGCATTTAGATAGTTTCCAGTTGTTGTTATTTTCCTATAATACCAGGAAAGTAATAAATGTATTTGTGAGGTATAGCCCTTTGCTTTTGTTGAATTATGTCTGTAGGATGAATTTCCAGGAATGAAATTATTGGGAATGTTTTATAATATTGCTTTCCAAAGAGGTCATCTTAATTTATAATGGCACCGGTAATGAATGGGGTTCTAGTTTCACTCCAACTTGGCCCATGTTACATATTGTTTATATTGTGAAATTTTGCCAAATTGGGCCGATTTAAAATGATATGTCAGGATTGCTTTAGCCTGCATTAAAATTTAATAGCATGGATTTTTTTCCTTGTGCTTTTTTACCATTTGTATTGGCCCGTATGAAATCATCTATTTATACCCTTTACCTAGCTATCTATTGGGTCTTGAAGTGTCCATATAAATCTGAATTACCTCAGGGTTTGACATATTTAATCCAACTATTTTTCTCTGTCTATTTTTTCCATACTTAAATTTTTAAAAATTGAGGTACAATTTACGTATAGCAAAAACCACCTTTTTGGGGGGTTTTGACAAATGCATACAGTTGTGTCACCGCCACTACAATCAAAAACAATTCCATTACCCCCCAAAGCCCCTCATGTGCCTTTGTAATGAACCCCGTCCCCCAGTTCCAGGCCCTGGCGACTACTGATCTGTTTTTCTGCCCCATGGTTTTCCCGTTCCAGAATGTCATATACATGGAAACACGCACTCTCTGGCCTTCTGAGTCTGGCTGCTCTCCCTTATTCATCCCTTTGCGATTCATCTTGTTGTGCTCCTCCTCCTTGCTGAGTCGTACTCCATTGTTCGGCTGTAGCTCAGTTTATTTATCCCCCTTTCTGCTTCAACCCTTGTGTTTTTAGTTTTGTAACATCTCCCTTTCTAAAATTTTTGACTTTTAAATAAGTCTATCAGCCAATCTTTTCCATCGCAATCACATCTGTTGAGAAGATTTTATTTAAGCAATTCCTTTTACAAATAGAAGAATTCTGAGAAGCATAATCTGTACATTTGTCTATGATCCTTTCATAGTGGCTGACATATGTCCATATACCATCTTCCACCACTATGGGCCAAATTCTGGGCATCTTGGAGAAAGTGGCACAATCCCGAGAGCTCTCTTGCCGTGAGTGCTCAATTTTAACAGAATTTTAATCATTAGTGGCAGAAATGAAAATGCTGGAGGCAACAGTGAATGCCTGGTAGAACAGGGACATGGCAACACTGACAAGGATGCAGAAGTGAGGTGGCATGTCATCTGGTTGGGATACCTTGGCACCCGGAGAGTAAATATTACTTTAAATTCAAGGAAGTGGTTTGTTTTTATATTAATTGAATACTCAAGTAATCAAACATTCTCCCTGGCAGCTTCTTAAAGCAGTCGATAGATTATTTCCAATTCCTTATCCAGGCCATTGTTAGGATGGAGCTTGCATGGCTTCCTTGAGAGAAGTGGGAGAAGTAGAATGCTCATGGGAACTGATTTGCACAAGGGCTCTTGTACCCTACGGGAAGGGGAGCATGTGACACAGAATCTGGAGGTTTTCCAGATCTCCGGTCATGGCCAGAGATGCATGACACTCTCTCTTCTGTTCCCCTTGGCGGGATGCCTTGCTGAATAGGAGCAGCGTCCTTGAGCCCCAGGATTAATGCCTGCTGCTACCACTGGACTGCAGCCTCCATGAGGGCAAAGGCAGTGTCTGCTTCGGTTATTCTCGTATCCTCGGAACACAACGCTTGATAAATACGTTGTTAATTGGATGGTTTGATGGAGGAACAGACAGACTTTGGACTGAACGCTTTTTGCTCCATTTGCTGAAGCTACAAAGGCTTGTATCACATAAATCCATTCAGGAAGCTGCACCTCCTGGTGCAGCGGGAAACGAGTTAGGAAGGCAGACCTTGAGATGGCGGCACAAGAGACACCTAAAAGGCTCTTGACTGTAGCATCCAAGATGCCAAAGAACTGGATGGAAAGTGAACCCAAACCTGTACTGTGGGCGTTCTGAAGTGTCCAGATTCTCCACGAGGAGTTAACCCAGCAGGTTTGGGAGAGTCTGCCTGTGGTTCACTTTGACAGTCAACACTAGGAAAGTGGGGCTCAGCCTGATGGGGGATCTCGCCCAGATACAGGGGGAGGGGAGATTCAAAAGAGCAGACATAAGACGGTTCCTTGGCACAAGAAGGTGCCACCACTGGGCCATTATTTGACTAAAACATTGCCAATCTTCTGAGCCTATTTCCTGAGCCCTGACATCCTCTTTTCACGCCCCTAGTCTTCCTTTTTCTTTGTGGCATGTCTTGTGGCCACCACCAACAGCCGAGTTTTCGGCCAGCTGTGGAGTATGGGGCTCGTCCTCATGGACTGTTGTTCCCAGCCTAACCCAAGTGATGCCAATTCAGAAGTGTGACTTCTGACCCCCAATAGAATGCAGACTTGGTGACGTGGGTCCCTAGGTCCCTGGCTCCCTTGGATAAAGGGCAGGGCTGTCCTTGGCAGATGCTGTGGGGGGTAGCATACGAGCCCAAACACCTGTGTGAATCCACTACTCAGTTTTTGTTTGTTTTGAATGTTAATATGGTGTAGACAAAACAACAAATTGTTTCCCTTTTCCTTTCTGTCACCATTTTCTTCAGAAACACATAAGGACCAGAGTCCAAAGCCCAGTATCTAAGCAGAGAAACAGCTCATTACCAACATGGGGAAGTTTGATTCGAACAGATGCCATGCAGGGAACCTGAAAACCAGCCACAAATGACAGAACACAAACTACATTCACCTCCTCACTGTTCGGCTCCAGCTGGATATCCCCTAGAAACCTGGGGCTCCATATGTCAAAACTGAGCTCATCCCATTCCCTGCTGTCCCCTCCCTTGGTGACTAATATCACGAATATATCTACTTGTTCATGGGGAAACCCATGAGTCACCTTGGCCCTCCTGCTTCCCTCCATCCCCACATCCGGTCACTTACAATCCTCATGATTCTACCTCCTAACTCTCCAGTCTTTCGCTTCTCTCCTTCTCGTCTTCACTCTCCTCCAGCATCTCTAGCCAGGGCGAGTGAGTGAAGAATGCTCCCAGCTAGTCTCCCTGCCTTCAATATCACTGCTCCTCAAATCCAGTCTTACCACAGGCCACAGACATTCTCCATTCTCTTAGGATAAAGGTCTTTTAGGATCTCACCTTTGTGAGTTATCTGGCCTTATGTCCTGGCTTTCCCTTCCTTGCGATCTAGGCTCCATCCACATGAACCTCTTTCAGTTCCTGCAATGTGTGGGCCACTCTTGGCACATCCCCTCTAACCCGGCCTCCACACCTTATTCCCATTGTCTGGCTAATTCCTACCCATCCATCAAGTCTAGTTAGACATCTCTCCTTGGCTCCCCAAACCTGGCAGGGTCGAGAGCCTTCCTATCATCCCTCTCACACTCTCTAATTTCTCCGCCCTGGCAGGTGTCAGGCTGTATCATAAATGCCTGTTTGCTGTTGTAGCTTCGTTGCCTAGTACAGAGCCTGGCACATATAGGTGCTTCATAAATGTTTGTACAACGAATGAATGAACAAAAACAGGAGAGAGATTGGCTTGGTACCAATGAACATGTTAATACCTGATAGGTGACCAGGATGTATCAATAAGAAATTGACTTTCTGGGTAATGACAGTGGTTATTTCTGATTTCCTCTCCAGCCCCCTTGCCCCTTCTTTGTGATCTCTTCCCCTCCTCTTCCTCCTCCTTCTTTTGGCTTACGTATTTATTCTAAAGTTTCTACAATCGACATGTATTTATTTCGTAATACTACAAGAAAAACGGATTCATTCATTGTATTTCCACGAAGAATGAATTTTGCTTTCTGGGTTTGAGTTTTGCATCAAGAGAGGAGATGTGGAGCTCCGGCTGCTGCTCGTTGAAGGCCAGCAGCAGCCCTCTATTCTGGACGTATTTTTCTCGTTTAGCTGCATTTCAGCGTTTCAAGGATTTTCAGCCAATTATGATGGAGGTACTCGGATGAAATGGCTAAAAAAAAAAAAAAGACTTTAAAGTGCTAAAAGTAGGCAAAACAGCAAACGACATTTAAAAGGAAGCAAAAACACTCTGAAGGGAGAAAATGTTACATATCATGGAAAAATGAATTAACTTTGACAAACGCTTGCTGCAAATATGAAATTAAGGTGGACGTGCCCTTGGACAAATAAGCTGAAAATGCTCAGAAGTGGAAGCAGGGGAAGTGACTCCTGGCATGTGTGCTGTGTGAGGTCATTCGGGCGATTGTGCCGCCTTCTGTTTATTGTATACGGTCCTTAAAGGAGAGGTCCTGCCCATCCCACCTGTGGGTGGCTCCTGCCTGAAGGACGACGTCACTCACCTGGGTGGTACCGGGGTCCTCAGGTAGGAAAAGGGGCGCCGGAAGTTTTATCTCAGGTAGGGGAGAAAGAGCACACTGTTTTATCTCGTGGTCTTGTTCTTTGGAGCTAAAGTTAAGGAATGAAAATGTCTAGCAAAACGCTTCCACTCTGCTTCGGCTCCCGGCCAGTTCGTTCTCTGCACGGCCGTCTGTTCTGGTTACCTAATGCCTCATAATAAATTCTCCAAAACTTGGTAGTGTCAGACAAGCATTTTTTGAGTTTATGGATTCTGTGGAGGAATTCAAACAGACACAGTGGGATGGCTTATCCCTGTCTCCCAGTGTCTGGGGCCCTCAGCTGGGGCGGCCCTACAAAGCTGGTGGGTGGAGTCGTCTGCAGGCTTCTGGACTCATCTGTCTGGCGGTTGATGTTGGCTGTTGGCTGTTGGCTGGGGGCCTCGGTTCCTCTCCACGTGGTTCTCTCCCTGTGGTCTTTCTCCCAGGGCTTATTTGGTCTTCCTCGCAGCATGATGGCTGGCTTCCCCAGAGCAAGCATCCCAAAAGGGAGAAGCTGGGCAGAAGCTGTATCCTTTGGATGACCTGTCTTCCAGGGTCACATAGCACCACCTCCACTGGGGAGAGCAGTCCCAGCCCCTGCCCTGACTCAGGGGGTGGGAACATGGACCCCACCTCTGGTGGGGAGGGTGTCTGAGTCATACAGAAAGAGCATGTGGGGTGGGAGGCCTTGCTGCAGTCATTTAGGAACTCCCCTGCTTACAGACCTCCAGTAGCATTCCATGATGAGCCTGGGATAAAGTCCAAGCTCTGGGTCCTACAGGCTGGCCCCCTCTCCCGTGCCCACTGAGCAGCCCTGGAGCCTACTTTGTGCTTCTCTATCACATCGAGGTCCTGTCCACCCCCGGCCTCTACACAGGCTCTCCTCTGCCTGGTACCATCTTCATTTCATCTTTGCAAGGCTGGCTGCTCCTCTTCAAGTCTCCCGTTAAAGGTTACCCCTTCAAAGAGGTCTTCCCTGGCCACTCTAAATCAGCTCAGGTATCCTCTATCACCACACCCTCTTCATTTCCTTTGCTGGTCTATTCCGCTTTGGGATTCTGTATTGATTTCTTGGTTAAGTATCAGATATATGCCTATTTTAATCAAGCTATATCCCCATTGCCTAGCACAGTGCCTGGCACATGGTATTCACCCCATAGAGATGTGTTAAATGAACTAATAAATACTACGAGGTGCCTACCTCAGAGAAGCTGGCTGAAAGCTGGCATCTAGGGCTGGCCTAGAGCCCCAGATGATCACATTTCCAATAGGAAGTATGTTTAGTTCTCCTTTGCTTTTCCCTAGTATTTGCAAACCCCAGTTCCATGCTTTAGCCTAGACTCCTCTGTACTGAGGAAGTGTGGTGGTCCCTCATCAAGGCTAGGAGGGCGTTAAGTGGGAAGCAGCGCCCCCTAGTGGTCAGCATGCTCCTGGCGGTTACAGATCCCAAAGGAAGCCAGGTCTCTGGGAACAAGAGTTTAGATATCCAGCTGCTCTGTCCCAGGTGGAGACTCATTGAGAATCCCATTGATTCATTTTCCAGTTTCACTCTTGGGGAATCTGGGTTTTATTGGTATTAGTGAACGTCGATTTTTATTACAATTGGCGATATGGGGAAAGACTGCATCACACAAATGTTTTTAGAAAAGTCTGTTGTGTCATGTATAAAATGTTGTAGTTATTAAAAACATGACTTTTAGGGAGCTGACGCTAGGTGAGCTGACTCAGAGCAGCTGTGACTTACCTCTGGCTCATACCTTCCATTAATAAAGCCACGTAACTATGGCTTCATCCCGTTGCTTGTCCTCTTCCCTTCATGCACGCTGCTCTGGCCTCTGCTAGTCTTCAGACCTGTGCAGAATGCCCCCATCCCAGGGCCTCCGTGCTGTCTGTTCTCTGCCCCAAGAACTTTCACTCCAGGGGTTTCACGTCTCGCCTCCTCATCTCCTTCAAGCCTTTGCTCAAAGAACATCTCCATGAGGCCTTCCCTGACCACCCTATTGAAAATTGCAACCTCCTTGCCGATGCAGGCCCCATCCCCTCTCCAAAAAACTTAGCCCCTGTTAGGGTCAAGTAAGAATAATTATTATTTTCCACTAATTATCTGACTGCTCCCACTAGACTTTAAGCTCTAGGAGGGCAGAAATTTTTGCTTGCTTTCTTCACTGCCATATCCCCAGCTCCTAGCCTCGTGCCTGGAACATGGTATGCGCTCAGTAAATCCTTGTTAAATGACTGAATAAACAACTCTGTTAATAACAATCCTTTCTTCTAGGAATTTAACAAATAGTTTGGATAATCAACACCAGCAGCCTATGAGATATTTCTTTATGTCTTTGTTTTAAAGAAGAGGAAACTGAGGATCAGGGAGGTTGAGTAATTTGTCTGGGGGAACACAGCTTCTACTTGGCTGAGTTTGGAACAGAATTCAAGCGTGTCTGACTTCAAGATCAATGCACTGTTCAGTCCTGCATTTTCTCTGATTGATGCAGACACCAAAAGAGACCCAGCCCCACTCGGTGGCTGGGCGAGAATAGCCAGGGTCAGAGAAGAGGAGACACACTATTCCAAGGTCAGGAGCTACGGTCTGGGCAGAAAGCATCAAGGATGTGGGCTGTTCAGCCCAAAGGGGCCTGTGCAAAGTTTGGGTGGGGGACAAATGTGTCATTCTCCACGTCATCCCACAGAGGCTGCAAACCAGAAGAAATGGACATGAATTTCAGGAGATTCCTGTCTGTAGAAAGCCTGGCCTACAGAAAATGGGAAGAACAATCCCTCTAGTTTACACGCTGATCAAATTTCCCAGAGAAGCTATGTTCCTGAAATAGTAGAATTCAAGGAACTTCACATCTTATATTGATAACATGATTATAAATGATTATAGGCGATATGATGATAAATATGGGAGTATTTTTAAAAGACTTTTTTTTTTCTAATGCAAGACTTTTTAAACTGAGTGCTGGCTTCTGACTGCTCAGGGCTAGGTCTCAGGAGGGAGTCAAAAGAAGAGGCCAGAGATTCTCGTCTAACGCTGGCAGGTTCCCTCTGGTAGCCTGGAAATGAGCTGGCCTGAGAGATATGAGTTCTGAATGGGGCTCTTCAGGTACCCTGAGCTGGAGCAAGGGCGTGTGATGGTGCAAATCGGTGGTTCTCAAAGTGAGGTCCCTGGACCAGCAGCATACGCATCACCTGGAACTTGTTAGAAATGTAGATTCTTCCCTCTCCCCTCCCCAGTGCTGATCGGGGGCCCCGTAGCCTGTGTTTTACCAAGCCCTCCTTCAGGTGGTCCTGAAGTCTGAGAACCACTGGTGTGTGTATATATATTAATGCAAAAGTAGGGCCTGGGCCAGACAGGCTTACTGTCCATGATAATCAAGATAGTGTCACCTTCTTGAGAAAAGGGCAGACCTGCTTACTGCCCATATTAAAGATTGGAGTTCTCTAAGCTCAGGGTTCCTCTTCTCTAGTGCAGCCTTCTATGTGTGCATCTGGCCGTCACCGCCCTGTGGGAATTGGGGCTTGGTGACCTGGCCCATGAAACTGCCGATACTCTAGCCACTGCTATTGCTATGAATAATAAAGTCCTTTGTTTCTGAGGAAAAAAAAGGAGGGTCTCGGTGACCTTTTGGTTCCTTCAATAATATTTGTCCCCACACAGCTGTGCCAAAGAATCAAGTGTCAGATCTGGGTTTGAATGCAGGTTTGAATGCAAAGGTAGTTAATTTCGCTAAGCCTCAGTTTCCTTATTTGTAAAATGGGGATAAAGAATACCTGCTTTATAGGGTTCTTATATAAAGTTAAAATTCAATGAGACAATATGTGTCAAGTTCCTGGCACATAGTAGGTATTCAGTGCCTTCCTTTCTCCTTCCTCCCTTAGTCTGGACAGTAGCTTAAGGAAAATTTAAAATTTGATGGGTTTAAGGAATTCCTTGAAGATTTGTCCACACTTGCTGCCTCGAGTTTCTCTCATCCCACTCATTCTGGAGCCCACCCTCGTCAGGTTTTTGTCCCTCTGCTCCACCGAGACTGCTCTTCTGCAGGTTTCCGGTGGCCTCCTTGAGGCAAAATCCACTGGCCCTTTCTCAGTCCTTATCTGACGTGCCCTCTCAGTAGTATTTGACACAACCGATCACATTCTCCTTGACGCGCTTTCTTCTCTCGGCTTCTGGGACAACCTCCTCGCTTGATCCTCCTCCCATTTCTGAATGGCCAGTCTTCTTTGCTGAGTGTTGATCATTCTTTAGCTCTCCAAAGGTTGAAGTCCCCCAGAGCTCAGGCCTTGGACCTCTTCTCTTTTCTATCCTTCCTAGGTGATCTCATTCAGCTTCGTAGTTCTAACCCCATCTTTTTGC
Organism: Equus przewalskii; assembly: GCF_037783145.1. NCBI lineage: Eukaryota > Metazoa > Chordata > Mammalia > Perissodactyla > Equidae > Equus > Equus przewalskii. The sequence continues at coordinate 28,587,323 of NC_091833.1, read as the reverse complement.
AGCTGATAACTTCCAAATGTATATCCCCAGCCTGGACCTCTCCCGTGAAGTGCACTCTGGAATAGCCACCTGCTTTTGCAGTGTCTCCACTTAGATGTCTAATAGGTTTCTTAAATGTAACTTGTCCAAACAGAGCTCCCGACGTTCCCTCGTGCACACCAAATCCCGCACTGCCATAATTTTCTCATCTTGATTAATAGCAGTGCCATCATCCGTGTAACTCAGCCCCAAAACCTTGGCTTCATTCTTGATGCTCCTCCCTCTCTTGTATGCTACATCCAATAAGCAGCAAGTCCTGTTGGTTTACTTTCTGGATCTATCCAGAATCCAAATCTCACCACTCTCTGTAGGTCACCATTATCTGTTGCCTGGAGTTTTGCAGTGCCCTCCTAAATGCTTGTGCCCTTGTTCCCCTTCAGGTACTTTCCACACGGCGATCAGAGAAATCCTGTTAACATGTAGGTCAGATCATGTAACTCTCATGTCCCAAATCCTGCAGTACACGTGTCTCCCATTGCCTCTCTGTATTGGTGTCCTAGAGCTGTCAAAAAAAGTGCCACAAATGGGAGCTTAAAACAACACAATTTTATTCTCTCACAGTTCTGGAGGCCAGAAGTCCAACGTCAAGGTGTCGGTAGGGCCAACCTGTCTCTGAAGTCTCCGAGGGAGAAACCGTCCCATGCATCTCTCCTAGCTTCTGGTGTTCTGCAGTTCTTGGCGTTCCTTGGCTTGTGGCTGCATTATTCCCATCTCTGGCTCCATCCTCACATGGCCTTCCCCTCTGTGTGTCTCCCTGTGTGTCTCTTCTCTTCTCGTAAAGACGCCAGTCATTGGATTTAGGGCCCACCCTAATCCAGTATGGCCTTATCTTAACTAATTACATTTGCAAAGACCCTGTTTTCAAATATGATCACATTCTGAGGTTCTGGGTGGATGTGAATCGGGGAGGAGCACTGTTCGCCCCAGTATACCCTCTAACCTCATATCCTGCTACTCCGCCCTCCTTTCAGCTTCACCCACAGTGTCCTCCTCGCTGCTCCTTGAACACGCCATGCATCGTCTCATCTGAGGGCCTTTGCATTCTCTGTTCTTTTGCCTGGACTGCTGACTCACTCAAGTTTTTCTAAAATGTTACCTTGTCAGTGAGACCTTCGCTGGCCTCCCTGTCTGAAAACCTAACACCTCCCATCAAATTTCATATTCCTCTTTTCAGCTTTATCTTGTCCTCTTCAGCATTTATCACTTTCTAACATACTATATCCTTTACTTCCTTTCTTTGCTTACTGTCTGTATATGCCAGTAGCATGTGGGCTCCCTGAAGGCAGAGGTTTTGTCTGTTGTGTTCCCTGTTCTATTCACAGCACCCAAAACAGTGCCTGGTACATAGTAGGTGCTCAATAAAACTTTTTTGGAAATTTTTTAAATTAATGAACTGAATAGTCTGGGAGTGGGACTAATTCGGCTATTAAAATTGTCATTTAAATTTAAATATAAGCAGTGTGCATGTCTATCTTTTGGGTTTGCCTTTCTGCTGGCTGCATTTTCAGGTGGGTTCTTCTCTTATTTGGGGGCAATGGGCGCCAGCAACTCTAGGTTTACGTCTTACCAGCTTGACAAGCATCTGAGTCACCGATTGCCAGATAACACTGCCTAGCAAGACACCTCCACCCTCAGAGGTTTACACAACAGGCATTTTCTTCTCTGGCTTGTGGGTCTGCTGGTTGGCTGAGGCAGCTCTGCTTCGGTTGGGGGCTGCCTGGGCTTGAGTCTGGGCTGCCGTTTGGATTCTGGTCTACCCCATATGTCTCCATATTCTCCCTGGATCAGCATCTACCTGTGGAATATTCTCCTCCCGGCAAATGGTAGGAGCCCGAGAGGACAAGTGGAAACATGTGATGCCTCTCAAGGCTGTGGCTTAGAATTGACACACTGTCACTCTGACCACATCTCTTTGACCAAAACAAGTCACCTGTGGTGGGGAATCAAACTCCAAATCATACACTCCAAAGGCACGTGACAGGAGAGAGTGAAGAGCTGAGATCAGTCAGCTCATACCCAACAGAAAGCTCAGCAGAAAGAAAGAGACTCTTGTTCAATAGTGCCCATGAAGGTCTTGGGCTGACCCTCGTTTGACTGACTTGGTTCATACCCATCCCTGACTTAATCACTGAGGCTTGGGGCAGAAAATACAATCATTGGTCAGACCAGTGTCATATGCTCATTCCTGGAAAGGGGCAATGGGGTGGGGGTGGTGGTGGAGGTTACCCTCTTCCAAGCCACTGGATTGAGAATCAGAAAGACCTTCCGAAGGAAAATTGGGGTTGCTGTTACCACGCGAAGAGTGAATGGGTGCTGGGAAAACAAACCCACAAGTGCACTATTCCCTCTAACCCTAGAATTATTTGAGACATCTGGCGGCAGTCCCAGGAAGCAGAGAACAGCGTGTGGCATGGCACAGAAGCTGTGGCTCTTGATTTGGGAGTCTGAAAGCCATACTTTTCCTAGGAGTATGATGAAAGGGAAATCCACGGGCCACCTCCAACTGACGTCTCCTGCCATTTGCATGGGAAGTGGGCCATCAGAGCTTGAGGCGGCTTCCAGCCCTACCAGCTCATGATTCACACTCGGGTTGGCCCAATCAGAGTAACACTCAGGACTCACCCAGGAGTCACTTGGAAGAGAATTTCTCTCTCTTCTGCTGGGCTTGAATCTGGGAGGATACAAGGGCAAAGTCTGTCTCAGCTGTGGCCAACACAGCAGAAGTGAAAGTCAGAGAGAGGCTGGTGACATTGTTTAAGTCCCAGAATGCAACCATGCTTCAGCCTGCCATAGCCCTGGTCTTTTCTGTTGCATATCAATAAATTTCCCTTTTTGCTTAACTGGTTTTAGTCGTCCCTAATTGAAATGCTGCTCTCCTGACACAAGGCCTATGCTAGGGACCAACCCTGCCTCTCGCTTGGCCTCTTTTGATCCCATTGTGCATTGAACATTTGCTCCCCTGTGGCTTCAACACCTGTGTAGTTTATCAAAGAAGACTGTAGACAAAGCGACAGGTCATTGACGACAGGTTTTCTGAGTGGAGAAAACTGTCCCCAAAATAGGATACTTTGTGCTCTTCCATTTGAAATGGCTTCACTGTCAAGTCACAAAGGCAGGTTTTGTCTCCTACATTTTAGGTATGTAACATTGCAACAAAGACCCAGTTTCCCTTTTTTGGGATGAGTATATATAGAACTAGCCATTGCCAGAAACGAATGTGCTAGATAAATGTACTCTCATAAGAAAAGGATTTTTCTTATAATTTTACCAAATTAACTAGTATTTTATAGTCTCTATATAGTGCTTTGTAAAGATTTTCATATATGTTATCTGATCAAGTCAACTTAGGTTAAAACCACCCCAAGAGGTGGGTATTATAATTCCCATTTTATGGATCTAGAAATTGAAGCTCAACGAGGTTAAACAGGTCACCCAAAATCTCTAGCTAATGAGGGTCAGAGATGGAATTGGAACCCAGGTCTCTGTGATTTCAAAATCCCATAGTTCACACCACACCGTGCTGGCAGAATGAGGAAGCTTGTGGCAGTGTTGCGTGGATTTTGGCTCCGAGTCAATTTCATATTCTTTGCTGCCAAGACGATCTCCATGCCTTCCTTGGACTATTGAATAAGGGTCATAGAAAAATCAGAGTGTCCCCGATGGAAAGCAGCATCCAGAGTTAAGAGACTGGGATATATTAAGAGATCACCAACCTGATCTTCTTCCCTCATCTTTTACCAAATCCTATTGGTTTTACTTCTTAAACAGCCTTCAGATCTATCCATTTCACTTCATCTCCAAGCCCCCATCTTCGTTTGCCTAGCCCACGGCTATTGCCTCCTCAGAGGTCTCTTGTGTCCACTCTTGTCTACTCCAACCCATTCTCCAAAGTGCAAAGGAGTGAAAGAAACACAAGCAGATCACGTCATTTCTCTACTTAAGATATTTCAATGATTCCATCTTCTCTTGGGGTAAAAATCAAGCAAAGGCTTTAGGGCCATGCATAGTCTGCCCTCTACTCCTAACTCTCAGCTCCCTAATCTCTAGCTCCAGCCACACTGGCCTTGTCCCAGCTCCCTCAGTGTCATCACCCCTTTACTCCGGGAGCCTGTTCCCTCACCTGGATGCTCTATCCACCCCACTCCTCTGTCTCCCGCATTCAACCCCTGTTCACCTCGTTTATATTGCCCACCCTTCCATCTCAGCCTTCTCTGTCCATTCAGAGGAGTCCCCCAATTATCTGTCCCAACAGCACCCTCTTTATTTCTTTTCTTTGTAGCACTTAGCACAGTTTGTAATGATAGGTTCGTGTGGTCATTAATTTCTCTCTCCTCAACTAGACTGTAAGCTCCGTGAGGACAGGGAATGAGTTTGTTGGCTGCTTCTAGTGGATCTTGGCTACCTGCTTTCCCCATTTCCATTATCTGCTTCTCCTTCCTAAGAGCACCCATGTTCTCCTTTGTGGAATCAACTCTACCCCGTTGTGTAACAAATATGAGATTTGAGGGGGAGCTGACAATGTAAGCTCCTTCTTGCTATAATGATTGGTACTTGGCAGAAAGTAATGCAGCCCTAAGCTAGTCTACATATGTCATTTACCTGGCCACATTTGGTTTGTCTTTTCAGTGACCAACTTTGAACCATTAATGGATGATTGAGGGAGCATCTTCTGATTTGCCTTCAGCCTTCCTGCTACCATCAAGGTAGCTTTCCTGAGAACAAATACAAAGCTGACATTCATAAGAAGGTAGAGCTGCGAGCATTGGAGAGAAACCAAGGCAGAGGGTGTTCTTAGCCCTTCATGAGCTTACATTAAGGATGATGCCCCAATTCAAAGCCTTCTCCAGTTAGTTCAGGTCACTCCCAGGGTGGCAATGTTTCTTATAGATGCTGAACCAAATCACTCTTTTTCTTTCTCTTTGGTTGCCTCCTTGTCACATTGTCTACCTTTATTGTTAGAGTCCTGGTGGGAGATTCTTCACTCTTTTCTACATCCATGCCTTTGCAAAGGCCTCATCATGGGTGGAGGGTATGTCCCCAGCCCTTGACCATGTGACTTGCTCTGGCCAATGTTGTATGTGTGGAAGTGACCTTAAGGGGGAGTCTCATACATTTCTGCTTGCTCTCTTGCTCTTCTGCCGTTGCCATGAGAGGAACATGTCCTGGTTAACCAGGTGGTCCAAGGAAGATGAGAAACACATGAAGTGGAGGTGCCTCGGTGGAGCCCAGCCTAAATGAGCCCAACTCTACCTGACTTGTAGACACATGAGTGATAATAAATGATCGTTGTCTTGAGATAACAAATAATTGCTTTGGGGTGTTGAGATCATTTGCTCTATAGCAATAGGTAACTGATACAATCTTCTAAGAAAACACTGCCCCACTGGGTATAGCCATTTCTGCTGGTGCCTTGTGGTTTCTGGCCAACTGTGTGTGTGACTAGCCTTCTTCCCAACTCTCTTCCCCATTTGGTCATGTGGACCACACGGTAGGGCTGTTTATGTTCAGCTTTTCAAATAGTCTTTCTTGAATGCAGCTCCTTCAACTTTTGGCCATTTCCCTTTCTTCTACGCAGGCTCAAAACCAGCTTCTAAGACTGGGTAAAGAAACAGTACTCATGCCACCCTATCCAGTAATTTGCTGTCCTCAGTTCCCAAACCCAAAATTCTATCATCCTCTTTCATAAAAATAAATAAAATAAATGAAAGCCTCCTTGCATTGACAGGCATGCAAACCCAAGCAAACACCTGCCTGTAGGCATCATTAGCCTATTTAATTTGGCAAACTGTCAGCTCTCTGTGATGGATTGAGTCTCCAAGAAGCGGACATTAAGATGGGATTAGACAAGTAAAAGATTTATCGGGGGACTTGCCTGTGAAAGGCATAACAAGGCGGAGGAAGCAAGAAGAGGCAGGACGAGCCTTCAGATTAGATCCAAATCTGACACCTGTGAAAGGAGAGTGGGAAGGAAGGAGGCTTGGCCAGGAAGAGCCTCAGACTGCAGCACAAGTGTAAGAACATTTTGGCCAGGTTGATAAGGAGTCCTCCAGCTAAAGTCACCCCTTCGAGGGGTCCCATGTCCTGTGGGAAAGGGCTGGCACTGTACTGTGCTGTGTTCAATCACTGGGTGGAGTAGCCTGGGAGAAGTGCAGCCTCAGTGTCAACATGGTGCATCCAGATGGGTGGCAGCTGGGGCTGTCCGTCAACTGTGCTCCTGCAGTAGGAGATCTGAGCAGTGCATTTCCATGGCTGCCATGTTCTTAATCCCAGATTGGCTCTCACCTGCTATGCCTGGATAGAGATGTGTATTTAAATAAAATGTTGAGAGAATAGGTGGTTGAGAAGGGGAGAAGATCAGATCTCTCCAAGGAGAGAGTTTGGCCTTTTTAGAAGACATTCATATGGAGCAGACATATGGGATACCTGACTCAGAGACAGGTACCCAAGGCAGGGTGTCTGTCTTTGTCTAAATCTGGAACACTAACCAGATGGCTTTGGAGCAGATAGCAGGTCTTGTGGTTGTTCACCAAAATACCGTTGATTGTCAAAGGGCACATGGTAGCAAGACTGGAGTATGAGGATCACTTCTGCACTTTCCCCTTCAAAGCAAAGGAGGAAGGTACACAAAACCCTCAAGACTTGCCTCCGCAGCCAGACTCCAGGCACAGGAGAGAAGGTGCAGGGTCAGCATGGTCATTCGTGCAACAAACAGTGGTTTCATACTTTTGCTCAGATCAGTGCCAGGTGCTACGGGAATGCTCCAGATAGCCTCCATTTGCTCCCTTCAGACCGTCTCTCCACCCTTCCCTGCCTTGCTCTGGGCCCAGAAGGCTGATTTTCATGGGCAGCATCAGGCTCCAGTGCCCTCTGGCTTCTGGTTGGGCTTGGCCAACAGGGGGTCCTGGCAGGAGATGGGGAGGAGGAGAAAGGAGGGAGAGTGAGGTCAGGTGCTTCTTCCTCTGGCTCCCTCCCTGTGCGGTCAGCTTGCATCTCGATGACTGGCCATCACTTTATTGGCTTCCCTAATGACCCCTCCCTCCCTCCCTTCAAGCCTAGGGTGCTAAGTTCTGGGTTACTCCCCCTATACCCACCCCTTTGTATAATTCAACCCTCCTCTGCTTATCCAATGCAGGTGTGCCATCAGTCTCCTGTGAGGCCTGGGAATGATAAAGGGACAATAACCAGACAGTCTTGGTCTGTCCGGGGGCAACAGACATTGTCTTAATCAGCTCTGGCTGCCATTACAAAATACCATAGACCAGGTGACTTAAACAACAGAATTTATTTCTCACAATTGTGGAGGCTGGGAATCCAAGGTCAGGATTCAGTTCTTTCTGAGAGCTCTCTTCCTGGTTTGCAGACAGCCATCTGCTTGCTGTCACTATGTCCTCACACGGCAGAGAGCGAGTGAGAGAGTGAGCAAGCTCTAGCCCCTCTTGCCCCATCATAAAGACACTAATCCCATCATGGACGCCCACCCTCATGACCTCATCTAAACCTCCCTCCCTCCCAAAGGCCCCATGTCCAAATACCACCACACTGGGGGCTAGGGCTTCAATATATGAATTTAGGAGGGAAGGGGACACAATTTAGCCCATAGCAGGCATCAAACGAATAATTCCACAAACACGTAAAATTATAATACAATAAAATCTACAATGGAGAAGTATTCGGTGCCCCTTGTCTGGGGTCAGGTGGTGGTCTGTAATGGCTCCCCTGAGGAGGTGACGTTTCATCTGCTTTGTGCTGGGCAAGGAAGGAAAGTTTCAGTGAGGGCAATAGCACACATGAAGGCTGAGGTGGGAAGGAGCTGGGGGCATTCCAGGAACCCAGGGAAGCCTAGGGGGTGGCGGGTGGCAGCCTAGTCACGGCAGTGGGGAGAGTGGTAGCGAGGAGGTTCTAGAGGTGGATGGGGACCACGGGGGGCTTCTCCTAGGAGATGGGTAAGGCATATGCATGGGAAGAGATGCTCAGCCCTCCAAATCCCTATGTCCTGACCCCTCAATGGGATGTGCCATCTTCATCTGGCTGTTCCCTTGTCCCACCTCCTTGAGTCCTGGGCTTCAGGTCCTCTGAAGTTATTTTTCAATTCATGTTTGATCAATTCATACAAGTCTCCCTTGCCCTCTCTTTCTCTTTCCCTCTACAGAAAATAGGCTTCAAAGAGGTCTCCAGTTCAAGGTCACCTGCTGATCAGGTCAGGGCCCCCCTGGCTAAGCCAAGGGAAAAGTCCTAAGGTTCAAAATGCTGAGACAAGGCTGGGCTGTTGCTTTCTGCACTTCTCGTCTTCCTTTGGACTGCAGGGTGGATGGAGGAGTCACTCCTTGAGGCGAGAGGGTCCACATGGCTCAGAGGCAGAACCGGCCTAAAGCACAGAGGGCTGGTTCTGAAAGGTTCCCAGATGCCAGGGCACGTAAGACAGAGTGCACTTGGCAGGACACTGCGGAATCTCATTTATTGGATCCATTATCTGAATTAGGAACAATTTGAAATTATAACCACAAGATAGAAATGAAAGATAAGAGTGCTGGCAATCACCCTTGCCCCGCTTGTCTGTGCAGTGGGCGTTGTGGGGCCTCTCCTGCTTTTCCTTACATTTTAGATCATTTAATTAAATTTAATTGGTTTTTCTGGGCCCCCAAAAATGAAGAAAGGAGTCAGCATTTACTATATGCTAGGCACTGCATTAAGCATTTTGATCCTGGAAGCCACACACAACAGTTCAGTTTATCATTCAGGCTTCCCAGCAGCTCTACAAAGAACGTATTATTATTGAAATTCTATGAGTGGGGATATGCCGAAGCTTAGAAACATTAGATAACCTAATTGTAGTCCTGTAGTTAGAATTATACATCCACCTGTCCATCCGTTCACCTATTCATCTAGCTGTCTAGCCATCCATTTACCCATCTACCCATCCATCCATCAATCCACCCATCCACCCATCTATCCATCCATCCAACCATCTGTCATTCATTCATCCGTCTATCCATCCATCCATCCACCCACCACTTGATCAGCAATACTTACTGATTATGTTTCATGTGTTCTCCGCTGGGCTCTGGGGTATCACTGGGGAAGGAGACACTTCTCTCCTCATGGAACTCAGGGTCTAGAGGGGTGGGTGCTCAGACCTCCGTGGGCCCCTTGGGTGGGATGTGTCAAAGACCTTCTTATCCATTGCCCCATTCCATGGTCCCCTACACAGTCCAGGTCTGGACTTGGGTGTCTGGAAAAACTTAGGGCTATTCAGTGGCACATGAGCTCTCCTCAGTCCTCAAAGGGAATATATTTCGGGTGAGCAACTGACTGAGGAGTATCTCAGGATGTGGTACTTGTAGTGCTAAAACCAGAGAGTCCTGGGCAAACTCGTATGGTTGGTCACCATGATTCATTGGTTCTCAATAGGGGGTGATTTTGCTCCCCATCTCAGAGACATTTGGCAATGTCTTTAGACATCTTCAGTCAGCATAGCTGGGGTGGGGGAGCTGCTCCTGGTATCTAGTGGGTAGAGGCCAAGAATGCTGCTAAACATCCCACAGTGCCCAGGGCAGCTGCCTTCACAAAGAATCATCCAGTTGAAAATGTCAATAGTGCCCCATACACAGGGGACAGGCTAAAAGTGCCGAACAGTTAGGAGCAACGTTCAGCCAGTGGTGGGTGGGAGTTGGAGGGGAACTACCCCAGCTTCTTCACCTGTTGGGTGGGAGGACTGATGCATGTTCTACGTTGTAGAACTTTCCTGGTGGAACCCAGCCCCCTGGGTTGCCCATGGTGGTTGCCTGCCCAGTAACACACCCCTTCATTGGCTGCCTTCCATTCCCTGACTCATTCTCTGACTCCTCTACTGACACTCACCCCAAAACAGCTTGCACTCAAGTTCTTAACTCAAGGTCTGCTTCCAGGGGAACCCAATTTAGCTTTATAAACAGAAAATCAAACACGCCCAATTTTATTGAAAAGATAACAGTGGGTTGGCCACTTGGAAACTCTGCCTCCCCCATTTCTGGCCCCTAAACTCAGTTGCAAGGTCCTGCTGTGCAGCCAAATGCAGATGTGTGAGAGCAGGTGGCCACACGATGCTGAAGCTGCCGCTCCATGGCCCTCTTTGGGCGGCCTCAGCTGCACACAGATTTGCCTAAAGGGATGCAAGAAGGGCTGATGGTGTTGAAGGGAGACGTGGAAAGGGAAGTAGAAGCAGTCACGCAGGCTGGGCTTCCTTTGACCTTGCTTCCTTGACAGAAGGCACTCATGTCTGTTGGCCCAGTGAGCGTACATTGAGGTGTTTTCACCCCTAGTGAGTGTGGGTTAATATGGCGGGGTGCGTCAGGTTCCAAGCTCGGGAGTCAGACAGAGGTGAACTTGAAACCCAGAGTTGGCATTTACTACCTCTTTGACCTTGGATGACTCACTAAGTCCCTTGCCTCATGTGATTGTCATGAAAATTAAATGATAAAATGCACATAGCATGGCATGCGTTGTGCCTTGCATGCCATATAGTAGAAATGTAGCAATTATAATATTAGTGTGTGTGTCTACACATCCAATATATACAATATATATGTGTGTGTATATATAGATATACACACACATATATACATAAGTATACACAAATATCATTTTGCAACTTGCAAGTTCTCATAGAGCCTAGAAAATGTGGTGTGGCTGGCTCAGGCTCCAAAGTATATATCTGCAGAGAGTTAAGATCCCTGAATGCGGGATAAAGACCTATTTTCTTCAAAAGTTTTTTTCCATAGTGAAATTTTCAAATCTACACAAAAGTAGAAAAAATAATATTATGAACTCCCAAATATTCATTACCTAGCTTCAGCAATGATCAATATCTCGCTAATCTTGTTTTGTCTATCCATCCCCCAATATTTTTTTTTTCCTGGAATATTTCGAAGCAGATTCCAGGCAACAATTCACTTCAGCTGTCACCTTCAGTTTGCACTGCAACGAGTTTAGCCTCATTCTTCTTCACCTAGGGCTGAAGACCCTCTGGGTAGTGCCACGAGGACTCGCGTCTGCTCTGGGCCATGCACGGGGTCTCGACTGCCCCTTCCTACAGCCCTGAGGCCTGAGGTCCTCGCCCTCGACATGTGGGTCCTTTCCTCCCAGGCTGTTGTTTGTAATGATGGTTTCGAGGTCGTATCTCATTTATACGCAGGTACCTGCTGCCTGCTTCTCTAGACTCAGCCGGCGTAATTCATGCTGAGCGCCTGTCTCCAATCGGGGAAGGCACTGCTGCCTCCACATTTCACAATAAATATCTTTTTAAATGGCCTGGTGTTCAGGCTCGTTTCTCATTCCAAGGAGGCTTTTGACTGATGACCTAAAGAATTGCTTCCCCGTGACTGACAGGGTAATGCAGTCTCTGCAGCCTCCCCTCTCCTCTCTCTACAGGAGGCTGGGTGAGAGCTGTGACTTCAAGTGCCACAGGACACTTCCAACAGAGCCATTTACCCCAGTCACTACCCATTTTCCTCTGGCCCCACAGGGCTGCAGGCTGCCAGCCAGTAAGTCAGGTCCATCTTGGGGGTGCTCTAATGGGACGCATTTTTGCAGGAAATCAATGTGAAAGGCCTCCAAGGCCAAGGTGAATGAGGGCTCCCTGCCCGCCTGGCTCTGTGAACGCCCTCACTTGAGTCTGCAGGCAGCTCACAAAGGCACAGTTTAACAGAGACCTTGAACCCCACTGAATGCAAAAGCTCTACTAGGGGGAGAGTTGTGATTAGAACTCTCTCTTGATGTGGAGGCCCTGAGCTGCAAAGGCTGGTCATTTTATGATCTCCGTAGGCCCTAGGCACTCTTACTTTGTGAAGCACCTTTCATCACATCAATCACAAGAAAACGGACCCACATCCCGCATGAAATGCAATCATGTATAAATGTTAAGTTGCAGATGACTAGAGGCCTGGGACAGATTCTTTCCCAGAGCGTTCAGGGAGAGCATGGCCCTGTTTGTGCTACCAACGAAAGCCAAGAGGCCTAGAAAACGATGGTTCTTAACTTTCTATTCTTCCATCAGACTTAATTCAGTATTATAGAATCATGAAGGGCCTGAAAAAGTCACCTAAATTGTCCAGTTACACTTTTCTGGGTCTTATGCAGGAATACGTTGCCCAGATTTGGAGTTTTGTGATATAAAAACCGAGCTTGCAATTCTAGGTAACTCACTCCATTGGCAAAAGAAGCCCAGACATCTGCTTTCTAGATGACCTGGGAAGGTCTTTAGTCCTTGGGTGTGAACGGAATCCAGGCTGGAGTGACTGAGTTAGTTCTGCTTTAATGATTGAGGATGCTTCCAAGCTCCTAACCACCTCTATCTCAGAAGTCAGTCAATAAAAAATAAGTGCCATAAATGAGAAGGGCCTGGGGAGCACAGCTGGCTGGAGGCCACCAGGGGGCTCCTGAGTGGCTCTGGCTTCTCCACTCTGAGGGCCATCACCAGGTCATCCTGCTGCACATAGTTTGGTTCTGAGTGTGGCCCCTTGTTAGGGGCTGAGTTGTGTCTCCAAAAATTCATACACTGGAGTCCTAACCCCAGCACTTCAGAATGTGACTGTATGTGGAGTGACAAATAAAAATGGCAAGTAATAGGAATATATTGCAGTATATGAGGAAGCCATGTGGTGTAAACCTAATTCGGCCTGACCTTGTCTTTCCAAAAGGGCCTGACCGTGGCCATTGAGCATGCATTGTATATCTGCTTTAGACATTCCCTATGGCAAGAACAAAGGCCCTTGAGACAAAGTTGCAACTTCCCTCCCCCTCCCAACGTTGGCATTTCCTTCAGAATTAAGCATCTTTCTTTAGGCTGGAAACTGATCGCTGCACTCACCTGTGACCACCCAGCTGGAGACAATAGACTTGCCTCCTGCGACGCCCTCTGAGATAGCAGACCCACTACCTGCTGTGTCCATCAAGCACTGTGCCGACAGGGCAATCTTGTGACTATTGTGGGAGGGACATTTCAATCATATGTGAAACATCCTGTTTGGGGGTATATAACCACTCTGTATACCTCACTTTTTTGGTGCCCTTTCTTCCTTTGGGAAGAAAGGCCCTGGGCCATGGTCCTCAGATTTTAGCTCAGAATAAACTCTCCCAAATTTTCATTTATAGATTGGTTATGGATTATTTTTGTCAACAGGAGATAGGGTTTTTAAAGAGGTAATTTAAGTTAAAATGAGGTCATTAGGGTGGGCCCTGATCCAATATGACTTGTGTCCTTATAAGAACAGATTAGGACACAGACACACTCAGAGGGAAGACCATACGAAGACATGGGGAGGAGACATGTTCATCTACAAGCCAAGGAGAGAGGCCTCAGAAGAAACCAACCCTGCCAACCCTTGACCTTGGACTCCCAGCCTCTAGAATTGTGAGATAATAAATTTCTGTTATTTAAGCCGCGCTGTCTGGGGTATTTTGTACCACATTTTGTAGAGCAAACTCATACAGCCCTCATTCTGTGAATGGACTTCTGCCTCAGTCTCTTTCTCTGGGCCTCACCCACCACTCTCCTGCCCCAGGCCAATCTTTTCTCATCCCCCTCCCAGGGGCTGGTATCTGGACCCCACCTGTGACTGTGGCTTGGTTTTCTGTATGTGCTTTTCTGAAGCTAGCTCTCAAGATGTATGAATACCATGACTGCTGGATTCCTTGCTGAGATGCTTGCGTGGGTTTTGCTCGCCCATTGTCCTTCTTTTGGGAAACTTCCCTTCCCCCATTCCATGTGTTTATAGTAGTCACAGCATCTGCCTTTCTTCTGCTGACCCATCCATCTGGCTCACTCCATGCACCATTATTCTTGACCAAGAAACATTTCAGAGGGAGAATCATGATTTTGGTGGCCAACTGGATACGGGGAGGGAGAATTGAAGGTGATACTGGTATTCTGGCTTGGGCATCCGGATGGATGATTGTGAGACAGGGAACATGGAAGGAAGAGCAAATTTGGGAGAAAATGATGAGCTCTGGCTTTCAACAACTAAGAAATGAGCCAATAAGTGATGTTTTAGGAAGGCTCGTTTAGGATTGAAAGGGAGAGTCTGGAGGTTGGGAGACCAGGAAAGAGATAATAATTGATCCTGGTGACAGAAACGATGTTATTAACCAACCACTTCTGCATTGTAAGGATCATGGCAAATGCCAGGCTCAGATAAGCACGATTATCAAAGGTGGGCCCGGAGCTGTTTTGGGGAGTGGAAACTGGGGAGATTCCATTATTTTACAAGATAGAAGGAAGGGAATTTGAAGTTCCCAAGAGTAATCAAGAAGTGAGGGGGCGAGAGAGAAAGATGGAAGGAGGCTGGAGGAAGGAAGAGCCAGAGACCTGTCTCAGCCTGGAGATTCCATGTAAAGTGACTAGTCCCCGCTGATAGAGAGGCAAAGGAACGTGAAGCACGAGATACCCAACATTTAAAGTTCTCTGCTTTGCTCCACCCCACCTAAATTTTTGGTTGTCTCCTACACACACAACCTCTTAAAGCAGTTTGGTTTTGGTTTTACAAGGAAAAAGAGGAAGGGTCTGAGTGTGGATATTTTCAGCAAAGCGAGAGCATCCGGGCTGTGATACCACGCACCCACTAAGGGCGCCTCAGTTGACAGATGGGTTTCACTTGTACTGTCCGTTATGTGCCTCAAGTCTGAACTCACCAACCGGTTCTGAAGCGTCCTTCCAGATTGCCGCGTTCCACCGCACCCTAGAGGCGCTCGGAAAGCATCTGTTGATCGACTGACTGCCTCACAAAGGTTCTCCCATAAGAAGTCCCCGAATGATCCACCTTCCAGTTCTGTCCAGTGGCCTGGCCTTGAGAATGTTGCTCCAAAGACAGCGCAGAAATTGCCCATTGCCTCTTGGAGATCACAGTAAGGGAAGTGGCTGCATTCAAAGACGCAAGGTTCACTCAGCAGCTTCAGAAACTTTTTTTTTTTTCAGCCAAGTTTCTGTTCTGCTAGCAGTTCTTGCTTGTGACCTAAGGCAGCCAGAGCCCCAGGGACCGATGCTGTCTAAACTTCCTCCTATTTATTGGCCTCCCCTCCCCCGCCCCTCTCCACTGGGCACTTGTGCTTCCCAGCAGCCTTTGCGGGCCAGCCCTTCCTGCACCCCTCCTCCAGCCACAGCCCGGCTCAGAGCCCTCATCCTATCAGATGCTGGCCCGCAGCTGGACGGCAGCCAATCGCAGCCATGAATGTTGGCACCGGGCTTAAATCCACACTGGCCTCCCTCCTGCCTGCGGCGGGTCTAGTCTGGTCTTCCTGTTCTAACGTTTCTCTCTGCTTTGGCCAAGGCGCGTGTGCAGAATTTCTTGGTTCCCATCATACCCGAACAGCTGGTATTTGTGTTACGACATGCGTTCTGAGTGTTGTGGATGCGTCCTCTGGAAATGTTGTCTGTAAATTAATTTTTCTTTTGCATGTTGGTTTGTTTGAGCTATAAGCATCTGCAGCCCCCACTTTAAGAAATTTCAGAGCCCTCTTTTCCTTGTCTTTGAACGGAAGTGATTACTTGTCTGGTTGCCCAGATCTGGCTGGGAGCAGGGCCAAGAATCCCCTCTTATACACACCACTCAGTGCCCACACCCATGCAATAGTCTCTCAAAAACACTGACTCATCCTCTTTATTGCCATCATTCATTCGTTTACAATAATATCGAAACCTACTGTGTGCTGGGGACTGTGCTAGGTACTGAGGAAAAAACAGTGCTGGGAAAAAAACAAAAACCAAAAAAGCCAATGGCCCTGCCATCCTGGAGCTTGGAGTCTAATGGGGGATATAAATAAGCAAACAATTTAGTCCACTGATGTAATAGGAAAAGATGGAAACACCTAATCCAGACTTGGAAAGTCAGGAAAGTTTTCAGGAAGAAATGCCGTGTGCATGGGGCTTACAAAATGCTGACGTTAGGCAGGAAGGGCTGGCTGATGTTGGCCTAACCGTTGCCCATGCCATGCATTTATGCATCTATCGTACAGGTAAATGCCATGTCGCACCAGACTTAAGGAAACAGGGAAAGACATTGACTCAGTGTTTTTTCCATTTCTTGGCAGCCTTTCAAATGGAATTGTAGTGAATTGCTTGTCACTTTTTTGCTTGTAGAGTCTGTGCTTTGTAGGCTCAAGACTTTTGACTCTGTACAGTCAAGAGTTGTTCAGTGTCCTAATGGGTAAGCTCGTTACCCTATGGTAAAGCTGTATTTGGAACCCCCCAAGGTCAGCCTCATCTCTAAGCCTTGCTTTCTGGACATTGACCATAAACTTCTTGTGATACGTGTGCTTTAAAAATATGTATTGAAGGTGGACAGACAGGGATAGAGCACCTATTATTTTATATATATGAAACCAACTCAATCAGCAACTTTGGAAAATTTAGTTAAATTTGGAGTTATTTCAGGTGAATAAGAGTAGATAACACTTGAGTGCTTACTATGTGCCAGGTGCTAAGTGCTTGATACGTATGACCTCATTTTGTCCTCATAACCACCGTGGGGAGTAGGAAGTATTTGCTCTCCAGTGTAGAGATGAGGAGAATGAGGCATAGCCAGGTTGAGTAACTTGCCCCATGTCTCATGGTCAATGGACAGGCAGAGGCAAGAACTCAGGGCGCCTCCCTTTGGAGCCTGGGCTCCTGACCATGCTGACTCTCAGAAGTCCTACATGTTCTTTGTTTTTTTCATGCACAGGATCGAGCTCCCTTCCAGGTCCCTGGTTTGATTCTTTGGGTCGAGAGGATGTTTGGTCTAGAGAATCTGAGCATGGGAAGCGAGCCTGGAGAGAGAGTGATGTGTGAACTAGCACTTTATGGCTCCCTTGACTCATGGGCGAGGCTGCAGATCCATTCTTACAGCTTCTACACTCCCTCGGGGTCACCCCAGAGGGGTGGGTGGGAGCTGAAATCCAGCGCAGCTTCCCAGGTCAAGCCCAAGGGGGTGACTTTTCCAATTCTGCAGACTCTGTGGGGCCAGCCTGGTGGCACAGCGGTTAAGTGCACATGTTCCGCTTCGGGGGCCCAGGGATCACCCGTTCAGATCCTGGGTGCGGACATGGCACCGCTTGGCAAGCCATCTGTGGCAGGCGTCCCACATATAAAGTAGAGGAATATGGGCATGGATGTTAGCTCGGGATCAGTCTTCCTCAGCAAAAAGAGGAGGATTGGCGGCAGATGTTAGCTCAGGGCTAATCTTCCTCTAAAAAAAAAAAGACTCTGTAGGGGCTGACTCTGGCCTGCCACCCTGCACACCACCGCTGTAGCAACCTCCCCTGCTCCCAGCCACACCCCTCTGCCTTGCCTGACCTCTGGTGCAGACCGGGCACTTCAGAGCCTATTTTGCCTCCAGGCCTTCCCCATGTAGATTTGAGACTTCGAAGGGCCAACCTGCTTCTCCTTGCCCCACATCCTGAAGCTGTGGCATGCCCCACCCCAGGCTCACACCCGGCGGCAGAATCTAACACCAGGAGATGGTTTCAGGTTTCTGAATTTCCTGGGAGGGGAATTCCAACTAAACGGAGCATTAGGGAAGAAGGAAGAACAGGAATGAGAAGAAGACAGGAAGAAATAGCAGGGGAGATGGATTGCCCATCTGAGGTCACTAATCGAAGCCTTAGGAGAAAGGGGGCCACACATCTCAGGCTAGATACAATCCCTACCCTCTCAGTGGGAGAAAAGTAGGGCTAATGGGACCAGCAGGCATTTACAAATAGATATAGAGCGTTGGGTTTTCAATTTCCCCCAAGTTACCTGTAAAAAATATTAAATGGCAGATGTGAAATCAGCTAACTATATCCTCAGAAAGCTAACTTCTCCGGCCAGAATAAGAAATAAGATGACGTTTGTCTCTTTGAAAGATTCACCTGTGCCCACAATACAGGGGATCCGTGTCTGGGTTTGTGCACATGTGTCCTTAGGCGTGCCCGCTTGCATGTGCCTATGCCGGCATGTGACCATGTGTGTTTGCATGTGTGCGTGCACATGGGGCTCTCTTCCTGCCGCGTCAGGAAAGCACAATGTCCCAGTTGCTTTGGAAACAGCATTCTTGCCCTGACACAGCTGGGGACGAGGGCGCGTGGCAGGCTGTGACATGACGCTGTGTGGCTGTGATTCTCTGTGGAGGCTCTAGGACTGTGGGTTGCTTCTCTTTAGTCCTTGAAGACACATGGGCCATGCAGGATGATAGGTGCCAGGAGGTCTTTTTCAAGGAAGTTATGAAAGCCTCATTTGAAAGCAAATCTGGAAAAGAAAGCCAACTGGCTGTGTAGACGTACTCTTGGATCCTTGTTTCCTACTCCCTGAAGAATGTGCCAGTTCTTCCCTTCAGTGAGGTCTCTTCCAGGGGAGCAGGTACTGGGGCAGAGTGGTGCCCCTTTTCGGCCACTGGGGGACATGATTTAAGGCATCCTTGGGAACGTCCTATATTTGTTTTATATAATGGAATGTTAGCAGCCACACTGTATTTTGGGTACAGAGGATTTTAGTGATTTCTGCTGCAAATGAAACAGATCAATGAGGAAACACCCGGTTAGAGAGACAGGCTAGTAGGAAAGCTTATAAACACAAATGTTGGTTTATAAGGAGTGTGCGCTGGTGTACTTTTTAATAAGGTGCTTATTCTTATACCTTAATCAATAATATCATTCAATCATTAAAGAAATCTAGGGGCCACACAGTGAAGACGCAGGATGAAAGATCCAGTCCATGTTCTGCAGGAGTTCAGAGAGGGGAGAAAGTGTTTAATTCAAGAGGTCATCTCGACAAAGTGTGATTGTGCCGAGGAAGGTGAAGTGCGAGGCGTGGTGGAACACCTCAGAGGGAGGGAGGGCAGACCCAGTGGTGGTCGTGGGATGGGGTGGGGGGGTGGCAAGCTTGTCCGCCCCTCCCCAAGCCCGTTTTTTATTCATACCAGCTTGGGAACTTGTCATTCCTGACCAGTGAGTCAGTTGAGAGGAGAATGGTAATGAGTAAAGGAATGTCACTGTCAGTCTTACCTGGGGGGAACAAACCCACACCCGCAGGCTCTCCTGGATTGCACTCTGACCCATAAAGGCACTGACTGCAAATTGCCATGGCCGTTAGTGAATATTAAAGTGACTTCACAAGTCGCCACTGAATGGGAGTGAGAACACAGATACTAGTGATCGTGACAAGATCAGCTGTTTGTTTTGTCTGCAGGATGGCACTGTGCCAAAAACTCTGCATCCCTCATCTCATTGAGTCCCCACTCATTCTTGTCCCCAGAACTTAGTTGAGAAAACTGCACTTCAATGAGGTAATAGGTGCTGAAGCTTCAGGTCTATATGTCTTGAAGGCCTGAGTCATTGCCACCGTCCCTCACTCCCACGGCAGACAGACAGACAGACAGTCCATGCACATCAGTTGTAATGGGTCTCTTAGAATGTGATCAAAATCAGCTTTGTCTCCCTTCTTGCCTCTGCCCACTCCTCCCCCTGTCACGCGAAAAGTTCTTCTCTGCCCCTGATGGAAGCTCAGATGGTCCTATAGCTTTTCCAGCCTCTCTCAGATAATACAAAATATCCTTTCTGATGTCCCAAGGGTTCTCATTTCAGTACTCGGTCTGTTCTATCCTGTGTAAGGAACCAAAATCCAGACCTCCCTACCGATGAGACCTCTGCCCTGCTCTCTGCCAGCTGGGCCCGCTGTGGGCAGGAAGCTGGCAGCGGGAGAGGCTGTGTGGTCAGCTTCGCCCTGTTTCTCTGCCTTTATCTCCCGCAGCTTGGTAAACAGTTTCAGACCCCTGCAGGGTCCAAATGATGGAGGAGGGAGAGAGAAGGGGACACGAAGGGTCTTACTTGTCAGGTCTTGTCTTCAACTTACCGCTGTATCAGAAGGTTGCATGGAGGGAATATCATTTTAGCTCAAAAAAAAAAAAAAATTGGCAGATTTTGTTTAGTTTTGGAGGAAAGGGGTCACTGGGACATGGTAATGATTGCTAAAACTAACTGAGCCCGTTTCCTGTACTGTACAATCACATACTCACCGAGAGGTGGCTATGATTACTTTTTCCCATTTTATTGTTGGGGAAACTGAGGCTGTGGGAGATGAGTAATTTGTCAGGTGCTGATAGCTCGTTGGGTGGGAGGCCAGGGAATTGAGCCTGGAGAGTTTGACTTCAGAACCTGGTCTCTTAACTGCCCTACTGTCTGAAGTTGGCTGTCTCTCAGGAGAGAAATGCATTATTCCATACCAACTTGACAGTTTGCCTTCTTTCTTGCTCTAGAAACACTACCAACCAGATAGCATTTCCTTTTAATGACTGGTATCAAAGCAAATCTAATGAAAATGTGTAACTTGGAAAAAACCCAACACTGTCTGAAATTGTAGTAATTTATACTCATGAGGGGATTTCTTGTGCTTGAAAATAACCAACAACTCCATTGGATGGTGTGTAAAGACTAAGGAAAACAAAATAAATCTCATGGGAACTAATTTGTATAACTAGAAACTATCTCAAGAGAATTATTTCTTGTATTGTATGATACTTGGGAGCATATTCCGTACAGTCGAATTTGCACCCGGAAGTAATTTGATGTAGGAAATAAGACACCCTCCTCTCAACTTGTGACCTGTAAAGAGAGAAAAATATATCATTGATCGTGGTTTTCACACGTAACGCTATTATTTCAGTTGTTGCAATTTGTCCCTTTCTCAATGCTTTAGTTTCATTGGTACTCACAGAAGCATTGAAACACTTTTCACATATTCCAATTCCTCAAAGCATTTTTAGTTCAAGAGATTGGAATATTTTGGGTGGAAGCAGGCATTTTGGAGTGGGTGGCTTGCAAATGCCAGTTCTCACCCCTTTGTCCAAGCCATTCCCTCTGCATGGTCTATCTTCACTGTCTCTACTTGTTGAACTCCTACCCGTCATGCAAGACCCACATGGATTGTCACCTCTTCATGGAAGACTTCCTAATTGCTACAACCAAATGGGCTGTCTGCCTCCATTGGGCCATAGAGAGTTTTATAATTTGCCTTTGCAACATTTTGCCTTGTATTGGAGTTGCCTATCTTTGTGTCATTGCCCTAATTAGAGAGGTCTCAGTAGGTAGCATAAGCCAGCTCTACGGCCCATGGGCCAAATCTAGCCCACTGCTTGTTTTTGTATAGCCCTTGGGATAAAAATGCATTTTAGGGGCCGGCCCGGTGGCGCAGTGGTTA
The DNA here is from genome assembly GCF_037783145.1 of Equus przewalskii. Classification (NCBI taxonomy): domain Eukaryota; kingdom Metazoa; phylum Chordata; class Mammalia; order Perissodactyla; family Equidae; genus Equus; species Equus przewalskii. The sequence continues at coordinate 28,566,103 of NC_091833.1, read as the reverse complement.
AGTGCACACGTTCCACTTCGGTGGCCCCGGGGTTCGCTGGTTTGGATCCCGGGTGCGGACATGGCACCGCTTGGCAAGCCATGCTGTGGCAGGCATCCCACATATAAAGCAGAGGAAGATGGGCACGGATGTGAGCTCAGGGCCAGTCTTCCTCAGCAAAAAGAGGAGGATTGGCGGCAGATATTAGTTCAGGGCTAATCTTCCTCAAAAAAAAAAAAAAAAGAATGCTTTTTATATTTTTAAATGGTTGGAAAAACAGTCAAAAGAAGAATAATATTTCATGACACATGAAAATGATATAACATTCAGATTTCATTGAACATAATTAAAGTTTTATTGGAAGCCAGCCATGCTCATTTCTTTGTGTATTGACTATGGCTGCTTTTGTACTAATACAGCAGAGGTGAGTAGTTGCGACACACACCATGTGGCCTGCAAAGCCTAAAATATTTTCCCTCTGGCCCTTTATGTTTGTTGACTTCTGCTCCTGAGCAGGTGTCAAATTTTAGTGTCTATCAGAATAACGTGGAGGGCTCATTAAAACGCACTTTTTTGGGCTCCACTTCTACAGTTGTTGCTTCAGCAGCCCTGGGGTGGGCCCTGGGAATCTGCATTTCTAACAAGTTCCCAGGTGCCGCTCCTGGTGCCGGTTGGACTCAACTTTGAGAACCACTGGTCTGAGGTCAAGGATGGTCTTTGAAATCACAGATAGATCTTTACTAATTTGTTATTTATCAAGCCACTAACCTCTCTGAATCTCAGTTTCTTCATCTGTAAAATGGGGTTAATGACAACCTGGTCAGACTGTTTGAAGATTCAGCAGATGAAGTCTGTGAAAATTCCTGGAACAGGTAATAGGGGTTCAATAAATGGCCGTGTCTTTCTTTTCCTCCTTCCATCTCTCCTTCCTTCTATTCTCTCTCCCCACCCCTTCCCTCTGAGAAGAAGCTGTGGATACTCATTTTCTCACTAACTCTGAGTCGTCTTTCTTCAGGAGGCTGCTTTGGAATTGTATAGCCGTGTACAGCTCCTGCTGTGTCTCCCTCCAGCATGGCGCTTGTCCTGAAACCCAAGCAAGGCAGGCTGGGAAACCAATCTTACCTAATTGACTTGAGTACCTACTGTGTACAAGTTTCTGTACTAAGGAAGAAAATTAGGATCAAGGACAGAAAAAGAGATTGTCTGTCTACCTCTCAGAAGTTTTTGTGATAAAGGCAGAGGCCAGGGTTTAAAAAATTAATAGTTGCCCTTTAGTTAATTGTAATCAGGCGGTTTTGTCTTTTTTCCCAAGAAGAATGATAAAGGGCAAGTGCTTTAGAAACAAAACCACGCTGAAATCTTTAAGGAACCAGATATGCGTGCACGCAAAAGAAATATGGGTGGTTTGAAAGCAGGATTTTTCTTGAGCCTAGTTTTAAAACCGTGGTTACATTAAGCACCCAAAGATACTAAGTGTTCCCTAGGATTTTTTTTTTCCCTTTAAAAGTTAGCCATTCTTGCTTCATAAAATTGTTATGAGAATCAAATGAGATAACTAATATAATTGTATTTGAAAATTATAAAGTAGTATTTAAATGCAAGGGAAATCAGGTTTACCACATGAAGTCACAATCTAATTAGGGGAGAAAGAGTGTAATTCATTGGCTGAATAGCAGAGGCTGTGGAGAATTAGGTGGATGCTGGAGGACCTCACTTCTCTCTGTCTTAGCCCCTGGGAATCCGTACACCTTGATTTACCTGTTAAGCTAATTATTGAGAAGCCCTTTTAACTTTCGTGCTCTCAAATTTCTCACTTTCTTTCTCGACGTGTGGCAGAACCTGAAAGATGAAGAATTGAGAATTAAGCTCATACAGTTTCTCTTCACACAGGGCACAAAATGTCAGTCATTTACCTCCCCTTAGCCCTGGTGAGGAAGAGGCACTTTTTCATTTTGCATTTTTCCTTTACCTCCTTCCCATTAGCTCTTTGACTTCTTCGGCTGTGGCCACATTTACAAATCATGTTTATGTTAGTGACCTTCTTCTACTGAGAAAAAAATGTTTCTAGGCAATGGTATGCTGGTCAATGTTTAACAAACTGGCTTTCTGGGAAAGCGTATATGCTTGTACGTTTATTATCAATGTCACTCATGGAAAGGACGCGTAGCACACAATTTACAAGTAATGATAACATACACAGTACTCTTCACTGTAAATTCCATGTAGCTGGTTGATTTTCACAGGATGCTTTTGCTGATTTCTTTCGAATTCTTGTATCCTATGGTTGCAATTGACCAGCAAGTATAGTTCTGGCATAAATGTTGCCTGATATTTTCCTGTATGTTAACTACTAAGATGAAAGTGAAACAATCAAAGATGTTTGTAAGGATGTTTGCCAATGATGTGAGTGGCTCCCTTGCTGACTTGGATAATAGCTTTTGACTACTGGAAGAATATTTCTTTAATTTTTTGTGTGATTATGCCTACCGACCCAACGCACATTTAATTTTAATCTGCATTATTAACATTCTTTTCCATCACTTTCTTGAGCCTAGATGATCAACAAAACAATACGTCAAGCCCTGATTTGTAGCCTTTGCCAGTTTCAGTGGTGTAAATACTCCCATTGCTATGTACTTAGGCCGTTCCTCTGACTTGCGACTTAGGCCATTGTTTATCAGTGTCGGGGAAGGACGTCCAGATGGGATATTCCTGGCTCCCGGTGGCTCGCCCTTGCTTCCAATCTCTGTTTTCCAAATTGGGAATATCAGGTATACTTTCAATGTTTGTTATGGATTCTTTGCTAGTTTTACTTCGTTTTGCTTGTTTCTTTCAACTTTAGGGATGGGAGTTTGGGATATCTGCCTTGCAGCTATCATTCTTAGGAGTTTCTCACGTTTGGAACATTGTAGAGAATTTTGAACATCGTATACAGGAAGAAAATGAAAAGCAGTCATAATCCAATCTCTCAAGATTGCGATGTAGTTCTGTCGGTTGCTTTTTTGATGTACTCACGTTTAGTCTCACTTTTTCTTTCTTCAACCAAATTAGGACCATAGTATACATTCATTTCTAAAGCATTTTTTAAATGAAAAGTATGATTATACACTGAAGAGTGCAAAAACTAATGAACTATCACTAAGTGAAAATGGCCATGGAACGATCGCCCAGGTCAAGTGATGAAATGTTACCGGTCCCTTCAAAGCCCCTCCAAATTTATACCCTCTCCCTTTCCTCCAAAGTTAAAGGTCACCCTATCATCTATTGGAAATTAATTTTGCCTACTCTTAGGTTTCTATTTATAAGCCTATGGAATATACTCTTTTGTGTCTGGTTTCTCTTTCTTAGCATTATGTTTGTGAGAATCATCCCTGTTGTTGTGTGTAGAAGTAATTTGTGCATTTGCACTGAGGATTTTTTCCCATTGTGTGACTCTACCACAATTTATTTGTCCACTCTACTTTTGATGGATGCTTCAGTTGTTTCCACTTTGGGCCTATTTCAAACAATGCTGCTGTGGACATTCTTTTCACGTGTCTTTTAGGGCACATGTACCCTCATTTCCGTTGGATAATCGCTAGGAATGAAGTTTCTCTTCAGATGTCATGTGTACTTACCACCTGGGGAGATGATGCCAACCATTTACACTCTCATCAGTGGTGGAGGACACTTCCTGTTACCTCATGTTCTCACCAACACTTGGCATTGTACTTTTGTTTTTGAACTTTTTTTTCAACACTTAATATCACATTGTGAATGTTTTTATGTGTTAATGATGTTAGTTTTTTCATTTTTTTTTTTGGCAAGGAAGATTGTTTCTAAGCTAACATCTGTGCCAATCTTCCTCTATTTTATGTGAGACGCTGCCACAGCATAGCTTGACAAGTAGTGCTAGGTCCGTGTGCTGGATCTGAACCCTGGTTGCCAAAGTGGAATGCGCAAATTTAACCACTATGCCACCAGGCTGGCCCCTGTTTCATGACTTTTAATGGTTGTATAGAGCAGGGGTCAGCAAACTCTTTCTGTAAAGGGCTGGAAAGTAAATATTTTCAGCTTTGGAAGCCACACAATCTCTGTTGCAACTACTGAACCCTGCCATTGCAACACAAAGGCAGCCATAGACAACATGTAAGTGAATGAGTGTGGGTGGCTATGTCTCAATAAAACTTTATTTATAAAAACAAGTGGTGGGCCAGACTTGTCCCTCAGGCCATAATTTGCCAACCTTTGGTATTTATGAAATTTCCTAATTATAATACTTTTCAAACTTGTTTTTAATCAGGAAAAAATCCACTTAAATCTACAAGAAACATCATCTATTTGTTGAATACCTTCTATGAACCAAGCACCATGTTTAGTTTTGGGAATCTAGTGGCATATCACTTACAGATAGGTTCTTCATGGATCTTACGTTCTAGTTGGGGTAGACTGACAATTACCAAAATAATAATGATAATACAAAGTGAATCTTAACTGGAACTCACTATGTAAAATAGATAAAAGCAGAACTGTTTGACTCAGAAATATAGAACTCAGTGTCCTAACAACTTGACCACAGTCTGGCCCCACTGGTTCCCTCTGTGTTTAGGGCTCTACTGATTACAGCTTGAAAAGCACGACCCAGTGATCAATTGTAGGATGTTGACAGTTTTTTATTATTATGCCACTGTTTTGAATTTTTTTGTACATAAATCTTTACATTATTTTCTACAATAGATGTCTAGCAGAGAATTTATAAAGTCAAAGGATATGACTGTTTTGAAGGCTTTTGCTCTATTTTGCCAAAACATTTTTCATTTTGTGCTACCCTGAGCACTATTATGTGAGTTGTATGTCACCTTTGCCAACATCCGATATTGGCATTTAAAAAGCATTTGCAAATTTGATAGGTGAAAAGTATCACCTTGTTGCTTTAATTTGCATTTCTTTGATTAGTTGAGTGCTGAACATTTTTTCATATTTATTAGTCATTTGCATTTTTCCCTCTGAATTGATGAGAATAGGACATTTTGAGCATAATTTAAACAGAGTTTTGAAAAGAGATTAGCAAATCAATTTTTTTCCGCAGATGCTAGACTTCAAATTGGAACGAGGTCATGGTCAAGAAAAGATTTTTGGAGAACTCTCCTGGGTAGTCAAGCTTGTATTTTTTTCTGGACACATTATTCTTCTTAATTTGATAAAATAATATTTTTTTTTCAAGTGTTTAAAAACACTATTTGAAATTTTACGGGTGAAGATTTAAGTGTGAGAGAGAAACAGCGTGATGTCAGCAGAGGGGAGAAATGAAACTAGATGTAATGAAAGTAACTAGGTATGTGCTGTGGAGCAAATGCTTGTGTCCACCCAAATTCATTTGTTGAAACCTAAATCCCTAGTGTGATGGTTTTTGGAGGTGGGACATTTAGGAGGCAATTAGGTCCTGAGGGTGGAGCCTTCATGAATAGCATTAGGGCCCTTGTAAGAAGAGACTGGAAGGAGGCAGATGATCTCTCTCTCTGCTCTCCACCCTGTGAGGATTCAAGGTGAAGATGGCTGTGGGCAAAGAAGGAAGCGGGCCCTCACCAGACAGCCATCCAGTTTATATATTCTGTTATAGATATCTGTATTAGTCAGATGTACTAGTCTGTTTCTCCAGAGAAACAGAACCAATATGTATACATAAATCTCTCTCTATAAAAATCTCTATGTATCTTTGTAGAGAGATATATAGATTTATTATAAGGTATTAGTTTATAATAAAAAAAGCTAAGAAAGGGATTTATTGTAAGATATTAGCTCATGTGATTATGGAGGCTGAGAAGTCCCACAGTCTGCTGTCTGCACGCTGGAGATCCAGGGAAGATGCTGGAAGCCCTGACAGCCAGAGAGCCGAGGGTGTAGATTCCAGTCTGGATCTGAGGTTCTATGAATCAGGAGCACCCAGGGCAGGAGATCAACGTTTCCGCTCAGCAGTCAGGCGAGGAGTGAATTCAACCTTCCTCCACCCTTTTATTCTATTCAGGCCCTTGACTTCTTGGCTGATGCCCGCCCGTGTTGGGGAGGACCGTCTGCTCTACTAGAATCTGTGCGTGCTCACCCTCCACCCAAGCCGCTCTAGGTGTCTACTCCTGCTCCCCCTTCAGAGTTCTCAACTGTCCTGGGGGAAGCCTCCGTTGACCCCTGAAGTTAGGTCAGAGGCCCTGTTCTGTGAATCCCTTGACCCTGGACTCCTCTGGCATCATCGCAAAGGTACTTAAATAACCGATTGTGCAATTCAACCTTTGATGTCTGCATTATGGTTGCCACGTCAATGAAGCAAGAAATAAATGGAAGGCAGAATGGGAGCAGTTTTATTGGCCCCATGCCACGCCTCACACGATACCTGTCAGATAACATCTGAGTCCAATCTCTGAGAGGGAGAGAGCGGGAGAGGGAGAGACAGAGGGACAGTGGGAGGGGGAGAGGAAGACTTCTGTATATATTTATTTTTAAGCTGAATTTCTCTTCTCTCCTCTCATCGATTCTGACCCTGATGGAGAAAACATTTTCAAAGGTGGCGGGATAAATTGTCTTGTTATTGCTACCTTTGTCCTTTGTTCTGGGAGATCCCCTCCACCTTCTTGTGAGCTTCTGGCTCTCTGTCTTCAGCATCTGCCCATAAACACTGGAGAAGCTGAATTTTAAAAATCCTAGTGTTGAATTACCTCCCCACCCACCGTTTCCAAAAGGGAGGCAGGAAAACACCCAAAGTGTATATCACCAAGGGAAAGGTAAAAAGTGAGAGTGTTATCACCCGGCGGTTCTGTTCATCAGATAAAAGAGATGCAAGATGGAAAGTGAAACATTACCCAATCCTGGAGTCACTGTGACTAGACCTGTGATATTTCCCCAGGGCCACTGAAGGGATCAGCACAGACCCTTAGACCACAGCTAGGCTGTAAACCCCATGAGTGTGGGCATCCCTGGGGGTCTTGTTCCCTGCTCTGTCCTTGTCATCTCACAGCAGTCTAGCTCATAAATTTGTACTTGGTAACTGTGTGTTAAATGTCTGGAGGAATTAAACTCTTTAATCCGTTTAGAATTCGTTTGAGTGTATGCTGTGATTTAGAGAACTAGCTTTATTTTTCTCCCCAAATTATCAGTCTGTACCTTCACTGGCAAGTGTTGAATAATTTTCCCTTTTCCTGTTGACTGAAAACACTCCCCTCACTGTGTACTAAAATCATAAATATCCTTGGTGCTGTTTCTAACTTTCTATTCTGTTTATTAATCTGTTGATCTATTTGATCCCATCCATCACCCTTTTAATAATTGCTCTTGATTTTTGTTTTTTCAATGGCCAATAGAAAATTTACTTGTTTTTATAGAAAAATCTTACTTTCATAGCTTGTACAAGAAGATAACATTTGAATATCTTTAAAGCTCAGAACCCCAATCACAGAATATCAGAATATTGCATTCTGTCAACACACTTCGTTTAATTTATATGGCACAGGTAGTCATTTTATTTCCAATTGTGGGGTTCTATTATTAAAAATAAAATACAGATTATATTAAAAGTAGTACATTCTACCAAAGGTGCCTGTTTAGTAGGTTAAAGCAACTTTTAGCAACTATCAGCAATGTCCTTTTCTTTCTCTGGACAACTCTGAGTGAGCTGGAGGAAGCCAAACTTCCAGTCTTGTGCAAGGAAGTAAAAGAAATTGTAGAAGACATTATGCATTTCTGGAATGGCTCCTGCCTCCTCATTCCTAATTTTCAAAATCTTCTTGGCTATTCTCCCCCATTGATTATCCCACATAACCCTTACAGTCATTGTGTCAAATTCTGAAAGGGAAATCCCGCTGATATTTTGACTGGAATTGAATTACATTTGAAGGTTAATTTGGGGAATTTTTACATCTTTGCAATATTGCATGTTTTCATCCAAGAACATGATATGCTTTTTTTTCCACTCAATTGTCTTTGATGTCCCTTAATAAGCATTTTTATCTTCATATGAGTCCTGCGTCTCTCTCTCTTGTTCCCTCCCTCTGTCCTCCCCCTTCCTTCCTTCCATCCTTCTCACTCTCTCTCTCACCTCTTTTGTGAATATATGTTTTTTCCCTACGAACTTTTCAAAGCTAGTTATTTGTTTAAAAAATAGTTATTAAGCTCTTTTATAGTGCCAGTCTTATTCCAAGTAATCTAAGCCATTGACTTCTTTTATTGTGGTGTATATATATATTTGTTTTCAATATATATACTTGTGTTATATGCAAATAAAGATTATTTCAACGGTACACAGAAATTCCACCATAATCTTAAATAGCAGAATTGATTAAGGGCGTCCTTGTCTTGTTGTCTATTTTAATGAGAACATTTTTAGAGTTTTTTTTTTTATGTTAAGAATGCTGTTAGTTGCTGGCTTGCCATTTGATACTGATAGTCTTTGCTACATCATAAGAGTATATTCCAATTTCTATTTTGTTGGGAGATTCTTGTTAATAATCAGGGACGGATGCTCTATTTTATAAAGTGCTTTTCTACCTTTGTTGAAATGGACAAAGTTTTTCCTATTTAGCCCTATTAATACTGAACGAGCTTTGCATTCTTAAACTTCATTTTGGTGTAGCTGTGGATCTTTTAATATGCTACTTTGTTAGGCTTGTTTAAATGTTATTTGGATTTTTGTGGCTCTACTTAAAGGTGAGGTATCTGAGAGAGAAATTTTATGTTTCATTCTTCAAGTTTTCTATTTGTATTTTCTTTCCCTTCTTTCTTTCTTTTTTTTATTAAACTTGCTACAGTTTATCCTTTGCTTAATTGGCCATTTCAAAGTACTATTTCTCAGGACTTTGAACAGATATATCAGTTTTATTACGTTTTCTAGAGTACTAATTTCTCCTTTACTGTAATTATTTACTTCCTTTTCTGTAGGTTTATAGCTTCCTGCATTGAGTATTTGTTTTTATTATTTCTTGTTTACTAATAAAAGCATTTCAGACTATGAAAATTCCTCTGAATACAGCTTTGACTGCGTTCTGTGAAATGTGCAGTTTATTGTTGGAGCAATTTTCTAAGTTGTCTCTCTATATAGATTTTATTTCCAACCTGATCCAACAGCTACTTTATAGAGAGTTTTACATTTTGCTGGTGATAGAAGGGTGAGAACACATGCCCTGTACAAATTCCATTTTTGAAAAAATTTTCAAATTTTCTCTGCAGACAAATAAACAATGGGTATAAATTTTGGCATATATTTGTTTACTTCTTTTATTAAAAAATCAAATGTTTTAGTCTATTTTTTGGTCAGTTCTTCTGTTAAGTTTTTATAGCAATTGCTTTATGTATTTTGATGCCAGTACATAAAGGGTCTCGACCATTATGCGTTTATTGGTTCTGCCTTTACCAGGGGATTACATTTTACGTGAGGGAAGTGTTCCTGAAGACTGCAGATCTGACTGATTTTCCCATTGGAATGAATGTAAAGTGTGTATGAGAGAGTATACTTAGTGTGGGTAAACCTTCAACCACTATAGTGTATTTTTATCTCAATGATTCTTTATTTTTGAGCATTCTTCTGATTATTTCTCAAAGGACATAGTATGTCATGATAAATTTTTTACCCTACTTATAGTGTTGTATTATATCTAACTTCTATTTTAAAGTTATTGATTTGGGGTCACCAGTTCAGCAATAGCAATTGTATTATTATTCTACAAACATTCTTATAAATATATAAATAGTTTAAAATTAAAATTTAAAAATTGCTTTTTACTAAAACTGTTATTTTTACTGTATATATAGTAAAATAATAAATACCCACCAAAATCATCTGTGCAAGTTCTAGCATTTAATAGCAATATGGGTTCAGGATAATGACAAACGATGGGGCGTATATTTGTTTTCTGCTAATGTGGTGCCATCATGTGGCAGCATCAATCATTATCATCATCATCATCATTATCTTCATCATCATAACAAATACTATGTAATACATATGCCAGGATGCATTCTAAGTACTTTAAATATATTAACTCACTTAATATTTGTAACATCATATAAGGTCATTATTATTATTATTCCCACTTCATAGATGAAGAAAGTAAGGCACAGAGAGGTAAGGCAACTTGTCCAAGGGTACACAGCTTGTAAATGGCAGAATTTAGACCCTCTGGAGTCCGAATTCCTAACTACCATGCAATGCTATCTCTCCACAGTTTACAATTCACTTGGTTGGAAAGCGCTGTAATTTTGCTATTTTTCAAGTTTTAAAAATGCTAGGCTTTGCATTATTTCAAATTTTGCACATAAAGTACAATTTTCTTAAGATGTTTGTATCCCACTATTTAATTTACTTAATTCAAAATCACACAAAATGTAGGTATATTGTTTTGCTAAATTGCATTACAGAAAGTTTGCATGAGTTTATATTACAATCATACTACCATTATTTAAAAGAAATCTTTGTCAACAGAGGGAAATGTAAAATGACCTATTGTTTAATTTGCATCTTTTATTTCATTAAAAACAAATTTATTGACCTTTAGTGTCTCTTCTATAGATTTCATGCTTATGTCAATTTTTCTTCTGGGGTTTTAGTATTTTGTTCTTTGATTTATGAAAATTCTTTCTATTTTAAAGATATCAACTAATCCTTTAAATTTAAAACACCTTGACAAAATAGTACAGTTACATTTTGTATGATTTTGAGTTGCAGTTGTTGTAATTTTTTTGTTTGCCTTTGCCTCTGAATTTTCTTTCTGAGTTCTTATTTGGTTAATAGAAAATTTACATTTTTATATTATCAAGTCAGTTGCTATTTCCCTTCGTAATTTATTACATAGGCAATCCTCCTCCCTCAAGAGGTTGATAAATATTTAATCATATTGGTTCCATTTCTTTTATGATACAATCTTGTTTTATTTAACTCTTTATTCCAGCTGGGATTTCTGTTTGTGCGTGGTGAAAAGGGAAATTCATAATTGAAAGTGAATCTTTACAATCCCTTTGCAGTTGTTAGCCTGGTGTGCTAACACAATTTATTAACATCTCTGTCTCTGATTTTGGATATACCTTTAATGAAATTAACGTACACAATAGATTCTGTTTCTCCATGATTGGTTTTGTTCCACCGATTCCCTTTATCTGTTCTTGTACAGTATCACGCTGTTTATTGCACCCTGAGATAGCTGCAGGGCTAGTCTGCCTCCTCTGGGGTTGTTCTTTGATAGCCTTATCTGTTTATTCTTCCAGTTTCATTTTAAAAGACAAGTTGCAGAGGCGTTTAGAGTATGGGCTCCGGGGCTGGACTTCTCAAGTTTAAATCTCGAGTTGATGCCTACCAGCCCTAAAAGCCTTGGGTAGGTTGCTTCCACTTCCCCATTTGAGAATAATGGTAGTGTCTTCTGTGAGAACAATAGTAGCATCTTCCTCATGGGGCTGTGGTGAGGATTAACAGAATTAAAACACATACTGCACATAGTTTAATGCCTGGCGCAGAGTAAGTTCTAAATACTAGCTATTATAATTTTGTCAAATTCAAAACTCATCCCACTGGGATATTGATTGGAATCATATTAAGCCAAATTTATGCATTGGTTTGGAAAGATTGATAACTCTCTCTTTGGGAACATAGCTTACTTTATTCAGGTCATATTGTGCATTTTATCAATGAACATGTGTAATTTTACCCACGTGTAGTGTTCCAGTCGGATTCTTAGTTAACTAGAGCATTTAAGATCCAGGTGGAGAGTGGGAATTCATCCCAAACCAAGCCAGATGAGACCTTTGAACTAAATACTACCCACCAGTCTCTTGAAAGGATGAGCCCTTATTGAATGTGGTGGGTAAAGAGGATAGAAGTAGCATCAGTCACTCCTCTCCTTGATAAGAGTCTTGACTCTAAGACAAGACCCTCTCTGATTAGGAGGTTCTTCCTGGGGCAAGATGTGGCTGGTAGCGATGGTGATGTGGACTGGGCTCAAACTCTGGGTACCACCAACGGTCTTGTTGACGAGAAAGTCAAGGGTTCAACACCTCCACCTTCCCACCTGGATTACGCTCCAGGCCTTGTTAGAGCTGCACACCTATTCCAGTTAGAAACAGTAACCCTCAACTCGCCAGTCCTCCCCAACCTTGTTACATCAGAAACAGGGATGAACTTGTACAGACTGTTTACTCCTGGCATCCACTTAGTAGGAGCACTTATTGACTCATATCCTTTATTTTTCTCAACTAGTCAGTTTGACACGTTAGAAATGACAGCGTTCTTACAGTTAGTGCTTGCAGACCAGCACACATGGTTACTTTTGTTTTCTTATCAAGCACATGCTGCTCATGAACAAATTTGGGACTTGCTCTCCTTTTCTTATCTCTCAAGGCTAGGTAACACTAAACAGAATTTGTTCAGTAAATATTTGTAGCTTTCTTCATATACCACTCATAGTTTTCATTTAGACGTTTTGCAGATATTGCAATTCTTTTGTTATCATTATGAATTGGATTATTTTTTTCTAATTTGTTATTACTAACGTTAAAAGAAAGTCATGATTTTTTGAATATATATGTTTTAGCAAGCCATTTTACTCTTTTCTTTTTCCTTTCATAACTTTTATCGAACTAATCAAGCTTATTATCATTCCCCTCTCCTTCTCTGGTTTAGAAACTATACATTCTTCTTCTGTTCTTTTCATGTCTTCTTTAAATTTTTAATGACATATTTGACTTAAGGTTTAAAGTTACTGGATATCTTTGTTCTCTTTCCAAACATATGAAGACCTTAAAATGGTTTAACTCTGGTCTCCCCTGCCATAGTCCATATTTTTATTGTTTAGTGCTTCCATCTTAGTTTTTTTATTTTTAACATTTTCTTTTGAAATAATTATAGATTCACAGGAAGTTGCAAAGATAGCACAGAGAGGTCCCTGTATCTTCTGCCCAGTTCCCTGTAAAAGTCACATCTTTTGTAACTATAGTGCAATATCAAAACCAGGAAGTTGATGTTGGTACAATGTCTGTTTTTAGTTCTATGTCATTTTATCACATGTGAAGATTTGTGTGACCACTACCACAATCAAGATACAGAACTGGTCCGCCACCATAAAGATCTCCTTTGTAATATTGCTTTATAATCTCACCCTGACCCCTACTCTCCCACCATCTCCCATCCCTGGCAACCACTAATCTGTCCACCTCAATAATTGTATCATTTCAAGAATGTCATATAAATGGGATCACACAGTATGTGACCTTTTGAGATTGGCTCTTTTCACACGGCATAATGTCCTTGAGATCAACATTTGTTCTTGTTATTACTCTTAGATTTATTGATCCGTTTACCAGTTTCTCTACTTACTAGTATTTCTTGCAGTCCTCTACTTCCTTTTGAGTTCAGTTTCTCACTTCATAAAACTATTATAGCCTTTAGTAATTCTTTTAGTGAGCGTTTGTTAGTGCAAAATTCTTTCTGTCTTTGTTTATCCAAAATTATCCTTTACCCCTCCTACTCTGAATGGTAGTTCAGGAGGATAAATATTTCTAGATTCAAAGTTACTTTTTCACAAAACTTCCAAGATATCATATCCTTATCTTCTGACTTCTGATGTTGCTGTTGAGAAGTCCCCTGTCAATCTAATTATTATTCCTTTACAGTTAGTCTTGTTGACTCTTCTCTCCTGCATACTCACCTCTGCTCCCTCCATAGCTTTTAAGATTCGCTTGTTGCCTTGTGTCTTCCACAGTTTCATCACCATATTTTTAATTGTGGATTTATTTTTATTTATCTTATTCTCATCTCAGAACAAATTTCCAAAGTAGAGATTCATGACTTTTTTTTAAGGTATGGAAAATTCTTAGCCAACATATCTTCAATATCTTCTTCTTCCCTATATTCTTTCTCTAAAGTCAGGAGATTTTATATACAGTAAAATTCATCTTATTTAGACATACTGTTTAGTGAATTTTGACATACATAGTCATGTAATCACCACTACAATCATATAGAATATTTCCATCAGTCCAAAAAGGTCCCTCACCTCCTTTATAATTAATCCTCTAATTTCACCCCAGCTCCTAACAACCATTCATCTGATTTATGTCCATAGTTTTATCTTTTCCTAATTGTCATATGGTATAGAACTTTTGTGTCTGTCACTCTTTTTTTTTGCTCAGCATAATGCACTTGAGGTTTTTTTTTTAATTAAAAAAAAATTTTTTTTGAGAAAGATTAGCCCTGAGCTAACATCTGCCACCAATCCTCCTCTTTTTGCTGAGGAAGACTGGCCCTGAGCTAACATCCATGCCCATCGTCCTCTACTTTATATGTGGGACGCCTGCCACAGCATGGCATGCCAGGCAGTGCCGGGTCTGCACCCGGGATCTGAACTGGCGAACCCTGGGCTGCTGAAGTGGAACGTGTGCACTTAACTGCTGCACCACCCGGCCCGCCCCAAGGTTTATCGATATTGTTGTGTGTACTCAGTAGTTCCTTCCTTCTTATTCCATAGTATTTCATTATAAGGCTATACCACAATTTGTTTATCTATTCACCAGTTGTTTCCTGGGTTGGGCGATTATGGATAAGGCTGCTGTAAACATTCGTGCACAGGTCTTTCAGGGGACATCTGTTTCACTTTTTGTGGGTAGATATCTAGGATTGGAATTGCTGAGTCATATGGTAATTGTACGTGTAACTTTAGAAGAAAATGTCAAAGTGTTTTTCACAGTGGTTGTGGCATTTTGATTTCCCATCACCTGTGTTTAGAGATCTGTTTGCTCCATATTCTCACCAGCACTTAGTATTGACAGTTTTTAAAAAAACTTTGTCATTCTAATAGGAGTGTAGCAGTATCTTATTGTGGTTTTAATTTGCATTTCCCTAGTGACGACTTATACTGAGCATTTTTTCATGTGCCTGTTTTACCAACTATGTATCTTCTTAGGTGAAGTGTTCAAATCTTTTGTTCAATTTCTTAACTAGGCTTTTTTTTTTATTATTGTATTTTGAGAGTTCTTTAAATATTTTGAGTATAAATCCTTTATCAGATATGTGTTTTATAAATATTCTCTCCCAGTTTGTGGTTCATCTTTTCATTTTCTTAACCGTGTCTTTCGAGAAGCAGATGTTTTTAATTTTGGTGCAGACTATCTTGTTTCTCTCTTTCATGCTCTGTACTTTTTGTGTTTTGTGCGAGAAATCTTATCTTTCTCATGATCACAAAGATTTTCTCTTTTGATTTCTTCTAGAAGTCTTAGAGTTTAGATTTTACGTTTAGGTCTGTGACCTAACTTTTGCATATTTTGTGAGGTAAGTGTTGAAGTTCCTTTTCTCCTTTTCCACAAATTTTGATATGCTGTGTTTTCTTTTCCATTCAGTTCAAAACACTTTTTAGCTTCCTTGGTTTCTTCTTTGAGCCATGGATTATTTTAGAAGTGTCTTATTTGGTTTTCATGTATTTGGGGGATTTTCCAGAGATCTTTCTGTTACAGTCTTCTATTTCAATTCCTTTGGGTCAGAGAACATATTTCACACGACGTGACTATTTAACATTTATTGAATCTTATTTCATGGCTCAGAATATGATCTATTTTGGTAAGTGTTCCATGTGCACCTAGAAAGAATGTCTAATCTTGCTGGTTTTGCCAGAGTGCTCTGTAAATGTCAATTACATCAAGTTGATTTATATTGTTGTTCAAATCTTCTGTGTATTTACTGATTTTCCCTTTGTTCTATCAACTATTTACATGAATTTTGAAATAAATTCTGATTGTGGATTTTCTATTTCTCCTTATAATTCAGTCAGTTTTGCCTCATGAATTTTGAACATCAATTATTAGGTGCATAATGTTTAAAATTGTCATGTGCTCTTCATGAATTGATCCCTTTTTCATTATGAAATGATTTTATTTATCCTTGGTAATATCCTTTACTCTGAAATCTACTTTGTCTGATTTTAATATATCTACCCCAGATTTCTTTTGGTTAGTGTCTGCATCCTTTTACTTATTTGTGTCTTTGTATTTGAAGTACTTTTCTTGTAGGCAGCAAACAGTTAAGTCCTGATTGTTTTGATCCAATTTGATAGTGCGTGGCTTTTAATTAGGGTATCTGGGCAATATACATTCAATGTGATTAACATGGTTAAGTTTAAACCTGTAATTTAGCTATTTCTCTGGGCAATTTACATTTAATGTGATTATTAATATGGTTAAGTTTAAACCTATAATTTTGCTATTTCTTTTCTCTTTATCTAATCTATCTTTGTTCCCTTTTTCTTTTCTTCAGCCTTCTTTTGGATTAACTGAACTTGCGTGTGTGTGTGTGTGTGTGTGTGTGTGTGTGTGTGTGTGGGTGGTTGATTCCGTTTTTCTCTTTTGTTGGCTTATCATATGTAACTCTTTGTTTTGTTGATTCACTGATTGCTCTAGGGTTTGATAGTATTATCTTTAACTTGTCACAGTCTATTTTTGAGTGACGTTATACCACTTTACCCATGAGAACTTTACAATAGTATGTGTCCGTTTCTTTCTGCCTGACCCTTGTGCTATGATGTCATACATTTTATTTTTATATATGTTATAAGCCCCATTCTACACTGTCATATTTTATGCGGTCAATTATGCTTTTTAAAAAACAGCTTTATTTAGGTATAATTTACCCATTGTAAGCATACAATGTAGTGGCTCTTAGTAAATTTATATGAGTCTGAAATCATCATGATGATCCATTTCTATCACCAGACAAAATTTCCTCATGCCCATTTGCAGTTAATCCTCATTCCCAATTTCAGCCCCAGGCAACAATTAACCCGCTTTCTGTCCCTATAAATTACATTTTCTGGAATTTTACAAACATGTAGTCTTTTGTGTCTAGCTTCTTTCACTTAGTGTAAATAATGCTCTTGAGGTCCATCTGTGCCATTGCATGGATTATTAGGTTGTTTACTTGTATTGCTGAGTAGTACTCCCTTGTATGGGTGTATATAGTTTGTTTATTTTCATTTGCTCATTCAGGAACACTTAGGTTGTTTCAGTTTTAAGCTATTCCAAATAAAGCTACAGTGAACATTCACGTCCAGATTTTTGTGTGAACATAAATTTTCATTTCTTTAGGATAAATACCCAGGAGTACGATTACTCGATTGTATGTTAGTGTATCTTTAACTTTATAAGAAACTATCAAACTTTTTTCCAGAGCAACCCCCATTTTACACTCCAACCAGCAATATACGAGAGGTCCAATTGCTCCACATCCTTTTAACCCTTGGTATTGTCAGCATTAATTTTAGCCATTCTACTTGGTGTGCGGTGGTATCTCCTTCTGGCTTTAGTTTATATTTCCCTAATGGCTAGAGAAGTTGAACATTTTTTCATATGCTTACCTACTATCTCTATATCTTTTCTTATGAAGCTTCTATTCAAATCTTTGCCCATTTTCTAATTGGATTTTTTGTTTGTTTTCCTACTGTTGAGTTTAAGAGAATTCTTTATATATTCTAGATACATATACTTTCTAGGACATATGATTCGCACATATTTACTCTCAGTCTGTAGCTTGTATTTTCCTTCTTTTCACAGGGTATTACATAGAACAAAAGTTTTTAATTTTGATGCTATTCAACTTATCAAATTATTTTTAGGGGATCATGCTTTTGGTGTCAAGTCTAAGAACTCTGCATAACTCTGAGTCACGAAGCTTTTCTCCAATATTTTCTTCTCCAAATTTCATAATTTTACATTTGTTATATAAATGACCCAAAGATGGCTTCTGTGTGCTGGCTCCTAGGTTGTTTATTTCTTTACTGCAGGCTGAGACTTCTTAGCTCAGAAGACCATTGGTGCCAAACTCAAATTTTTACGCATCAAATTATTTAAAAATAACCCAAACAAGCATATTTGGAGCCTGACTACTTTGCATACCCTGTGAAACCTCACCCAGCAGCTGCTGACCATTAGTAAGATAGAACTTTGTGCTAACAAGACCCAAAGGAGCTCTCTGGCCCAGAGACTCCCCGCTGTGCAGCTGAGTGACAGCATCTAGACAGTAAGACCACTCTCCCATCCTCCTTTTCTCCAGGAGTTTCCTTGCCCTCCTCTCGTTCTGGGTGGTGGCCCCACACTGTGAACCTCTGGATGGTCTTGTACCCTGAGGGAGTCCCTCTCTTACGCAATCCTATCCAAGCCACGCCCAATAAAGCATGTGTGTTGCTGCCTCTCACGGTCGTGCCTTTTCCATTGATCAGCCTCCAAATCCCTTGAACTCCCTACAACATTTTACATTTACAGTTAGTTTTTTGTATAAGGCGTCATTTTGTTTTTTTGCTATGAGTTCCAATTGTTTCAATACCATTTGTTTAAAAGAGTATCCTCTTTCCATTGAATTACTTTTGCATCTTTGTTGAAAGTAAGTTGGCCATACTTGTTTGGGTCCATTTCTGGACTCTATATTCTCTTCTGTTATTTTATTCTTTTTTTTTTTTTTTTTTGGTGAGGAAGACTAACCCTGAGCTACATCTGTTGCCAATCTGGCTCTTTTTCTTTTTCTCCCCAAAGTGCCAGTACATCGTTGTGTATCCTAGTTGTAAATCATTCTAGTTCTTCTATGTGGGATGACACTACAGCGTGGCTTGATGAGTGGTGTGCAGATCCGTGCCCAGGATCTGAACTGGCGAACCCTGGGCTGTCAAAGCAGAGTGCATGAATCTAAACACTTGGCCACGGGGCCGGCCTCCTATTTTGTTCTTTTTTGATACTATTATCAATGGAGTTGGTTTCTTAATTTCAATTTTGGACTCTTCATTACTAAAATATAGAAATACAGTTGACTTTTGTATGCTGATTTTAGATCCTGTGACCTTGCTAAACTTGTTTACTAGTGATTATATTATAATACTAGGTTTTCTTTTTTTCATTCTTTGGGATTTTCTACATATAGTATCATGTCATCTGTCAGTAAAAACAGTTGTATTTCTTTGCTTCCAATTTGCATGCCTTTAATTTCTTTTATTCAGCTTTATTTTACTGTTTAGACCATCCAGTATGTTGTTGAATAGGTTTGTTGAAAGCAGACATTCGTGCCTAGTTCCTGATCTTAGGGAGAAATCATTCAGTTTTGCACCCTTAAATATGATGCAAGCTGATATATATATATACATATATACATATTTTAGGAAGATTAGCCCTAAGCTAACATCTGCCGCCAGTCCTCCTCTTTTTGCTGAGGAAGACTGGCCCTGAGTTAAGATCTGTGCCCATCTTCCTCTACTGTGTATGTAGGATGCCTGCCATAGCATGGTTTGCTAAGCAGTGCGTAGGTCCACACCGGCGATCCGAACCAGTGAACCCTGGGCCGCCAAAGCGGAATGTGTGAACTTAACCACTGTGCCACCGGGCGGCCCCACAAGCTGTATATTTTTATTTATGCTCTATCAGGTTGAGGAAGTTCCCTTAGACTCCTAGTTTGTTGAGAGATTTTTATCATGAGTGCATGTTGGATTTGGTTAAATACCTTTTCTTCACTCATTAAGAATATCATGTGACATTGCCTTGCATTCCTGGATAAATCACAAGATAAACACATACTTGGTGTGATTTATAATTTTTTGATATGTTGGTGAATTCAGTTGCTAATATTATGTTTAAGATTTTTGTATCTATACTTATGATGGATATTGATCTGTAGTTTTCTTTTGTTGTAAGGTCTTTGCCTTTGTTTTCAGGGTAATTCTGGCTTCATAGAATGAATTGGGGAGTCCTTCATTCTCCTCTATATTTTGAAAAAACTTGTGAAGAGTTGGTAATATTTCTTCTTTAAATATTTGATAATATTCACCAGTGAAGCCAACTTAACTTTGGCTTTTCTTTGTGAGAAGATTTTAATTATGAATTCAATTTCTTTACTTGTTACAGGTCTATTCAGAATTTCTTTTTATTTTTGGATGAATTGGAATTTCTTTCTAGGAATTTGTTCATTTCATCTAGATTATCTAGTTTTTTGTCTTAAAGTTGTTCATAACATTATCTTATAATTTTTAAATTTTCTGCAGGCTTGGTGATTATGTCCTCTCTTTCAGTCTTGATTTTGCCTGTTTTCTTTTTCTCTGTTCTTTTCTTGGTTGGTTAATCTAAAGGTTTGTCAATTTTATTGATCCTTACAAAGAACCAATTTTGCCTTCATTGTTTTCCTGTTTCCTATGTCATTTATTTTACTCTTCTTTTTCTAGTTTCTTAATGTAGATGTCAATTATTCATTTGAGACCGTATTCTTTCCTGATATAGGCATTTAATTGCTGGCTTTCATAAACTTTAATTTCATAACATTAATTGCTGCATTTCATAAACTTTAATATATTCTGCTTTTGTTTTCATTCAATTCAAAATATTTTCTAATTTTCCTTATGACTATTTCTTTGAGCCATTAATTATATAGAAATATGTTATTTAAATTCCAAATGATTGGTTTTCCCAGATTTCTTTCTGTTGTTGATTTCTAATTTAGTTCCATTGTAGTTAGAGAACATATTTTGAATGATTTCAATCCATTTAAGGATATTAAAACTTGTTTTATAGCCTAATATATAGCCTATCCTGGAGAGTGTTCCATGAGTACTTGAAAGGAATGTGCGTTCTCCATTAACTGGAGGGTGTATTCTAAATATGTTAAGTTGGTTGATAATGTTGTTCAAGCCTTTTATATTCTTTTTCAGTTTCTATCTAGTTATTCTATCAACTATTGAGAGTGAGTTATTGAAATCTCCAACTCATTGTTGAATTGTCTATTTCTCCTTCAACTCTTGTCATTTTTGGATTTATGTATTTTGAGGCTTTGTTATTAGTTGCATATACGCTTACAACTGTTTTGTTCTTTATGATATATGTTGACCCTTTTATCATTATGAGATATTCCTTTTATCTCTAGTACTATTTCTTATTTTAAAGTTTATTTTGTCATTGATAAATATAGCCACTGTAGCTTGCTTATTGTTACTGTTAGCATTGTAAATCTTTTCTCGTCCCTTTACTTTCTA
Organism: Equus przewalskii; assembly: GCF_037783145.1. Taxonomy (NCBI): domain Eukaryota; kingdom Metazoa; phylum Chordata; class Mammalia; order Perissodactyla; family Equidae; genus Equus; species Equus przewalskii. The sequence goes on along the minus strand of NC_091833.1, from coordinate 28,545,134 downwards.
CCTATTTGTGTCTGAATTTAAGGTGTTTTCCATAAACAGCATGTAGCTGGCCCTTGCTTTTTTAAAATTCCAATGTGATAATCCCTGCGTTTTGACTGAGGCATTTAAACTAACCATGTTAATGTAATTATTTAGATAGTTGGATTTACATTGGTCATTTTCCTACTTGTTTTCTGTGTCTCCTGTCTTTTTCACTCCTCAGTTCCTTATTTACTGCCTTCTAGTGTGTTACGTAAATATTTTAATTCCTCTGTTGATGTTTGTTACTGTATTCTTTAGTTGTTTTCTTAGTGGTTGCTATAAAGATTATTATATACATCTCAATTTATCACAATCTACTTCAGATGAATACATTCTCAATTTTTGTGAAATATAGAAACTCTGCTGCAACATGGCTTCATTCCTATCCCCTCTGTGTACCCCTGTTGCCATATACATTACATCAATATATGTTAAAATGCAACAGCACAATGTCTTAATCATTGCTTTATGCAATGTAATGTCTTTTAAAAGAATTGAGAAGATACAATATATTTATAAAATCTCTTATGTTGGCCTACATATTTACCATTTCTAGTGATTTTCATCTCTTCTGTGTATTCAAATAACCATCTGTTGTTATTTCCTTTCAGTCTGAAAGACTTCCTTTATTATTGCTTGTAATATCGGTCTGCTATCAGCAAATTCTCTCAATCTTTGTTTGTTAGGGAATGTGATTATTTCATATTTATTTTTGAAGGATAGTTTTGCTGGATAGAAAATTACTGGCCGACAGCTTTTTCTTTCAGCACTTTAAATGTTATCCCACTGCCTTCTGGCCTCCATTGTTTCTGATGACAAGTCTGTTGTTTATCTTATTGGGGTTATTTTGAGGGCAACTCCTTTTGCAGTAGCATGGGGCTATGGCCAGGATGATTCTGCCATCACTGCAAGCCTCCTAAACCTTCGCTTCAAGCACTGCCTCTGAATATGGTCCCAGGCTGATGGTGGCTGGAGCTTGGGGAAAATGATGTAAAAGTGGCCAACAAGTGGTGCCTACAATCAACATGACTAGGACCAGGACTGAGGTGGATCTGCGTCACCAGGCCAATGACAGCACATCTTTGGCTGGCTGGGCACCTGGCTTTGTGCTGATCCCCCTTGGATTTCACGTCACTTATGTCTTGCTACTTTTCAAGATTTTCTCTGTGTCTGATTTTCTGTAGTTTGATTATGATGTTTGTAGGTGTAGATCTCTTTATTTTCAACATACTTAGAGTTTGTCCAGGCTTCTTAATATGAAGATTAGTGATTTTATAAAATTGGGGAAATGTTCAACCATTATTTCTTCAGCAAGTCTTCTGCCTCCTTCTCATTCTCATTACATGTATGTTGGTGTGCTTGATGTTTCCCCATATACATCTGAGGCTCTGTTTATTTTTTTCAATCTTTTAAATTTATTTTTCAGATTGAATAATTTCTATTGATCTACAAGTTCACTGATTCTTTCCTCTACATTCTATGGGTTTGGAAAAATATAGAATGACATGTATCCATCATTATAGTATCATACAAAGTATTTTCTCTGCTCTAAAAATCCTGTGTGCTCCACCTCTTCCTCCCTCCTCACTCCCAACTTCTAGTGACCGTTGATCTTTTAACTGTCTCTATGGTTTTGCCTTTTTCAGGACATCATATAGTTGGAATCATAAAGTATGTAGCTTTTTTGTTTGGCTTCTTTCACTTAGTAATATGCATTTAAGTTTCCACCATGTCTTTTCATGGCTTGATAGTTCATTTCTTTTTATGCTGAATAATATTCCATTGTCTGGATGCATTAGTTTATTTATCCATTCACCTACTGAAGGATATCTTTGTTGATTCTGAGTTTTGGCAATTATGAATAAAGCTGCTATAAACATCCATGTGTACGTTTTTGTGTGGATGTGTTTTCACCTCCTTTGGCTCAATACCAAGGAGCATGATTGCTGAATCGTATGGTAAGAATATGTTTAGTTTTGCAACATGCTGCCAAACTGTCTTCCAATGTGGCTGTACCATTTTGCATTCCCACCAGCAATGTATGAGAGTGTCTATTGCTCCACATCCTCACCAACATTTGGTGTTGCCAGTGTTCTGGATTTTGACCATTCTAGTAGGTGTCTTCTTGGTGATTTCAGCAAGATATCTCCATGTTGATTTAATTTGCATTGTCCCAATGACATAAGCTGTGGAGCATATATATATATATTATGTTTTGTTTTTTGTTTTTTAGGAAGATTAGCCCTGAGCTTACTGCTGCCAATCCTCCTCTTTTTGCTGAGGAAGACTGGCCCTGAGCTAACATCTGTGCCCATCTTCCTCTACTTTATATGTGGGACGCCTACCACAGCATGGCTTGCCAAGCCGTGCCATGTCTGCACCCAGGATCCGAACCAGCGAACCCGGGGCTGCCGAAGTGGAACATGTGCACTTAACTGCTGCGCCACTGGGCTGGCCCCTGTGGAGCATATTTTTAAGTGCTTATTTGCTATCTGTGTATCTTCTTTGGTGAGGTGGCTATTGAGGTCTTTGACTCATTTTTAAATTGGATTGTTTGTTTTCTGGCTAGAAGAATTTAACCCAACTAAGGAGGAAAGAGAAGCTTCCCTGAGAAAGTGATGACTTGAAAGAAGAAACTTGAATGATGAGTCAGAGTTGGATAGGTTAAGAGATAGGAAGTGAGAGGAAAAGGAAAATGTATAGACAAAGGGAAAATTATATGCCAATGCAAGGAGTTGAGAAACAGGTGCCACGCTTGAAGAAGGCTGGAGGATAATCAAGCAAATGGGAGAATGATGCCTAAAGTATGCAGGAGCAAGAGTTTTATAAGATTATCTGAGATTTGAGATATTTTTCTAAAGAAGAGTCAAAATGAAAAGTTTTAAATAGCTATAGGTGATGGGTTTGAGTATGTAACATGATCATCTTTTTTTTTTTTTAGAAAGATCTTTCTTTCACTAAGCGAAAGAAGCCAAATTGAAAAAGCTACATACTATATGATTCCAACTATAAGACATTCTGAAAAAGGCAAAGCTATAAAGACAGTTAGAAGATCAATGGTCGCCAGGGGTTGGGAGTGGGGAAGGATAAATAGGTGAAACACAGAGGAGTTTTAGGTTGCAGGATGGTGAATGGGTTTAGGTGTGGACACAGATTGGTTGCTAGGAAGCCAGATTTGAGGCTACTGTAGGAGTCAAGTTCAAAGATAATTGTAGCTTGGACTAGGGTAACTGTAGTGGGGATGAAGGAAGACATGCAGGATGTGAAAAATGCTTAACATATTGGATCAACAGGACTGGGTTTTTGAGTGTACGCAAGAGAGAGAGGGAGAAGAGTCAAAAATAACTTTGAGATTTCTGGCCTGAGCAACAGACTAGATGATGGTGCCATTTATTGAGATAGGGAAAAATGGTACAGTAGCAAGTTTGGGAGAGGAAGGGAGAAGAATTACGAGGTCAGGTTTAGCCATATCCAGGAAATAAAATATATGGATCTGGAGCTTGTGAGAAAGGAATGAGTTGGAGAGATGGATTTGGGAGTTGTTGGAATATCCATGATAATGGAAGTTTGGGAAGAAGGTGGGGCAGCACACACAAGCTGTGTAGATGGAGTCAAGAAGAAAGAAAGAGGCTGGAAGATTGCCTAACATTAAGGGTGGATAAAAGAAGGATCCAGGAAAGGAGAATGAGTAAAAATACTTAGAAAAGGTGGGAGAGAATTCAGGGAAGTTTGGCACCCCTGAAACCGAGGGAAAAGATATTTCTCAAAATGAATAGTCAGTGGTATCAAATGTTGCAGGCAGGTCAAGCAAGATGAGGACTGAAAAGTGTCCTTTGGATTTGTCACAAGAAGGCATCAATTTTTCTTTGTGAGAGAAGGTTCAGTGAAATAGGTGGAAGTCATAATGAGTTGGTTGAGGACTAAGCTGGTGGTAAAGAAATGAAGGTTGTGAGAACAGAGTCAAGAAGTTTGACTCTTACCGCGACTTCTGGGTTGCCTAATCCAAAGGCCGCTTTCCAGTCCTTTCTTTTTCTTCAAACATTTGACCATTGTGTGTTTTGGTAAAGATGTTTATTTGTCACTTTTGCCTGAAATGTAGTTGGCTATCTCATTCTTGAAAATTAAAAATGCTAAGTTTGTATATATTTTCTTTTACTACACTTTTTTTTTTTTTTGGTGAGGAAGATTCTCCCTGAGCTAACATCTGTGCCCGTATTCCTCAGTTTTGTACGTGGGTCATTGTCACAGTGTGGCTGATGAGTGGTGTAGGTGCACGCCCAGGATCCGAACCTGTGAACTCCACGCCACCAAAGCAGAGCTCATGAACTTAACCAACTACCCCACGGGGCCGGCCCCTGTTATTACACTTTTGACTATTTTGCTCTATTTGCTCTTTTTCTGCAGAAAGATTCCCACATTAGTTAGACCTTTATAATCTCTCTATGTGCCAACTCCTCTAATATTTGCATTTTCATTCAGTATTGCTTTAATAATTGATTTGAAAAAATTTTGTTAATGTTTCTCAAATTTGTTCTTTGCATCATTTAATCAAGTTTTGGCAGCATTGTCTTTACCGTTTCCCATACAACCGTTTTTTCAATTATAATTTTTTATATTGGTTGTTGGTTTATGTCAGATTGTTCTTATTTCATAGAAAATAGATCCCTTGTATCCTGCTAAATGTAAGAGGTGGATCTTTTATGAACTCTTCTCTTATTTCATGAAGTTTAGCAGAAGATCATTTATCCAGGAGTCTAAACATAAGAGTATATGATGGAATTATTATACATTTGTTATATCCTTATTTTTTTAAAGAAAAATCATTGTCTACTTTAAAAAATCATTTATTATAATAATTGAAGAATGATTTCCTGAAGTGAATAATCCGTGACGATGATGAGCTCCATTGAGCTGAATCTGTGATGATGAGAGTTGCAGTGGAGGGAGGAAGAATCCCTTTATCTGATGCTATTTTCTACTGCGAAGAGCTCATAAATTTCATGGGACAAATGTCATTTATTACTGAGCAGGAGATGGCTCAGATGTGGAGGCTGAAAGAGAAACCTGAGAAAGAAAAGCAGAGGGAGGAGAAGCGGATGAGGAATCTTGTCATCGATGCTGCGGCCCCATTCCGTTCTTCGGTGTCTGTGCTGCTGTGACATCATATCCTGTTGATAAGGGACCCTTGCCACATCCCAGTCTTCAAATCAACAAGGATCTCCTGGGAAATAAAAACTTTATTTAAAATAATAATTTATCATTTTTATGTATGTGTCATTTTTAAAGGAAATGAGTACTAAAATTCTCTCTGAGTGTTTGAGAATTGATAAGTAAAATATATTTGCAGTGGTTTTATTAAATTTTTAGATATATGCTATTTTTTCATTTTCAAGTTAATCCAGATGTTTTTCATGTGTGCAAAATGATGACACGTTTAACACATTCTTCAGTTAGTTTTCATAATACATTTATATTAGGTAAAACTCTTCTAGAATATATATGCTTTTAAAACTAATTTGTATTTTGCTATGCTTTGGGTCCCACGTAACATTCTAAGATGCTTTTTAAAAATCATTGTGCTTGTTTGAAGCTGCGATATCTAAATATGGAAACATCGCATTATTCTGTAAGAGGTCAAATCATGGACATTCTGGCTAAATGATCTTCCATTGTAAAACTATCTTACAGGAAAATCTTCTTTGATCCTTCCTTAGAACTTTACTCCTTTCTCTCAGACTTCAGAACATTTTATGCTCTCTCTTGATTTCTTATCCTGGCATCTCCAGGTGCACTCCACCATTTTTGGTGTGGTAAGGAACAGGAAGAGTGATTGACTGCTGCCACGGTAACTGGTGCCCCGAGTCAACATTCAGAAATTGTCAGACAAGTAATTTCATCACCTTATTATCCAATATTTTCTTCACACAGTGCAGCTTTTAAGCAAGAGAGGTGAGGCAGCATAGATGGTTCCATGCTTGTAGAGTCGCAAGCATAAAGATGAAAAAGATGGCAGGATGATGCGATACTAGGGTGATCTCAAGCATAGAGGCTCAACATGTCCCTTTTACTCATCCAGACAGGAGTTCTGCCAGCTACGGGAACTCCTCTGAAACCGCACCACCTTGTCTCCTCCACCGCTCTCTTGTATTTGTATTTACATTCTTTACCTGTTCCACAGGCTCCAGTGTTTTTCTAATGGAGACATGATTATTTTTAAACTGAGACGTTTGTCTAATTCTGAATCAGTAAGTTCTTTCAATCGCTGCAACACTGCATTCTAAATAATTCCACACTTTCATTACTGTACATACAAAACCTCATACAAAGTCCACTTTCCAGGTGTAATATTTAACCAGACCCAAATGTCTTCCTATTTAATGTACTGTATTTTGATCTTGATTCTTATGACCCATCAGACTCTACATTGATTTTTATTTTCTGTCTACTCCTGCGTGAACGTCCAGTAACATATCAATATCCGGTGTTGGAGAGCAATTAGTTTTGTTCCCAATCCTCTCTGAGGAATATGGATACTGGTTGATACCCTCGTCCTATCTGAGGTTGACAGTGGCTTTGTGTGAAGTGTGTGTAACTGTTACTGGTGCATAGCAAATGTTTAATGACATTTCTCAAACATCTAAACTATCTAGGCAAGATTAAAGGCCTTTGTAAGTAGAATCGTGTTTTAGGAAATGAAGAACTGCGAAGCCAGTGGCTTTTATAAACCAACTCTGAGATTATCGAGGCCCTGGCTCACAGAAAGGATGACGGCTAAGGGGAGGGGGCTTCATTTTGGAGTAATGCAAATGGTCTTAGACTGATTGTGGCGATAGAGACACAACTTTCAATATACTCAAAGTCACTGAGCTTTGTGGGGCAGAGAAAGGCGAGAGGGTAAACCTAGATGGGCAGCACGGATGTGGAGCAGCAGAGTTAATGGCATGTTCCAGGAATGGTAATTACTTGATAGTTATTTATTTTAATTTTTCTTCTTTCTTTATTTTTGCTAATTTCATCAGATTGCTATTCATTCTATTTTTCCCCTTGTTATTTTGGGTTTTCTATTGAAATTTTTTGTTTCATTCTGTTCCCTTTTTTTGTGTTCCTAAGACATCTATATATTATTATTTGCAAACAAGATTCCAACTATTTCCTCAAGAAAGGCAGATTGTAGCCACCCCCCCAACCCCTACCCCATGGTCTTGTACTCCCTAGACATCCTGACCCTGAGGGAGTGTCCTACTCTTCCTGGGGTCTGTCATTTATAATCCCTCCTCGGGGTTCTCAGATGCTGGCCTCATGGCTCTTGCCCAGCGCAGAGGGAGGAAACCTTACAGAATCTCTGCCCACAGGAACCCATTGCCTCCCACCCCTCGTCGATCCATGCAAGAAACTGACCCTCTCAAGAGAGGAACCAGACAGGAGTGGAAGGGGAGATGGGTGTTGAATGCATTGAAAGACCTAAAAGATGCAATTTACTACAGAAAATAACTGTCAGATTAGGTGTAGGTTAAAGACCTGTAAAAAATTAGAAAAAAATACTGAAATTTAAAAGGATTCTGCTTTTGGAATGTGTCACAATCATCTTTAAGTTCTCACTCCATTTTAAAGAAACCAAGACTGAATCCAGACAGGAGGCATATGGATGTGGTTTATTCAGGAAAGATAACACAGGACTCTTATCCTGTGCTGTCCAATACAGCATGTGTGTAGCTGTTGCCACGTGTGGCTAGTGACGGCTGCATTAGAACAGGTATAGAACATGTCCATCGTCACAGATGGACAGTTGTTGCAATGTTGTAACAGTATTGCGATCAGTTGTCCACACTTAGAGAAAAGTTCCTGCCTCTCCATTACAAACATTGGTTAACCAATGTGCACGTGTATATTTATATGTTTAAAATATGTATTATGTTAGTGGCACACTGTTTTAACAGACTAAAAAATTTTTAAGCAATCAATGGTTAGTCTCCCAATCTCACTGGAGAATAAGATTCGACTGTGATTATGTTTTTATGTGCACAGTGAAGTGATTAAATAGTGATGCAGAAGAGGATGGGGAAAGAGTAGGAGATTGAACAATGGGTGGAACCTGTGTTTTCTTCACAGAAAAAGAAAGTAAGTGATTTTTTATTTAGTTATAGAGCACTTAATTTTTTTAATTGCTTTTTTTTTTCTGGGAAAGATTCACCCTGTGCTAACATCTGTTTCCAATCTTCCTCTCTCTTTCTTTTTTTCCTCCCCAAAGCCCCAATACACAGTTGTATATTCTAGTTGTAAGTCCTTCCAGTTCTTCTATGTGAGCCGTCACCACAGCATGGCTACTGACAGATGAGTGGTGTGGTTCTGTGCCTGGGAACCCAACCTGGGCTGCCAAAGCAGAGTGTGCCGAACTTTAACCATTAGGCCATCAGGGCTGGCCCTAGAGTACTTAATTTTAGGATGGACTTCACTGAGAATGAATGATTCAGTACTTTTCCTCAGGATGCTGGAGATGAAGGCACTTGTAGCTCTATTAGCCAGCTGGATATCAGTTTGAGGAGTCTGTCCTGGCCAGCCAAGCCTGTCTCGTGGTCTGGCTGATCCCTTGGGGAAGTGTCTCAGACCCACCCCCTCTCTCCTCCTGCCCCCACTGGACTGGACTGGACTGTCTATGTCATACTTACTCATGTAATTCTGCCCCCTCTCCCAAGCTCCACAAGAGCAAGGACCATGACTGGTTTTGCTCACCACCGTGTTCTTGGTACCTAGCGCATAACAGAACATCGATAAATATTAGCTGAATGGAAGATTAAATCAACAATAAGGTAAGAACCTGTTGATCACAGGTGTGCATCAAATGGGTTCTATTCCTTTAAGGAATGAGAGCCTGGCCCCTGGAGGCGAGAGCATATTTCATTTACATTTATGCATTTGACCCCAGATTGTGTAACTTATTTACAATGGTGTCTGGGAAAAGCTGCAGACTCATAAATAACCAGGCAAGTTAAGGCTGAAGGAAAAAAACGGCTGAAGAATCAGTTGCTTGTTTTAAAAAACTCATTTCATGATGCATTTCCTTTTTCTTATCAAAGAGGCAGGAAGCTCAATGTCTATAAATCTTTAACATAAGTATCCCCCTTCAAAATGAGGACAGACTTTTAAACCTCTCTGGTAACCAGTCTCTTCATGAAAGTTTATGATGCTTTGGGAATAGAGAGTGCTAATTTAAGTGGGGTGCACAGGGAGAGAACACTGCAAAAGAAAAAACAAACCTTAATTTTACTTAATCTCAAATTATAACCAATAATTACATAAGAAATAATCAGTATCTTCCAAAATATAAGCAGTGTTTTACATTTCCACTGACAGCTTAAATGTGTACTCTAGCAATCAGAACAAGGTATTAAAGTTCATTTTCAAGGACTTGCAATAAAAAGGTGAATAACAAAGCCTATGCCAAGACAGACAGCTTGTGAGTAACTGCTTACCCCAGGACTCTCAATGCTTTTGTGAGAGAAATATCAATAAGGAACCTTCTTCTTACATAAATAAGCTGAAGGAAATATCTTGATTTTCAGAACTGATAGGATTTCAAAACAGGAAAATCTTCAAAGCAGATGCATGTTTTGAAAAAAGAACAAAATATTTCTTCCCAAGGCAACATTCATACTCTGGAAACAGCTGAACAATCTCCCTGTTGACTTTTCCCCTTGTTTTGAAAATTTTAATGGTGACTTGGGTGCTGTTTTCGCATCCTGGTCTTGAGTAAATGTGGTTTCAGTCCCCAAATAAAACTCTATATTCTTTACAAATTCTCTACCTTGAGAACGAAATATGCCTCTAAATTACAAGAGGGAACGGGCATGACAACTTTGCATTTTTCTAATTTGTGGAGATGAAGGAATCCTATAACACCAACTATAGGTTTCTTCTACAAAACCCTTATAATTCCTCTGCACACTGTCTCCTTTCCAGAATCTTGTGGCATCTGAAATACTCAAAGCTATTTAAATGCAATGTATTAGTTGTTGAAAACAGAATAGCTTCTTGTTTTCTTTCCCTTATCTTCTCATTGTTGGGTTGTGAGCATTTGTAAACTTGACCATCTTAAAACCTGTGGAGTGGAAACAAGAATTGTAGTGTAGCAGTTAACCCTTCTACCTTTGTGTAGGATCATGCGTTTTCTTGACCTTCTCCTCCATCTTGGCATGGACTTGTTTCCTGTGCTACAGCTTGTGTGCAACTTCGTTCCACTTCCTGTTGGAGAAGAGCCTGTGCAAGTGGTTGAAGCTTCTACCAATAGCCACACTTTTGGGTCCTATAAGTAGAATTCCTTTGAGACCCTGGTCAAAGGGCAACATTCCTGAGGAGAGGACTGGTGTTATGGTAACCCTGGTGCCATCTCACAGGTTGCCTTTTCTAGGATGGCTTCCCTTCTTCTTCCTCTCTTATAGGATGGTTAACCGTTCTCTTTTGTGTGCCATCTCTGTACTCCATGATTGTTTCTGTCCTGGCACCCAGTGCACTTGGCTGCCATTGACTATCCATTTTCCTGATCTCCCTTCCCCTCCAACACGTGCTTAATTTTGAGCTCCCTGAGAATACTGAGAATAGCATTAAGAAATATCATTATTACCACCATCATCATCTCTAACATTTATAGATCATTGACTATATGGCCTGTGCTAAGTGTATCATTGTCTCACTTAAACTTTACAGTGCTTTTACAGAAGGGTAAACTGAGGCTCAGGAGGAGTAAATGACTTGCACAAATTGGTAAGTGGCAGAGGCAGGATTAGAACCCAGATATATGTGATCTGGGCCCTGAGATCTTCATCATGATGTTCCGCTTCTGCATGACTTATTCATCTTTGGATCTCCAGTCACTAACACAGGTCATAGCCCAAAGTAGTCCTTGGCCAACATTTCTTGAATGGATGAATGAATGAGTGTGAAGAATTGAAAGGAGCAGCCCAGGCAACTGAATAAACAGAAGCAGGGCTGCTCTTGGCCAAACATGGAAGGAGGCCAATGTTTTCTTTGCCCCCCTTAAGGGTGTCTCCCTCTAATATACTACTGGACTACCTTAGCCTTCCCATTTTCCTTTCTAGCCAAGCTTACTTTTATAAAGGATGGGATCAATTTATTGATGTGGCCAAGATGCAACCCTCCTTCCAGGAGCAACAGCATTATAATGGGATGTCAAGTTTTTAAGGTGACCCTGAAAAAAAAACCCTGGCCTTGGACAGCCCTGTTAGAACCAATTCTATAGGGAAGTTCTGAGGGTTTTATGACCTGCAAAGCTACTCAATATAGATGTTAAACAGCCTAGTTTCTTCCAATTATGCCTCACTTCAACTGTGTCCTCTTGACACTCAGGGTTCCCCAGTGATTGGGCTGGGAGAAAGCTCCCAAATATGAGTGAAAGATGAAAAATATTCAGTCATTTGGACTTGCTAGCACACTGAAAATTGGACAAATTAATGTTCAACCAGCTGTTTTGGCTTTGGCCCGCCAGACAAAGCCAATTTCCATCTTCGAACTGTTGGGGATCTTCTTTAGGGAGTCTTGATGGAGTGCTTCACGGAGAGCTAGTCTTCACCCAAGTCTATCACAGGAGTCCGAAGACAC